>NC_137850.1:97500-1297500 GCF_948465745.1 Chenopodium album
CAAAAAAAACTTTGATCTTGCAGGAGTTTAAATGATTAAACAAAGAATATGCAGCACATGAAGGATACAAACCCACCTCTCCATCAGATCCTCGTATAGTGACACGGTAGACAACTGTTACACTTCCATCATCAGAGAAGATAGCATCACGTACTTCTCCGCACCAGCCTGCACATAACAAAGAGCATCAACTTTGCAGGAGGTTGAGTGGGAAACTAAAAATCTTACATCAGTGAATACTTCCTACAAGAAGTTCAGTCATATTTACTTCATTTCTGAACAAGGAACTAATGGAAACAAGTCGAGCAACCTTTCATTCATAACAAGGGAAAAGTAACATTCAACTGAAGTTACTGATCCCCTTCTGTGGGCAGAAGCCTTTTTAAAGACATTGTTATCACCAGAATAAAAATCATGTTACCACTTGATCCATGAATGTTTCAATATTCTCTGGTCATACAAAGAGTTTAAATCAGCATCTCCTAGTTGATTGCGATTTATATCAAAGATAAACGCAACAATTTGATTTTGAGTTGTTCATATACTTCCTCTATACTAAATTAGTTGATACGTATTCCTTTTAAGTTGACACCTTTCTATTTTGGGTAAGTTCTATACATTAATATGTCAATTTTAACTATACTAATGTCTACTATTCTCTCCTCTCTCCTCCCTTCACCAACCCTCTGATCTCTCACTCCTCCATTGGCATCCTCCCCACTCCACCAAAAACATCAATGCCGCTGCCGCCGCCACCACCACAACTTCACCAATCCTCTGATCTCTTCTCTCTCCTGTCACCTAGTAACGTAACATGCCCAACTATCCACCAAACCACAAATAGTAGAAAGAGCATGGATCTTGCCTCTATCTTCAATCTCCCTTCTCTACTTTGATCTCTTTGCTTAAATCTAGAAATCTTCATTGTTTTAGGATATGTATCTGATTAATCCCTTCTGATTTTCTCCAATTTAATCATACTTTCTCCCTAAATCATACCAAATTATTGGAGAAATCAAAAAGGAAAACAAACTGGAGCAAAATAGTCTTAAGTTTGATAAGATTGTTGAATTAACTGAACCAACAATGAATTTGAAGCATGTACAAAACTTCTGAAATTTTCAGGTCAGTTTGTAATTGGTTGAAGAAGAGAGAGAAAGAGGAGGAGATTTAGAGAGATGCTGATTTCTCAGGAGTTATGGGTTGACAGTGGTGACGATGGATTGAAGAGGTGAGTTGTGGTGGTTGTGAAGGTGGTGGTGGGGTTGACTGTGGCTAGTTGAAGTGCAGGCACAAGAACAAGTGGGTAATTAATTTGTATATAAGGGTATTTATGTGATGCATCATCTACTCTCACACTTCATATATATGCCAAAAAGAAATGTGTCAACTAATTTGGAACGGAGGAAAAACTAACTTTAACCTTTGTTGTTAATAACACATAAATAAAATGTTGTGATGTACTCCCTCCATGTTTAAATACATGAAACGTTTTGACTTTTTGGACTATTCATCTAATTCACTTTGACTAATATTTGTAATTTATACATTATACATATGAATAAATATAGTCTTGTAGATACTTGTTGGAATCATCTCAATAAATAGTTTATTAATATTCAATTGTTATAATTTTTATTTATCGATAATTAAAGATATTACCAATCAAAGTATTGCATTGGCATACGTGCACAAGGAAAACATTTCATTTATTTAAACACGGAGGGAGTAACATGTAGTCCGATTAATCTTTACGTATATTTTCCTATATCATATTTTAATAATTTTTTAAAATATATAGTATAAATTAAGTTATTAATGATACAGAACATGCATTGACAAACACAAACACCAAATTGTTCCATTTATATTCCTCTTCTCATTGGATTGGACGAGAGCTTACTTGTTTCTGCTACCGCTCCATTACTAGACAACCAAAAAAAGTAGGAAATGGGAACAGAAGATATATTAATTAATTGACTAGGCAAAAACAAACTAAAACTCCTGCAAATATTCTAAAGAAAATCTTATACAACAGACAGCGAGAGAAATAGCAGCAGTAAAATCAAGGATCAGACTGCAAAAAGTGAACAGAGTTACAAGGTACAATAGGCGAACCAAAGGACTTTCAGTTCAGCCTAATCCATCTTCAGCTAAAAATAAAATTTTAAGGAAAAAAAAAATAAGAAACATATGCAGCATTAACACCTATCCAGTTCATTGCCTAAATACCCATACATGGTTTAAAATAAAATAAATAAAACAGTACACCCATGCAAAAAATAAATCCAAACAAAGCAGGATTGCAGGAATATTCAAAAATTCAATAAAAAAAAAAAGGTCATGTATGCTAACCATGAAGCTAACATCCAAGTGATTAAACAAAATCTAAAACTAATCGCACTATCACTAAAATCCTGCCATATTAACAGCACTAAAAAAGCATTATACCAACCTCCAATTATTTCAAACTATTTTCAGTCAACGAAAAACACATTGTTTCATAAATTAGTGGCAAAGAAACAAGGACTTGTAGACAACAACAATCTTTAGTCATGTCAATGGTAAGCTTAATCTGTCAACTTGAAACCATAAGATGGCCAAGGACTCTAGACATTTTAAAAGCATATTAAGCTCCTTTTAAGCCCTGTCATTAAAATATCACCATGATAACGGACAATATTCTGCTAGACTAAAAGCCAAATTTAATAATATCAAAAGAAAAATGGGAGATTGCAGTCACTCCTTTTGTCCCACAAAAATAGCCAAGTGGACTTATTTGAGGACTCAGGAGTGTAAGCAGCAAGTAGTATTCAACCAACAATAGGGTAGATTAGCTGGAAGAGAAAAAAAAAACTTGGTTAAACATGAACATATTGATCAGATGGATTTTTTATTTTGGGCAAAAAAGAATGTACGCTTCATTCCCTATCATAAAATGAATTCAACCCACATTACTGTAAATTGGTAAGCTTCCCATGCACACCTTTAGATGGTAGTTACTGTAAATTTGTAAGCTTCCCATGCACAACTTCAGATGGTAACCAAGCATTCTCAAAGGCGAAAACTTCAAACAAAATTCACCATCAGACTAAGAAAGCCTTGCAACATAATTATCCTTCTCCCTACATTAGGGGCAACTTCACATTACAACCTGAACAATGATTGTCATCTTCCTTGGTACTCCCTCCATATTTTATTACTTGCTCCACTTTTCTTTTGCGGCCATATTTTATTATTTGTTGCATTTCCTTTTTTGGAAACCTTTCACAATATTTTTCTAATTTCATTTCTCTTAGTGGACCCCCCCCCCCAAATTACTTTTTACTATTTCTCCTAAACCTCCGCGCATGGAGAAATGGAGAGAGTATTAAAATACGGAGGGAGTAACACATAAAGAACTCTTCATTATTTTTTTCCCTGGGCAATATAGATCACAATTTTACCTTTAATAGTGACACAGTTCTTTGTTTCTGCAAGCACTTCTTGACAATTTGTTCAAACGAAATCTTGGACAAAGACAAACCAAATGTTTTATTATACATTAAGAGCATAGGGAAATGGAGATAAGCTAAGGAAAGCTAAAAAAACAAGGTTTTAAGGGAAAGAGGGCTATAAAGAGTGGACCAAATTAGATATCAGTCCATGAAAAGGAACAAGAAAAGTGCAACCGTGGAATGCATGATAATTTTAAAAAAAATGTGGAAAGGTAGAGCCATGATGGCCCACTCTACTTGAAAGGGTGTCAAAACCCTAAAACTATGTTGCCGGCTAAAATGTCCCAATACACATAGAACCAATCATATAATGCTAGGTTTCCCAAGGAATACAAAAGTTGCTACCAAAGATTCATTTAAGGCACTCCCTACCATCCTAGTGCAAATCCAAATCCTTATTAGTTATTACTATCTTATATACTTTGTTTAAGAGTTGACTTGGTTTCCTCTTATGATCAAGGTAGAGGATTTTTACTAATAATTTTACCCTTAATAGACCTTGTTAAATCATCCAATTCAGCTGCAAAGAGGAAAGCGCACAATGCTAACCTTTGGTGTAGTCCAATCACAGTAGGAAAATCCTTCATTACTCCATCCCAAGTCCTTAAGTTTGCTTTTACATTCTAATACATATCCTTATCTATTTCAATATACTTGTGAGGTATACCCTTTTTAGGATTTTTGCCTAATAAAGGGCAAAGGGCATCTTTCTACACCTTATCATAAGCCCCCCCTCCCCATCCTTCCCTTCCCTTCTCACTTGCCCTTAAAACACATAACACACTAAAAATAGCTCTTCAATGCATCCATCTCCATCCGACCACCTCATGAATCATATGACTCATTAACAATGAAAAATAAATGCAACAAAGGATATTGGTGAAAGGATTAAAACAATAAACCAAAAAAACACTCATTCATTTGCCTTATCAAATGAATTAAGTAATATAGACCACCTAACACAAACCCAAATTTGAGCTCTGATATACTCATACTTTTTCCAAAATCTATTGTCTATCACTAATTCCCTTACTTTCATGGAATGACTCGTAAGCCTTATCCCTCTCTAATTTAAGCAACCACTTTGTTCTTCTAAATGGTACCAATGTGCTCCTCAAGGTATCCTTTTAGTCCTTCAAATCTTGTTGATGAAGTTAATGAGACCCAATCATCTCCAAATCTCGATAGGAAATGGTTGGCAACCTTTTCTACCATCACCTTCAATGTAAATCCAAAATCCTCAATAAAGATGTCTCCACAGACATCAATTTTACTTACATAGAACAACTGGACAAAGTATCCCCCATATCTTTCCTAAATGTCTTCATCTGGACTTTATCTTTCACGCATTTTACGGTACTAAGGTCCTTGTTAAACATTTTTCTTCTTTTGGGTATCCTATAAGTAGCCTCTTTGCCCTCCTTCAAATCTAATTTCTCATAAAACTCCAAACAATACTTCCCCATTGCTTGTAACACTGCTCACTGCAATGTATATTCAAACTACGTTGCTTTCCTCTTTGCTTCTCCTTCACTATTTTGGAGAAACAACTCTTCATCTTTAACCAAGTCAAGTCTGGTTTGCTTGTGAGTCCCACTCTAATTCATTGACTACTCTACTAATAAAGAGTCAATCAATCAATCAATCAAAGCCTTAATCCCAAAAGTGGGGTCGGCTAACATGAACCAAATTTGATTATTCCGTGTAGTCATCAACATAAATCTTTCTCCTCCATCCCTTACGATCCAAAACTTCATCCTCACGTAAATCCATGCACTTCATATCCTTCCTCACTCCTTCCAACCAAGTCATCTTTGGTCTCCCTCTTCCTCGTTTAATCCCTCCATGGTCCCACTCTTCCACTCTTCGCACCGGTGCACCCTCGGGTCTCCGTCTTACATGTCCAAACCAACGCAGACGATTTTCCCTTAATTTATCTACAATGCCCGCCACACCTACTTTCTTGCGAATAACCTCATTTCTGATTCTATCTCTTAAAGTGTTTCCACACATCCACCTTAACATGCGCATTTCCGTAACCTCCATCTTTTTAATATGCTCTTTCTTAGAAGCCCAACATTCTGTACCATAGAGCAACACTGGTCTTATGGCAGTCCTGTAGAATTTTCCCTTCAACTTTAAGGGAATGCTGCGGTCGCATAACACTCCCGTGGCCGCTCTCCATTTAAGCCACCCTGACTTAATCCTGTGGGTCACGTCTTGATCAATGTCACCATTCTTCTGGATGATCGACCCTAGGTACTTAAAACATTCACTCATGGTCAAATCCTTTCCATCCAAACTCACCACTTCATTGCTTGTCCCCCTCTGAGTGCCAAAACGACATACCAAATATTCAGTCTTACTCCGACTTAGCTTAAACCCTCTAGATTCCAACCTTTGCCTCCATTGCTCCAACTTGACATTAACCCCATCCTTAGTCTCATCCACCAAAACGATATCATCTGCGAACAGCATACACCATGGAACCTCATCTTGAATTGGTCTAGTTAATTCATCTAGAACCGTTGCAAAAAGAAAAGGGCTTAATGCAGACCCTTGATGCAATCCGATTGTAATAGGGAAATCTTTTGTCAACCCTCCGCATGTCCTCACATTTGTTGACACATCCCGATACATATCCTTAACTAGGTCTACATACCTTCGTGGGATACCTTTCTTCAACATTGCCCACCAAAGTATCTCTCTTGGCACCTTGTCATATGCCTTCTCTAAATCAATAAAGACCATATGAAGATCTTTCTTCTTTACCCTATAAAACTCCATCATTTGTCTTATCAAATGGATTGCCTCCATAGTAGATCTCCCAGGCATAAAACCAAATTGGTTATCTGAAATGCTTGTGCATGCCCTCAACCTTTGTTCAATCACCCTTTCCCACAACTTCATAGTATGGCTCATAAGCTTAATTCCTCGATAGTTAGAACAATCTTGAGCGTCTCCTTTGTTTTTATAAACCGGGACCAAGGTGCTCTTCCTCCAATCTTGTGGGATCCTTGTAGCCGTCCATATCTTGTTGAAAAGGTTTGTTAACCAATCAATACCAATCTTACCCAAACACCTCCACACCTCTATCGGTACCCCATCAGGGCCAACCGCCTTCTTAGGTTTCATCTTCCTCAGTGCAATCTCCACCTCTACTCTCCTAATCCTTCGCACATACTCCATGTTGATTTCTTCATCACTCATAGAGGTATCTCCTATCACAACTCCATTACTTCCATTAAATAATTCATCGAAGTACCCCTTCCACCTGTCCTTGATGCCCTCCTCTTGCACTAGGACCATTTGGTTCTTATCTTTGACACACTTCACCATGCCAATATCCTTCCTTGCCTCTTGTCTTCTCTTTGCCATCTTATAAATGATCCTTTCTCCCTCCTTGGAATCAAGCTTTTCATAAACCTCCTGATATGCCTTTTCTTTTGCTTGGCGAACAGCTGCCTTTGCCTTACTCTTAGCCTCCTTATACGCTGCAAAGGTTTCATCACTCCTACATTTTCCTAAGGCTTGATAGCATTCCCTTTTTTGCTTAATTACTGCTTTCACCTCTTCATTCCACCACGAAGTATCTCTCTGTACCGAAGTTCTTCCCCTTACTTCCCCTAAGACCTCTTTGGCCACTCTTAGGAAACAGTTCTTCATTCGTAACCAAGTCATGTCCGGATCCACCTCTCCATCCCAATCCGCTTCTTCAATTACCTTTTCTGTAAAAACCTTAGCTTTTGCATCCCTTAGGGTCCACCATCTTATCCTTGGTTCTTCTTGTCTAACTTTTTTCTTCGCCTTCTCTTTCAGACGAATAGTCATTACCAATAGCCGGTGTTGGGTGACCACACTCTCCCCTGGGATAACCTTACAGTTTATGCAACTTTGTCTATCTATGCTCCTTGTGAGCAGGAAGTCTATTTGAGTTGCATTTGCTCCATTCCGAAAAGTTATCAAGTGTGAATCCCTCTTCTTAAACCAAGTATTAGCCAAAATTAAATCATATGATTGGGCAAAATCCATAATAGCTTCACCACCGGCGTCCCTCTGCCCATACCCAAAGCCTCCATGGACACTCTCATAGCCATCTCGGCTCGCCCCAACGTGCCCATTTAGATCCCCTCCAATATATAACTTCTCTGAGTGGTGGACACCCTGCACCACCTCGTCTAGGTCCTCCCAAAATTGTCGTTTCTCTTCTGCATCTAAACCCACTTGGGGAGCATAAGCACTGATAACATTCACAATCTCCTTGCCACATAGCAACTTCAGCCTTATCAACCTATCGTTCTTCCGATAGACCTCGATCACCTCTTTTGCCAACCTCTCATCGAGAACCACACCAACTCCGTTCCTAGCTCCACCATTCCTTGTTCTGTGGCTCGTTTCTTGCCCAACATACCATACCTTATACCCCAAAACCAAGCCTCGAGCTCCTTCTCCTGTCCATCTTGTCTCTTGGAGGCACATGATGTTCACGCGTCGTCTTTTCATTACTTCTACCAATTCTGCTGATTTTCCCGTAAGAGACCCTACATTCCAAGAACCAATCCGCAAACTAAATTCTTTTCTCCCACGCTCCCTCCTGATCCCAACTCCAAGCCCTTGATTATTTGACACCACAATTGGGCAATATGGCGCGTCGCTTCTGGGCGACGACCTAGCAACCCTTACATACTTATCACTGCACCCGGGTCTGGGAAGTGCAGCGCGTCGCTCAGTAGGGAACGCCCCAATGGCACGCCCTTGCTCATTTGACACCACACTCGGGCAATGTGGCGCGTCGCTTCTGGGCGACGACCTAGCAACCCTTGCATACTTATCACTACACCCGGGTCTAGGAAGTGCAGCGCGTCGCTGAGTAGGGAACGCCCCCACGAAAATATCTGTTTGGCTCATGTCATGGGATGTGACGAAGTTTTATACTGGCTGTCACTGGCCTACCGTAACCCTCCTCCTTTATCCAGGCTTGGGACTGGCAGCGGGAAACCCACTGGCGGAGTTTCTACTAATAAAGAGTAAAGAAGATTTTTAATAATGATACACAAACAAAAATTAAAATTAATGATAGACAAACAAAAATTAAAATTGTCGCATAACCGCGAAATGGTGTCGTGGCGGCTTGGTGGGAAAGAGAAAGATGGTAGTAGTTTATAATACAAAGTTGCAACAATGGCGATGATGATGTGGTTGGAGCTAGCGAAATGGTTGCAAGGGGAAATAACTCCGAGGAATGCAAGTTCATCCAAGTGACAACATTAACTTAACTTCATATTTGTTTTTCGTTTTTGTCTCACCCTTTTCATTATATTATGCATCAAAATATGCTTGTGTACTTGAAAAAGTATCCTATGTACAAAGGCCTTTATTTCAACCCCTTATTAGAACTTAGTGCTTGTTTGGTTGACAAAATTAAATGGAAGAAGTGAAAAATCATGAGAATTGGTAATTTGGATAGTTGTTTGGTTGAAAAAAAAAAAAAAAAAAAAAAAAAAAAAAAAAGTGGAGGAAGTTGGAATTCATAGAAATTTCATCATCCCAAAAAATAAAGGAAGTAAATTACGAAGGTCCATGAAATAACTTAAAGAAATTCCTATAACTTCCATGAAATACAACTTCCAAGGGAATTTATTTTTCATGTCAACCAAACAAGGCCTTAGTAGAATGGGGCTACATCGAATATTACATGTGTAATAAACTTGGTAGCCCTTATCCACCATTCTTTTTCTAATACTCCATAAGCTCTAAAAAAATGCAAGCCTTGTTCCCAAAAGATTTATCTCTTATGTGAATTTATCAGATTAATATAAGTTTACAAGTCCTCAAACCTACACACATAACATCAATATTTTCATAATAATAATAATATCATGTCTAAATAACAAACTGTAACATCCTAATATTAATAATGTATCAGCTAATGTTTGAATAAAAAAATAAGTAAAAGGGATTGAGAGGGTACTGTACCTGGGGCATAGAAACTCAACATTCGATTAGCGTGGTACCTAATTATAGCATGTTAACATTATGAAATTAATAGCCAGACCTAAACACTTAACAACATGAAATTTGAATACAACATAACATAAAGTGGAGACTGACCATGGAATAATTTTGGAGTTGGGTTTGAGGACGTTATCAGGTATCCTTTTGTTGAGATCTCGGAGGATCTCGGCAAGTGGACGAGTGATGCAAGATGCAGATTTATCAAGGGGTACCACATAATTAGAGTTGGGGACTGCACCCTTCTTGGCATCTCCGCCACCGACGTTCTTATGATCTAGAGCTGCTACCATTAACCTCTGCTTGTAACCCACTTTTACTGGAGAAGAATAGCTGTAGGGTGACCTCAATTTTAATTGGAACCGATTATCCGTTGAAGCTGATTTGGAGACCAAACTCGCATTTCGAAGTGCCATCACCACAGCGATAGACAATATACTGACTTTCTCTTCACCTACTACGCCTATGGGATTGAAGCACATAATTAACAAATAAAAGCTTTGGCATCAGTCATCACCTTATCCACTGCTAATACAAGATAAATTCACATCAAATATCAGAAAAGGCTGACATTTCAGAAAAAATATTGCTTATATAAACTTTCTATAATGCTAAACATAAGTTCTAAAGTCTGATTTCATATACTCCTATATTAACGAAAATTATTAATTTACCTAGGTCCAAATTCTAAATAACATCTAAACCGGGGTATGCTTGTACTCCTATCAAGAAAATTCGAATAAGGAAAAAAATAAAAGAATCCGAAACTTCATACTACTAAGTCGTAATTAATTTTAATTTGATTGTTTAACGATGACTCATATTACTTTGGGTACTCTAGTAGACAGAGAGATTGGGAAATTTCTAAAGTTCTTTTTTGAGATATATTGAACTATTGAAGCATAAAATACTGCGTAGTTCAATTTGGAAAATGGTGTATTATTTATATTATATATTGTATCTAATTTGCTGGGTTTCTAATTTTTGTATCTGGTCTTATTTGTACTAGATATTGTTGGAATTTATAAACATGAATTCATAAAACACACCCCATAGGGGTATAGAAAAAATTGGACAGATTCACGAAAGGTAGCCATCATACATAAATTAGATCAAGGAAAATGAAAAATGAAAGCAGGGGTAAAAAGGGTAACACCATACACACAAGCGCACACAAAGATTAAACAACAGAATGGAAAATAGAATTAAACTTGCCCCTTATTGGGTGTCAAGCTATATTAGGACACACATCACACGACTAACATTGAGCTACTTCAATTTTTCCTATCCAAACAGCCTGCATTATGTTTAAATGATTTACGCTAACTTGAAACTAAGTCAATTAGACCTAAGCAACTACTTAACTGGTTTAAACCAAGGACCTCGGACTATGCAATGCATAGTTCATCGTAAACATTTTTAACATAGAGTAAAATACTCCCTTTGTTTTTCTTGTACAATTATGGTAGATACAAGAGTATAAGAGAATCAGGCCTCCCTTTGTTTTTCTTGTACAATTATGGTAGATACAAGAGTATAAGAGAATCAGGCCCGTCCCTGAGGCAGGGCAGGAGAGGGAAAAGAGGTCTAATTTCATAGTTCAGTCCTAACATTAAAAGGTTATGCAATACATAAGCAACCAAATTTTAGGGATATATGATTCAATAATCAAATTAGGCACATAATTTTCTATTCTTTTGGCTGTGATGTTTCATAATCTTAGAATTTAGAACCAATAGTTCAGATTTTCGAACCCTACACTAATGCACTGACAATTAAATTAGATTGTAAAATTGATATGGTGATAACAAAAACCAAACAACTTACCTCAGAAGCTACTTCAATGAGGGTCACAATTATTAGATTCAACGGAGAACGTGAACGGCGCTTCAATGGAGAACGTTTAGTGCGCATCAATGGAGGACTGAGAAACAGGTAGGGTTGGAGGCCTTGGAACCCTATTGAAAGCCATGACCCGCCCGGTTATAAATGGGTTAGATCTGACTAATAAATACAAAGGGGCGAGTTTTTATATGATCGTCTAATTATGGGCATGGGCCATACAGTAAACTTATTTTTAAAAACAAAGCTTATATCAATTGTTTTAAGTTTTTAATGATTTTTTTTTTTTTTTTATTTTGAAGACGGCTGAAATAACATTAATTAAACTATGCATAAAATCTAGAGCTATTGCTAGTTTAAATAAATAACCCAAAATATGTATTAAACTTTTATGATAAAGTTTTTGTTTTTCTATTCTCTCTGCCCACTATTATTATCAACAAAGGGGTGTGTGCAGAACCCAAGGTAAAATTTCTTAAACAAGATTATTGAAAAGTAAAAGGAGAGAGAAGGAATAATTAATTTAAACTAAAAAAAAACGACAATTAAACAGAGGAGAATCACCACCGCTCACGAATGTTGAATCACCACGCCACCCCACAAACCACCAACAACCGATGCCCACCTTCACACCCCCCACGAAACCACCACCAAAACCCACTTTCCCACGAACCCAGACCACCAAAACCCACCAGTCGACGAACCCATACCACAAATACCCATCGATCACAAAACTCACGAATCCAGACCACACACGAAAACCCACAAACTCACATCTGGAATCGGAACACTAAAGGAATATGGTCTTCTTCTTCAATTCATAAGAATGGGTTGAACGAGAAGAGAGAAAGATAATAGGGAGATGAAAAAGGTAAAGAAATTTGATGATGGAGGAGGAGAGAGAAAGTAATTGGGGGAGATAAAGATGATGAGTGGAAAATTTTGATGATTTATGAAAAATTATGAGATTAATTACATTAGATTAATTTTTAATTAATTTTGTTTTAAGTATGTAATTGAGGTTACAATTTTAAAGTAAAGGTATTGTAGTCAAATTGTTAGAAAAAAGTTACTAAATATGGCAAAAAAAAAAACACTTGTTGCACATAATAAAAAGCATCCATTTATAGTATATGTTGTAGATAATAGTGGGCAGAGGTAGTATAACAATTGAAAAACAAAGTATTCCTAATAATTTTATAATACTAGATATGGGATAATATATATTTGATGTTCAATAATGATTGAAAAAATATATTTTAAAAAGTACGAGTATTGAAGTAAATGTAGCTAATTTAATCTACTCCCTCTGTCCCAAATTACTTGCAAAATTTTGACTTTTTGCATTATTTACACATCTCATTTTGACCATCTTTTTTAGCTATAACCTTTGCTTAGTTGAGTTGGTAGTAACATAATTATACTTTAGTGCCTTGTCGTTTTAATATTTTCACGTTGGTGTCATGACTTTTAATTTTAAACTTGGTTTCACGCATTATGGTGCCCTGTTGTTTTATAACTAGCTTAAGTCTGTGCAACGCACGATTATACTAAACTTTTTAAAGAAGTAAAAATGACTTTGTATTTCAACCACTCTTTATAAAGTAACTAGCCGTCTGGCCTGTTCAATGCACGGGTTATTACTTAGGTTATTTTTATATGTAAGCCATATCATTGCAAATTCCTAGTATGTATGCTTTTCAATAGTTGGAAACGTAGTTATAGTTTCATGACCATTGATCATGTGAATGAAGTTCACTGCTAAAACTTAAAAGAAATAAAATTAAAAAAAAAAAGGGTGAGGGTGGAACTGTGAAAGATGATGAAGGAATTTAGTAAGGTATATGTACATGAACATTGTGGGATATAAAATGACATATTAGTTTAAGTTATATTTTAAATTTGAGAGATGAAAAAACTATTTTTATTATACTTCATATGTTTATGTAATGTATACTAATTAGTTCTGTTTCGGGGTATTTTTGGAATCCCTCGGGATACAAGTCACGCTCGCCGACAAGTAGACTCGGACACCTGCAAAACAACGGAACTCCGGTTTATCGGAGATCCGCCAGTCATACAATTAAACCAGGCCTAATCTAATTGCATAGCATTAAATCAATCAATAGGAAATTAATCAAGCATTGACAATCAACAATAATAAATTACCCCTTCTGTAGACACCCGAGTGTGTCTCCCCAAAAACCAAACCCAGTGATGATATCTTTCACGTCATTTGATTATCGAACAAGGTGAAAATGTGAAAAGTCTTGTGAAGCAGTCGTTTTAATAAAAAATACTTCTTTCTGTTTTCAAAAATATTTCTTTTCTTACTCTATTTATGAAAAATATCCAGTCTAGTTTAGTTTGGTCCATGATAAGGGTCCAATAATAGTGTAGTTGGATTGGGTTTAAAAAGAGCTTTCCAACGATATATTATAAGTCCAATTCCGATGAATAATGAGGAACTTATGGCCAAAATACTAAATTGGGCCTGAAATGGTTTTATACGGCACAATGATCAAGTAGAGGACCTGTAGACACCTAGAAATGTCTCCCCAAAACCAAACCCGATGATGAACAACCTTTCACCGCCACTATTGGTCGGGTTTAGTATTTAATCCCGAGAGTGCTTAAAAATCATATTTAATTAAATTCGTATTTTTGAATAGCCCGTGGATCAGTCTTGATGTTTGGTAAAAGCATAGTTTTAATTTTGGCCCAAACCTTTTTAATATATTTATTATTTTAGCCCGATCAGAAAAATGGCCCGAAATTATCAATCGGCACCTAAAAATGCTGATTAAAATTAGGGTTAAAAATGAATTTAGACGGAAAAAGGACAAAACTGTCCCGTGTCACGGCAAACAATCCCGCGCCACGGCAAACTTTCCCGTCTGACGGCAAAGATTCCCGTGTCACGGGAGACCTGATGTGACACGGGTACAGTATGTGTCCCTTCCGCGTAAACCCTAACGCGTTTTCTTCCCCGTGTGTTAAAAATTATCCCGTGTCACACAAAAGTGCACCGTGTCACGGGAATTTCTCCCGTCTGACGGTAGAATTTACCGTGTCACGGTACGTTTTGCCGTGTCACGGGATGCTGTTTTAGGGTTTCTTTCATTTTAGGGTTCCGTGTGTTCCCTCAGCACATTTTCCCTATAAATAACCCCTCATTTCTGATGTACGGGGCATCAAAGAATCTCTCCTTTTCTCTCCTATGCTCTAGCCTAAACACTAGCCTACCCTTCTCTTTCAAAATACCTTCCTTAAGCACTCCCAGGAGTCCGTACTTTACCCGAGGTTCTGTCCTTAAGCCACGGTGTGAAAGGTAGAACTGTTTGAGGGTTTGGCCCCAAATCAATTCTCATTTAATTTAATTTAATTTCATTTTAATTGTTGTTTAATTATTTTCCTTGAAGTTACTAACGCGTTTATTGTTTTTATAGTAGCAAGCAAGCAAAATCAAAGTAAGGAATCATGTTCCTTTTATTTCTATTATTATTCTAACGGTTTTATTGTTGGAATTGTTGCTATATTGCTTCCAATATTAATGTTTGTTCTATTATTATTATGATCACCGTATTGCATGTTAAAGGGAATATGTAATTGAAAATCACGCTTAATAAGATAATTTGGACAATCGGTTTAGGTTCCTTTTTAATCTTGTTGTTTAATCAAGTGATCACTAATATAATAGAATTATGTGTTGCATTAATATTTAACCAATTTAGCTTAATAATAGTTTGGAGCAAATTGAATATTTTGTTTGTATGCCTTTGAGATCACAGGAATAATTTTCACTATAAGAATCGAGTAGAGGCCAATACGGGCGAATGTGACTCCATGACTCACTTCGTACCATCATCCCCGATCCTCCTTTCGTGGTTCCGAACCATATGGAGTTAGTAATCTCATGGATTATGAATGGGGTGTAACCTTCACGGGTCAATCGTTGTTGCCTTCGTTGTCCCTTTTTCGTGGTTGCCTTTTATGATCCGTGAACGGTTTACAAGTTCCTTAAAAACTTGTTGGCGGCTCCCTACTTTCCTTGTCCCTAATCGTTGTCCCTAATCGTATATGTCAATTCCCACTTCCTATGAGTGCCAAGCATATTCACACCATGCTTCTACGTAGGCGCACTTCAAACGACGCCTACAATTTGGCGACTCCACTGGGGAGGATTCTCGGTTATTTATTGATTTGAGTGATCGGTATTTAATCGAGATGAGTGGATGAGACTTGAAAGATTCTTGAAAAATATTCCTGTGATTAATTTGGCATTTTTGCATAAACATCGACGTTTTAACGTCGAATTTGGATCTGTCCCGTAGGAAAAATTGAATAACTTGATTGCGTACGAAGAAAAATAGGGCACCAGTCAGATTTTCTGACTGCCGTGTCACGGCAGAGTCTGCCGTGTCACGGTACAATGTACCGTCTGACGGTGCACTGTACCGTGGCACGGCAAATTTTGCCGTGTCACGACAGTCCTAAAATCAGTCCGGTGGCTTATTTTCTCTTCTCACAGTTGACTTCCTTCGATTTTTCTGAAAAACCGTATGTGTTCTACATACGTCTTAGCCCCGGGGGATTTAAGCTCTATCAACCCAAAAACGCTCATGGCAATAAGGGTTCATCCGAGTTATTAAATCCACCCAAACCATGGAGTCGAGTTCGATTTCATCACGAACTCGCGGAGCCGCCCGTTGGCATACACCCTCAAGGGAGGCTGCCTTGCTAACGCGTCCAAACTCTTAACCATGGTACCCTTTTGACACCCAAAGCTTGACCATAGTCGAACGTAGAACTTGACTTTAGGTTGAGAACTTGACCATAGGATTGCATCATCGTGACTAAATGCTACGTGGTTATTTTGTTACTAACCCACATGTGTTTGTTCACTTTGTTTTGGACTAATCTATGACCGAGGGTTTTTATTTCCACTTAGTAATTAGAACGGACTATAAAATCAATTAAAATCTGGAAAATAGGCCTGGAACTGAGCACCGCGTCACAGCAAATCTGCCGTGACACGGTGAACAGTGCCGTGGCACGGTACCTTCTGCCGTCTGACGGTGGGTTGTACCGTGTCACGACAGTCAGCACCGTGACACGGTGCCCTGGAAAATGTCCCGTCTGTCTTTTTGGTTCAGTGTGCGTGCGTATGTGGTCTATGTGTCCAGTTTGGTGTCAAGTATAGCTGTACGGTCATAACACGTGTCCATAACCTCACTTAATCACTCACAAGTCGTGTCGAGTTCACACACTTTTTTTTCCTCGAGTTTTTCACTATTTTGTTCGTGACCGTACATTAGGAAAGTCTTGCGTTCCTTTTTCCGTTTTTTTTAGGAGTAAGTCGGATGGTATCCTCCCATACATACTTTCTTTGTTAAAACTCTTTCCCTTTTTATTTTCCGGATGGGTCAAGGATAAGTCTAGTCATTAAATGTGCGTTCATTTCAATGTCACAGCACTTGGTCAAGAAGCAGGGGTAGACTATTACGATTTGAGTCGCTACCTCAACAACCTAAGAGGCGTACAAGAAAACCACCACAAGCATCTCCACGAAATCCATCTCCCATTTACTTTCAACCAATGGCCACCAAAGAAGATATGGAAAACCTTAACCGTGCCGTTGACAGGTTGGTTGCTATGATGGAAGCGCTCACCACCAGGGTTCACACGGTAGAACAGAACAATCAAAGCAATACCGCTGCAGCTGCGATAGACAAAATCAGGGAACAAATGAGTAAGATTTCTGAGGAGTTCACCTATGTAGAACAACCTGCTACTTCTCTGAACATAAGGGACAAGCTTCCTGAAAAATTTTCCACTGCTGACATTCCTAAGTTCAAGCCTACTGATAACCCTATGTTTCACTTGAAGGCCTTTTCTGCAACTATGGCTCTTAAGGGGTTAGATGTAACACTCTTCCCTACTGTGTTCCCTCTTTCCCTAGAGCATGCCTGTCAACAATGGTTCTACTCTTTAGAATCCAAGCACGTTGCAACTTGGGAGGATGTTACTGAAAGTTTCATGAACCGCTACAGGTGTAACATCCAAACCAAAACTTCTGAACGTGAACTCTCCATTCTCAAACAAAAAGAGAATGAAGGCTTCACTACTTATCTAAGCAGGTGGAGGGAAACAGCTGCACTCTTGGTGGATCCTCCTAAAGAGAAAGAGATGGTTCGCCTGTTTATTGCAAATCTGACTCACAAGTATAAGCAACATTTGAAATTCCTGCCGCTGAACACTTTTGAAGCTGTATACGATATTGGAATCAATATCGAAGATGAACTGATGAAGACTGCTGGTAGCAACAATAATAACAACAACAACACTTGGAAAAACAAGAAGAACGACAGTCCTTCTTCTTCGTCTTCCAAGCCCAATAATGCTACCAACAATGTCAACATCAATGATGTGCTGGCCCTTAATGCTGCTCCTCAGAGATTCCAAAGGCCAAGGAGGGTTTACACGCCTTTGGGAATGACTTATGATGCGGCTTTCGATCGCCTGCATAGTCAAGGATTGATTATGCCAATTGGACCATTTCCAGAACCTCGACCAGAGAACAGAACTGCTAGCTATGACCCCAATGCTCATTGCAAGTTCCATCAAGGCAAAGGTCATACTACTGAAAAATGTGGAAGTTGAAGGATGCGATCCAGGACTTGATTGATGCTAACCAACTTCCTGTCCCTCCAGGGGGCAAGAAGCCTAATATTCAAACAGGTCCTCTTTCTGATGCTTTGGCTATCATGGGAGATGAAGTCTCCTTTGATCCGTCAACACTCATCCAACCTGTGGATGAACCCCTACCAGAAGTTATTTATATTCCAAGCTGTGAAGAAGTTAACGGAATTTGGGATAGTGATGATGAGGACGTCTATCTCAAAGACATAGTTTGTTCATCTCTTGGCGTTGTCAGTTTGAGAGATAGTGAAGATGTTTGGGGAGATCCTGAAGTCAAGGTTCTCACCAGAACTGGAAGGTTACAGCAACCTACCCCATCCACACCTCCACCGCAAGCACAACCAACAGTTGATCCCATCGACCCTGTAAGCAATGATGTGATCAAACAATTGCAGAAAATCAAGGTGGAAATGAATGTTTGGAAGTTGTTGGCTACGTCTCATGAGCATCGGAAGGCTGTGATGAATGCTCTTGTGAAGATAGGAGTTGATAGTGACATGACTCCTCAAGGACTAGTCAGCTTTCTTACTACTGAGTTGCCAAGTCCTAGCAACTTGATTTCCTTTTCTGACAAGGATTTGCCCCCAGAAGGGGATCAACATAACAAAGCCCTACATCTTACTGTGGTATGTAGGCAAATGAATATTCCCATGAGCCTAGTCGATAATGGCTCAGCAATCAATGTATGCCCGTTGCGCACTGCAAGGAAGTTGGGCATAAAAGATGAAGAATTAATTCCCTCCACTCAGGGAATCCGAGCTTATGATAATACTCGCCGTCAAGCCGTGGGTACTATCATGTTAAATATCACTACTGGAGCCATTGAACGTCGCACCAAGTTTCAGGTGGTGGACATCAAGGCTTCTTTTAATCTACTGTTAGGTCGCCCTTGGCTTCATGAGTTGAAGGCGATCCCATCATCACTACACCAGAAAGTCAAGGCTATAGTTGGAGGAGTTCCAATCACCATTGATGCTTCTCCCATGCGTATCCAAGTCATTGATACCCCTATTGTTCATGTCGAGCATGATGAGGAAGATGAGGACCTCTGGGGATTTTCTTTAGAAGATGTGCTTATGATCGAAGAAGACGAGAGGTGCCACCTCGAGTTTGACCCCTATTCTAAAGATAATATCAATGCAATCATGAAGAAACAAGGGCACTTCCCTGGAATGACCCTTGGCATCAAGAAGAAAATAGCTGAACTATGGGGCCACCAAGGCTCGTTGAAGAAGGACACCTTTGGCCTGGGATTCATACCAACAAAGGAAGATGTAAAGCAAGCTGTGATCAAGATGGTTGCTCGGAACGCAGCTCGAAAAGAGAATAGGGAGATGGCTATAAATCCCTATCCCCTTACGCTCAACGGTCAATTCGTCAAGGAAGGAGAGAATTTCCCGTGCTATGAATTTCCTGAACCTTTCGTCTACAAGGGGAAGCGTGAACCAGGTTTTGAGATGTTCATGGATTGTGACTTCATTGACGAAGGTAATATCTCCTCAACAGCTGAAGAGCCAACCAGCCCAGGTTCTGATGATATGAGCATTAGTCTTCTTTTCGGGTTGGAAAAGAATGAATCTAGGCCCACCAACAATGATGACTCTGCGCTCATTCAAGCGGTCATGTCAAGCAAGGATTTTGATCCTTCGGAGTTAATTGCCCCAGCTGATGGTGCTTTGGAAGGATGGAGCAAGACAGTGAAGGTCACTATGCCAAATGGAGAAAAACTTGAAGTAACCGCTGGCGAAGGCCCCATGTTTGATGAACCTGAATCGTCTGAGTCCGAGTCCGAGTTTGAGTCTGAACCCTTAGGATCTAAGGCCGACTCCCTTTCTGCTATTGAGTATTTTTCTGTAGTTCCCTCTAGTGCTGAGCCTCTTGTTGAGTCTCCCCTTTCTATTCCAAATAATTCTGGCGAGGTCGCAGCTGACCTTGCCCTCCTTGATGTAACAACTGATGAGTTCAATAAAATGAGTACCTTTGCTTACGATGTGTGTCATTCCCCTAACCCTGATCAATATTGCTTTGCTAATGATAAAAATGACAAAGAAATAATAAAAGCAATGGAAGAACATGATAATAAAACAGCAATTATCGAAGATACAGAAACAATCAATATTTCCAATGATACGACTACCAAAGAAGTAAAAATTGGATTAACACTAAGTCAAGAAGAACGCAAAGAGTTAATTAACTTACTTAGTGAATTTGTTGATGTATTTGCTTGGTCTTACCAAGATATGCCAGGTATTGACAGGGATATTGCACAACATACTATACCACTCATTCCAGGTATGAAGCCCGTCAAGCAAAAGTTGCGTCGCATGAAACCAGATGTAGCTCTTAAGATCAAAGAAGAAATCAGAAAACAACTAGCTGCAGGTTTCATCAAAGTGTCCAAGTATCCGGAATGGATAGCTAATGTGGTTTCAGTCCCAAAAAAGGATGGAAGGGTCAGAATGTGTGTTGATTACAGGGATCTCAATAAGGCAAGTCCAAAAGATGGGTTCCCTCTACCTCACATTGACATTCTGGTCGACAACACAGCAAACCATGCACTCCTTTCCTTCATGGATGGTTACGCTGGATACAACCAAGTGCTTATGGCCGAGGAAGACATGGAGAAAACCACATTTATCACACAATGGGGAACATACTGCTATACGGTAATGCCATTCGGGTTGAAAAACGCGGGTGCCACCTACCAAAGAGCAGCCACAACATTGTTACATGATATGATGCATAAAGAGGTGGAAGTCTATGTTGATGATATGATCGTCAAATCAAAAGATCGCCCAGGCCACATCATTGCGCTTCGCAAATTCTTTGAAAGACTTCGCAAGTACAATATGAGGTTAAATCCAGCAAAGTGTGCATTCGGAGTTACATCAGGCAAGTTGCTTGGCTATGTGATCAGTTCTCGAGGGATTGAAATAGATCCCACAAAAGTCAAAGCAATCATGGCCATGCCACCACCCAAGACTGAGAAGGAGATTCGAGGCTTTATTGGAAGATTGCAATACATAAGTAGGTTCATATCCAAACTCACAGCGATATGCGAACCTATATTCAAAAAGCTCAAGAAGAATGTTCCAGTGACATGGGATGATGATTGCCAAAAAGCTTTTGACAAAATCAAAGAGTACCTGTCAAATCCACCTGTACTAGCACCAGCAATGCCTGACTTTCCTCTTCGACTCTACCTTACGGTCACAAGAGAAACAATGGGGGCAATGCTAGCACAAGAGATTGGAAACAAGGAGAATGCAATCTACTATTTGAGCAAGAAGCTTCAAGGATATGAGACGCGATACACATTACTTGAGAAATTGTGCCTCGCACTTGTGTGGGCTGCACAGAAATTAAGACATTATATGCTTACTCATACAGTACATGTCGTGTCCAAGATGGATCCTCTCAAATATTTGTTCGAAAAGGCAACACTCAATGGTAGGTTGTCAAGATGGATAGTCAACCTTGCTCAGTTTGACTTAAAATTTGTACCACAAAAGGCCATCAAAGGTTCTGCGGTTTCTGACTTCCTAGCGGACTTTCCACTGGAAGAAGTTGAGAAAGAAGAAGATGAGTATGATTTCCCTGACGAGGATCTACTTATGACTGAAGATGATAGATGGACACTCTACTTCGATGGAGCTTCAAACCAAAGAGGGTGTGGTGTAGGGGTTTTGTTGGTATCACCCAGTGAAGAACACATCCCAATTTCCATGAAACTCGACTTTGATGTCACCAACAATGCCGCAGAATATGAAGCATGCATTTTGGGATTAGAAACAGCGGTGGCCTTAGGAATTAAGAAGCTCAGAATTTACGGTGATTCGTCACTAATCATTAACCAGATCTCTAAGAGATGGAAGGTGAGAAGTGAAAGCCTCGCTACGTATCAAGCTCATCTGGAAACTCTCACGGAGCAAGTAGATGAAGTGGAATATACGTATTTGCCTAGAGAAGAAAACCAATTTGCTGACGCACTGGCAAAGTTAGCATCAATGGTGCGCATTCCCAAAGACACGATTAGGATGCCGCTAACTATAGAGCGAAGATATGAGCCAGCCTATGTTCATGCACTTGATGATGAACAAGAGTCACAAGAAGAAGACGAAGAACCATGGTATATAGATATCCTTAATTACGTAACCAAAGGTGAATACCCTCCGAATACTGATAAAAGGGCACGCCGCGCTTTGAGGCTCCTGGCCTCACAGTATGTGCTCATCAGGGGAGAACTCCACAAAAGGACTGCACTAGGGAGAAATCTCTTGTGCATAGCCGGGAAAGGAACATATAAGACCATGGAGAATCTTCATGCTGGAATATGTGGAACACATATGAATGCTAAAATGTTAGCCCAAAAGATTCAACGTCAAGGATACTATTGGACTACTATGGAAAGAGATTGTCACGAATACGTCAGGAAATGTATGAAGTGTCAAGTCTACGCAAACCTACAGCATGTTCCACCTTCGCTTCTTTACACATACACTTCCCCATGGCCTTTCTCTACTTGGGGTATCGACATCATTGGCAAAATAACGCCACCAGGGCAAGGAGGACACGAATTCATCCTCGTAGCAATCGATTATTTCACTAAATGGGTCGAAGCCGCCTCATATGCTAAGTTAACGGCAAAACATGTAGCTCAGTTCATTGAGAGAAATATTATATGCCGCTATGGGGTACCTCACGAAATGATCAGTGACAATGGGACCCACTTCCAAGCCGAGTGTGCAGAATTGCTACAGAAATATCATATCAAACATCACAGATCATCACCCTACAGACCACAAACAAATGGTGCAGTCGAATCGGCTAACAAAAATGTGAAAACCATCATCGAAAAGATGACGGAAAACTATAAGGATTGGCCGAGCAAGCTACATTTCGCCCTTTGGGGTTATCGAACTTCTGTTCGTACATCAACGGGGGCTACCCCATTCTCTTTGGTCTATGGAGTTGAAGCCGTACAACCAATAGAGCTTGAAATCCCTTCTCTACGCATTGCATTGGAAAGCCAATTAGATGAGGTCGACTGGATTAGAGCAAGATATGACGAACTAGTCTTACTTGACGAAAAACGCCTGGCAGCTTTGCATCACGTCCAAACCTACCAACATCGTATGGCACGTCATTTCAATAAAAAAGTCAAGACTAGGAATATCAAGGAAGGTGATTTGGTGCTTAAAGCGCTTCGCAAAAACGTGCTTGATCCAAGAGGAAAATTTAGACCGAACTGGTCAGGTCCATACATCGTTAAATCTATTTTGTCTGGTGGAGCTGCACAACTAGTAGACATGGATGGTAACGAGTTCCACAACTTAACCAATTTGGATCAACTCAAGAAGTTTTATGTCTAATTGCATGGGTTCAGGACCCAATAGAGCTACGTTTGGCCTGATTCCATTCTAAGGATACGTAGGCAACCCCTCAAGGGGGCCCGGCCACTTTAAAAACAAAAATCCCTTCTTCGTCGACTAAATATGGCACATGAGGCAGAAAAACGCAGCAAATTTGCAACGGAAAGTCAACCGTGACACGGTAGGAGCCACCGCATCACGGTAAAATCCACCGTGACACGACAGACCTCACCGTGACACGGCAGAAATTGCCGCGTCACGTCAGTCTCGTTCTTTGTTCATGAACTCAAACTGATTCCGTGACACGACAATTCATATACTGTAATTTAAATTGTTTTTTCGGATATTATTATTCTTCCATCGCGTCCGACTTCTAGACTCGGATCAAAAAAAAAAAAAAAATTGTAATTTTTAATAAAGGCAAAAATAAACACGTTATTATAAATGCGACTACGCTCATTGGCATCATGCGCCTTATTTAAAAATTAAAACAGCAAAGCAATATTGATCTAATCCTTCTTCACCTTCGAAGCCTCATCTTTCTTGTCCACCAAGTCGGCCTTCACCATTAGTGTGTCCCTTGTAGCCCGAACCGTCACACCCCTTGTCGAACTCTCCCCTCTTTCATCCCTCTTATAGTTTTTAGGTTGCTTTTCCCTATAAACCATTTTTTCTTTACCCTTTCCTTTCACATAAGTCTTCTTCTTAGGCATTATAGGAGTTTTGAATTCAATTCCTTGTGTTCTCGGACCAAGACGATCTTTAGGGGGCGCCTTCTTACTTCCAAGACGTTCTTTCATATCAAATTTACGTGATCCAAACCTCTCCCTTCTACTTCGGGGATTCAACCATGCCTTGTATGCACTAGATAAGGAGGGAGGAGCTTGATCACTCGCAGAAACAGTCCACATCGGTCTTGCAATCCAATAGAGCTCGTACTTGTGAACATTACTTTCATGCAATGATACTTCACGAGGACTATCATTATAGCGCGGAATTACTTGTTCAAGTCCATATTGTCGCATCACTCGAGAAGGACAATAAAAAGTCAGCTTTGATGTACTAGGAATACGACAATACGGTGTATCATGTGTCCCAACCATCCTAGTCAGTCTCCACCACGGTACCACCCATCGAATGGAAAATTCCCTCTTTGCAAAGAACACCTTCCAATCGTCATACGACATGTTTGCAGAGTAATTTTTCTTCCTTCGGACTAGATCATTGGGACCATATTTTTCAATATCGTCGGGGGTTTTAAAGAGTTCTAAACGCTCCATCAACCAAATCTGCAAAAAAAAAAAAAAAAACAAAAAAAAAAAAAAAAAAAAAAGGAAAAAGGAAGTCAGTTCCGTAAAAAA
The DNA here is from genome assembly GCF_948465745.1 of Chenopodium album. Lineage (NCBI taxonomy): Eukaryota > Viridiplantae > Streptophyta > Magnoliopsida > Caryophyllales > Amaranthaceae > Chenopodium > Chenopodium album. Next base: position 122,287 of record NC_137850.1, read on the forward strand.
AAAAAAAAAAAAAAAAAAAAAAAAAAAAAAAAAAAAAAAAGCAGATTCTCCACCGTGACACGGCAGGTTGTACCGTATCACGGGAGAGGTTTACCGTGACACGGTGCCCGCCAGGTGTCACGGGAATTAATCCGACGCCTTCTTTACCTGCAACAGTACTAGAGAGCCCTTCCTGATGGCTTTCCGGTCAGATTTTGCTTCGTCAAGGCCGCGCAAAGTTTCTCCAAGGCAAGTAGGCATAGGGGATCTTCCAGATTCAACATGTTCAAGCACAGACGCTAAACAAGCATGTCCTACCCTACCGTTCGCAAATAAAAGTTTGCTAAACATACAAAAAATATACGCCCTCCTACGGTATACGTGATATGACTCAGAGACAGGGCGATTAAAATATAAAGTTGCAAGCTTTTCTAGATCCACTTCATTACCGCACACAATCCTATTCAAATCAGGATCTCTCAAATTCAGATGACGCTCAAAATCCTGGTAATAATATTCGCGCAGAGTAGGCATGGCAACGAGGTTCCTAGCAGGGAAGCCAAAGATGGCACCAAATTCCTCCGGCAGAGGACATAGTTCATCATAATCAAACTTAAAGCAATGGGTTTCTGGACTCCAGTAATCTAGGGCCGCCCTCAGAAAATCATGCTCAATCGCGACATGTCTCAGGGCCAGTAAACCTCTCACATAAAACGACTCCAATTCTCTTTTGTCAGCAGCGGTCAAAGAATACGACCAATCACGCAACACGCTATCAAAATTCTGAGACATTATTATCGAAATATAAAATTCTTCTTATTTTGTATTTTGTAATTATGCACATCATGAATTGTCGGTCATATTTATAGGCGAAAAGGAGCGGAACGTGTATAAATTTATCAAGTTACACGCATATGACATACGGCTGCAGTTTATTGTCCCCGTGCCACGGGAGTTTGCACCGTGACACGGGACTTACCACCGTGACACGGGAATTTTTACCGTGTCACGGGACATTTTACCGTGACACGGTACAATATTACGTGTCACGGTGCGCACGCGCTTTTTTTTTTTTTTTTTTTTTTTTTTTTTTTTTATCCCTGACCTATTTTTCCGGATAATTTTAGTTACCGCTCTTATTCCGAGAGTTTTATTCCCAATAAAGTTCCCTTTATTTATTTATTTTTTTTTTTATTATTTTCTTTGCTTTATTTTTATTTGCTTTTTTTTTTATTTTATTTTATTTTTGAGGAAGCTGCTAAACTTGCTCTATTTTTTCTGGGAAAGTTGCCTTTGCTTTCTTTCGTTTCTTTTGTTTTTTTTTTCTTTTGGGAGAAGGTCGGTACCCTCCACTTACGAAATAACGGTATTTTTTTTGCGTCGTTAATAAACACACAGCACACACAATTAGTTCCAAGCACACACTAACATACACATTGAACAAAATAAAAGCGTGTGAATAAAATATACAAAGTAAGTCACAGTACATAAATAGTGTCAAGTGTCATCCAACAAAAGTACAAATATAAACCCTCGGTCAGAAGTCCCTAGAACTACTCTCAGTATCATCTGCAACCTGTGTATCCTGAGTATACGGGGGCTGAGAACCAAAGAGTCCCTCCGTCATTCGAGTACGAGGAGTAGTGTCCCTACTAGTCCCAACAACTCCAGTAGAAGACATGGTCAGAGCGGGGCCCGTCCAACTGATAAACGGTGAAGACTGACTCCATGAAGTAGGAAGTGTCGGTGAAGGCATCGTCCCAGACAGTGGAACTGAAAACAAGCTAGACACAAGTGGAGGTATCCCCCCTGGTAACGGAGATGAATATAGGCCCCGATCCACATGAGTGATGACTGGAGTAAACTGAGGCCGTGAAGGCCGTGAAAATGAATGCTGCTGCCACTGAGCCTCACGAGACGGCTGGGAAAGCGGCGTCTCTCGCTGAGACTGAGAATGCTGACGAACCTGTGGAGACCGTCTGCCACGACTAGGCTCCCCCTCGTCCGAGCCTCTGTGCCTCGAGCGCGATCGGGACCTCCGTCGCTCCTGAAAAGACATATAATCAAAGAGGTCAATGATGCAAAATAAAACAAATGGCAAAAATAAAAAAGGTGAACATACCTCAAGGACGTCACTAGAACCGCCTCGACAACTCGCGCCACGCCGAAGCTTGATGATGCAATACTTCAAGGCGTCAACCAGCTTCATGAATCCCATCATCTCCGGGTGGTCAGGCTGAGAACAAAACAAAGGAAAATCAGTAATAAGAGGTCTTAAAAAGGACGAACAATATATAAAAAAGCTTACCGGCTGAAACACGTAAGGCAAAGACTCCTGTGCCTGTCTGTAACCCTCTGGAGCGTCAGCAATGTGGTCCTCAGTAATACCAATAGGCCCCGGGTAACGGACAGACTGAGGAGGTATCTCAATCCTCCCCACAGGACGAACAGTCGTCTGAAAATACGATCGAATAATCAAGTTATTCGACTATTAAACAGAGACTAGTGATAAAATGCTCAAAAGAAAATCATACCTCGGGAAGACGGGGTGGAGGAGCCAAAAGGGGAAGCACGTCCCGCGAGTAATCACCCCCCATGTGCACGAGACCCTGCTAAGGGAAAGTGAACTGCTCTCCACTGTGTATCAAGTCCCTGAGCAGACGTGAGTCCAACATCGACTCTGGTGGAGACAAAGGCACCACGAAGCGATCATCGCTGTGCTGGCGAACGACACGCTCTCCAAGATACCAAACGAAGCGACCAGTACCAACAAAAACAGTACGGCGCGCTGAAAGCTGCAGGGCCTCAGGAAGGTCAGTCATCCTAGCCCAAGGCCGATACTGGATGTCAATAGCCACCTGAAAACCATACAAAGTTGCGATGAGATAATGAAAATGACGTCGAGATGAAGAAAGGAAGGCTGCAAAAATTAACTCTTACACCAACAGAAGTAGTGCCTCGGCGTAACAACCCACGCAACGTGGAGACAGACTCCACTCGTGACTCGCCTCGGTCACGCCAGCTATCTCCAACTGGAAAGTCGTGAACCGCTCCACTACGTCGACGAGGGGCCAACCCTGGGAAATACTCGTAGAACCAGAGCTGCAATAAGAGGGTAATATCTGAGCACATGAACCAAACAGATTCGAACAAAACAAACGAAGGAAAGATCATTACCTCCACGACTCTCCATAAGCCGTAAACAGTCACCGGGGACTGGTCATTCAGCTGCCTGGAGCCATGACGCAACGACAGAAGAAGATCCGCATATCCAATGCCAGCCCAGTTAAGAGATCCTATCTCATTGATCCTAACTAAAGAAGGAAGATAGCAGACGAGCGCGCGTGAACTCCTATCAGGAGAAAGCGTCATCGAAATCAGAATCAGAATGAAGATCCGCACCCGCTGCTCAGGAGACGTCTCCTCCATGTTAAAACCTTGGGCCAGAACGGAGGCCAGCTCCGATCGCCCGCTCCTCGGACCACCTCGAGATACCGGTCGAGTCCTAATATACTGAATGACCGGACCTAATAGATCCGCTACCTCAGCTGCCCCCCAAGTAAGGTCAGGAAGCTGCCGTACGGCCTGATCGGTGAAACGCAGACCGGTGATCATGCTGAAGTCCAAAGGGGTCACTGTCATCTCCCCCAGGAAAAGTGAAAGGTGTTGGTAGTATCCCAGAAATACTCCAACAATGCACGAACAACTGTCGGGCCGCAACCCCGGAGGCTGCGAAACCCTACGACCGCAGAATAGAAATCCACTAAACCGGCAGAAACCCACAAGGCATTCGTAACAGGATCCCCCGTGATAATGTCATGCAGTCGAGGAATAAGATCTCCAGCTCCGGATCCATGATGGCGAAGCGTGCCATCGACTATGCCGGCCAGTGGACGGTGAGAAACGTGGTTCTCACGACAGAAAACCAACTGATCAGGCGTCCAAGGAGGCGGAACCCATCTACCTCTACTCGAAGAAGCGCGCGGCTCGGTATCCAGGGCGTCGTCCTCTGCACCCTCGGGAACCGTGGGAGTATCCTCCCGAAAAGCCTGACGCCGGCCACGTGTGGAAAGATCGCAATTTCGCCGTCTAGGCATGCTATTTCAAAAATAAAAATCTAAAGGCTTAGCATCATTTCCTAAGTTATTTAGTTATTTATTTATTATCAATTATCTCCGGTCGCATTTCCTATTATACGCTAAATTTTACCTCAAGGCTAAAAATTAGCAAAATAATAGAATTATTCCTAGTATTAAGTTTTTTCCATGACAAACTAATACTACAGAAGCCCAAAAATTTTCCATGGTATTCCATGGCAAAAATTTGAACATAAAAACTCAAAATCAAAAATCCCCAAATTGATTTTTAAGGGTTTTTACATGAAATTACTCATTTAAAATTCGAGGCAAGAATCAAAAGAAACTTACATGGATCCTTATAGAGAATCGAAAATGAGGAAAGTAGCAAAAATTAGAGGAAAATTGATGGAGATTTGAGCTCCAAAAGCTCGAAGAAAACCGTGAAGACCGCAGCTCCTCACCGCGGCTCGGAGCAGCAACGCCGCGACACGGTGGTCGCAAGCCGAGTCACGGTTGTTTTCGGAATCGACGGCGAACTTGGAGCCCTGGCGGTGAAGCTCCGGAAGCAGCAGCACAGTATACGCAACTTCAAGCCTTGGCAGCAGCTAAGCGACGCAGCAGGACGACAAGGAAAACCGCCGTGTCACGGCGTCTTTACCCGTGTCACGGTAACGGTGGTCGTACGCCGGTAAAATAAACCGTGGCTCGATAATTTGTGTGAAAATGAAAATGAAAAATGGAGAAGCATAGCAGCAGAAATGGCGAAATGGTGAAGCAGTGGACTGATTTTTAAAGCTGAAATATTACCGTTACGCAGTCCGTTTCACGTGCCACGGAGTCCGTTATTAAGTAACGGTAATATCTGACGTTTCGCGTAGTCATTTGCGGGTCAAAAGCACAACAATCCAAGTTGTTTGACCAGGTCTGCAAAATCCCGCGTCACGGGATTGATTACCGCGTGACGGGGTATATTCCCGTGTCACGGCAGATTGGTCTCGTGACACGGTGGTCCCACACGTGTCACCTGCAACTTTTCGAAGTGTCAGCGAATATTCCTGGCATTTTTGATCAGTTTGAGCAACTTTTTCCGAGGTTTTTTTGGACAGTTATTTTCTCACGGAAAAAGCGTGGAGGCTCTAACTGATATTTAAAGGAGACCAAAATTACTATCTTACCCCTAGCAAGTGTCAGAGTTAATTCTTCGATATTTTTAATACCTAATATGGTCGAAGAGTCGACTTGAAGGTAACTCATTTACGGCCCACGTTCGGGGACAATCGAACCACTATCATTCCGGCACAAGGTTCTCGATACACAGAGACTTGTAATTTCAATAGACAAGTTTTTCCTCAAGCATGGAAAATTGTCGGTCGTTGCTACCTCTCAACACGAAGAAGTCAACGATTATTTCATTCATCACATCGACTTTCCTCAAGCGTGGAAAGTATTCATTCATCGGCTTTCCTCAAGCGTGGAAAGTATTCAGTTATCGTCTTTCCTCAAGCGTGGAAAGTATTCATCTGTCGGTTTTCCTCAAGCATGGAAAACATTATCGGTGGGTTTCTTCAAGCATAGAAAACCGCCAAAATCATCATTCGATTTTCCTCAAGCATGGAAAATGTTCTCCGGTAGATTTCTTCAAGCGTAGAAACCTACCAAATTCATCAGTCGGCTTTCCTCAGGCATGGAAAGCATTTCAGCGAAGTATCATCTGGTGGATTCCTTCAAGCATAGGAAGCTACCAAACTCATTTGTCACCGATACACTGGTGTCAGATATGTCTTCTATCCCTTTACTCTTTTATCTGTAGAACTAATATTTTTCTGCAGGTATCGGCGTATACAGAGTGATTTAGGATCGCAGAACGTCTTAAATCATTCTCCGTCCCAATCGACTACTTTGACTATCGTTTTCGAAACTGACGTTTCTACAAACTCAGTCAAAGTGGGGGCTTCTGTAGACACCTAGAAATGTCTCCCCAAAACCAAACCCGATGATGAACAACCTTTCACCGCCACTATTGGTCGGGTTTAGTATTTAATCCCGAGAGTGCTTAAAAATCATATTTAATTAAATTCGTATTTTTGAATAGCCCGTGGATCAGTCTTGATGTTTGGTAAAAGCATAGTTTTAATTTTGGCCCAAACCTTTTTAATATATTTATTATTTTAGCCCGATCAGAAAAATGGCCCGAAATTATCAATCGGCACCTAAAAATGCTGATTAAAATTAGGGTTAAAAATGAATTTAGACGAAAAAAGGACAAAACTGTCCCGTGTCACGGCAAACAATCCCGCGCCACGGCAAACTTTCCCGTCTGACGGCAAAGATTCCCGTGTCACGGGAGACCTGATGTGACACGGGTACAGTATGTGTCCCTTCCGCGTAAACCCTAACGCGTTTTCTTCCCCGTGTGTTAAAAATTATCCCGTGTCACACAAAAGTGCACCGTGTCACGGGAATTTCTCCCGTCTGACGGTAGAATTTACCGTGTCACGGTACGCTTTGCCGTGTCACAGGATGCTGTTTTAGGGTTTCTTTCATTTTAGGGTTCCGTGTGTTCCCTCAGCACATTTTCCCTATAAATAACCCCTCATTTCTGATGTACGGGGCATCAAAGAATCTCTCCTTTTCTCTCCTATGCTCTAGCCTAAACACTAGCCTACCCTTCTCTTTCAAAATACCTTCCTTAAGCACTCCCAGGAGTCCGTACTTTACCCGAGGTTCTGTCCTTAAGCCACGGTGTGAAAGGTAGAACTGTTTGAGGGTTTGGCCCCAAATCAATTCTCATTTAATTTAATTTAATTTCATTTTAATTGTTGTTTAATTATTTTCCTTGAAGTTACTAACGCGTTTATTGTTTTTATAGTAGCAAGCAAGCAAAATCAAAGTAAGGAATCATGTTCCTTTTATTTCTATTATTATTCTAACGGTTTTATTGTTGGAATTGTTGCTATATTGCTTCCAATATTAATGTTTGTTCTATTATTATTATGATCACCGTATTGCATGTTAAAGGGAATATGTAATTGAAAATCACGCTTAATAAGATAATTTGGACAATCGGTTTAGGTTCCTTTTTAATCTTGTTGTTTAATCAAGTGATCACTAATATAATAGAATTATGTGTTGCATTAATATTTAACCAATTTAGCTTAATAATAGTTTGGAGCAAATTGAATATTTTGTTTGTATGCCTTTGAGATCACAGGAATAATTTTCACTATAAGAATCGAGTAGAGGCCAATACGGGCGAATGTGACTCCATGACTCACTTCGTACCATCATCCCCGATCCTCCTTTCGTGGTTCCGAACCATATGGAGTTAGTAATCTCATGGATTATGAATGGGGTGTAACCTTCACGGGTCAATCGTTGTTGCCTTCGTTGTCCCTTTTTCGTGGTTGCCTTTTATGATCCGTGAACGGTTTACAAGTTCCTTAAAAACTTGTTGGCGGCTCCCTACTTTCCTTGTCCCTAATCGTTGTCCCTAATCGTATATGTCAATTCCCACTTCCTATGAGTGCCAAGCATATTCACACCATGCTTCTACGTAGGCGCACTTCAAACGACGCCTACAGGACCCATTAATTAATATTCCTAAAATCATTAGGATTGATTTTAATCTTCTAGAATAATATAGAAGGTTATCTTGAATTCTAATGGAATTAGGATTAATAATTACATCTTTTAGAAAATAAAGAATTTTATTTGGAATAAAACAAGTGTTTTGAAAGATTAAATCTGATTTTAAAAGATAAGTACGGACTTTAATTAATCTAATTTAATTAGATTAAGGATTCCGTACGGATTTTAGATAACGCGTTCACCATCGCGAAACGACAGCTCCATCGCGCCACGATGGACACTGTCGCGCCGCGATGGGAGCAATTTTACTCCGATTCAAATTCGATCTTTTTCTAATCGTTTAAGGACTATTTTCCTTATAAATAGGGTTCGTATTTTCCCGTTTTTAATTACCAACAACCAACAATCATCTGATTCTCTTCTCTCTCTTAAGCAATAGCTTGTTCTTTCTCCCTCTTTCTAGCTTCGCCCTAGACGTGAAAGGTTGATAATTTCTGAGGGTTTGGTCCCAAATCCCTATTTCAATTATTTAAATTAATTGTTTGATTTAATATTTTCCTTGAAGTTACTAACGTGTGTATTGTTTTGATAAAAAGAGATACGAGGCAACAAAGTAAGTTGTTTTATTGCTATATCTATAGAATTCATGCTTAGATTATTTTAATTTCTAGTATCATGTTAGGATGTTATTTATTGCTTTCTAGTATCATGTTTAGGTTGCTTCCTATTTCTTCTATCATGTTAGTATCATATTAGGGATAAAGCTTTGATCTTTATTGCTTAGTGACATGCTAGGATTTGTTATTAATCTTGTTAGTATCATGCCTAGGATCTTGCTAATATTATTATGCTTTATTGAGATTGAGATTGTTATTGAGATGATGATGATGATTGTTGTGTCAATTAATGTTATTATGTTGCTTGAAATTATTATTGTTATTGCTTGATCACGCCCTCTCTTGCAGGATTAAAGGGAATTTGTACTTGAAATCACGCTTAATAAGATAATTAATAATTTTATTTAGGCTAATGTAATTTTAATTCAAGTGATCGTCAATAATAGTTTTGTTTGTGCATTAATATTCAACCAACATAGATTAAACATGTTTAGGATCAATATATTGATTGTATGTTAGTCAAAAAGCGCACATGAATATGAGAAGAATAAGTAGAGGCTTATTTTTAGAGCAGGTTCAATCTCTTTTAGGTTGGATTTGTACCTTCATCCCCGAATATCCAGTCATGGTTCCAGACCACTATGGAGTTGGCGATCTCATGGATCGTGAAGGGGTGTAACCTTCACCCTGTGAACGGTTTACAAGTTCCTAAAACTTGTTGGCGACTCTTTTACTCTAGCTTCCTTCCCTTTAGACGCCACCATGCTTAAGTGTATGATCACAGTGGGGCTCAAGTGTGGGATTTTTGGCGACTCCACTGGGGAGGATTTCTATTTTAATTCCTAAAATTTATTTTGGCAATGATTTAGAATGAGTGGATGAGACTCGAAACGTTCTAAGTATTCATGTGCGTAATTTTGATTGACAATATGGGCATAAGCATGAAAAAGGTCCGCATTGGATAGACCATCCGTAATGCGTCAAAAACATAGGATTTTTGCACGTTGGAAATTTGGGAAATATCTTTCACAACTAGAATCGAAAAAACGCTACGAAAAACTGGAAAATTCTAAGAACAAAGAAAGTTGTCGAGGCATGTAGGAACTGGCGCTGAGAAAAAAGTGCCCATCGCAGTGCGATGGCTCTGTCGCAAAGCGATAGCAATATCGCGATGCGACAGGGCTATTGTTTCGCGATGTAGTTCTTCCAATACCAAGCTAGAAATCTACGTTCTTGCTTTGACTGTTTCTAGTACTGTTTGATCGGTTTTACTTCCTAATTGAGTTTTTTCTCACTTTTCTGAACCCATATGTGTTCTACATATGACCATAACCCTCTGGGAATTCACGCTCCATCTACCCAATCGAACGCTCATTGCAGCGAAGGGTACATCCGAGTTTGTGAATTCACCAAACCATGGAAACAAGTTTAACTTGTGGGGTCCCATCCATACGCGCCAACCCTTCTAAAGGTAAGGCTTCCGCGCAATGCATCCGGACTCATAACCATGGACCCTATTTGACTAATCCTTATCCTTGAACTTTAAAAAACTAGAGCCATGGTTAGGTTGCAAACTCATTGCATCATATTGTGCTTACTTGACTACTTGTGCATCTTTGCTTGTGCATATTTACACTAACCGTTTGTTTGACTTGTTTAAGAATTTAAATAAACTAATTCATAACTATATAAGATTTTTCTTACTTAATTAATTAGCATGAATGATTAAAGTCTAATAAATTGACTAAACTGACTTAGTACGACTTTAGGCTTATCCTTCTAAAGTAGAACGTTGGAAACAGGCCCAGACCGACGCATCAGTAATGACGCGAAGGTTGAACCTGTGGCGACACAACAGTGTCCATCGTGACGTGATACTATCATCGCGCCGCGATGGAACCTGGGGTTTTGCAACAGTGCCGTTGCTTTGGCAACGGTCCAGTTTTCTACTTAAGTCTTCACGCTGAGTCTAATTAACCAATTTATTAACGGCAGAAGCTGTATTTAGTCCTTGTTTGAGTCTAAGCACATAGTTCCATGGTCTTACACAAGTGTCAAAGCATGCCACCTTTACTCACCTCTTAAGCACACACTTTATAAATACGTACACCATGACCATGTCTAGAGAGTCTTGTGTGCGCATGTTTTCCGTCATTTTTTTAGGGGGGTAAGTTGGATATAATCCTCCAAACATTAGTAAATATTTGCTAATTTCCTTTGCATGTTTCACTGATGTGATTTGTTCGTCATATGATAGTGCGCACAACAAGAAAATGGACTTGATTGTGCTTTGTATGTGATGAGATTCATACTTGACATAGTGACTCATAGTACGGACAGTCAACAGCTTGATGAGGTAAGTCCTAAAACTTAATGAAATGCTATTTTGATGTGATTTCTAGCCTTAGACACCTAATATTACCCAACATTGACATGTTATGAGAATTAAGTAGGTCATTTGATAAGAAAGGTAGAAAATGGGTTGAATATAAGTCATATGGGCCATATTTGGGCCATTTTGTGTTAATATGCTCTTTTGATGTGATTTCTTTCCTTATACACCTATAACTAGATAATATTGACATGCTATGAGATAAATAAAGTTCATTTGATAAGAAATATAGGAAATGGGCAAAGTAAAGTCATATAGGCCATATTTGGGCCATTTTGAGTAAAAAGCGTCTTAAACCTTAATAAAATGCTCTTTTGATTCAATTTTAGGGCTTAGACACATAAAACTAGGTGACATTGACATGTTTTGAGAAAAAAATAGTTCATTTGATAAGAAATGTAGGAAATGGGCTAAATAGAAGTCATATAGGTCATATTTGATAAAATACATATTGTTTAGCCTAATTAATTAATTCTAACATAATTTTTTTGTATTTCAAGTTTTGCAAGGTACAAAAGGATGGTCCGTTGACAATCAAGGAACTTAATGAAGTTCGTGACATGTTGGCATCTTTTATCACCTTCAACATGTAAATGTCATTTTAATTGTAAATTTATGTTAACTTTTTAATTATATATTATTATTCATTATTTACTTACTATCATTTGTATATATATATATATATATATATATATAACACCTTTTTTTTTTCATTGTATTGCATTTGGGAATATTTATATCTATACATATATGAATTCTTGTTTTTAATATTATTTGTATCTTATTATAATATTTAATAATAATATTATTATTAGTAATTATAATAATAATATTATTAATTATTTTATTTAATATTATTGCTGGAATTACAGGTTATTATTGCTGGAATAACAGGGTGTTTTTTTTTTAATATTATTGCAAGAAAAAAGGAAATATATATATATAATTGAAAAGGCACCGGTTAACCGATGCCAAAAACTGCTGCCACCAAAAAAAATTGCGCGGGACTATATTTAAGGCACCGGTTAACCGATGCCAAAATCGGTTTATGGCACCGGTTTTGAACCGGTGGCAAATGGGGGGTAATTGGCACCCCCCACATTGTAACCGGTTCAAACCGGTGCCTAGGCCGGGTTTGAACCGGTGCCCTTTGCTGTTTTTCTACTAGTGGTGGTCTCGGATTTCTTAGCAGATTTCCCAATAGAAGATTCGACACGATACATGAGAATGATTTTCCAGATGAAGACTTGATGGTTACGGAAGATGATACTTGGACATTATACTTCGATGGAGCCTCAAACCAAAAAGGATGTGGCGTAGGGGTATTATTAGTATCACCTAAAGAAGAATACGTCCCAATCTCCATAAAGTTAGATTTCGACGTTACCAATAATGCTGCGGAATATGAAGCATGTGTGGTAGGCCTCGAAACAGATTTGGCATTAAGAGTAAAGAAATTTCGAATATTCGGAGATTCTTCTTTAATCATTAATCAGATTTCCAAAAGATGGAAGTTAAGGAGTGAAAGCTTAGCTCCTTATCAAACATACCTAGAAACTCTTACCGATCAACTCAAAAAGGTAGAATACACATATCTACCAAGAGAAGAAAATCCAATTCGCCGATACCTTGGCAAGACTAGCCTCAATGGTTAGTATTCCCAAGGAAATTGAGCAAATGCCTCTAACAATAGAAAAAAGGTATAAACCAGCTTATATCCAAGCCATAGAAGATGAAAAAGTAGTTTAAGGAGAAGAAGAAGAGGAGGAAGAACCTTGGTATACTAACATCCTCAACTATGTCATCAAAGGAGAATATCCACTTCACGCTGACAAGAGAGCGAAACGAGCACCAAGACTTTTGGCTTCCCAATATGTAATCATAAAGGATGAGCTACATAAAAGGGTACCTAAAGGTAGAGCTCTCCTATGTGTAGGCAAAAAGGAAGCTCAAAGAGTGATATTCGTGTTTTATATGTTATTTTATCCCCCGTCCCACGGTCATTTATATGCTTATTTGAGCTCTTCGGAGCTATTTTTAGCGCTAATGTGCGGTTTATAGTGTTTTGTAGAGTTGGCATTTGTTTTGTAGGAATTTCCCGGATTTGTTGGTTTTTCCTATGGTTATCCAGCCACTACGGGATATTGGAGCTTGTAGCACATTATGACCGTTGATCGTAGCCCAAGATCGATCGTATTGGTGATTAAGGGCTTGGTTCGTGAAATTGGTCCGAGCAATGGACCAAGAAGAGGTGTTGGGTCTCGTCATTTGAATCCCAAACGATTTAGAAGAGAAGCTCAAGGACAACCAAGGCAAAAGTCGGGCCTGATCGGGCGACCATTGGCTCGATCGGGCGGCTGCCTAGAAAGCAGCGTTCGAGGAAAAGGCGGGCCCGATCGGGCGCGAGTAAATTCAGGCGGTTTAGGAGTTTGTTTTGGCTAATTTTCGAGCTTAGTTTTAATACTCTTTTTGTAATCTTTTTTAGTTACGCCTTCATTATTCTCTTTTCTCATAATCAAACTTTTAGAGAGCTTTTTAGTTGGTGATTATTGTTAAACTCAAGTTCTTTCCTTTTTAGTGCAATTCCATATTTCCTTTCTTTCTTTCGGCATTCCTTCTTCTCTCCTTTATTGTCTATTTTCTTCTTTTAATCTTAATCATGTCTTCTTTATTATTGAATTTTCCCTATTCTTAATCTCTGTAGTTTAATTCCCCTTTTATAACAACAATTTTGGTTACTTAATAGTTTAGATTATTTTAATTAATTAGGAATAAATTGACTTGTTTCCCTGTGGTTCGACCTTACTTCCCTATCTACTTAGTTAGAGGACTTAGGAATTACTTTTGATTAGGTGATACGACTTTAGCCTATCAAAGAGCAGTGAGAATAATCCACGAAGGAGTATGTGGAACTCATATGAATGACAAAATGCTAGCCCAAAAAGTAATGCGCCAAGGATACTATTGGACTACCATGAATAGAGATTTCCATCAATATGTAAAAAGATACCCTAAATGCCAAATATACGCTAACCTACAACATGTTCCTCCATCACTTATTTACACCTATACATCACTGTAGGGAATATTTCAAGCATCCCACACTTGAGCCCCATTGTGATCATACACTTAAGTATGGTGGCGTCCAAAGGGAAGGAAGCTAGAGTAAAAGTGTCGCCAACAAGTTTTAGGAACTTGTAAACCGTTCACTGGGTGAAGGTTACACCCCTTCACGATCCATGAGATCGCCAACTCTATAGTGGTCTGGAACCATGACTGGATATTCGTAGATGAAGGTACAAATCCAACCTGAAAGAGATTGAACCTGCCCTAAAAATAGGCCTCTACTTTATTCTTCTCATATTCATGTGCGCTTTCTGACTAACATACAATAAATATATTAACCCTAAACCTGTTTAATCTATGTTGGTTGAATATTAATGCACAAACAAATCTATTATTGGCGATCACTTGAATTATAATCATATTAGCCTAAACAAGATTATTAATTATCTTATTAAGTGTGATTACAAGTACAAATTCCCTTTAATCCTGCAAGAGAGGGTGTGATCAAGCAATAACAATAATAATTAAGCAATGTAATATCATCGATACAACTCATCATCATAATAATATTCAATAAAGCATAATAATATTAGCAAGATCCTAGGCATGATACTAACAAGATTAATAACAAATCCTAGCATGTCACCAAACAATAAAGATCAAATCTTTAGCCCTAACATGATACTAACATGATAGAAGAAAATATGAAGCAACCAAAACATGATATTAGAAAGCAATAAAAGCATCCTAACATGATACTAGGAATTAATAGAACATAAGAAACATGATTTCTATATTAAGAAGCAATCTACTTACTTACTTTGATGCCTCGTATCTCTTTCTATCAAAACAATACACACGTTAGTAACTGCAATGAAAATATTAAATCAAACAATTAATTTAAATAATTGAAATAGGGATTTGGGACCAAACCCTCAGAAATTATCAACCTTTCACGTCTAGGGCAAAGGCAATTTCGAACTTGGCTAGGTGTGTCTAAGACTCGTGAAGGAGGAATGTTGTATTTGAAAAGGCAAGGCATAGAAAATCCAGAAAGAATGAAAGAATAAGCTTCTTGCTTTTAAGTAATACCCCGTATTTTTGAAATGTATTTTCTAATTAGTATTCTCCTAAAAAGGGTATTTTAGTAATTTATTTTACTATTTGAATTTTGGAGCCAAAATGATATTTGAATTTTGGCACCTAAAGTATTTTAAAACTTAATTATTATTTTTGGATAAGATTTATTATCCATTTATTTTATTTTAAAAACCAGATTATTTATATATATTTCGGATATTTAATTAAACAAAATTATATTTTATTATTTATTTAAAAGGGCCGAAAATTACTAAATTATTAACTATGATTTTTGGACTTTCTACGTGTAGAAAATCTGATTTTCTTAGTTATTTTATTTACCGAATAATTGGTATTTTCCTAATTAATTATTTTATACAAAATATATTATTTACGCAATCATTTTTAATCCTTAAAATCTAGCAAATATTTCCCTAAAACTATAAGTGGAGGTCCGAAAATATGAGCATAGATATGCTCAATATTTTCGACCACCATATGCTAAATTTGGGTTAATTATTTTGTTAGTTTTGTATTTTAATTATCTTCCTCAAATTCCTTATTTCCTTAATTCCTATTTTTCATCTTACAAAGATTTGATCATCTTATTTTCCTACCTTATTTCATCTTTGATTATTCCCCAAGTAATCTCTTCTGCCATATTATTTTCATGATAAACACACTTTCCTAAATTCTATTATTCTTAATCACCTTAATATCAAAAGTTTTCATATTTCTTTATTCACTTTCCAAGTAATTCCTTAATTCTTTTTACCATAATTCTTCCTACATTCTCCTACCATAACTCCCTCATTCATGAGCCTATAAATACCCCTTCATACCTCTCATATTCTTCACACCAAAACTCAATTCTCTTCTTCTCTCTTATTCTTCTTTTCCCTAAACATTTTTATACTTTTATTCTCCTCTTTTCATACAAATATTATCCCGTACACCTTTAAAGCCAGTTTTCGGGCACTTCTGTTCAGTTTTGGGGTTTTGCTATTTCACAGAAAATTATTCCTCTTAAAAAATCCTTGAGGTTAGGCTCAAAAATCACCCAATTCGGAGTTATATTGAAGGAGTTATGACTTCTGCAAATTCTGCCTATTCTTTCCAACGAAAATTCAATTCTCTTTAATCCTATTCCTTTATCTTCTTCATGGTTAATTTTTCTAAAATACAAATACCTATTTCAAAGCTATAATTTTATATTAAAGTATTATTTTAAAAGAGTTTTATAGTCCATGCACATTAGATTTGAGTTTATGTTGTGATAACCTTATGGTTATGTTATTTGCAAGGTGTATTCGTGATTGAACTTTGAAAGTGCGAAGTGTTGATTGATATTCGGAATCAAGGTTCTTGAGGTTCTTTTTGTGTGGTTTTTCTAGCAAGGATCAAGGTACGTTTAGGTGGCTAGATACCTTTGAAAGTGATTGGTTTGAATAACATGTTTTATATGATTTTATTGGTGATTGAATTAAATTGATTTGAATTATGTTTGGAGGTGTTGATTTTAATATTTAATTTGTTTTATAAAGGTATTTTGAATGATTGATTTTTAAATCATGTTATGAATGGTTTGAATTACCTATCATATTTAAATAAGGAATTGATTTTAAAAAGGTTTGTTGAATTAAATAAAAGGTTTTTCAAGGAAGAGTTATTGATTTTGAAAAGTTATTAATATGAGATTTTATTCTCAAGTATCTATTTAAAAGGTTTTGATTTTGAAAGTATGTGGATTATTAAAAAGGAGTTTGAATTATATTGGAATTTATTAGATATTAAAAGGATTTATTGAACCATTGAATTATTATTATTAAAGCTTTATAAGCATGTTGGTAATCCCACTATGCGGATTTAGTTTATTGATAAGGCCTTGGACTTTGTATGACCGGGTCTTTCCTCAAGAATAGTCTTGTAATATAAGGAGACTAGCTTGGGGGGTGTGCACACTTGGGTGAGGAATTAGATTAAAAGAAATTGGTTCTTAATAAAGGAATTGGTTTTATTAACTATTATTTTGAATATTGAATCATTGAAATCGGTTTTGGAATAATGAGTTTTGAATTTATTGGATTAATTATTGGAATTGATTTTAAAAGCATGTTTGCAAATAAATTGAGTTTACATTATCTTGCACTTATCGTACTTAGCATAATTTTCTAATCCATATTTCTTATTTGTTTTGGTTCGCCCTGTTTACCGTAATGGTAAGCAGTGTTGACTATTTTCAGGTGGATTCATAAATGAGCATATGGGAGTCTCGGGATTTGCTTCACCTAATTTAGGAATGTTGGTCTTGTCTTTATTTTGAGTATTCATAACAATGTTACTATTTTTATAAGTATTAATAAAAGAAAGTTGAGTTTCCGCTGCAAGTTTTGTTATTGAGTTAAGTATTTTGAGTAGCCTCACGTAATCACGCGACGGTAACACTCCTAAGTCTATCTCTACGGTATAATTATACGTATTATACTAGTATTTCCGTAGAGGGAGATTTGGGGGTGTTACATTTTAAAGAGAAGAGAATAGATGATTGTTGATGATCAAGCTTGTTGATGATCAAGCTTGTTGATGCTTGAAAAAGGGGTGATATGACCTCTATTTATAAGGAAAAAAGAGGGTCGAAGCAATAGAAAAGAATCCGAATACGAATCGAAATAAAACTCGACGGTCAGCAGTTTTTACAGAGTTTGTTTTTATCATAGCTTTTGATCTAGATGTCCAAATAAGGCATATAATATGTCGTTGGAAAGCTCTTGAAGTCTAGTTTACAACACAATTAGAATCAGATTAAAATATTTTGTAAAATAAAAGATATGGCTGAAATAGTGGGACGGTATTAGTTTTGGATAGAGTTTCGTACTTCTTTCATATCTTTTTCGTTATAGA
Source organism: Chenopodium album (assembly GCF_948465745.1). Classification (NCBI taxonomy): domain Eukaryota; kingdom Viridiplantae; phylum Streptophyta; class Magnoliopsida; order Caryophyllales; family Amaranthaceae; genus Chenopodium; species Chenopodium album. Next base: position 139,989 of record NC_137850.1, read on the forward strand.
TCGGAATTAATATTATAATATATCATTAGAAAGATAATTTCAAGATCTATCCAACCATAAAATATTTGGATAAAAATTATTATTCAAGAAAATAATATCTGATTATCTTTGAACGTCTTTCATTTCGAATAGAATTAAGACTTAAAAAATGAAAGTTTTATCCAATTTCAAACTCTTTAATCTTATCTTTTCAAAAAAGGATAATTAAGATATTTTAGAAACTTATAGAAGATTCTAATAAATCCTAATTAGTTTAGGAATGTAATTAAGATTAGTGGACCCTCCACATGATCATTGGGCTGTAGGTAAAATCTGGTTTGGGCTCAGTTTAGTATTTTGGTCATAACTTCCTCATTATTCATCATAATTGGGCTTATAATATATCGTTGGAAAGGTTTTTTCAAGCCTCATCCAACTATACATTGGACCCATATTATGGACCAAAATAAACTGGACTGTACGTTTTTCATAAATAGGATACGAAAAGAAGTATTTTCGAAAACAGAAATGAATTATTTTTACTAAAACATTTTAGAAAACAGAAGAATTCACGAGACTCTTCACATTTCACCTTGCTCGATATTTAATGACGTGAAAGGTACTCATCACTGGGTTTGGTTTTTGGGGAGACACAATCAGGTGTCTACAATCACCATGGCCATTCTCAATATGGGAAATAGACATTATTGGAAAAATCACTCCTCCTGGGACAGGAGGCCATGAATACATCCTAGTAGAAATTGATTACTTCACAAAATGGGTTGAAGCATCATCATATGCAAAACTCACCGCAAAACATGTAGCACTTTTTATCGAAAGGAATATCATATGTCGATATGGAGTCCCACATGAAATGATAAGTGACAATGGAACTCACTTCCAAGCGGAATTCGAAGAATTGCTTCAGAAATATGGCATTCAACATGATCAATGTTACCCATACAGGCCTCAAGCAAATGGCGCGGTAGAGGCAGTCAATAAGAATTTAAAGACTATCATCGAAAAAATGACAGAGAACTATAAGGATTGGCCTGACAAACTCCATTTTGCTCTTTGGGGTTATCGCACGTCAATTCATTCATCCACCGGAAATACGCCGTTTTCCTTAGTCTATGGAATGGATGCCGTACGACCCGTGGAATTAGAAATACCCTCCCTACGCATCGTGTTGGAGAGTAAACTCGATGAGGTCGAATGGACTAGAGCAAGATATGAAGAGCTAATTCTACTCGATGAAAAACGACTAGAAGCTCTACATCATACTCGATGCTACCAAACTCGCATGGCTAGACACTTCAATAAAAAGGTCAAGACAAGACACATCAAAGTAGGAGACTTGGTGTTAAAAGCATTAAGGAAAAATTTTCGAGACCCAAGAGGCAAATTTTGGCCTAATTGGTCCGGACCATACATCGTCAAAACTATCCTATTAGGAGGTGCTGCAAAACTAACTGATATGGATGGTAATGAATTCTCAAACATGACGAATCTTGACCAACTTAAGAAATTCTACCCATGATAACTTGAGTAATATACTCAAAAGAGCTACGTTTGGCCTGATTCCTAAGGAAGGGATACATAGGCAACCCTTTATGGGGCGCGACCACTTTAAATTTTACAAAACTCGCACTCCTGCATCGACACGTCAACACAGAGCGAACGAAGCGCAGAATTCAAGTCCAGCGCACCGCGACAAGATCTGTCGCACAGTGACAAAGCCATCGCGCCGAGACAGGTTTGTCGTGCCGCGATGAATTCAAATCTCCAGTGCCAGTTCGTTTTCATCAATCTAGGCAAATTTCGGTTTATTTTGAGAAATTTTCGACTTCCATATTCGAACTAATTTTCGAAATTAATTCAAGTCGTTTTCATTGCTTTAATAAATAATTCAATAAAGTCAATTTAATTTAAAGCTGGAAATTGTATTAATAAAAGTAAAATTACATTATTGATGGAATTAAAATTAAGGCTTAAAAATAAAATTGACTTGAAAATAAAAATTGACTAATAAATTGGAAGTAAAAGCAATGCTCTAATCTATCTTCTAGCCCTTTTCCAATTCTTCTCCGCCTCTTCTTCATCGTCCATTTCTTTCACCAATAAGGATCCCTTAGAAGATCTGCACATAATCTTAGTATCAATAGTTTCTCCTATAGACATTACACCATGTTTCTTTTCAACCCATACTTTCTTTTCTGTGGAGTCAGCTTTTCTTTTCTCCTTGCCCTTAGTAGTATTTTTCTTCTAGGCATAATAGGAGTCTTGAATTCAACTCTTGCACCGAGATGATCTTTAGGAGGAATTTTCTTATCTCCTAGGCGATCTCTAACACTAGTCTTGTGCATGTTTCAGACTTTGTTCTTGTCCTTTTGAGATCTATTAATTAACCACTGCTTCACATCTCTGGACAAAGTAGGAGGAACTTTTTAGGTAACAAATTCCCACAAAGGTCTAGCACACCAATAGTCATCAAATCTTTCTACATCTTGTGAAACGGGAAATTCATAAGGGCGACGTAGATCCCCGGAAGGAACGGTTTGAGCAAGGCCATATCGTCTTTTTACTCTAGAAGGGTAATAAAAGTTTAATTTGGACAAACTTGGAAGACGGCAAAAAGGTTGTTTATTGACACAAACCATCTTCTCAATTTTCCACCACGGAACAACCCATTTAATGGCAAAGTCGCGAGTTTCAAAGATTCTACTCTACTCCCAGCGGCCCATCTTTATGGATACGCTTCTTCCTTCTCACAAGACAATTTGGTGCATACTTTTCAATATTGTCAGGAAGGATAATTAATTCAAGCCTTTCCATTAGCCAAATCTGCAAAAATTCAATGCAAAAAGTTAGTATACAAAATTAAATATTTTTTATTTCTGTAATTAAAAGTATTGATTTTCTACCTGTAATAAAATTGGAGAACCTTTAAGAGGTGCTTTCGGATCTCTTTTTAGTTCATCTAAACTAAGCATAATTTCTCCAACAATTAATGGCATTGGATTTCTCCCTGATTCAATTTGCTCCATGACAGATGCTAAAATTGCTTGACCCTCATAAATGTTTCAACTAGTAAGAAGATATTGGCTAAACATGCAAAAGAGGAAAGCCCTCCTCCTATAAACATGAAAAGATTTAGAGCGTGGTCTATCAAAATAAAAACGTGCAAATTCTTTCAAATTTACTACATTCCCATGCACTATGTCTTTTAGGTCCCTATCTCTAAGGTTAAGGAAACACTCAAAATCCTTATAATAATATTCGCTCACCTTAGGAATTACCGCAAGATCTAAAGAGGGGAAGCCAAGAATGACACCAAATTCTTCCGGTAAAGGGCACATTTCATCATATCCAAATTTAAAGAAATGGGTATTTGAATCCCAATATTGAATCCCAATATTCTAAGGTGGTATGAATAAAATCTATGTCAAGATCTACCCCTTTAATAGCATATGAACCCCCCAAGTGAAAAAAGTTAAGCTCTTTCCTCTCTTTGGCAGTCAAAGACTGGCACCACTCAGGAGTAAAATCGGTAAAAGTCTTAGACATGGTTATTTGAGAGAAAATCAATAAGCTAAATAATTTTAATCTGCTCGAATTATGCTGTAATCGACGGATTTGGGGGCTTTTTATAAACAGAACCTGACGCAAACCGAATCCCAAAAGATTCGGAGAAATAAGACCATCGCGTCGCGACAGGAGTGTCGCGCCGCGATGGTTCATTTTTACCGCGTTAGAATAACGCACTAAGCTGACTGTGTGTTATCCGACTTTGACTCGGATTCGTACTTTGACTTCACGATTTTGATTCTTTTTCAAAGCCTTATCCAACCTTATTTTTGGCCATTTTCTTTCAAAACACTGATCCCCTTTTAATTATTTTAAGTTTAATTAATTTTAAGCATATTTTTCGTCAAACTCAATTTTATCTTTCAGTTTTTTATTTTTGGGGGAGGAAGCCGGATACCCTCCATTTAGTAATAAAAATGATGGAATTTTTGCGCAAAAATTAATCACAATTTTGCACACACTTACATGCACATAAAATGAAAAATAAAAATGTAAAAATATAAATAACATAGTAATCAATAGGATGTACGTACAACATATCCAACAATAGTACAAAGCAAAGTCCTATAAAGTCAAATAAAAAATACAGGTACAACTAAGGTGCCGAAGGACGCAACTGCGGAGGAACACCAAATGTATCCAAGAACTGCACAGTCTGCGAAGTCAATCCCTCACTGCCCTCGGGATCACTAGTGGCCGGGAGCAAAAGAGAAAGGCCAGACCATCCTGGCTCACCCTACTGAGGGCCTAATTGATGAGGCTGCTGTGGTTGCTGCGATGACGAGCCAACCTCGTACGTCCCACCACCTGCAAAAGGAGTTGATGTCGCGTCTCCCTGACCAGTCGGCCTCCTCGATGCACCCTCGAAAGAAGACCCGGAACCCTCCACTACCACAGTCTGATCCGACTCTGCTCGACCACCTTGGTTCCCAACTGAAGTGCGACGACGCCTCGAGCCAGACCCGGATCTCTCTCTCCGATCCTCGGGTCTCATACAAGTACGTGATGGAGGAACAAGCTGAAATAAAAAAATAATCCGAGTCAAATACAAGAAAAATAATTGAAGCAAAAATAAAGTAAAAGTCAAAGAGAAATACCTCTGTGCCATCACTCGCACGACAATAGCTAGCTCGGTGACTCAATCTCACGAGTTGATAATGAAAGGTGTCCATGCCTCTCGCCATCCTCGTCATCACCTCGCAGGAAAACTGTCAAGCAATAAAGTCAGAAACAGTCAAAGAACATGCATACAAACAAAATGATGATAGGTGACTCACCTAGGTCTGGTGGCGAGGTATCGACCTCTCCACAAAGCAACACTCCTCATGGGCCAGAGGAATCATCTCCTTAATCGGGCCAAAAGACCCATGATAGGTAATGGACACTGGTGGAGGAACAAACTCTATAGCCAGCCGTCGTCGCAATTTGCAAGAATAAAATCAGAATTTCTTGGGGGCTCAAAGGAAAAAAATCAAATACAAATGATGCAAAATATACCTCCGCCTCCTCTGACGGGAAAGGTGGTGGAGTGAGCCGTGGCAGAAGTCTCTCACCATAACTCCGGTTCCGATGGCTATGACGCTACCACTCTGTACCAGCTAGCGACCTGGCCATGTAAACTCTCAGGTCCGTCTAATCCATCATATGTCGTGGAGGACGGGTAGGAACGACAAAAGACTCTAAAGAGTGCTGAATCGCAACTCTCTTGCCTAGGTACACCACAACATCATATGTCCCCTGGAAGTAGCACCGCTGAGCTGTGTACTGGACAGCTAGCGCGGGGACGTAAAAATCAGCCCATGAACGGAAGTAAACCTCAGGACCCTACAAGACAAACACTCATGAGTAGGAATCCTATTCAGAAGAGTGAACAAAAATGACGAACAGTGCATACTAAGAGAAGCGACTTTCGAACGAGGGCAGTAGCAGTCTGGTCAGTGTAACATCCACCCCAGCTAGCAGTAACAGGGAGCCCTCGAGGCGAAGGCCTACCTGGCGCCAAAGATGGCATATACTCATAGAACCATACCTTTAACAATACGGAAATGTCGGCAAAGCTAAATGACAAAAATAAACCTATTGCAGAGAGGAATAGAGTATACCTCTACGATCCTCCAAAAGCTCGAAAGTGTGACCTCCTCGTCGAAGGTGCGATGACAATAGGCGAGTCGCAATCCTAACAGGAAGTCAGCGTAGGCCAGGCTGACCTAGTCAAAAGTCCCGACCGCTCGAAGGTCGCGAAGAGCAAGCAAATAGTAGAGCAGCACTCGGCTACCCTTGTGAGGAGAGAAGGACCCTGACAGAAGAATCAAAACGAATATGTGCACCCGCTGCTCCGAGGTGGTCGCATCATCTTGAAAAGCCTCTACTAGCACATACCGACAAATCGTCCGGTTACTTATCTGTAATGTTCGAGACTCACCGCGGGCCCGAATATAGGGCCTAGTAGCTCCTCTACCTCAGGAGAGAAAAGGGTAGCATCACTACCAAAAGGAACTGCATCGGATCGAAACTCCAATTCGGTGATGATAGAGAAGTCAAGGGGAGTGACAGTCATCTCACCCCAAGGGAAGTGGAACGTGTTGGTGGTGTCCCAAAAGAACTCCACCAAAGCACAAACCAAGAAATGACTCGACTTCAAAGAATAGAGAGCCCGAGTAGTCTGCAACTATGGAGTCAGACCACAAGACTCCCATAGTGCAAGCAACTCCTCGTTGTTGCGAAAGTAAGAATCGTACAGCTGCCCTATAGTGTTGTTGCCTGAATTGTGGCAACGAACTCGCTCGTCAGTCATCCTGAGCCGAACGCGATCTGAAATATGAAACTGGGGTGCGAAGTACAAGGTGCGCCCATCCCACTCAGGGAACTCCCCAAGGCTAGTAGAAGTCCCCTCGTCAGCGTCGATGGACTCGTCCTCTTGGTGAGCCCTACGAGAGCGTGAGCCCCGCGTCATTGAGACATGCTAATTATGCAAGCAAACAGTAAATAAAAGGTTCTATAGTATCTAAGGTTTGCCTAGCCGCATGATACTATGTTCGTAAAAAAGAACAGAGTACGTAGTACTAAACAGAGCATGTTTTTGATTCAAGCATAAATAGCATTTTCAAGCAAACAAACAATTTCTTGTAATACTATGACAAATATTGTGACAAATTGAGCATGAATATCTAGCAAAAACACGAAGAACAAGCCACATTGTTCTCACAAACTCAAAATGCCTAACAATGGCAAATCGTTCGTTTCTTCACCAAATTGAGTTAAACAAGTCTCAAAAAACTCCTAAGGTGATATACAAGCATAAACAAGCAATTTCATGGCAAGGAATTTGACAAACAAAGCAAAACAAGCAAGAATGCATTCGGATTTTTCGAAAATTCGTTAATAAAAATGCATGAAATTCTTCTAAACTAGGAGGAGTTTGAGCAAAACTTACATAGATCGGCAAACTAGAGATCAAGAGCTTCAATTTGCAATAAATTTGAGCGAATTTGGTTGAGAAACAAGCAAGAACGAGTGATTTGAAGGTTTGATCGAAAACCGAGCAAAAAAAAGCAACAGCGACGAAATGAGGAAGAAAGAGAAGCTCGGCACGCCGCGATGACACGTGGTATTGTGCGCTGGCTCTCCTTTCCTCAGCGATGCAACTCCTAGGCCCCATAAATGGTTATGTGGACCTTATTCAGCAAATTGGGTTCGTTGGTACACTAGTAAGCCCCTATAAGCAAATGGACATGATTAGTAGTCAGCTCGATTATAGTCGCAGTAAGTGATCGGCCTGACGACGATCATCTCACTTTACTTAAAGCGCCTAAGTACTGGCTCATCACAAGCACCAAGGTATTGGTTCACCAGCAAGCACAAGCGCCGAAGTACCGACTCATTATACAATGCGTCGAGGTACTGGCACATCAAGCAATCATAGCAAAATATATAAGCAAAGCACTAGCAAACGGAGGATTAACAAGCGATGGTCTTCGATAATCTTCCTAGGAAGATTGTCACAACAAAACTGAAGATGGCTATAAGCAGCATTGTTCGACAATGTCCCGAAGCAAAGAGGAGATTGTCTATAGCGGCGAGGTACTACCACAACTCTGGAAATGGCTAAGCACAGTCACCTTCGACAATGTTCCCAAGGCACTGTGGAGGATCGTCACAGACAAATGAAGATAGCAAGGCACTGTTACCTTCAGATGGCGTTCATGAGGCACTGTGGAAGTCGTCACAACAAATACAACAACAAAATTCGGTTACTTTAGTGACATGTGCTCGACGGTGCAAGATACGCGTTTCTTAACTCTTTTATCTGTTTAACTAATGCTAGTTTGCAGGTATCAGCGTTACAAGAATGATTTAGGATCGCAGAACGTTCTGAATCATTCTCCGTCCCTATCGCTACTTTGACTCTTGTTTTTGAAATTTATATTTCTCCAAACTTATTCAAAGTGGGGGCTTCTGTAGACACTTGATTGTGTCTCCCTAAAAACCAAACCCAGTGATGAATATCTTTCACGTCATTTGATTATCGAACAAGGCGAAAATGTGAAAAGTCTTATGATGCGGTCGTTGTGGGGAATATTTCAAGCCATCCCACACTTGAGCCCCACTGTGATCATACACTTAAGCATGGTGGCGTCCAAAGGGAAGGAAGCTAGAGCAAAAGAGTCTCCAACAAGTTTTAGGAACTTGTTAACCGTTCACAAGGTGAAGGTTACACCCCTTAACGATCCATGAGATCATCAAATCCAATAGGTCTGGAACCGTGATTGGTGTTCGGGGAAGAAGGTACAAATCCAACCTAAAAGAGATTGAACCTGCCCTAAAAATAGGCCTCTACTTTATTCTGCTCGTATTCATGTGCGCTTTCTGACTAACATACAATCATTAGGTTAACCCTAAACCTGTTTAATCTATGTTGGTTGAATATTAATGCACCAGCAAATCTATTATTGGTGATCACTTGAATTATAATCATATTAACCCTAAATAAGATTATTAATTATCTTATTAAGCGTGATTATAAGTACAAATTCCCTTTAAACATGCAAGAGAGGGCGTGATCAAGCAACAACAATGAATAAGCATCAAGCAACATGATAATCATAAATCATAATAATTATAAAAATAATCATGTTAAAGCATAATAATAGCAAGATCCTAGGCATGATACTAACAAGATTAATAAAAAATCCTAGCATGTCACTAAACAATAAAAATCAAAGCTTTAGCCCTAACATGACACTAGCATGCTATTAGGAAAGAAAATAGGAAGCATTCTTTTAATCATACTTGATATTAGAAATTACCCTAAACATGATACTAGAGCAATAAAACATCCTAAGCATGATACTAGGAATCAACAAAACAATCTAAGCATGATTTCTATATCAAAAGATCAATGAAGCAATTAAATTACTTACTTCGATGCCTCGTACCTCTTTCTAATAACAAAATACACACGTTAGTAACTTCAAGGAAAATAATAAATCAAACAATTAAATTAAATAATTGAAATAGAGATTAGGGACCAAACCCTCAGAAATTATCAACCTTTTACGTCTAGGGCGAAGGCAACTTCGAACTTGGGCTAGGTGTGTCTAGATCTTGTGAATGCGGAATTTTGTTTGTGAAAAGTTGGTTTAGAAAGAGAGAGAGAGTATTAAGAAATTCTTGATGAGAGTTGGTTGGTGATTGTTGATTGTAGATGAGAGTTGATGATTGAAAAAAAGGGGAGATATGACCTCTATTTATAGGAAAAAAGAGAGTCGAAGAATAAGAAAAGAATCCAAATTCGAATCGAAATAAAACTTGTCCGTCAGCAGTTTTTGCAAATTTTGTTTTTATCATAACTTTTGATCCAGAAGTCCATATAAGTTACATGATATGTCGTTGGAAAGATCTTGAAGTCTAATTTCCAACCCAATTAGAATCAGATTAAAATCTTTTTTAGATAAAAATATATGGCCGAAATAGTGGAACGGTGTCAGTTTTGGATAGAGTTTCGTATTTCTTTCATATCTTTTTCGTTATAGCTCATAATTAATATTATAATATATCATTGGAAATATAATTTCAAGATCTATCCAACCATATAAGATTTGGATAAAAATTATGAGGTACGAAAATAATATCTGACTGTCTTTGAACATCTTTAAATTCGAATAGAATTAGGACTTAAAAAGGAAAGTTTTTATTCAATTTCAAATTCTATGATCTTATCTTTTCAAAAAGTATAATTAAGATCTTTTAGAAACTTATGGAAGCTTCTAATAAATCCTAATTAGTTTAGGAATGGGATTAAACCTTTGGACCCTCCACATGGTTATTGAGTCGTAGGTAAAATCCGGTTTGGGCTCGGTTTAGTATTTTGACCATAACTTCCTCATTATTCATTGGAATTGGGCTTATAATATATCGTTGGAAAGGTCTTTTCAAGACCCATCCAACTAAACCATTATTGGACCCTTATAATGGACCAAACTAAACTTGACTGCACGTTTTTCACAAATAGGTAAGAAAAGAAATATTTTCAAAAACAGAAAGAAGAGATATTTTAATAAAAACATCCTCAACACTAGACTTTTCACACTTTTGCTTTGTTCGATAATCAAATGACATGAAAGGTATTCATCACTGGGTTTGGTTTTGGGGAGACACATTTGGGTGTCTACAGAAGCCCCCACTTTGACTGAGTTTGGAGAAACTTATGTTTCGAAAACAAAAGTCAAAGTAGCGATAGGGACGGAGAATGATTCAGAACGTTCTGCGATCCTAAATCATTCTTGTAACGCCGATTCCTGCAAACTAGCGTTAATTAAAACAGATAAGAGAGTTAAGAAACGCGTATCTTGCACCGTCGAGCACACGTCTTTAGAGGTAACCGGTTTGTTGTGACGATCTTCCTCAAGCTAGGGGATACCGCCTGAAGACTACTCCGCTTGCAGCTGCCTTCAATTTCCGCTGTGATAGTCTTCTGCAAGCCAGAGAATACTATCGAAGATTGTTTCTCTTGAAATGATCTTCTACCGCTTTGTGACCATCTTCCGCAAGCCAGGGAACATGATCGAAGATTGCTTCGCCTGAAGCCATCCTTAGTTGTTGCGATAATATTCCGAAGAAAATTATCGAAGATCAACACCTGTCAATCCTTAATGCTGCTTGAATTTTGCTGTTGATGCTTTGGGTGATGACAATCCTCTTTTCTTCAGGAACAATTGTCAACACGACTCTTGTATGATGTATGACAATCCGATTTAGGGAAAGTTTTCGATGCCACATAACAATCCATCCTTAGAAATGTTGCTACGATGAAGTGACAATCCGTATCTCGGAAAATTTGCCAAAATCCAATTTTGGGAAAAGTTGCCAATGCTTCGTAACAATCTGTCATAAGAACTTTTCTACGATCGACAATCCACATCTTCCTCAATTTTGGTAGGAGCTTCTCTATCACCATTTCCATCATCTAAATGCAATGGTGAAGCTACCTCTGAATCATGGTGAGGAGGATCAAGGATAGCTTGCATCATTCCTCGAAGATCATTAGCTGGATCAGGGTTTAGCGAACTTTCATGGCCAGGAATCACAGACATTTCGCTTGGTGGCGGAGAATGAATTTCCATTGGTGTCGAATGACCCGGTGAGAAAGCTACTAAATCAGATTGTAAACTATGAGAAGAGGTTTACCGAACAAGCCTAGATCTGCGGGTCCAGGTAGATTTCCTGGGGTAAAAAGGGAACAGTACAAAAAAAAACTTCTTCGGCAAGCTAAAAAAAATAAAAGATTTTTTTAAAAGAAATGAACACCCCCTTTTTTTTTTTTAAAAAAAAACTTGGACCCTATTACGAAGATTCCTTACGTGTTGAACACACCATTGGTTCTCGGCTTATAAAAAACTAAAACTTGAACAAGGATTATTCACCTAAACTTCTTCTCTCTCTAAAATCTCAAGTGTTTTCTATTGAGATTTTACTCACTTTGCTTAAATTTGAGTTATGGATCCTAATGCCTCACGTGTTAGAGATTTAATTCACTTCTTCTCTGACACTTCGTGCTCCTCCCTCCAAGAATTACGAGAGAGAGAACGCAACGAGATTCTTAGTTCAATACGGCCAGAAGATCATCCATCTCAATTTTCTAGGGAAAACCTCTCTCTCCCTTATGATCGAAATTCTACAGCTATCCCACCTTCAGTTCCTCTAGTGAAACTTGCACTAGTGACTGGTCCACCCCAGGTATTCGAGATAAATAGCTCTCCAGAGTCACTCTCCTTATTTGTGGCAGATACAATGGTGCTAGCTATGTCTCTATTCCTACGTTTCTCTAGAGACTCGTTTTACCCTATCATAGCTACTATAAGTCAACAAAACCTCCCTTTTGCTAGCCAACTCGTAGAGAGTCCAAACCTGCCACCATATTTCCCTTTTAACCTTCCTATGTACTCGTCTCTCAGGTTATTGTTTTGGAATGCTCGCGGGTACTGTACAAGTCAAATATTACATAATATCTCCATATTACACAAAACCTATATTCCTACTTTACTCATCTCTAATTTGTCAATTGGCAAGGAGGTCTCTGAAAATATAGACGTAACAAAGTCTTGTATTCTTGCAGGGCATAATTCTCTCCCATCAACTCTATTCCTATGGAGTGACACATGTTTCTTTTCACTCACTTGATTGTCTGAAGGATCAATAGCCATATCGGCTTACAATACCCCTCGCAGTATTTACTCTGGGACTTCTTCACGCCAAGGGAGAGGCCCGTCCCAAAGCTCAGTTAATCATCCTTGGTTGGGTATATCAGATTTCATAACCTATAATCACTTAACAATGATGATGGGTGGTCCTTCAAACTATCGAGAATCTAAGGAGAATTTTCTTCAAAAACTACCTCCGCGTCATAGGCGTTATGTATCTCGTCTCCCTGAGACTTTATGGTCAATAGGTCAAAGGAGTCTCTTCATAATAATAGATAGATTAACTAGGGCATTGTCGACTACTCCTTGGTCACAAGAGGATCCTCATACTCTATCTCTAGCAGCCTTATCGGATGGCTCAGATGGATGTAGAGGTGGGTATATATTGCGAGAACCCGGGCATGTTTGGAAGTTTGGTTTTGGTTCAAGGCCTAGCTTTTCCTTTTTCTCGCTTTGTTTACTGCAAAATGGGTTGTAAAAGGCTCGCTATCTAGAGGTGAAACAATTAGAAGTAGTGATGGACGTTAACCGCTTCATCTCATCTCTGACTAGGCTTAATGTCTACCCAGCAAATACCGAGCAAAAGTTATGTGACATACTACTCCTAATGCGCTCTCGTGGTTGGGAAGTTAGTATTCGACATTCCCCTCAAGACATGCTTCGAGGAGTCTGCCTTATGGTTGATCATTGCCAAGGGTTTACTTGGGGTCAAACAGAGGTGTTCGAAGCTCCACCGTCTCCTGAGATTCAGTTAGGGCCTTTTTGACTTTTGCATTATGTATTTTTTTATTCACTGTTATGGTTGTATTACTATGTAAATATGAATTAATGTTTTTTCTGTCTATTTTCCACCTCATGATGAAGGAAAGAAAAATAAATAAATAAATAAGTGAAACCTGCAACAATAACAAACTGTTAGTGGCCGGGCCCGAAGGCTGTCTACGTATTCCTGAGTGCGGAAATGTGCTGAGTGTAATGTGATTCAGGAAATCAGGCCTATCGTAGTTCGACACAATAAGGAAACCAACTTTTTAATTTTTGCGACTGCACTCAAAGCGAGCTGCCTACGTACCCTGTTACAAGATTTTTTTTCATTTTTTTTAATTTTTTTTTTTTAGGGATCAAGTCGCTCGTAGTTTACAAAAAAAAAACTTTTACAGAGATAACTTTAACTACCATGCATCTATTTCCCCGTTCAAAAGTCTCTTCTCCCAAACAGCTTTCCGTTTAGCAACATAGAAAGGGGTTATCTTCTTTGTCCAAGATCCATGATGCCCATGCTTTACATACTACCGTGCACGATTCCGTTGTAAAAAGGTCAATGTTGTCGAGGAAGATGTCGGGTTCCATGATTTCTCGAAGAGATGCCACTTTATTTACAGATGTTTCAACCCCCTCACAAGGAACTGCTATATCTTGGTCGTAAAGACAATTAAACCTTCTTCGGATATCATCGGCCTTTGCCTTATTGGGCATCCAATTTGGCTTGTCCCGTTCATTCTCCGGAATAGGAAAATATATTGTTCTTTTTGCAAAGGGTGGGCGCCTTATTTCAACAGCTTCATTATTTTCTATACAATGACCCGCTGTGCTTACGGTGTTTATCCAACCACCATACTGCAACGGGCTTTCTCCTTCATAGGCTCCCCTGCTATAGTCACCACATATAGTGATGATGCCCCATGATGCTCTCATTCTCAATTTTTGATGTAAGCTAGACGAGACTGCTTTACACCCGTGCAACCAAGGTCTCCCTAGTAACAAGTTGCATGAGAGTCGAAAATCCACTACCATAAACTCTATGCTGAACAGAGCATTCTCATGTACCAAAGGTAAGACTGTAGACCCCGTCACTTCCCTGGGAAATTGGTCAAAACCTCTGAGAAGAATGGAGCGGTAAGTGATATGTAAATCATTGTACCCTAGCTCGTACAGGTATTCTCGGGAACAGAGAATAACATCAGATCCGGTGTCAACCAATATGTGATTGATATAACTTGAACCGTGTCGAAGAGTGATATGCAGTGGTTCATTATGATAGTGATTAGGGTGTAAATCGCTATCTCTAAAGGTGAGCCCTGGATCAACATCGTGATGTTCGACGTTTTTCCCTTTTCGTGAGGAAGAGTGAAAAGCATCTAAGGTTTTGAATACATTTTTAGAATACATTAATTCATGGATAGGCACATCATATAATAATTCGAGGCTAGTTTGACGAGAATGAGGGGCAGTGTTTTCTTGGCGAGAGGCCTTGGATCGTTCTATAGTGGAAACCTTTGGATGCGGGCTTTTATCATTTGGAGATTCAGGTCGTAAAGTTAAACTCTTAGAGCCATCATGGAAGGTTAAGGATTCACGAAGTTGTGCCGGCATCTTTTGGGATTGAACTAACATGAGGGGATGAAATTGGTAAATCCAAGGCTGACCAAGTTTGATATCATAGGGAACTGGTATATCACAAATTATGAAACTTGTGGTGAAACTTACACCTTTGTATTTAACAATTGCATCAATTTTACCACATACATTTTCATATACATCGTTGTTATTACAAAAATCATCTATTGTTACAAGTCTAAGTTCTTCCTCCTCGAATTCCCAATCAAAAAATGTATGGTACGGGCACATATTAATGGAAGACTCTTCATCAATGTGAACATGATGATACTTGATGTTATGACATATCATTGCATGATCCAGTGAGTCATTTATAAAACCCTTTCTAATCAAATCGTCTTTGACCTGGTGCGGATCAAGTTTGAAGATTTCCCTCAAATCTCTAAAAGGGGCTGAGGCGTTTATGATTGTTCTTTTGAGATAATCACTAAAAGCCTTACGATACATTGAGGAATTTGATAGTAAGTCCCATAATGATCTTTCACAATTCTCCTTCTTTGGTCTTGAAGTCGAACCTTCCCCAAAGCTCACCATATTACACACCGTGGTTGCCATGTGCGGTAAGACTGCATCCCCATGAATGGTTATTACACCGCCCGGGGTTGAAAATCTAACTTTCTGATGGAGTGCACAGGAAATTGCCCCTATGTGTTATAACCATGATTTTCCTAGGGTAAAGGTGAGGCTTTCCGGGTCATTGATTACTTGGAACTCAGCATTACAAACCCAATCATGATATCCTAATGGTAAGGTGATTTCCCCAATTGCCCACATGAGAGTGCGATCGCTTGTTCTAACCACCTTTTTTAAGGGTCTTAAAGGAGCGTCTTCACACCCTAATTTCTTGAGAATGGTTTTGCTACAGATGTTAAATGTGGACTCTCTGTTTACCAAAATTCCTGAGACCTTGTAACAATCCGATACCAAGGTAATGGACAAGGGTCGATCATTACTGTAGTCATTCGGCAAATCTGCATCGGTAAATCGTAGAGTAGGTGGAGTCCACAATCTTGGAATTGGAATTTTCCCATCATCAATAGTCCACAATCTCAGATCACTACAAACATTTGTTTTGTGTCCGTAGTCATGACAATAGTTACAATACTTTCCCATATCAGCCCCAGGAGACGGCATAGTGTAGTTATTGTGTTTTAACTTGAGGAAACCTTGTAACTTTAACCGATGATATATAGCACTTAGTGATTCACACCTCCTAGAGTAAATCTGGCGAATAGAACCCCAACGGCTTCCTGCACTACACATTTGTGCTCCTGTATCCATCTCTCGGTCTCTAAACAACAAGTGAAATGCAATATTCAAGAACATGGTTAAGCAAACCTTCAAGGTATTGAGGGGTGTAAGACTTTACTTTGAAAAGAACATTAATTCATATATTAACCCATCGATAATGATTAAACCATTCTTTAAGTTGAAAAGATTTTAAAGGGAGATTTTGGCATCGCTTAAAATGCACCACATGTGGTGTTTGTTAGTCTTAGAAAGTTAAACTCTCTTGGGATCCTATGAAGGAAGGTCTAAGGATAACTCTTAGTCAATTATTGGGTCCATAAATAAGCTTTCTAAAAAAAAGTTTCACAAAAAAAAACTTTCATGACAACACGAATGAATCATTAACACAAATGACCGTGGACACTCCATGCATGTATTGATGCACATGTTTCTTAATCTAAAGGTCAATCCATTTTGAGGAAATTATTAACCAAGTGGCCTCGTATCACTTCCAACTGTGAACACCGAGGGTGGACGTTCCTAACAGAGCCGATTGCAATAGCGCACGAATGTAGGTTTACGCCCTTAATTCATTAATTTTGTTGTCTAAATCCGACCTTACCAATAGGCAGAGGTGTCGGCCTAAAAAAGAGAAGAAAAAAAATGCTCATGCTCATGACAGTTGATGAATGACCACATGAGTACACTTACACAAATTAACAACGCAAATTCAGGTTTAAACCACTACACATTTTATATAAAAAGAAAGTCCCCAGTGGAGTCGCCAGACTGTGGTACTTGGTTTTTAGTGGACAAAGATTAGTCTATAAAAGGTTCCACTTAAGTGTTTGATAAGCGTATAATTAAAGACTTAGAGTCGCCACCTTATTTTTATCCGAATAAGGACGGATTTTAATACAGTCAATAAAAAAAATCAACTGTTAACTCCATAAAAAGAAATAAGGCACAGGGTTTGGGGTTTAGGTTAAGAGAATCAAACGTCTGGAACTCGTCTTCCCTTCCGTTCTAAGGAACGGGCTCTTACTATTGCATTGTTAAGAATCAAGTTTTAAGACATGTAAACCACATTAAAAAAAATTAATATAAGGTAGGTTTGAGCACCAAAGTTGCACTACGTACCGATCATAGCGAGATTTTGAATTCACTCACGGATCAAAACCTTCGTAGTTCGGACATATGCCATGTTTTAAATAACCAATTCCATTGGGTTTTTAATTTGGGTTATTGACATAAATGTCATTTTTGTAAGTGGGATTTTAGTGATCTTTGACGGATTCACTCATAAAAGTAAAATGAACCACCTTGGTTGAGGAAAATCACCCCTATTAGTGATCACCAAAAATGTCTTTTGAATAAGACAATTCAACAAATGCATCCCGATTGACGACTTTTAAGTGGATCAAGGTATTATTCGGAGTGAAAATGTAAGGGTTCACTATATAATCTCACTTTGGGTTTAAAATCACTCAAGGGTAATTTTGTAAGGTTTTAAGGGTTATGTATTTAGGCTTAATGGAATTGACCAAGTAAAACACGACACCTGTCAAGGCCTTACTTCCAAATAAAAGGGAACAATAAACTACTTAATCATATCCGATTGCCAATTAATCCATCGGGTAATTATGACGGGATATAAGCTTATTTTTATGGAGATGGACAATTGTTACAACCTTATACAACTAAATAATTAATCTTAACCTCATGTTTGGAAATAAGGCCATAACCTTATATTAACTATCATTAATTATTAGAAATCAACAAACAACGTTATGATTCATTCTTGGGTCACAAAAGGGTTTGAAATAAAAAGGTTCACGAAATTATAAAAGAAAATAACGTTTGTTAAAACTTTATTTCTGAAGTCATCTTAAAATAAAATAAAAGATTCTTAAAATAACACTTAGAATTAAGACTGGTTAAAACTCTTATTTCTAAAGTCATTTTTAAAATAAGATTAAAGACATTCTAATTAAAAGTCCATAAGTTAAGAAGTATATATATATATAATATAGTGTAATATAGGTTTCATACCACCATTAGTTTTTTAAAAATAAATTAATACAATTTTTAAAAAGCAATTAAGAGAAAAACGTGCATATTTCATCTTTTTGATAGACAGAACTAAAAAAATCATTAAAAATCATAGAAAAATAAAAAAAAATTATTGTGAGATATGGTTGGAAAGATCTTGAAATGTTCTAGAACTTGAGCTAAATAAATGGAACTGATTATGGTCGTAAGGGTTGTTTCACAGGCCATCTTTGGGTCGTGGTAAGTAATTCTTTACTCTTGAACAACCTTTTCTTAAAAACTCTTAATTCCTTAGGTCTTTAAGCTCACTTTAAGAAATAAATCATTCTTTAAAATATATATTAGGCAGTCACATGAATGTATTAAACTTTCATATTTAAAATGCATTATAAAGAGATGCAATGCAAAATACAATTAACCCCCCTCTTTGTAACCTATCACCTCACCAATAGGCTTGGCTTTCTAATGTGGAGTAATGAGAGATTTAGGGCTAATTTAGCACCTAATATCATCATTACCCCTATTGGTAACATCACATGAAAACAAACACATTAGTTAGCATAATAATAATAATTAAGGAAATTAAGAAACGAATAAAGATAATACCTCGAACTAGATGTAGCAATTTTTGGATAACCCTTCTTACTTATCAAGGATGAAAAGATAATCACTCCTTAATTAAAGTGCAATAAAAGAGACTAAGTGATTTTTTTTTGAGTTTTGAGATATTAAAGGAAATTAATGCAAAAATAAAGCTAAAGAACTTTTTTTGATTTTTGATTAGAGAAAATAAACTTGAAAAATAAAGTTAAATCTTGAGAAACAAACCCCTTTTTTTTGGTTTTTAATATAGACTTACTAATATTTTTTAATAAGGATAATAAAAAAATAATGCTTGAACTTGAAATATTTTTGTGTTTTTATTTTTATTTTTTATAGGAATTAAAGATGATAAGAACTCTTAAATAAAAATAACAATATCAACTTAATTATAAGATGCTTTTAATAAGCTAATAATTTAAGGATAAAGCTAAATTAGAGAGATTTTAACTAAAGCAAAGATTAGAGGAGAAAATATTTAGAGAGAGAATCTGTAGGAATTTTTGGTGTGTCCTAAACTTGAAAATTAGGGGGGTATTTATAGGAAAATAAAGGGATTAATTTGTTAATAAAAAAAGTAAATAAATTAAAAAACAAGGATTATTTTGGTAAATATCAAGATTTTGGTAATAATGAGAATCTTGATATTAAATTCTTTCGTTTTATATGTAACAAACTTACTTAATCTGTTTTACAATACTTAAACTGATAAAATAAAGAAAACCGTAATAAGATCAACTCTAATATTCACATAATAAAAAGGCTCTAAAATGCCATGGTATTAAAAAAAAAAAGAAAATATATGATCAAGTTATGTCACAACTCAGTAATACTCACATGGTATATGATAGCAGAGTGCCTAAATTTATTTAGTGACTATTATACTTACCAAGGTATTAAAACAACACTTATAAAATAAATATTAGCTCTGAGATGTCATCTCTGAAAGTTACACAAAGACATTAGGTTACAATACTAATAGGATTGGACAAAATATTTCAGAGCTTATATAAAAAGTAAAAACAATAACCCCTGCCCTTATTAGACAGTACATATAAATTTACCCAAGAACATCTAAACATATGGCAAGACCTTAAAAGTACGAGCATTACAGATAATAACCCTTACTAAAAGTATAAAGTAAGGTAAATCATATAAAATCATAAGATTGACATGGTCAAAGTGAAAATACACCATGTAAAATCATACAATATTAAGTCATACGACATAAATTTCAAGTAGTCAAGAGTAAACTATATTCCTTTGACCGAATGACCTTAAAAAAAAGGTGAACTCTTTGATACAATTGATCCAAATTGAATTTATTGGATACAATATTAACCGCGGAGGATAGAAAAAAGGTAACGTTAATTCACTATTGACGATTGTACATCAAAAATTGATAGAAGAATACACTAACTAGATTGAATAAGCAAAACAGAATGATTGAAAAACAAAAGGAAAAAAAAAAGGAATGACAGAGCCATTATGTTGCTGTGACGAAACAAGGGGAAACTAACAAGACTAAAGTATGGATAAGACAAACATCATTGCACAATAACAGAAACTTAAGTTAAAGGCACACGATCCAAATTCTACGCCGACTTTACTATTCACACATACTTATTACTACGCGTTGTATTCACAACAAGTATTTCCCTTTTACTCTCGTCCATACAATACTCAATTATCCTTAGATAAATATCGATGGGTTTGGTCCGAACTTATATTTATCGGATCAAGTATTAACTGCGGGACAAAAAGACAAAGACATTATAACAAGCGTACATAAAAGGAGGTCCCTTTAGCACTACAACATATAGTACCCATTTAGGTGTGGGGATGTTTTTCATTTCCCTATATTGGTTGGGCATGAGTCTTTAGAGTAGTGGACTTTATAGCTTAGGTAAACTGGTCATATAATAGAGTATTGCACAAATCGCAAAAATCACTAGATAAAATAAAAAGAATAAAACTTACTCTAGCAGTCTAAGTGAACATACGAATATACTTATTATACTCTAAAGGAGTAAATAACGCTTGTTTATAAAGAAAATGACATAATCCCCTGGCGAGACAAAAAATATTGTAGTTTATACTATACGATTATTATACATATACATATAAAAATACGGTCTAAAATACTTACTTTTTACTTTAAAAAGAAATTACCCTTATCCAAAATCTCCACTCACCACTTAATTCTTATCTTCTTCCATCTTCCTCCTTACCTAAAAAAAACCAAACAACAAAAAAAAAACACCATTAAAACTCGGCCACCATGTTTCGAGAAAACCAGGAAGATCAGCCTGTCTTCACCTTTGAGGAAGACATGAGGATTATAAGGGTGTACTTCATGTACATTGTGGGGCTAGTGGTCCACCTAATGGCTGTATTAATTTACTTGTAATTCCACAAGTAAAACCCGAAAATTACTTTGGTGGAGTAGGGTAAAAATACATGTAGTGTTAGCTGTACTTCTATATTTTGTAATTTAGTAGTTTAGAAGTACAAATTATAACATGTTTTTGGAAATTATAAATAAAAATGATTATTATACCTTGTTTTCTTCGTTTTAAATAATAAAACAAACGTCATTAAGTTTATAAAATGTATTTAGCAAAATAATAATAATTATTTGCAAAAAACGATAACTATAATAATAAAAGATAATTAATAGTGATAATTACAAAAGTAAGATCAAAATTTGGTGTCTACACATAAAAAGAAACAAGGCACAAGGTTCGGGGTTTAGGTTGAGAGAATCGAACGTCTGGAACTCGTCTTCCCTTCCGTTCTAAGGAACAGGTGATAGGATAAAGTCGTATCACCTAATCAAAAGTATTGCCTAAATCCTCTAACTAAAGTAGATAGGGAAGTAGGGTCGAATCCACAGGGAAACAAGTCTTTCTATTCCTAATTAATTAAAGCAATCTAAAAAATTAAGTAACCAATTATTAATATCGAATGAAAACTAAACTACTAAGATTAAAGGTAGAGAGAAATCAATGAATAAAAGACCTAGGGCATAGGTTCACCAATAAATAATACTCCAGGGTAAAACATAACAATCAATCATCAATGCATCAATTAATCAGATCATAAAGGGCTTTCGCTACGTATTACAATCACAGAATCAATCTACCGGTATTAAATCGCATCTCTCGAATCTTGACTTAACCATTTATAAATTAATCTGCCTATTGAAACTAAGCCTAAACATCAATTCTCATATCTCGAATCTCGAATCAATATTGCTAAACTCATACATAATAGCCTGCGTAAGTCTAATTGCATAGCATTAAATCAATCAATAGGAAATTAATCTAGCATTGATAATCAACAACAATAAATTACCCCTTCATATTATTTATGGATCCCCACAAACCCTAGAAAGAAAACTACTCACACATACTTAAATCTAAACCAATCAAAGCAATTAAACAAGTCTTGATGAAATAAGGAAATTAAATTACTGAAAATAATAGAGAAGAAATCGTTACCGAATTCACGGAAATAATGGACTGAATTAAGAATAAAGTTATAGAGTTGTAGAGAAAAAAAAACAAGAGAGAAGTTTAATCTAAAAACTAAGTAGAGAGAGAAAAGCTAAGAGAAGAGGTCAATTGTATCCAAAAACACTAAAACATATTTATACAAAGCTCCTAATAATCCTAATTAGAAACTAAGTAAAAATCGTCGAAAATCATCCCTTCAAAACACGCGCTCGGTCGGGTGAGGCACCGCCCGGTCGGGCGCGCCTTTTTCCTTCGTAGAGCTCCTCTCGCGCCCGGTCGGGCACGAGTTCGGGCGAAGAGGGCCTCTCTTCTTCTTCCGCCCGGCCCGGTCGGGCGCGCCTCAGGCCAAGGGCGGCCTGATCGGGCGAGGCTCTTGGGCATTCGATTGGGCTTTGATTCTAAGCCCAATCCGGATTTCCTCTTTTGGGGCTTTAATACTCGGTCCAACGCCTTAGTATCTCATATGTCGAGCCCTTAATCACCGGTTCGATGACTCTAACCGGCCCTGGGCTACAAAAAGTAGTCGTGCTCCTCCAATGCTCGTAGTTGCTTCATAAAATCCCGGGAAAATGCTCCAAATGTGCAATTCCCTACAAAACTCAACCAAAACTACGAAAACACTAGAAAACACCAATTAGTAATAAAAGTGGCTCTAAAGAGCCAAAAACACCACCAATTATGACCAAGGGATGGGGGTAAAATACTATATAAAATAGACATATCAACGGGCTCTTACTATTGCGTTGCTAAAAGTCAAGTTTTAAAACATGTTAATCACGTAAAATGACATAATAATTAATATAAGGTAGGTTTGAGCACCAAAGTTGCACTATGTACCGATCATAGTGAGATTTTGAATTCACTCACGGATCAAAACCTTCGTAGTTCGGACAGATGCCATATTTTAAGTAACCAATTCCATTGGGTTTTTAATTTGGGTAGTTGACATAAAAGTCATTTTTGTAAGTGGGATTTTAGTGGTCTTTGACGAATTCACTCATAAAAGTAAAATGAACCACCTTGGTTGAGGAAAATCACCCTGATTAGTGATCACCAAAAATGTCTTTTGAACAAGACAATTCAATAAATGCGTCCTAATTGACGACTTTTTAGTGGGTCAAGGTATTTTTTGGAGTGAAACTGTAAGGGTTCACTGTATAATCTCACTTTGGGTTTACAAACACTTAAGGGTAATTTTTGTAAGGTTTTAAGGGTTATGTGTTTAGGCTTAATGGAATTGACCAAGTAAAACACGACACTTGTCAAGGCCTCACTTCCAAATAAAAGGGAACAATAAACTATTGAAGTTCCGCTAAGTACCCACGCCTTGGGATGCAATTTCCAACTTCTACGCCTCGGGAAGTGTGCATCAATAGACAATTTTTCTCCGTCTTGGGAAAATTTGTCCGAAAATTATGGGTCTCTTTGCCTTGAGAAACTTGCTGTGCGAGCCATTCGTGCCTTAGGATATAATTAATTTTTGTTGAATCAAAGTTGTTTTATTTAACAACCTCCACATCTTGGGGCGCACCGTCCAAGATTGCTTCGCCTTGAGCTATCTTCTCAAATAGGGTGACGACTTTCGCATCCTATGGAATGTCGTCAAAGACCGCTACGCCTTTTCTCATCTCCTCGCCTTGGAAGTGATAGCTTTGCATGTCTTTGAAAATTCGCATTTTCTGTCTTATATCTTTGTAAAGATCACTTGTCTGTCTGGGACTTAGTGCACCTGCATATATGTTTTGGATTGGAAGACTTTGCTTATGTTTTCCTTAGGGTTGACCTAAGGTTTGTTGTGCTTAACATTATGATTGCTTTGACTCGAGGTTGACTCAAGGTGATTGACACGCGTGTTAGACTCAACTCGATGTGATATGACACGACATGACTCAATGTGCATGACTCGACTCGTGTGTGCATTGTATTGTGATGTACTTGACTCAAAATGTAGAAAAGAAAAAATTTTCCGTTATTTTTGTGGAGGGTACCGACTTTCATCAAAAGACGTGAAAGGTATTCATCACTAGGTTTGGTTTTGGGGAGACACATTTGGGTGTCTACACCTCCTATAAAGCGCTGGTTTATCTAGGTCCCGCACGACCTTCTTACCGTATGTTTATCAAGATGGAACAGAATCAATTAGGTAAAGTAATTCAATTACACCAATTGTAGCCCCTTCATGGTATAGCTTGAGTCTTTGACCATTTACCTTGAATTCATTACCATGATCATCGTATAATTCCACATAACTGAACTTATTTGCCCTTTTTAATGTAAAAGGACATGACCACCTTGACTTCAACTTTCTTGAAAAAAGTTTAAGTCTAGAGTTGAACAACAAAACCTGCTTAATATGATAGGTGCCGATATCAAAGCCTGCTTAATCCTGTTAAAAGCCTCAAGACACTCATCAGTAAAAATAAATGGGGCATCCTTGAGTAAAAGCTGTGTTAGTGGTTTAGCAATTTTAGAAAAATCTTTAATAAAGCGACGATATAACCCCTCATGACCTAAGAAATTTCTAACCCCCTTAACATTGACTGGAGGAGATATTGCTCAATCACAGAAACTTTAGCTTTATCTACCTGTATACCCTTATCAGATACAATATGACCAAGAACTACTCCCTCAGTCACCATAAAGTGACACTTTTCCCAATTTAAGACCAAATTGCATTCTTCACATCTTTTCAAAATTTTAGTGAGATTAATAAGACATGCATCAAATGAAGAACCATACACACTAAAATTATCCATAGAGACTTCCATGATAGACTCTATGAAATCAGAAAAGATACTCATCATGCAACGTTGAAAGGTGGCAGGGGCATTACACAAACCAAAGGGCATTCTACGATAAGCAAAAGTACTATAACGGCATGTAAACGTAGTCTTTTCCTGATCTTCAGGGTGAATTGGAATTTGGAAAAATCCCGAATACCCATCCAAATAGCAAAAGAACTTATGATTTGCTAACCTCTCAAGCATTTGATCAATAAAGGGGAGAGGGAAGTGATCTTTCTTAGCGGTGATATTTAATCTACGATAATCTATGCATATACGCCACCCTGTAACAGTTCTAGTGGGAATTCATTCATTTTTCTCATTTTTTATAACAGTCATCCCATCCTTTTTAGGAACCACCTGAACAGGAATTACCCATTTTGAGTAATAAATAGGATAGATAATACTTGCATCAAGTAATTTCATAACCTCTTTCTTAACTACTTCTTGCATATTGGGGTTCAACCTCCTCTAGGGTTGAATGCATGATTTATAGTTGTCCTCAAGATGTATCCTGTGCATACAAAAATCAGGGCTAATACCCTTGAGATCATCAATACTGTACCATATTGTCCTTTTGTGGGTTCTAAGAACCTCTAGAAGTTGGGAAGTTTGTGGGTCATCAAGTGCAGTACTAATGATCATAGGGTATAGTTCCTGCTCATCAAGAAAAACATATTTTAAATGAGAAGGGAGAGGTTTTAATTCAGGTTTCTTGACCTTTGCAGGTTTTGATTCCTGAACTAATTTTACTACCTTCTTGCTCTCTATAGGATAAAGTTCTTCAATTGCAAGAGCTTTTTCTGTGGCATCCACCTCTGTACTCCAAATACTCGCATTACATGTAGTTAATTCACCACAAAGAATTTCCTCCAAGGGATCTCTTGTAAGTACTTGTGGTAAGTTTTCCTCACAAATATCATCCATTATATGAATCACATCAATTAAACAACAATTTTCCTCTAACATAGGTCTTTTCAAAACCTTCCCTAAATTAAAAGTGATATTATCATCTCCAACAGAAAGGGTTAGTTTTCCATTTTACACATCAATTATGGCTCTTTCAGTGTGGAGGAAAGGCCTACCTAATATAATGGGAATTTTTGTATCCTCAGCCATGTCTAAGATAACAAAATCTACAGGGATAAAAAATTTACCAACTCTGACAGGAACATCCTCTAAAATACCTAAGGGGTATTTAACAGAACGGTCTGCCATCTGTAAAGTAATGTTAGTAACTTTCAAATCACCCATATTAAATTTAGAACACACAGACGATGGCATAACACTAACACTAGCACCTAAATCATATAATGCTTTATCAATGAATACATTACCAATATGACAAGGGATAGAAAAACTATCGGGATCCTTTAATTTAGGAGGGGATTTTTTTTTGCAATAAAGCACTGCATTGCTCTGTAAAAGCTACAGTTTCTACCTCATCAAAGGCCTTTTTCCTAGTCAAAATATCTTTCATAAATTTAGCATATGCAAGAACCTGAGTGATTAAATCAGTGAAAGGAACTATTACCTGCAAATTTTTCACAACCTCCAAGAACTTACCAAATTGCTTATCAAACTTAATTACTCTTCAAATGTCTATTTGGGAATGGAATTTTGATGATTGGGCCCTGCACATCTCCACCTTTGTCCTGAGATTTACCCTGCAAAGAAACATTAGAAGAGTTAGTTTTCTCTTATAGCCCTGTAGGGTTAGTAACATTAGCACTTGGTACAAGGGAATCAGGATTAGCAATAGGTTCATCATCCTTGGTCATAGGAGGCCCATCATAGTGTGAACCACTCCTTAGAGTAATTGCGTTAGCATGATCCGTAGGGTGGATTGGTTGCGATGGTAGGGCTCTTGCTGATAGGTTTGTAGGGTAGATGAAATCTACGCAATTTGATTATCCATAATTTTATTATGAGCTAGGATCGAATCAATTTGTGCATCCCTACACTCCATGTGCTTTTGCATATTTGATAACATCGCTCTAATTTCTGACAAAGCAGGGTCAGAAGATGAGGAGGGTTGTGATTGGGTTTTCTGGCCAGAGTTAGGATGGTAATATTTCTGCTGTGGTGGTGGTTGTTGTTAAGGTTGTTGTGGAGGTGGAGGATTTTGTACATTGGTACTCCGGTAAGAAAGGTATGGGTGGTTTCGGAGGCTAGAATTATAAGTGTTAGAGTATGGGTTATTTTGCCTATAGGTTTGGAAGGCATTAACTTGCTCCATGGAACTTCTACAATCTTGCTCCCAATGTCCTACAATTCCATAATTTTCACAAAAGCTTCATTAGTATTATTGACAGCGGAAACATTAGCTACAGAATTAGGAATAGTAGTACTAAGATTATCTAATTTCTGGCAAATAGATGTTAATTGAGCCTGCATAAAGGATACGAAATCAACATTATGTTTCCCCTTGTTAGCAAAACCTCTAGGTTTCCCATATTGGGAATTATGAATTGCCAAATCTTCGATAACTTGACCTGCATTATCAACATTAAGATTCATAAACCTCCCACTGGCTGCAGAATCTAGAATTGTTCTAGATGTATTTCCAAGTCCATTGTAGAAAGCTTGAATTAACTACTACTGTGCTACATTACGGTGGGGGCATTCTCTCTGCAGATCCTTGAATATTTCCCAAGCCTCATATAGAGTTTCATCTGGCTCTTGGGCAAAGTTTTGAATTACACTCCGCAGTAAAGCTTTTCTTTGTGCAGGGTAATATTTATTATAAAAATTCAAAGCAAGAGTTTCCCAGTTAATTATACCAAGTGCAGTTCTATTCAAACCATTAAACCACAATTAGCTTTTCCACATAAAGAAAAGGGAAAAAGAATCTCCCTAATTTGGTCTTGCGTGACCCCAGCTTGCCTGATAGTATTGCAATACTGACAGAAATCTGCAATGTGAAGATTAGGGTCTTCACCTTTAGCTCCACTAAATTGCTTTCTTTCGATCATCATGATAAATTGGGGCTTAATCTCGAATTGCACTCCATCAAGAGCTGTAGTAGGAGTAAGATGTGGAAAATACGTCAGGGATGGCTGCGAATAATCGCTAAGCTTGCGAGCTGGAGGAGGTGGTGGTGCCGTCATCTCTGATTCAGGTTCTGAAGAAACTTCCGAATCGCTAGAATCGGATGGGGGTTTCGAAGGTAGATTAACTTTGAAAGGGTCTCATACCTATCTGTAAAGGTTCTTCTGTCTATGAAAAAATAGTTCGATTTCAGGATCGAATGGAATGTAACCTGATCTAGAACCCCCGGGGATAAACACGGAACTAAACAAACAAATATGAGAAATTTTGTCTCAAAGAACTTGCATTCTCTGAGATTGGAGGGAATAATCTAGACTACAAAAAACAATCAGAAATAAAAATAAAACCGATTCCCCCGGCAACGGCGCCAAATTTTGACAGGATAAAGTCGTATCACCTAATAAAAAATAATTCCTAAGTCCTCTAACTATGCAGATAAGGAAGAAGGGTCGAACCACAAGGAAACAAGTTAATTTATTCCTAATTAAATTAAATAATTTAAATTATTAGGTAACCAATTTATTGATATGAAAAGAATTAAACTACGAAGCTTAAAGTTTTAGGAGAAAATCACATACTAAAATCCTAGGGTATAGGTTCACCAATAAATAATATTCTAGGGTAAAACACAATAATCAATCATCAATGCATTAATTAATCAGATCATAAAGGGCTTTTGCTACGTATTAAAATCACATAATTAATCAACTGGTATTAAATTGCATCTTTTGAATCTTGACTTAACCATTTATAAATTAAACTTCCTATTGAAACTAAGCCTAAACATCAACTCTCATCTATCGAATCTCAAATCAATATTGCAAAACTCATACAATTAAACCAGGCCTAATCTAATTGCATAGCATTAAATTAATCAATAGAAAATTAATCAAGCATTGACAATCAACAATAATAAATTACCCCTTCATATTATTTATGGATCCCCACAACCCTAGAAAATAATCTACTCACACATAATTAAATCTAAACTAATCAAAGCAATTAAGTAAAACATGATGAACAAAAAAAAAAAAAAATTACTGAAATAAAAAGAGAAGAAATTGTTACCAAAGTTAACGGAAATAATGAATTGAATTAAACCAAGAGTTGTAGAGAGAGAAACAAGAGAGAAGTTTAAGCTTAAGAGAAGATCAAACTAATGAGAGAGAGATAATTGTATCAAAAGCAACTAAAACGTATTTATACAAAACATAAAAATCCTAATTAAAATCTAAGTAAAAAAACGTCGAATCCTTGCTCCAAAACACACGCCCGGTCAGGCGCCAGCTCGCCCAGCCGGACCCACCTTTTTTCATCAATGAGCATATCTTGCGCCCAGCCGGGCGCGAGATCGGGCGAAGCAGCTTCCTTAATCTTCCGCCACGCCCGGCCGGGCGCGCCTTCGGGTGAGGCCACATCCGGACAGGCGAATGCCTTGGGCTCTTCTTTGGACTTCCGTTTGGGCTGTTAACTTGGCCCAAACGCTAGTTCCTCCTTGGGGCTTGGATACTTGATATGTCCATTTTATATAGTGATTTACCCCCGTCCCTTTGTCATAATTAGTAGTGTTTTTGGCTCTTTAGAGCCACTTTTATTACTAATTGGTGTTTTCTAGTGTTTTCGTAGATTTGGTTGACTTTTGCAGGGATTTGCACTTTTGGAGTATTTTCCCGAGATATTTTAGAGCAATCACGAGCATTGGAGAAGCACGACCAGAGTTTATAGCCCAGGGCCGGTTAGAGCCATCGAACCGATGATTAAGAGCTCGGTATGTGTGATACCGGGGCATTTGGACCGAGTATTCAAGACCAGAAGAGGAAACCCAGATTGGCCCGAAGAATTGGAGCCCAATCGTAGTCCAATTAGTGGCCCAAGAGAGCTGCCCGGCAAAGAGGTCGGCACCCGGTGACGCGCCCGGCCTGGCGCGAGATTCAACCTGAAGAGCAAAAAGGCTCGCCCGATCGGGCACGTGTTATTGTTAGGAGACGATTAGCGTCGTTTTAGTTTGTTTTAGTTTAGGATTTGTACGGAGTATAAATACTCCTCCGTAATACGATTTTAAGATCTCTCTTTTACTCTTTCTTTACTCTCTTAATTGTTTTCTTAGATTTTCTCTCTCTTATACCTTTGTTCTTAATCTACTCTTAATTCCATATTTATTTGGTAACTATTTCTCTTCTCTTAATCTTAGTTGTTTATTTTATTCCTTTGATCATGTCTTGTTTTATTGCTTTGATTAGTTTAGTTCCTATTATGTGTGAGTAGTTCTATTTCTAGGGTTTGTGGGGATCCATAAATAATATGAAGGGGTAAATTATTGTTGTTAATTGTCAATGCTAGATTAATTTCCTATTGATTGATTTAATGCTCTGTGACTAGATTAGGCCTGATCTTTTATGCATGAGTTTAACAATATTGATTCGAGATTCGACAGATGAGAATTAATGTTTAGGTCTAGTTTCAATAGGCAAGTTAATTTATAAATGGTTAAGTCGAGATTCGAAAGATGAGATTTAATACCGGTAAATTAATTGTGTGATTATAATACGTAGCGAAAGCCCTTTATGATCTGATTTATTATGCATTGATGAATGATTATTATATTCAACCCTGGAATATTATTTATTGGTGAACCTATGCCCTAGATCCTTTTATATATTATTTTCTCCTTATTCTTGATCTCCTTAGTTTAGTTTATTATTCAAATATATATATTGGTTACCTCATAATCTAGATTATAATAGTTAATTAGGAATAGAAAGACTTGTTTCTCTGTGGATTCGACCCTACTTCCCTATCTACATTAGTTAGAGGATTTAGGAATTACTTTTGATTTGGGGATACGACTTTACCCTGTCAAAATTTAGCATCGTTGCCGGGGAAACGATTTTATTTTTGTTTCTGATTATTTTTGTAGTCTGGGTTATTTCTTTTTGTCTCAGAGAACATTAGTTCTTTGAGGCAAATCTCATATTTACTTTTAGTTTTTTTTGTTTATGCCCAGGTGTTCCAGATCAGGGTACATCCTATTCGATCCTGAGATCGAACGTTCCTTCCATAGGCAGAAAAACCTTTACAAGCAAATCCTGGCGGATTCCGGTGATAATAATAATCACCGAGACCCCCCAACTGGTTCTAGCGATTTAGGGGTATCATCAGATCCAAAATCAGAGATGACGGCTCCAAAGAAGCTTAGTGATTACTCACAACCAAAGCTCTCAGATTTTCCACATCTCACTCCCACTCCGGCTCTTGATGGGGTACAATTTGAAATTAAACCCCAATTTATAACGATGATAGAGAGGAAGCAATTTAGTGGAGCCAAGGGTGAAGACCCAAATCTTCACATTGCCGACTATTGTCAATATTGTAATACCATCAGGCAAGCCGGGGTCACACAAGACCAAATCAGGGAGATTCTCTTTCCCTTCTCTTTAACTAGAAAAGCTAAATTGTGGTTTAATGGTTTAAATATAACTGCACTTGGTATAACTGACTGGGAAACTCATGTTTTGAATTTTTATAACAAGTATTATCCTGCAGAGAGAACAGCCGTACTACGGAGTGCAATTCAGAACTTTGCCCAAGAAGCCGATGAATCTTTATATGAGGCTTGGGAGAGGTTCAAGGACCTACAAAGAGAATGCCCTCATCATAATTTAGCACAATGGCAGTTAATCCAAGCCTTTTATAATGGCATTGGAAATTCTTCTAGAATAATTTTAGATTCTGCAGCCAGTGGGGGATTTATGAATCTCAATGTTGATGATGCAGGTCAGGTTATTGAAAATATGGCGATACATAATTCCCAATATGGGAATCCTAGAGGCTTTGCTAACAAGGGGAAGCATAGTGTTGACTCTGTATCTTTTTTGCAAGCTCAATTGACCTCTATCTGCCAAAAATTAGATAATCTTAGCACTGCTAATGTAGCTAATGTTTCTGCAACTAACAATAATTCTAATGAGGCTTTCTGTGAAAATTGTGGAATTTTAGGTCATTGGGAACAAGATTGCAGGAGTTCCGTGGAGCAAGTTAATGCCTTTCAAGCTTATAGGAAGAATAACCCATACTCCAACACCTACAATCCTGGGTATCGGAATCATCCGTACCTTTCCTACCGGAGTACCAATGTTCAAAATCCACCGCCACAAGAACCACAGGCGCCACAGCAACAGCAGCAGAAATATTACCATCCCAATGCTGGCCAGAAAAACCAACCACAACAATCCTCCTCATCTTCCGACCCTTCTTTGGTGGAAATTAGAGCGATGTTGGTTAATATGCAGAAGCATATGGAGAGTAGAGATGCGCAAATTGATTCAATCCTAGCGCACAATAAAATTGTAGATAATCAGATTGCGCAACTTTCCGCCACTCTACAAGCCCGCCAACAGGGAGCTCTGCCGGCACAGCCGACCAGGCCTACGGATCAAGCCTACGCAATTACTCTAAGGAATGGTTCAAACTATGAAGGGCCCCCTATGCCCATAATTGATGAACCTATTTCACTAAATAATGCTAATCTTGATTCCGTTAAACTAGACAATGCAGCTAATAGCCCTGCAGGATTAAAGCATAGTACTAATATATCTCATTCTACATTGCAGGGTACGACTCCAGAGAAGGTGGCTACTCTAGATAAGAGCAATAATGCTCCAAAGCCAGTTATCAAGCTTCCATTCCCCAGTCGTCACTTGAAGACAAACTTGGATAAGCAGTTTGGTAAGTTCTTGGAGATGGTAAAAGATTTGAAGGTAACAGTTCCCTTCACTGAATTAATCACACAAATTCCTTCATATGAAAAGTTTATGAAAGAAATATTGATAAGAAAAAGGTCTATTAGTGAGGTAGAGACAGTAGCTTTCACTGCAGAGTGTAGTGCCGTACTTCAGAATAAATCTCCACCTAAATTAAAAGATCCGGGTAGATTTTCTATCCCATGTCATATAGGCAATCTAATGATTGATAATGCATTGTGTGATTTGGGTGCTAGCGTTAGTGTTATGCCATTATCTGTGTGTTCCAAACTGAATATGGGTAAATTAAAAGCTACTAATATTACTCTACAAATGGTTGACCGTTCTTTCAAATACCCCTTAGGTGTTTTAGAGGATGTTCCCGTTAGAGTAGGTAAATTTTATATACCTGTTGATTTTGTTGTTCTTGATATGGCTGAGGATATGCAAACCCCGATTATTTTGGGTAGACCATTCCTTAACACTGCAGGAGCAATCATAGATGTGAGAAGTGGTAAATTAACACTATCAGTAGGGGATGATAAAATTATTTTTAATCTTAATAATACCCCTAAAAGCCCCATGACAGAGGAGAAGTTCTTTAGTGTTAATATGGTTGAGAATTATTCTAACAAGCCCCAAGCTCTTGAAAAAGATCCCTTGGAGGCGGTATCTTGTGTTGCATCCCTTTCAGATGAGATAAACAGATGGCAGAAGGAATTTGATGCAATAGAAAGAGCACTCTACACTGTTGGTCTTGGTTTTGAGGACGAAAAGGTGGAATCAATCAAGCAAGTTGTGCAATTCGAGCCTACGGTAAGTGTTCCGCCAGATCGAGTTGCAAGTGTTGAATGCAATGACATTTTGAAGCAACCCTCGATCAAAGAAGGATCTTTGGTGCGCAGCATTGAAGAACTCCCAATCCAAGTCAAAGAGGATCCACCAGACAAAGTGAATTGGCGTCCCACAGGGCATGTCAGGAAGCCGCGTCGTAGCCAAAACACCGCTAGACCGGGTGAGAAACCGCCCGATCAAGCGTTTGGACAAGGGTCCTAGTTATTGTACTTGGTAAGAAGGTCGTGCGGGACCTAGATAAACCAACGCTTTGCAGGAGGCAACCCGTATTTTTAATGATTTTTAGACTAGTTCTTCTTTCTTTTTCTTATGAGAGGAGAGAAGAGGGAATTTAATGAGTTCTATGAGTTTTTGTACAGTTTTGAAGGAAAAGAGTTAGCCAAATTTGAAGAAAAGAAAAAAGTAAGAAATTCGACAATTGGCCTCGGGCCCGACCGGGCGAAGCTCGCCCGACCGGGAGCGAGAGCTAGGCTTCAAAATCAAGTAATTTCGCTCGACCGGGCGCGAAACTCGTCGTATACGGACATATTTGTCCGCCCGATCGGGCGAATCTGGCCCGACCGGGCACGAGAAGAGGCGAAAATTATTTCATCAGATCGCTTGACCGGGCGCGAGAGGAGTCTGCGTATTTCTTCTTCTTCCTTTCTCTTTCTTCCTTCATTTTTCTTTCCTCCATAACTTTCTCTCTCTAAAACTCAAATTTTCTCTAACTTTTCTCTAAGTTTTCACCTTCATTCCTCAACCAAATTCAAAACTTTCTACATATTTTTAATCCCCTCTTCATCCTCTACATACCCGTTTCTACCATGGCTTCAAAGACTAGCTATGCTGGGCTAGTTCCCGAGCCAATGAGGACATTGTCTGATTCTGGCTTGGGGGAGATTTTGGATTTGGTATCTTTCTTTTTCTCGTTTCTTTTATTTTTGGTGTGTTTTCTTAGGTTAGATTTATTTCTTTCTGGGTTAGTTTTATTGCTTTCTTATATATGAAAAATACAAAAAAAATTGAAAAATAAAAAAAATCCAAAAATACGTTCCAATGAATTGTAAATCATGCTTCCCTGTGCCCCTTACTTGAGAAAATTGTTTTGATTCTTGGCATATGATGATAAGAATTGTGGATTAGTTGATCATGATTTGATGTTTGATTGCCTTGAAACTTTAACATGCGTCAATTTTTCCCAACTACTTGTGAATATAGTGCTTGACTAGTTGATTTGGTTAGGAATGTGTGTTAGTTCCCGGTATGTCAATGAATTTGAGTATTGATTTGCAACTATAAGTAATGTTTATATGATTCATTATTATGCACATTGAGGAGGACGAAGGCGTTCATTCTTTTAGGTAGCCTCCAGATGATTGTAGATACATTTGTTCCCTTCTTGCTACCCATGTTGTTGCCTTGACTTTTTGTTGTTTATTAGCCACATTGCAAGCCTATTTTGCCCCATTGGTTACTAGTCCCAAGCTTGGCTTGGGGGAGCTATTAGTGAGTGAGGTGAGGGAGTCTGTAGTGTGCTTATTGTTTGCACAATTTGGGTGGGTTTTGAGAAGTAGTTTTGTTTTTGATCATGTTTATTTTTGATGAGTTTGAGAGTTATATTTTCTTGAAAAAAATAAAGCATGATGTTATGAAAAAAAAAGAGAAGTTCAAGAAAAAAATGAATGAAAAAAATAAGTGAACTTCAATAGAAAAAAAAAGAGCAAAAAAAAAAAAGGAAAAAAAAGTGTTCAATGTTCAAATGTTCTAGTTGGAGGTTGATCAAAAGAAAAGAAAAAAATAGAGCTTCAATGGAAAATTCAAGTTTGGAAATAAAGTTTGTTTATTCACTCCACTTCTTCATTATTATATTTTATGAGTGATATTATGATTGGAGTATACTTGGTGGATTGATGTTAGAGTTGGTTATGTAGGAGATGTTGATCATTATTTATTTTGATCATGGGCTTTATTAGGATTTGCTCCCTTAAGAATAGCTTTTCTCTCACTTATTCCCAAACTTATCCTACCCTTTACCCTAGCCTTACATTACGAGCTTTAAAGACCTTCCGACCTTGTGCATAGAATTGTATGAATGTGAAAGTGTTGTTTATCAATGCAAGTTATGATTTGACATATTTCGAGTCGACTAGTAGGTTGAGCGTTCACTGCTTTATACACACGAGAGTGTGAGTTGGGAGGGCACTGTTCACATAAAAGGGTTGGTTAGAGAGCGATCGAGTACATCTTTTACTCGCCACATAAATGAGAGTTGAGTGTGTGAGCGCTAGTCTTGAATTCTATATGCTCTTGTTGTTTGCTCTATTTGACAATTGTACGGGAGGAAAGGTAATTGGATGAATGAGATTGATTGATGTTGAAGCATGTTCATTAGATTTGCCTTGAATCGTTTGTGCTTGTTTTGATTATTGGGGTGAGGCATGTTTTATATGTTCATTGATGAGCTCTTTGCTTAGGGACAAACAAAGGTTTGGCTTGGGGGAGTTTGATATGTCCATTTTATATAGTGATTTACCCCCGTCCCTTGGTCATAATTAGTAGTGTTTTTGGCTCTTTAGAGCCACTTTTATTACTAATTGGTGTTTTCTAGTGTTTTCGTAGATTTGGTTGACTTTTGCAGGGATTTACACTTTTGGAGTATTTTCCCGAGATATTTTAGAGCAATCACGAGCATTGGAGAAGCACGACCAGAGTTTATAGCCCAGGGCCGGTTAGAGCCATCGAACCGGTGATTAAGGGCTCGGTATGTGTGATACCGGGGCATTTGGACCGAGTATTCAAGACCCGAAGAGGAAACCCAGATTGGCCCGAAGAATTGGAGCCCAATCGTAGTCCAATTAGTGGCCTAAGAGAGCCGCCCGGCCAAAGAGGTCGGCGCCCGGTGACGCGCCCGGCCTGGCGCGAGATTCAACCTGAAGAGCAAAAAGGCGCGCCCGATCGGCCACGTGTTATTGTTAGGAGAAGATTAGCGTCGTTTTAGTTTGTTTTAGTTTAGGATTTGTACGGAGTATAAATACTCCTCCGTAATACGATTTTAGGATCTCTCTTTTACTCTTTCTTTACTCTCTTAATTGTTTTCTTAGATTTTCTCTCTCTTATACCTTTGTTCTTAATCTACTCTTAATTCCAGATTTATTTGGTAACTATTTCTCTTCTCTTAATCTTAGTTGTTTATTTTATTCCTTTGATCATGTCTTGTTTTATTGCTTTAATTAGTTTAGTTCCTATTATGTGTGAGTAGTTCTATTTCTAGGGTTTGTGGGGATCCATAAATAATATAAAGGGGTAAATTATTGTTGTTAATTGTCAATGCTAGATTAATTTCCTATTGATTGATTTAATGCTTTGTGACTAGATTAGGCCTGATCTTTTATGCATGAGTTTAACAATATTGATTCGAGATTCGACAGATGAGAATTAATGTTTAGGTCTAGTTTCAATAGGCAGGTTAATTTATAAATGGTTAAGTCGAGATTCGAAAGATGAGATTTAATACCGGTAAATTAATTGTGTGATTATAATACGTAGCGAAAGCCCTTTATGATCTGATTTATTATGCATTGATGAATGATTATTATATTCAACCCTGGAATATTATTTATTGGTGAACCTATGCCCTAGATCCTTTTATATATTATTTTCTTCTTATTCTTGATCTCCGTAGTCTACTTTATTATTCAAATATATATATTGGTTACCTCATAATCTAGATTATAATAGTTAATTAGGAATAGAAAGACTCGTTTCACTGTGGATTCGACCCTACTTCCCTATCTACATTAGTTAGAGGATTTAGGAATTACTTTTGATTTGGGGATACGACTTTACCCTGTCAATACTCGGTCCATAGCCTCGACTTCTCATATTTCGAGCCCTTAATCACCAATTTGATGACTCCAATCGGTCTTGGCTACAAAAGATGGTCGTGCTCCTCCAATGCTCGTAGTTGCTCCAAATAATCCCGGGAAAATGCTCCAAATACGCAATTTCCTATAAAACATAACCAAGACTATGAAAACACTTGAAAGCACAAATTAGTAATAAAAAGAGCCAAAAATACTCCTAATTATGACCAAGGGACGGAGGTAAACCACTATATAAAATAGACATATCACTGCGCAATAAGCTGACGACACATGTCAGATGGGGGCGTCGTTTTACGGCATTCTTGGGATTTGGGCCTCAAGATGTAAGGAGGCCCTTTACTCTCTTTTCAGGTGCTCTTTTAGAGCTGACATGCATCATTTTCTTATAGGGACACGTGTCACCCCTTGACGGGGCCACGTGTCACTAAAAGATTAGACCACGTGTTGGGGTGTATTTTTACCCTAAACATTTGCCCCTCAAAGGGGGTGACTCGTACGCCACGGGCCGCCTCCTTTGACTCTCTACTCGTCTGGATGTGTCCGAGTGTTTAAAGATAGAGCATTCTTTTGAGTAGGCGGGTGAAGTCGTCCGCCCATTTAGGGGATGGCTACCTTGGGCGAGATGCATTGCTTTGTCCGCTTGAAACTCCTCTGAGGGACACTCGAGTCTGGGGGACAGGCGGACGGTCGATGTAATACCCCATATTTTTATACGTATTTTATTTAAAATAAGTATTTTGAGAAGTATTTAATTAAATTGAAATGTTTTATTTATAGTATTTTAATTATTCATTTTAATAAGTTTGAAAATATTTTATAAAAGGAAATTTTATTTAATTAATTATTTTATTTAAGTTGGGGTTTAATTTAGGATAGTTTTATTAGGGAAGGGATTAGGAAAGATTTTTTTTTAAAAAAAAAAAGGAAAGTTTAGGGAAAAGGGTTTCTAGAGAAGGGGTATAAATATTCAACACTTGATGCTAATCAAACTTTGCCCACAGTGGAGAAAACCCAAGGTAAACTTCTCTCCCTTTCTCTTTATTTTTCTTTTTCTTTTTCTTTCTCTTTTTTCCCTTCCCCCTTCTCGGCACCACCCCCCCTTCACCACCGACCACCAGCAGCAGGTGGCCGCCGGCCGCCAGCAGCATCAGCCGCCGACTGCAGGCAGCCACTGGCGCTGGCAGCAAGCGTGGTGGCTGCCGCTGCCACCCACCACCCTTTTTCGAACAAAAAAAAAAGAAAAAAATTAAAACTTTGTTTAAAAACTAGTTTAATCTTAGATCTAATTATTAATTATGAGTTTTGTGATTTGATTTTTGATGTTTGATTATGAGTATTATGTAAATTAATTTTTAGATTTTATTTTTGATTGAAAAGCCCCAATTTTTGAAACCCTAAATTCTTGAATCATGAATTATTGAAAGATTATGATATATAATGGTTTAAACCTTTGATTAAAGGGTTTCAAGGCTAAATTACAGTAACTTTTCATTAAAATATAATGCTGGAATTCTTGGTAGTGCATTAAAAATCAAGTTTCTTTAAGGAATTTCAATTACCCATTAATTGCGATTAAAGTATGATGTTTTAAATATAATTTCAGCTTATTTTAATTAAATTATGAGGGGTTTTATAATAGTATATATTGCTGGAAATTTGTGTAGAGAGGATTTTAATACTCTTCTATGATTTTAAATTGTAGGAGATTTCGAAGTGAGTGATTTCTATTAGTCGTGGCGATTTTAAGATCGTATTCAAGGTACGTTCGCGTACTTAGCATAATGTTATTGATGTAGTAGCATGCTAAATGTGTTTAATTGAGTACAAGTGGTATCATGCTAGATTTGGAATGGAAATTATGAATTAGTTGTTATTGGTGATTGAATATTGAAGCATGAATTATTTGTGATGGATTAATGGTTGGAAAATTATAGTTTGAAATATTGTTTATGAACCACACTTTTATTTATGGCATGTTAGAGAGAGTATTTAATTAAACTAAATGTTTAATTTGGTTTGGAATATTAAAAGGGAATTTTATTATGGTTCATATAATTTTTATTGATGCTTTGAGCATGGGAAATGAGCTATGTAAGTGTCTAAGTACACAAGGAATAAATTATATGTGGGTGCCTTAGTGCACTTAAGGTGTTTTCAACACCGAGGGATAGGATTTGTGGCGCAATATGCGTTTATGGTGTCTTTGACACTGAGGTAGATTAAGAAAGGGTTCAACTTTAAATATTGTGTGGTCACTAATTATTCCAGAATTAAACTGGTATGTTTGATTGTCGGAATAATTATTGTTGATTGAATGATTATGGTTTGAGAGTCATCACCAAGTTTAATAATCTGTAAATAACGTAAAGTGAAAGAGATTACGCACCAAAACTCTTGGAACGTATATACCTTGAGTATGAACATGTGGGGGGAGTTATGTGACTTTATATTTGATCATAACTTCTACTGGAGTACATGACGTTGTACATTCCTTTTATTATTATTATGCGCAGGAATTCTGCCACTTACGAGTGGTTATTGATGCTGGCACGGTTAGCTCCCGTGTCAGTAACCTCAATTTATTTTGGGGAGGTAAGTGGGGAAACCCGTTCGATGTGTAATCAACGCCAAATAAATTATGTAGTTGTCTAGTGAGAAGTTTTATTGAATATTGTATGCTTGAAGAACATGTGCAACAAGGTAAGTTGTGTGTTGATAGGTAATTGCATGTTAGTGTGCTAATTACGCTTATGTACTCAGCTTTGCTGATTGTGTGTTTTGTGTGATTGTTGGCCTTGTCTTTATCTTGGCCCTATGATGACCCATTTTTAATGGAGAGTAGTTGAAACAAGTAGAGAGAAGCTTTTCAAGTGATGAAGCATATTCATGAATGGGCATGAGTGACGAGCGAACCATGCAAGTTTCTATAAGTATATGATATGTTTAATGTTTTAATTATTTATGATATTATTATTATGCATGCCTAACGCAAAAGTTTTAAAGTTGGTTTGGTTTTAATAAGGGCCTATGATGGTTCCAAGTTGTAGGTCGATTTTATTTTACTTCGTTTGACTTTGGGTTGACTTTACTTTCGTTGATTGACTTTTCAAGTTGACTTGTTTTGAATGGTTTTAAAATTAGTCTTCCGCTGTGTGTCTTTGATAGTTGCCTTAGCCGTTTTCACGGTGGCGGTAATGTCTTAGATATTCCTATTTAAAGTTTTAAACAGGGTAAACAGGTATTTTAAAAGAAAGGAATTTCTAGGGTGTTACAGTCAATGTCGTCTGAAATTTTAAAGGGAAGCTCGGACGCCCAGGATTTCGGGATGGCGGTTTAACTCCGCTGACTTGGCCGTCTATTTGGATGTACCGTTAACCCGTTCATCTCTTTTTCCGTCCGAAATAACAGAATCAGCATTTAACCTTTTCGAATTCTAGGTTAACTTTTTTTTTAATAGTAATCGTTTGAATTCTTGGGCGGGAAAGGTGGATTTACCGTTTTGCCCTCATAAATTCAGCCTATAAATAGAAGAGGTTTGACTTCATTTTGGCACTTTTAACTTTAGAGATTTCTGGAGAGAAGTTTGAGCTTTTTAGAGAGAGAAAGTGAACTTCCCCTTAATCTTCAAGAGCTCTAACGTGTGATTGAGTTTTCCGGTCACATATTTTGAGTTTTTCAGTCAACCTTCAAGACTTCCAAGAATTTCCAAAGTTTTATACACATACAGAGGTAAGTCGCCTGCTCTTTTTACTTCTCTTTTTATTTGCCTTAGTTTTTCTTTTTGCTTAAACCTGGCTCAACACTCGGCATCATCCGTTTCTCTTCATGAGGCCGGACATTCGCTTGGGGCTAAGGAGTCTAGAGTGGACGGGGACGAGATTTATCCTTCAATGAGTGGGTCCATTTCTAGTGTGTACTAAATCTCATCCACCTACTCTTCTCTATCCCTGCAATCGCAAATGGCCCGGAAGATGCAAACGTACGACAAGCACGCCGTTAGAAATCCGGACGACAGTTTGGTAAACCCAAGGGTCCCTTATGACCTAAACAACACGAACGCAGAGACTGAGTCGACCACCTATACGGCCACAACTAGTGGCACTGAGTGTTCTGTGGTCGAAGTGACCACTTCTTTTGAAGAGCGCCAAAGAACACAAGGCGCCTCTTCTGTTAGAGGGACATCTAGGCAAACTCCGAAACTAAGGTTCCCCCAATTTTCCAACTCGGTTATGGATACGGTCGAGTTGCTATCTCAGGAGAAGCCTCCTTCCTCTTCTCGGGCGGACACTGGACTGTCCGTCCCAATTCCTAAACAACCCTATCACCAACATAGAAGGTCGGACAGACCTAGAACTTGAATTATGATTGTCGAACTGTCCGACTTGCCCCCTCATAGCACTCATCCTTCGGGAAATCAGGCGGGCGCAAGCAAAGATAAGGGCAAAGGTCCCTTGGCACCTGAGGGCGTCATAGTTTCTGGAGGCGGCCAGGGCTCCAAGAGCAGGAGCTCGGCCGAGGCCGCTGAATTGGACAATGTCTTGTCCTCTGAGTTTGGAGCTGCCCCTCACCCTAATGAAGAGAAGGCATATAATGAGGCGGAGAATGAGGCAGCGGCGGAGGAGACCGTCGCCAATATTGATAATTTAAAGGACCCGTACGCCTCTACGGTTGGTAGCACGGCCTTGGGCTACCTTCATGATGGGTTGGAGGAGTATAGGAAATTCCTCCAACTGGGAGAAGGTTTTAAGCTGAAAGCACCCAAGCGCTCTCTTTCTGTGGCCGCCTGGGAAGATGAGCGGCCGCGTCAAACGTCTTTCAGCGTCTATCGTGCTACTTTTGATGTTGGACTTCGCTTCCCCCTTCATCCCTTCATCCGCACCGTCCTGGACGAGTATAAAATTGCTCTCTTCCAGCT
Source organism: Chenopodium album (assembly GCF_948465745.1). NCBI lineage: Eukaryota > Viridiplantae > Streptophyta > Magnoliopsida > Caryophyllales > Amaranthaceae > Chenopodium > Chenopodium album. Next base: position 182,261 of record NC_137850.1, read on the forward strand.
GATGCCGAATAACTGGTTGAATATCTTTGGCTACCTGGTGACATGCATCCGGAAGGCCTTCAAGCCTGACTTTCGGGTGTTTTGTGAGATGCACTCCATGACTCGCCTGGAGAAACACAAGAACGGCAGGTTCATCCTTAGAACCACTAGAGATTATTTGGTGGTGATGGACCGTGTGTCAAAATGGCGAGATTGGAAGAACCGATTCTACCGCATCAAGAGAAAGGACGTTGAATTTAACTTGCGGATGAATCGGTTTAATGCTAAGTCGATCCAGCTTGGTCGGGGGCAACACAAACCATACAAACCACCCGTCCACCCTAGCTAGGCTTACCAACTTGACTACTTTGGTGTCAAGAAGGTACGAAGGGGCGGCAAGACGGTGGTCGTGCCAAAGAACTGATTCCTTTGGCCGGCTGGCTTCGGAACCCGTTATTTATGTCGGCATGCGGCCTATACCAGAACATTCCCCAAGGTAGGGCTTTGAAACTTTTATCGTTCGCATGCTAGCTTTTTATTGAAAATTCTTCTAAATCTTTTTCTTCTTTCCCTATGCAGAAAGAGTCTTCGCCATGCTGAACAAGGAGCAAAAGGGAGAATTTGACATGTCCGAGCTAGACTTGGCACAATATAAGGCTCGGCAGCAACTGTACGAGCAAACCAAGGAGGTACGGTCAATTAACTCAAGCCAGTAACTTTTCGTCCATGTTGGTATGTTGGGAAGAGACTCCTTCCTGTTTTTGCACGGATGCTGATTCATTTTTTCGTCCATGTTGGTATGTTAGGAAGAGACCCCTTTCTTTTTTTGCACGGATTTTGATTCATTTTTTCGTTTCTTGTTTCATACTAACTTCTTTTTTTTTAAGTTGGCCACTCCTACTCCCAGAACAAAACAAAAAAAGTCAGCCACTGCCTCCAAGGACGGTCAGGCGTCTAAGACTAAGAAGACGGGTGCATCTAAAACCCCTTCTGACCTGGTGACCAGGACAAAGTCGCGGACTGCTCCTAAGCAGTCCAAAGGAGAGCCACCCCGGCCGTCACCAAGCGAGGACTTCAAGTCCGCGGATCTGACAATTGAGTCGGTCCATGATGAGTCCGTGAAAGCGGACGATGGGGGTAAGTCGTCCCCAGCAAAACTGACCAGCCCTGTCTCGACTCCGCATGTCGAGAAAGTGAACAAATCTGATTGACAAGCAACTGCCACTCATCTAACTGGAAAGCAACCTAGCCGCATCAACGAAGGAGGTGACGAGCCGCTGCCGACCCCTCCATTCAACTTTCCTTCTCCTCATAGCTTCTCAGACGGTTAGTTAGAATTTTTTTGTATTACAACAATATTTTTTTTACAAGCCCATTTTACTCATTTAACGCCATTCATGGCCGCGTGTAGATATTGCGGAGGAGATGAACATCAAGCTGCCCGGCCAGTCACTTACTAGCGCTGACCGAAAGGCCATGAGAGAAGCCATGGTCCGGGTCATTCCTCAAGTGCAGCGCGATAAGCTTAGGGGAATAAATGAGGGTTTCCTCGTCCCTATGATTAACTGCAGCGCCAAGGTAACCATTAGTAGTTTCTGCCGTCTTAAATTCCATACTTAGAATATTTTTCACAATTTTGCTTTTACTAACTCTTTATGTCCGCATGCAGCTTTTTCTCAAGCTCAATGCCTTCCTAGATTGGAAGGTATGACAACTAGTAAGTTAATCAAATCATAGTAATAATTGCCCTTGGACTAGGTAAATCGCCGAATCAACACTAGGTATACGGCCGCTTGGCTAACTTTATATGAGTCGTCCATTGAAACTATCGCTCGAACATAATCAGGAAATTTCAAGTAATATTTCAACTTAAAAACTTCTAAGTTTTGGCTGGGTTAGAATGCCTAGGTATTCCCTTGCCCCTTTTTGGGAATAAATGCCTGAGGCAAATTTAAGCTACCTAGTGCCTGGTCGTCCAACCTAGTTGAGGTCAGACGCTTCCTTTGGCCTTTCAGTCTGGCCGAATTAATTAACTTAAGGATGCCCTTGCTAAGCAATTGCACGGCCTCTTGGTTGTACTCTTTGCGGCCGAGCTGCTAAATCGCAAGTAACTTCGTTATCATTTTTATTCGGTCTTTTGTTTAGTCTCTTTTGCGGCCGAGCGGCTATGTTGCAAGCAGCATCGTTATTACTTTCACTCGGCATTTCTTCTAAATAATAAATAGACATAAACAAATAAGATAACAATGCTTGACTTTTTTCATAAATTTGTCAAAATTACATTGTTAGGGCCGTATGGCTTTAATTACAATGCTCGGTCATCTAGACCTAGCTGTATATACAGCTTTTTGGCTAAGTAAAAGAAAACTTTAAACATAGTATTTCTTCAAATTATCCTTGTTCCAAGTACAAGAAATAGGACGGCCATCTAAGGCTTCAAGACGATAAGTGCCATCTCGGACTTCTTCTCTAATTCGGTAGGGCCCTTCCCAGTTTGGGGTTAACTTTCCATCCTCATTGGCACGGCCTACCGCTTCCATTTTTCTTAAGACCAAGTCTTTCATCTTTAGCGGCTACTTAGACACTCGGCGATTATAAGATCTCGTCATTCTGAGACGATAAATTTCATGTCTAAGCGCTGCATTGCCCCTTCTCTCTAGAAGGAAATCCAGGGCAGTCTTCATAGCTTCCCAATTGGCGTTCTCATCATATAACATTACTCGGAGAGTAGGCTCGTACATTTCAGTTGTGAGCACAGCCTCAGCACCATAGACCAGGAAAAATGGGGTTTCTCCCGTTGAACTTTTCGCAGTTGTACGTATGGACCATAAGACATTGACCAACTCATCTGCCCATAGCTCGCCTGCTTTTTTAAGCTTGCGCTTGATGCCATTAGAAATCATCTTGTTATAGGCCTCAACTTGGCCGTTAGCCTGCGGACGTCCAACCGAGGCAAAACAATGAGTGATGCCCTTGTCACTTAGCCAATTTTTGAGTTGGGGCGTTTCAAATTGGGGTCCATTATCGAACACCATTGACTGTGGCACACCATAGAAAGTGATTATACTTTTCCAGATAAAGGCGGACACATCCGTCCACTTTATTCCTCGGACGACCTCAGCTTCAACCCATTTGGTGAAGTAGTCTACTACTACTAACACATATCGCCTCTGCCCAGACGCAGGAGTATACGGCCCCAAGATGTCCATGCCCCATTTGGCAAAGGGAAGTGGACTACTTATGGCCGACAAGCTATTTGCAGATCGGTAAATAAGGGTGGCAAACCTCTAGCACTTGTTACATTTTTTCACCATTTTCATGGAGTCCGAATTCTTACTCGGCCAGTAGTACCCTAGATGGGTAGCCTTTTCCGCTAAGGCCCATCCACCTATGTGGGATCCACATTGCCCTTGGTGGAGGTCGTCCAACACATCATGTCCTCTTTCCGGGGTGATACATTTCAAATATGGTTTCACAAAAGCTTTCTTGAATAATTCCTCTCTCTTCATTTCAAACCAGGCCACTCTTTTCTTCATCAGCCAACTCTCTTTCAGATCGGCCGGAAGTATCCCATCCCTTAAGTAGGAGATGATTCCGTCCATCAAAGTAGAGTCTCTATCAATGATCTGCACGGGCTCGGCATCAATACACCTCTTTTCTTTTACCTCCCAAAATACTGATCTAGGAGTATCACATGATGCCGAGGATGCTAACTTAGAGAGGGCGTCCGTTTGATGATTTTCTGAACGGGGGACTTGCTGCATCGAGAAATGCTCTCGGCCCTCGGCCTCATCCTTTACCATCTGTAGATATTTCATCATGGCCAGCTCTTTGGCCTTATAGTCGCCTTTCACTTGGCTGACTATCAGTTGAGAGTCCGAACTTGCATCATTTTTGTTGCCCCGGCCGCCTTACACATTCTAAGGCCAGCCAGTAAGGCTTCGTATTCGGCCTCGTTATTGGAGGCTTGGAACTGAAATCTCATTGCGTATTCAAACTTATCTCGTTCAGGAGATTGACAAATGATACCAGCATCGCTCCAGTCGCTGTTTCACTACCATCCACATAAACCTTCCAGATCTGGTCCCCTACCAGCTGCAAGTCTGGCTGAGTCATTTCAGCCAAAAATCAACAAAGGCTTGCCCCTTAATCGCTTTCCTGGGCTCGAACGTAATGTCAAACCCCCTCATCTCTAAGGCCCACTTGAGCATCCAGCCATTGACCTCAAAAGTAGCAAACGGCTTCTTTAATTGTTGGTCTTTAAAGACCACTATTAAATGGGCTAGAAAATGACGCCATAAACAAGGCTAGGCCGAACTTCTCAATGGGTGGATACCTAAGCTCGGCATTATGCAGTACGCGGCTGATAAAATAGACTGGGATCTGGTGGTCGTCCCTTTCAACAAGCAGGACGGCACTTAAGGAGTGTTCTGAAATGGCAAGGTACATGTATAGCTTTTCATCCTTGAGTGGACTCATGAGGCGAGCCAATGTATGCAGATGGCTTTTTAATTATACGAATGCGTCCTCGGCCTCCTCTATCCACTCGAACATGGCTTTCTTCTTAATAGTCTGAAAGAAGTATCGGCACTTATCCCCTGACCTTAACAAAAATCGACCGAGTGCAGCTAAACAGGTGGTCAATCTTTGTACTTCTTTGATTGTCCTTGCCGACTTCATGTCCAAGACAGCTTGAATTTTTTCAGGATTGGCCTCAATTCCGTGTTGATCGTTCAAAAATCCGAGAAATTTGTCGGACTCAACCCCAAAGACAAACTTCTTTCGATTTAACATCATCTTATGCCGCCTGAGTTCGGTGAATGTTTCTCGGATATCATTTAGATGGTCGGCCGGCTCTTTTGATTTGACGATCATGTCATCAATGTATGCTTCCATGTTCCGGCCGATCTGATCTCTAATGACCGTATTGACCAATCTTTGGAAAGTGGCAAGGGCATTCTTCAAGTTGAACAGCATGACTTTGTAGCAGTACAGCCCCTGCTCAGTCACAAATGCGGTTTTTCTTGATCTTCTTCCCATAAAGGGATCTGATGGAATCCGGAGTATGCATCCATGAAGCTCATAAGGGCATGTCCGACCGTAAAATCAACCAAGCGGTCGATCTTGGGCAAGGGAAAGCTTTCCTTAGGGAATGCCTTGTTCAGATCAGTGTAATCTACACACATTCTCCAAGTTCCATTCGGCTTTTTCACAAGGATTAATTGGCTACCCAGTCAGGGTAGTAACATTGCCGAATGAAACTAGCGTCCAACAGCTTCCTTACTTCTGCTGCGGCCGCTTGATTCTTTTCTTCCCCGTGGTTTCTTTTCTTCTGTCGAACGGGTTTAATTACTAGATTCACGGCCATCTTATGCACGACCAGGTCTGGGCTAATACCTGGAATTTCACTAACTTCAAATGCAAACACATCTTTAATTCTCTCAGCATCCTTACTAGATCGTTTTCAAGCAGACCCACAGCTATAGTGCCTACCTTGACCGTCCGATCAGGTTGATCTGGGTCAAGCACTATATCTTGGTGATCGTCGGCCGACTGGGGCCTCAACTCTTTTGGGCGGCCGACGGTCATTAACTGCTATGCCTGGTCGGCCATGGCCGACTTGTGCTTCTGGCCGACCTGGTATGTTTGGAGTGATCTTCTTCGGTTTTTGGCTTGGATAGCTTTCCTCGTCCGCGTACTGTTGGTTTTACCGCTAGCTAGTTACACTACTTAGCCATTTTCTGTCCGACTGGATGTATGATGTACCCCCCAAACCCAACCAACGGGTGGGAAATGTCCTTGAGAGCGTCCTCAGAGAACCTCAAATTTTTCAGGGCGGCCAAGTTGATAATATCGGACGAGCTACCCATATCTATTAATAACTTTCAAATTGGCTATTTTCATAAGAAATACCATGGGATCATTGTGTAGGGATTTGACCTCACCTCGGTCCTCCTCACTGACCGTCACTTTGGGGAAAGGCTCGACCTTCACCCCTTCAGCATGCATTACTTTGCCAAATTTCCAAGCGTCTTGCTTGATTCCTTTCATGGTAGGGCCACCTGCAGCAAAGCCGCCTTATATAACATCCACTAAACAAGAATCGGTGCTATTTCCATCATCTTCCTTGTCATTTTGCTTTTTCTTCTCGGATTTGTTGTCTATCCGAGTGTAAGTGAATTTTGATTTCAAGACGTACGAATTCAACATGCCCTTTTCGGCCAGTTTATCCAGCAATATTTTCAGGTTGATGCATTCATTCGTGTCATGTCCCACGTCCTTGTGGTAATGACAGTATTTGTTTTTGTTACGGTACTAGGTCGAACCTCTCAACAGTTGGAGCTTTTCAAACTCAAATTTATCCTTAATTTCCATCATGATTGAGTAACAATCCTTGTTGAACACATACTGATGCTCGTACGTCTTGGTCTTTTTAGACTTTGTCTGCTGGCCGTCGGCCACCCATACTTCTTTTCTTTTGATTTTTCCTTCTTTCTTTTTTCGCGGCCGAGTCTTGCTGAGAAGATTGTTTATTCTCAGCCCTCTTGGCCGGTACTTCAGGTTTTGTGAGTGAACAGAAATCAGTTGTCTGCTGGCCGTCGGCCACCAAGACTTCTTTTCTTTTGTTCTTTCCTTCTTTCTTTTTCCCGGTCGAGTCTTGCTGAGAAGATTGTTTATTCTCAACCCCCTTGGCCAGTACTTCAGGTTTTGTGAGTGAACAGAAATCAGCTGCTTCAATATAGGCCTCAGCTTCCCACAGAACTCCTGCGTATGTCCGGACTTATTTCCTGACCAGATCAAACTTGAAACCACAATGCCTTAATACCCGAAGAAATTCCGAATAAGCCATTTCATCTAGCAGATTATGAATTTGGGCTTTTCTTGACTGAACCTCTGAATGTACGAACGCAAACCTTCATCCTTCCATTAGACGATTGTTGCCAAGTTTAAGCTAGTCTTCCTTGGGGAAATGTTGTATGAGAAGTTTCCAGCAAACAGTAGACTGAGAGTGGTAAAACAATTGATGTACCCGGCCGGCAGACTGTTAAACCAGTCCTGTTCCACGCCCTTAAGGGTGGCCGAAAAGCACCTGCACCACGTGGCATCGTCCACACTTTGCAAATACATCAGATTTCTGTACGAAGTGACGTGTTCTTCTGGGTTGCTTGTACCATCATAGGCACCCACAAGTACACTTTTAACCTTTGCTGGTTAAGGAGAGTTAAGAATCTCTTGAGAAAACGGAGGTGACTTGTCACTTATATTCAATAAGCGCATTTGCCAATCAATAGGCTGAGGTGGTGCGACCGATCCGACCAGGTAAGCTGTCTGATCAAACGACTGGCCATATTGCCCGTACTGTCCAAAGACAGGGGGCCTAGGCGGCAGAATAGGATTGAAATTCTAGGAGGTCTGATACTAAAACGGTTGAACTGGAATAGAAATTGGAGTACGAACAGCTTGACTCCTACTGGTATTGGCCGAGCTGGTATGTTTGGAAAGAGATTGGTTAGTGAATTCATCCGGCATTGTTGGAGTAGAGGTTGTGTTCGAGTAGGCCGCCCGCTCCCGTTTCTTGTGCCGGATATATTCCCTTGCATCTCTCCAGCGCCGAGACGGCTCAGGTTCTCCCTTTGAGGTCGGTTGTCAAGTCTGCCCCCCAACCGACTGTGTTTTCTCAAGGAGCCTAGACAGGTTCGTTCGTGGCACCCTGGGAGATCTTTCATATTGTCGTCGGAATGGGGGGTGTTCCCAGCATCCATAGCATTGGTTGCCTTGCTCTGATTTTTCCTCGAGACGCCTTCTTCATCACTTCTGGACGGCTGTCTTGAGGTAGATGCCCTTTTACTCTCAAGCTCCTTTCGAAGTTTGTTCAGAGCGACCTTTAGGGAAGCAGCAGTAACTGGAGGATCCTCGGTCTCATGGAATAAGGCGGTCAGAGGTTCACTAGAATGAATCGTTATGACAATGTCTTCTACATGGTTGTCCTGACTAGGGCCGGTGTCTGACCATCTATTGCCATAACAGACGAGTATCCCCACAGACGGCACCAAATGTTTCAGGGTATTTTTGGAATCCCTCGGGATACTTGTCATGCTCTGCCGGTAAGTAGACTCAGACACCTGCAAAACAACAGAACTCTGGTTTATCGGAGATCCGCCTTCGAAGATCAGGTAAGTTACCGGAAAACGGAATAAACTAGAGAGAGAAGTTGGAGCTTTTTGTGCTGTTTTTTAAGGTTATGTCACAATCCACTCTTCCCATCATAAATGATTGGGGTATTTATAGGAGTGGGAAATTGTGCCCCTTTAGGGCTTGTACCCTAAATTTTTGTGCCCTGATTGGCTGCGCAATCAGCTGACGACACATGTCAGATGGGGGCGCCGTTTCACGACATTCTTGGGATTTGGGCCTCCTAATGTAAGAAGGCCCTTTACTCTCTTTTCAGGTGCTCTTTTAGAGCTGACACGCGTCATTTTCTTATAGCGACACGTGTCACCCCTTGATGGGGCCACGTGTCACTATAAGATTGGACCACGTGTTGGGGTGTATTTTTACACTAAACAAGTTCAACTTTATTTTATTATGGTGAAAATGAAATACTTCATTTTCTTACTAAAATTTTTATTTTAATTTTTTTTTTATATTAAAAAGTGAATACAAAAATTGAAAGATTGAGTGGGGTGACATGTAATGAGATGTGGCATATGAATGATTTGTGGTTTATGTTTGTAAATACTAAGAATAGATAGATATAGATTTTTGTAAGAACATTAAATACCTTAATTTAATTTAATTAGCTATATAGGCAATATAGCTCATGATCGACTTTATGTAATCACAAATTGCCACAATCTAAAACAATGATAGAAAAGTTAATTGAATAAATAGACATTGTCAATAATATAAAAGATATTAATTAAAGGACCGTAAAAAAATGTATAAATTAATTAGTCTAGAGGTGATCATAAATATCCTGCCTGGCTAGGACGATCAAACCCATGTAAAAAACGCATTTTTGAACAACCTCAAATCATCGCCAATATTCCAACTCAACCTGAAAAGCTCGCTGTGGACCAAAAAGCATGGTCAAATTTTGTTGGTTTGTGCATGAGTTTATATTTTATAGTAGATAAAAAAAAATATTGGCATATTTAAGTTATTTTGATATATGTTTAAGAAATGTTGTAGTTTTTTTTTTCTACTAGGTATGATTATTATTCAAAAGAAATACAATAAGATTAATTAAAAGTGATTACAATTACATTGATAATAATTAGCTAGGAAAACAGTGGAGATCAGCTCCTCGTGTGCAAAAAAAAAAAAAAAAAAAAATCCTAGGAAAACGACTGTAAATTAAATTACCAATATATTATTGACCAAATTTATTATATATACGTAGTATATCTCATGTGAGAAGTACAACTTATGTTTTTTTATCCAAAAGAGGAAATGTATTCCAAATAAAAGAAGAACAAACAAAAATAAAACAAACAAAACACAAAACCAAAACAAAACAAACTAAACTAAACAAAACTAAGGAGGGACGTGGTAAGGCCACTCCCCTAGCATCCTCCGCTATAATACTACTAAGATCAACCGAACCGAACGAGTTAAAACAAATTTTGTGTCATGAATGACTCCGCGGTTGGCCAACCAATCCGCCACGCGATTTCCTTCCCTATAGATTTGTGCAACCTTGATCTTCCATCCAGCCGTCCTCTCTGATCTTGTTGAGACAAAAATTAATCTCGTGAGCGCATTCACCCCTTCCTGCTTCACCCTTCTGTAAAATTTGAATACACGCAAGGTTATCCAATTTAATCTCCAATTGATCAATCTGCAGGCTATGAGCTAACTCAATACCACGCGCAAGTGCCCATCTCAGCTCTAAATGCAGTAAAATGCCCAAAATTTGCGTGAAAAGCTGTCACTAAGTGTCCAAGATGGTCACGAATTATACCCCCTCCCCTGCTGCACCTGGACTGCCCTTCGCAGCCTCATCACAGTTCAAGGTATACCAGCCCCATCACACCCCAATAATTCTCCCTTTAAATTTGTGTGTACCCTGAACAAAATCCAAGAGAATTACTACATGCTACCGCCACATGTTCAAACGTTAAGGCTATTTCAGAAATTAGCAGCGGAAAAACTAATTCAGTTATAAATAAGTTTCAAACTAATAAACAAAACCAAATTAAGTCTTACAACTTGGAACCATTAAGGCCCTTATTCAAAACCCAAATTAGTGAAAGTAGTATAAAATGAAACTGAGTTTAAACAGATTCAAAAGTAAGTAGCAAGATAAATTGTGAAAAGCAACCAACACTCCACTCAAAATCCCACCACCTAGATGTGAATGTTGCATGTGTAAGAACCTGTAGTTAATCTGCTCCCCAATATTACAAGTGTAAAAATTGGATCGTCACAGGGTCATTGAAAGAAGAAAGCCATGACCAAAGAAAGACACACAAAGCATGCAATCAGCAAGGCTGAGTACATACAAGCTGCGAAATATAATAAGAAATCCCTAACATGCTACTAATATTCAATCATCACACACAATTAAATCATAGACTCAACACACAACTCAATAGTCAATTTTACTAAGACCTCACTAGTTAATAGTAGTTAAATCATTTCATTTATTCTTCGGATTAAGCAATAGACAAGGTTGTCCATCCCATGCTCTATTTGGAACATCAATAAAAGAAAAACCCCATGCCTCCTTTCGGAAACATCAATAAAACATCTATCGACCACGGGCGCGACTCCATGACCGTAGCTAGTATGAGATCTCATCTAACTCCTAGTTTTTGAAAAGTATTTGAAATAAGAGACTCGTAGATCAGACGGCCTCTAGAAAAGTGCACGGCTAATACCCCGTGTACCCCAACCCCTGATTGTCATTACTCCAGATGTGCACAAATCCAAAGTTTTATTGCTCATCCATCTTGCACTTTACGTGATTTACAAGTTTAGACTTAGTGATGACTCATATGCAAACAATACAATCAATCCAATATCAATTCAATCAAGTAAAGCAAGTTTCCAATTTCAGTTCTTGATTTATTAGTGACAAGCAATATTTATTATTTATTCCTTTAACTACCTCGGTATATAAACACCTTGAGTGCATAAAGCACCCCACAATCTTAACCTCGTCTTATAAGACTTTAATAAACTCCCTCTACTCAAATCATAATTAATCCATGAAAGAGTATTAAAAATTAACCTCATGGAACCATTATCTGAATTAATTCCACTTATAGACAACCATAACATATCCAATTGATAAGAAAATCACTTATACATCACCCACAACCGTAGTCATATACTTATATCTCAAACATGTCTCATACACAATATACGGAAATCACAATGTATAACCAAACAATTAAGCTCAGTCTTCTCTATACATGACACTAAGTTCTCGATACATCCCTAATCATGCTTCTAAAGGCAAGATTTCGTAACTTGTACATACCTTGAATAAACAAATTGGTAAACCGTTTTTCCAACTAAAAACACCTTCTATTAGGTCCTCTCCTACATCAAACAACAAAATCTCAATCAATACCCAAACAACCAAATTTACAACAATATAACTTGATTTAAAACTTCCTTAAAAACAGGTTTCTATGCTCAATTAATCAATAGAAATTCAATAGGAACAAAAGCCCCAATTTAATTGATTCTAAGAACCCTAAAATCCCAATTTTAATAAATAAAACCCTAGGTTTTAGAATTCATAAAATCTGAAAATTATAACACAAGTATAAATCTGAAATTATAAGTTTAAACCATCAAAATCATGAATTGATACTAAATAAATTAATTTCAAACAATTTAATCAAACCCAAAACAATAATTATATAATTATGCAAACAGGAGTAGAAACAAGGGGAAAGGAAGAAGAGGAAGACCAGCCACGGTGGGAGGCCGGGCTCATGGTTGATCGCCGGCGGTCAAGGGAGGCCAGCGCCGGTTTCCGGCGAGCACAGGTGGCAGTAGAAGCTAAGTTGCGGTGGCTGCAAAGTGAGTAGTAGCTCACGTAAGAAGTAAGGGGAAAAAAAAGAAAAGAAAAGGAAAAGAAAATAAAGGAAAAGAAAATAAAAATAAAGGAGAAGGAAAATTGGAACTAACCTTTTATGTGGGAAAAATTTGGGGATTAATGGGGTATTTATAGGAGAGAATATTGCAGGGTAAGTAGGAAGATTAGGCCTCATGAATATAATGGCCCAATTAGGAAATAAAATGGACTAGGCTTTGTTTGTATGGGTATAAATAGAGAATGAAAGGTACATATAATAATTTATATTAAAATAATTTTCGACCCAAATTAATAATTTGAAACTTTTGAAATTAAATTTGGAAAAAAAAATACAAATAAATATTATAAATAAAATAAAATTTCATTTATAAATTATTTTAAAATACGGGGGATTACAATAAAGTAGTCTCAAAATAAGTCGGCCAACTCTCAGGACTTGAAGTAGTTTTGTCCTTGATATTTTTTGTAATCCAATATCTCAAAGATCCTGTGAAAAATGGTTGTAGCATTGATTGATCAAGGTGTTTGCGCCACACCATCCTAGCAGCAGCACAATCTCGTAAGATATGAAGTGTGCTTTCCACCTCGGCTCCACATAAATAACACCTTGGGCTATCAGTCATATTGCGCTTGAACCTATTAAGGTTCCCTAGTAATCTGTCATGGCAGGATAACCAAAGAAAAGCGCAAACACGTTGCTGAACAGGGGACTTCCAAATTGCGTTCCAGCATTCTTTATCTAAAGAATCAGTGTTGTCCCTTTAATGTTCAATGCTGATTTAATGGTGAACTTACCCCTCGAATTAGCTTTCCAATAAACATGGTCACCAATATTCGGGTCTGCCCTCACTTCATGGTTTTGAATTAACTTCAAAACATTATTCTCGGGCTGAACACATTCCACCTCCAACCGAAATTTTCTTCCCACATTTCTGCAACAGTAGCTCCAGCAATTTCAAAAGGCAAGGGTTGATTTACAAGGTTGCTTAATGGTTGATCTGTCACCCAAACGTGATCCCGGAATAATTTCGATAACCCATTACCTATGGCAGACTTGATTCCTGCTCCTAAAACCTTTGAATTTGCTGTTATACCGCTCCACACATTGGACATTCCAGCCTTGGGTTCGAACATATCCACATCACAACGGCCCTTGCAATACTTGGCACGAAGCACCCTTGACCGCAAAGCATGTGGTTCGGTTAGCATACGCCACCCCAATTTTGTGAGAAAATCAGAATTCGCTTGCTTTGCCGAATGAATTCCCAAGCCTCCATGCTCCTTTGGTTTTTGAATTACTTCCCAAGAGAGTAGATGGACTTTTTTCTTGTCTTCATCTCCACCCCTAATAAACCTTCGCGTTTTTTTATCAATATCATCAAAAATCGAACGTGGGATTTTGGCCGTTTGCATAAAGTATAAAGCCATGGTTGAAATGGTAGATTTTGCAAGTGTAATACGCCCCGCAAGAGACAAGTATTTAGACTTCCAACTCGAAAGCCTTCGATCAATTTTCTCACAAATAGGACTATAAGTGTCTTTAGTGACCCTGCTAGTTAGAGTTGAAAATTACATAGTACACCAGGATGTACCATGAGCATGGTACATCCTAAATTAAACGATGTGTTGCATGATATCAGCTTTTCAAATATTTTAAAAAAAAATGTCAAAAAAAGAAAAAAAAATCAATTTTAACTATTTTTTCATTTTTGAATTTAGAGGGAAGTTTATGGAGAATTTTATAGAAAAAGAAATACAGAGCAAAATAATGTCATACTATTCTAAATTTCGCCATGATATACGAGATTTGTTAATGATACTCAAGATAGTGATGATATCCACAATAGTGGTAAATTTGAGGACATTATTGTAACCTAAAAGGTAATTTAATTTTTTTTTATATGATTTTCATTTCAGAATTTTGCTTATTATGTTAACTTAATTTCATTATTGTTATTTTAAGATCTGAATTGAATCAGATTATGTTTATGTTTATGTTTATGTTTATTGTATGTATTAATTCCTTATATTTAAGTATTTATGTTGTAGATTTTTATTTACATTGGATTGAAGGTTGATGATGAAGTTCTTTTTATGTGACCCTTATGTTCGTTGCTTTTTTTTGTTGGCTTTGAAATGAATGTTGTGTATTTTTATATAGTATGTTCATTGATTGTATTAGTCATATTCTTTTTAACGTAATTTTGAGGTAGTCACCTTTTTGTTGTGAACACTAATGTAGTCACTTTATAAGGAACATTTTGTAATTTATTGAAATTTTAATTGTTTGTTGATTTATTTATTCATTAATGGACATAAAATATTTATTTTTTTGATTTGAATGAAATATATTTTTTGAATATGAACTACATGTTCTTTACGTTACAACTCATGTTCTTTGAATTTTGCTAATTAAAATTGTTCTTTGGATCTCAATAATACGAATTATGTTCTTTTACTTGAATATTATATTCTTTTATGTTCATTTTTGTTTATTGTAACCCTTATGTTATTTGATTTCTTGTTCTTTTTGTTAATTTTGTATGTTTTTTAGGATCGATCCATTATGTTTTTTGATTTTGATCCTTATGTTTTTCGAGGTATTGAGTGATGCAAATTTTTGTTATAAACATGTCATATTAAAATTAGTTATAAACTTCATTTTTAAATATTATAATACTAGATTAGTCTCGTGCGATGCACGAATTGATCAAATAAAATTTTCTAAATTTGTTTATTCTTTCATACCAAAATTTAAAACAAAAATATTCCGAAAACTAATATTCAAAAAAAAAATAGAGCTCATATAAAAATTAAATGATGAAAAGGGTACCTAAAGAAGAAAAATTAAATTACTATTGTTAAAAAGAATAGATCGTTTTTTAGAATTTGATATTAATAATAATTTAGCTGATTAGAATTATTATTTTAATAAAATAGAATAAACAAAATGATGACATCATATATAATTTTGGAGGGAAATTTTCTATGACAACATGACATCTGTTCAATTTTAAAATAGAATGATGTCAGCGGTTGCTACTTTAGTATTAATTATAGATTCATCTTAAATATTATTTATTATTCATGTATTTTTTTTTTATATATTAATTATCATCTAATAATTGTTTTTTTTTTAAATCAGGATCATGAAGGTTGATGACCATATTCTTTTAGGAGCTCCCTATTGATGTTTGATTTTTAGATCCAAAAAACATCCATGATATTAATAAAAAAAAAACAAGATAATATTATGTAATGAACATCACTTAAATTTAACTAGCATGGCTGCATGGTTCAAAGATAAAATTCAAAGGACATTACACAATAAGCAATGAACATTATATGACAACAAAGTACATTATTATTACGATTAAAGAACATGATGGACATTTAAAATATAATTTATCAAAAGATAAACTCCATAATAATTATCATTGTATTATATAATACTGAACATATAGAATAAAAATAGTGTTAATAATTAATTGTACATTATAAACAAATACGGAGTATAAAGTATATTATGTATTCAAATAAAGAACATTGTTAATCATATAAAGAACATCACAAGATATACATATGACTATCCTTAAAACGAATATTATAAGTAAATATAAAGATATTTTTTTGTTGAAATAATATGAATGATTTTTGTAGAGGTTTTTTAAAGAGAAAATAATTTAAAATAAAATATCTTGGTAACTTATATTTGAAAATGAAAATAAAATTTTGAATTTGAATTTTAAAAATGAAATCTTGAATTAATTTTGGAAAAAATAATTTTAGATAGAGAAAAATATTTGGAAAACTAAACTATTGAAAAGATTTGACAATTAATGCGGGGTAAAGTATCTTTTCTAAAATTAAGGGAATGAAGCTCGCGTTCTTCCTCTTACTACTAATGTTCTTTTATGTGAGCATGTTCATTGCAACATATCTTGATGTACTATGTTCACTGCAACATATCTTGATGTACTATGTTCAGTGCAACATATCTTGATGTTCTTTTTGTGACCGGGTGTACCATGTGCATGGTACACCCGGGTGTACAGATCATGTATTAAGAGTAGGCATACCAAGATACATACCCAAGTCTTGCGTCACATCCATTCCTAAAGCCGAGCTAATCTGACCCTGAATCTCAATCTCGACATTGCTGGAAAAATAAACTCGAGATTTAGGTGGACTTACTTTCTCCCCAGATGCATCACAGAAGCGTTTCAAGCATTTGCTAATTAGTTCAGCTTGCTGCACAGTAGCTTCGGCAAAGAGCACTATGTCATCGGCAAAAAATGGGTTCGACAGTAAAGGACCATCTCTACTTGCCTTGATCGGTTTCCAATGACCACCAACAATTGCTTCTTCAATAACTTGATAGAACCTCTCCATACACATTACAAATAAATATGGAGACAAAGGATCACCTTGACGTATTCCCCTACTTGAAGCAAAACTTTGAGTAGGTTCACCGTTCCATAAGACTTGAAGAGAAGCTATTGATATGCACTCCATAATCACACCAATCATGGAAAGAGGAAGATTCATTTGGAAGAGCGTGTCTCGGATGAAAGACCAACGAAGCCTATCATAGGCCTTTTCAAAATCGATTTTAATGGCCATAAAACCTTTCACACCCTGCTTTCGACGCATCGTATGAATAACCTCTTGCATAATCACAATGTTATCTGTTATTCGGCGGCCTGGAACAAAGCTAGCCTGAGTGTTTGAAATCAAACTCGGCAGGATAGGCTTTAGATGATTGATGATGACTTTGGTTAGGATTTTGTAAGCTACATTACATAATCCTATTGGGCGAAATTGGGATGCTAACTCCGGTTTTTCAAGCTTTGGTAAGAGAGCAATGAAGGTTTTATTGAAGGATTCTGGAAATCCTTTACCATCAAGAATTGGCAGTATCGTTTCGTACACAGAATTGGCCACGATATCCCAGGTTTTTTTATAAAATAAAGCTTGAAATCCGTCGGAGCCAGGAGCTTAGATATAGGATTCTACGGTCAAGATTAAAAGTATCTCTACTTCTATTGTTTCTTTAATTATTACTCCTTCAGCAAGCATATCTTGAACATGCTCTACTTCATTCTCGACATCAAGCCCTCGCTACCACCTTAAACAGTTAAACCCGACGGCGGCGATGAAATTGACACCTCCTTATTAATTCATCGTTGGAAATTCGTTCGTGAATTCATCTACTTCTTCTCCTCTGGCATCAATTAAACTTATCTCTGTGATATTATTGATGATAATCGAACGGTATAACAAACTTTAAGCTTAGATCGTTATGTTTTTCTTCAACTATTCGATTGTCGTACAAACTAACATATTAGCTTAGGTTGATGATATCACTTTTTTCTGTATCTGAATTTTGTTTAATTGATCTTAATTATTAATTAATGTATCCATAATTAAAACTTGATGTATTTGAATGTATTAAGTTGATGTATCTATCTTGGTTTCTCAATGTATTGCTAATTGTAGAGCTAAGGTAGTGCAGGATTGCGTTAATGGAGGTTTGATTTGATAAAATAACAAAAAAAATGGTGCACTTTGATTTAGAGAAAAAGGTTGACTACATGTAGGGCTTGTTCACATTTACTTAATTTCAGTTCAGTTCAGCTCAACTCCAATCAGTTCAGTTCAGTTCAGCTCCAATCAGTTCAGTTCAGCTCCTAATTTCCCTCTCTCATAAAATATTCAATTCAGCTTAATTCAGTTCAGTTCATTTCAATTCAATTCAGCTCCAATCAGTTCAGTTCAGGTTCAATCAGTTCAGTTCAGTTCAGCTTAATTCAGTAAATGTGAACAGGCCCTTAATTGCCCAGATTCATTTTTAAAAAGAAAGGGAATTGATGTATTTTTAATGTATTTCGAATGTATTTGTAGTATGCCATCAATGTATCTCCAATGTATTTACAATGTACATGGGCTTCTCACCGGATTCTAACCTATATAGACTTATATATATCATATCATTAATACATAAAGTCAGTCTCGCAACCAGGTCACGAGACAGCGACACTTGACATTCCAGTTTTTCGCCAAATGTCGCGCCACGTAAGCGATAAATAGGTATTATCATGTAATAGATTTTTGGATAGATTTATTTAGATATAATTGTTGTATATGGTTTTATTATCGATACAATTCTAATATTCATCTATACAAAATTAATCATAACTTTTAATAAATATCCTATAACTCGTTTCTATTTCCATCATCAAATTCTTTTTAAAAAGTTCTTTAAAATAAGATCCATTTATAATCATATACTAATATATAAAGCTAAACTTTTAGCCAGGTCACGAGACAGCGACACTTGGCGTTCCAGCTTTTCGCCAAGTGTAGTGCCACGTTGGATAGATTTAAATAGACTTCATAGGATAAAAAAGTTAATTTAGAATTCTATTTGGATAGAATTTTAGGATAAAATTGTTAATTTAGAGTTTTATTTTCGATAAAATACCAATATTTCATATGTACAAATTGAATTATAATTTTATTCAAAAAAATTATTAGAATATAATTTTCAAAAATTATCATATAAATTTAGTTTTTATATCATAATATTTTTTGAAGCGAAGGAAGTAATTCAAAGCGTAAAACATACTTTTATAATATATACCAATCGGTTAAAATAATATACTTCACAATCTAATAGATTTTATTACTATGTAGACCTGTCAATTAGGGTCGGATCATGAGTCATTCGGATTGGATCACTTCAGGTTACGAGTCAAGAAATGTTCAACCGTTGTCCAAAGTTTTGGGTTCGGGTCAACCCAACGGGCTTTGCACATGTATTTAATTTATTTTTTGCTAATTTTTATTTTTTTAATGTATTAAATCGAACATTTCCACCAACATTATTATTAGTGATTACATGCCTACTAGATAGAAAATCGTAACAAAAGCACATCAATTCCTAACTAATTTGGTATCAATGATATATTTTAAAATTTGATGTATAGATCAAAAATTTATCTTAAAATTCAATAAATAACCCGGGCATCGCACGGGGCACAAAGCTAGTACACCCACCGTCCCTAAAAGAACGACCTTTTTGGGGAGTTTTCACGGGTATTAAAAAACTTAAGTTGAAAGTATAATTGTATGGGGAAGCTAATAAAAGTACATTGAAAAGATAAGTTTATATGGGGTTTACAAAAAAGTCGAGATAGAAAATAATACTCCCTCCATCCCGGAAAGAACGAGATATTAAGAAAGTTAAATAAAAAGAAGTAAAAGTATATTGGAAAAATAAATTTACATGAGCTTTATAAAAAAGTAGAGAGAGAAAGTATTAAAATTTAAAAATACCTGAAAAAACAAAATTTTATATGGGAAAGCTAATTTTGCACAAATATTGTTGTAAATTGGTGGGTATTTTAATGCAAATGGATCGATCATTTTGGGACTAAAATTAGGCTAAAAGGGTCGAACTTTTGGGAAGGAGGGAGTATATATTTAAATAATAGAGAATTAGTAAAAATAATTTTTAATCGGTAAAAATACTTTTAAAAATAATTTAAGTATGACATCGCATGCCTAATCAAAAGTGATTATATGACCATATATAATATTCAAGCTAAAAATGTTTATCCGAAAATTCAATAAACAACCTGGGCATCACCCGGGGCACAAAACTTGTATTTATATAAAGGGCAGTTTTTTCCAAAGATTTTAGAGAGCCACAAATGATTTAATTGTTTTAAAATTATTATAGCGTAATGTAGAATTAGTATATTATGAGAGTTATGTATATGATTAGTTTTTTTAAAGCGGTACGTAGGATTATAATAAAAAAAGCGTCACGTAAAATTTATAATTTTATAACGCTACAATACGATTATATGCCATAGATTAATTTTTTAAAATCACTACATAGGATTAAAAAAAATATATCAGAGCAACACATGAGATTATTATTTTTAAAAAATTATCATGAATAAAATTATACGAAGTATTATTTTAAGCCAAATTTCCTTAGATATATTAATGGTCAAACATCTTTGACACTATGCAAAGTCTAAACATGAATATCATTTTGGAGCAAAGGAACTATTATACAAAGTACAAAATTAAATGATTATAGTGATTATTCAGCTGTTATCGAATTAGGATAATATCAAAAACCTTTTTTTTTTTTTCAATCAATCAATGACATAATACTAAAGCAAGCACCAAGGATTAAACGTGTCACTTTTTGGTGTTGTATTTTCCCTTCAAAACTTTTTTTCTTTATTTTTTTTAAATTCACTTAAAAAAAATTCAATTTTTATATAATTGTGATTCACTTTCTTAAAAAAAATATTTATCAAATCATATAATTGTAATATTCACTTCCTACAAAAATATTCACCTATTTTCCAAATCTTTTATTTTATAAAATATTATTTTATATTTTTTACTTTTGGATTCAAAACTCAATTCTAGATATAAATTAAGATTCAAACTTTTTCAATTTCATTTAAAAATATAAGGATTATTTTTTCATAGATTTTGAATTAACATTATGCGTGACATGGAACTAAATCTAGTAACAATACTATTACGGAGTACTATTGTTATTTAGGCTTTTTTTTCCCTATTATCTTCGCTTCATTGTGCTTTACACAAGTTTTTAGTTCTTACCCTAGTTAACAACTGGAAACACTACAAACACAGTGCAACAATAGGCCAATTTCCATTCTATTCTGACTTGTTGCTTCCTTAACAGATCCAAATAAAAATATACTACTCCGTTTTTATTTAATTGACACCTTTCTATTATCATGCTTGCCAACGCATGTTTTAAACGCTTAATATCTCTAATTATCAACATTGTAAAATTATAAAAAGCGGATATTGATAAAATATATATCGATACAATTCAAATAAGATCCTACATGATTATATTTTATCGTATCTATAAATCACAAAATCGAGTCAAAGTGTAGTGTGTGAATAGTGTAAAAGTCAAACGGTGTCAACTAAAAAAACGAAGGTAGTTAGAAAAGAGCCGACAGCCTGCCCGATCCAAGATTCAATCAATATACTTGTATTCTATAAAGCGAAATAAACAAACTTCTAGGTAGCGAGAAAATCTATGGCCCAAAATAGTAAGCAATAATAAGCAAGATGAAACACTTCAACTCATGATAGACCTTCAAATATACATCTAATATAACATTTGTCAATAATATCTAATAAGTCAGGTTAAAGATGTAAAATCACCGGATATTATGTTATAGCATGAGTGCATGACTAGCATCTCAAGAGCCATTTAGTTCATCAAGCTTGAACTATTATTATTGATAGCATGTTGAAGTTCCGCCATGAAATCCATCTGCGGGGGAGCCATTAACTGCCGAAATAAGGGGAAAAAAATTACATTAGCACTATGCCAGAGCACCTAAAGTTGGTGAACACAAACACATGCCATAATTAGCATAAACCTGATGAGGAAGTCTAAAGTTTCCCCAAGCTGATGCAGCACTTCCTGTGTACATGACTGGTCGTTCTGCAAGCAAATATATCAGAGAATCATTTTCAAGGATTACGAAATATACAACCTAAATGACATTCGTACAATACATAACCAAAAGTAAAACCAATCAAAACTTATCATCAAACACGTTCCTACACTAGGAATATTAACAGCAGAAAAAGGTGATCCAAACAATGAAATAAGCTGCCAGTCTTGTATAATTTCAATACGTGGTATTACTAACATCAACAACAGCAAAAATTAGTGCCCTATTTGTATGATTTTTCCTGAGTCTTTCATAGTTTTAGTACTCCCTCCGTCCCTTATTTAGTGGCATGTATTCCATTTTTGTGTAGCCAAAATTAGTGGCCTATTTCAATTTACAGAGTGTACTTTATGACAAATAACACTCTTTCGATAAGTTGTCATCATTTTTCTTTTATTTTTATGTACTTTTGACATCATTTCCCAACACTTTCTCCTTCTATTCAATAATCACCAACTACCTTTTTGTAAGGAATCTACAACTTTTTATTCTCGTGAAAAAAAACCAAATAGGCCACTAAATAAGGGACGGAGGGAGTACATGTTACTACTATTATTATACTTCCAAACATCAACGAGAAAGTCAAAAGGGGCATGATTTACAATGAGGATTCTATTTTGAAAGCCTTAATGTAGGGTGACCACAAATAAAACGGGATTCAATAACCTATTTTCAACATCTGATTTTAAGTTAACCTCTAAAAGGTGCAGTTTTGAACTCTTTTTCAAAAATCATTTTCCCCTAAAAAAGGGGGAAGAGAAGAAGTTATCTATCACTCACCAGATAAATCTACAGTAGGATCACTATAGCAATGTATAGCTCCCTTCCAACCTGCAATATAGTACAGTCAGGATAGTTACTTAGTTAGAATAGCAATTTCGGTCCGAAAGCATAAAGGAACAAAATATCAAAGCAACCATAATACAAACAGACAAAGCATCAATACGTAGGGCAGAGTTTAACCCTTAGATCCTATACATCAGTGTTGCAGATACCTTCTCACTTTGTGAGCCAAGGACGGGAAAGGGAAGGATTAAAATCATCCTAGTTATCCACTAGCTTGATTTATTTGGCTCTTATTAAGCTAAAACAAATACAGAGTAGGAAATTATTTCTCTAAAGGCAAAATCCTAATTGTTAGATCTTGTACATCCAGTGTCACAGATAACTCCCTCTTTTAAAAGCAAAGAAATTAAGTCAAAGGTCATAATGTGGCCGCACGCCACTACATGTAATTAATCTATCTCAGTCAATCAATCAATCAATAAAAAAAAAAAAAAAAACTCTAAAAAACTCTTGCTCCTCAGATCAAAATATTAGTCTGCTTTAATTCTGTAGTCTGTGAATCAATATTATTCTGCTCTATTTCAAACTATTAGTCTACTTAATTTTATTGTCAGTAGTATTAATTTGTTACAAGAGTACATCTCACTTTGTATGCTAAGACCTAAGGCCATTGAAGAGAAGAATTTCAATCCTAAATATCCACTTACTTGGCTCCTAGTAACACTACATTGGGATATAAATCAAGTTTCCTTCTCTCAAGGAAAATTACATACTGACATAATCATATGATGAAGCTGCTTGTCTGTATATGAATCAACAACTTAGGCCCTG
This sequence comes from Chenopodium album, assembly GCF_948465745.1. Lineage (NCBI taxonomy): Eukaryota > Viridiplantae > Streptophyta > Magnoliopsida > Caryophyllales > Amaranthaceae > Chenopodium > Chenopodium album. The sequence continues at coordinate 205,445 of NC_137850.1, forward strand.
TTCTTTTGAGCTTCTGGCAGAGCAGAGCAGATTTCAGCAGAGCAAAGCAGAGCAGAGCAGAGCAGATTTCAGCAAAGCAAGCAGAGCAGATTGAAGCAGAGCAAAGCAGAGCCGAGCAGAGCAGATTTCATTATTATTATTATTATTATCATTATTATTATTATTATTATTACTAATATTGTTATTATTACTATTATTATTATTATTATTATTACTACTACTACTACTACTAATACTATAATAATAATTGTAATACTTTATTATTGTTATTAAATATTAAATATTATTATTATTATTATTACTACTACTACTACTACTACAACTACTACTACTATTATTATAATCATTAAATTTTACTATTAAAAATTAATTATTATTAATAATATTAATATTATTAAATATTAATTATATTATTATTAAATATTAATTATATTATTATTAAATATTAATTATATTATTATTAATATTATTATTATTAATATTATTATTATTAAATATTAATTATATTATTATTAATATTATTATTATTAAATATTAATTATATTATTATTAAATATTAATTATATTATTAAATATTAATCATATACTTCCTCCGTTTTCTTTTACTTGCAACACACCTTTTAAGCACGCAGTTTTAGGAGATGATTAGTGAGGGTAAACGAGCGATTTTATCAATATAATTTTTACACGAAAATTAGAATAGAGTTAAGTATCATTTGTAAAAATTATAATGAAAAATTTGTCCATTTACATTACATAAACCAGAGCTCAAAACACGTGCCACAAGGCTGTGTTGCAAGTAAAAGAAAACGGAGGAAGTATTATTATTAATAAATATTAATTATTATTAATAAATATTAATTATTATTAATAAATATTATTTATTTATTTATTATTATTAAATATTAATTATTATTATCATTAAGTATTAATTATTTATTATTATTTTTATTAAATATACATTATTATTATAATAATTCAATATTAAGTATTAATTTTAAGCAGAGCAGAGCAGGCACAGCAGAGCAGATTGAAGCACAGCAGAGCAAATTTCAGCAGAGCAAAGCAGAGCAGATTTCAGAGAGCAGAGCAACTCTAAAGAACGAGGCCTTAGATGTGTTCTATTGTTTGACAATAACAGAGACCAAAAGGTTTGCTGGCTCTGCATGTCCCTTTGTAAATGACAGAAACCAAAACTTGTCTGTACATGGATCAACATCAACTATTGTCACAGAATAGGATGGAAAATTAAATTTATTGATTCAATAGTAAACATCCAATCATACAACTCTCATTTTTTTATATTTGACAAGTAGAAAACAATTAATAATCATCCAAAGGCAGCAATGACAACAACAATTTTAATTTTCTTTGATAAAATAATGTTTTAGACAAGTTTTTGTTCATTTGATTTAAATGTAGAGAAAAATAATTAATAGTAAATCGCTTTAAAAAGTAAAGAAATTGTGAACTAGATTTAAATTGCAAGTTTATGAAAATGTCATAATGGAAAAGGTGAGACCTGAGAGAGCATTACTGCTTTCATCAGTGGTTGGGTAATTTCACTCAAAATATGCTAAGGCAATTTTCGGACCAAAAATAGGAATGCCTTGTTACCTTTATCTAGTGTAAGTTGCACACGTGGGTGTGCATGCGTGTTATCAAATAGATAATAGATGAAAAATATCAATCATATTCAAATGACAACAATAATAAAATTAGGAGAAAAATCAAGTTTATCTCCAAGATAACCATTACAAGTTTATCTCTTGTCTTGATTTTTTTTTTTTTTTAAGAAATATCTCTTGTCTTGATATTTGTGCAACAATAATAAAAAAAATAGATTTCTCACCTTAATACATCTAGAAAAAAAAAATGAAAAAAAAAAAATTAATTGGTTCACCATCAATGGAGAAGCTAGCAACCAATATCAATTTTAATGGTGAAATCAATGGAGAGGAAAAGCTCTACTACCCTTTGGGTTAACCATACTCTTCTTTCTCCCTTTTTACTTAGGGTTTTCGTTTAATTAATTGTTGGAAATGGTTATTTTCGTTTAACTTTGCCGCCGAATGTTGATTTTCGTTTAATTTATTTCGCCACCAAAAACAGAAATCTCCATTGAAATAGCTTGAAGAAGGAGACGGAGGTGAGTGAAAATCGAAGGCAAAAAATAGATGAAGAGGATGGAGGTGAGTGAAGGAAGGAAAAGGGAGAGATCCATAAAGTAGATGGAGGTGGGTAAAGTAAGGATGAGGAAAAAGATGAACTGAGAAAGGAGGAGGAAGAAGATGACTAGAGTGAAAATTACAGATATATTCATATATCCTTTATTTTACACCAAAAATTACGAATTTACCCCTAGGAGATAAACTGGGACAAGCCCTAAAATTAGTACACAGACTTATATAAAATAAGAATCCAATTAAATTCACACAGATTATAAGCCCTATCAATGAACATCAGTTAATTCATCACCCACTCATCCTGCCATAGCATGATTTTTGAATAGTGATAATAACAAAATTAAACAATCAGCTTGAATATCAAATAAATAAGTGAAAGAACAACATCATCAGATTCCTTAGAATAATTAAACCAATATCCAACAAGTGTAAGGTCAACAAATAAACATCATTTGCTTGGTTTCCTAGATGCACATGATATGATTATCATTTATATTCTACCAGATCAATCCAGGAAAGCAACTTGAAAAAGGAGTGGAGGAGAGAGAAAATGGAGAGTGATAAATGCGCAGTAGCATAGGTCACATGCTGGTGACATAGTTGGCGATGATTATAGTCGAAATGGAAGAAAACAGAGGTGGCAACAAGACAAGTAGCAAAGAGCCGAAAGGCTAACTATGGATTAGTAAGAGCAGAGAGAAGTTAATGAGAATCATTTTTGGTAGTTTCTGCAAGGGTAATACCAGGCTTTCAGCCTGATAAGCAAACTTTGTGACATCACTCAAGCTTAAGGGTCAAAAACAATGGATGGTGGTACGAAGAACATAGAAATATAGTGCAAAAATGAAGGAAACTTTCAAGGAAGTTTGTTTGGTTGTCTGGCTGTCAGCTTGACTAACAAACTTTGTGACATCACTCAAGCTTACAATATATGGTGGTGTGAAGAGGATAGAGAGATATTTATTGGCCAAAAATGGAGGAAAGTTTCAAGGAGGCTTGTTGATTTGCACTTTTAAAATGGGGGTAGGGAGTCCATGAAGATATTGACATAAGTTAGCACACATGACACACTTGCAAATTCTCCAATTGTATGAGCCTGTAAGGAAGCTAAAAATGATACTTTATCTCAAAACGAATCACACAATAAATACATTACCATTCTAACTAGACGCACCACAAAACAACCATCACAACATTTCTCCTTTACAACTTCTCCTACAGTCCTACTGCTCCAAACTCCCCACATAACATACTCCCTTTGTCCCACAAAAACTTCCCAAATCTCTTGAAATGCTTGTCCAATATATAAACTCCTGATTTCTCACTTGAATTTGATCTACTAATTTTTTTTTTTTTTACTTTAATTTCCTCACTCCATTAAGCATTATAGGCCCACTTTCTCTAACCTCTATTTAAAAACAATAAACAAGACCCACTACCTATACTTTTTCTCTTATATTCAACAAAACCCCGCCACCAATACCCCTAAAATTAAGTTCCTAAGAGAAATTTAAAGTTTTTGTGAGATGGAAATGAGAATGTAGCAACGGAGAATCATCACGGAGTTCCTGAGGCACTAACAAAGCCATACACCTATTACATGCCTCATTTTCCTATTGTTGTGTTCTAAGCCATGAAAGGCGGTCCTTGGAACCTCCGTACACACCTTTTGGATATGAGGCGCAACTTTGGTCATAATTATTATATGTAATCAAGTGGTTTTTTTTTCGGAATATATATATATATATATATATATATATATATATATATATATATATATATATATATATGTATATATAATGGGGGTTTAAATGACCAGTAAAATTAGAAGGGGGGTAATTATCTGCTAATAGGTAAATTAAAAGAAATTGAACATATCTTCTTACAAAATTGTAAAGGTCGAAGAAGAGAAAGAAGCAAGAGCAAAGGAAAAAGCTTCCAAATCTCGTTTCTAAAGACCGAAAATTCGTTTTCTAGAGGCTCGACAAGCTAAAAGTAATCTATAAATCCCGAAGGGCTTGATCAAAACATAGATATATTGGCAACATGGAAGCAAGAAACCCAACCCTGAACCAACAATAATCAATAACTAAATACTAAAACAAATGACACGTGTCACATCCTGATGTTTTTTCCCTTCAAAACTCTCCTTCCCTATTTAACCTTCTTTTCTTTTTTGGGTTGATATATGATTCTATAATAATATCATTCCAAATCTTTTATATTATGTTTATGACAAATATATATTCCTTTTTATTTGGTGTTCATAATTATTCTATATACACTTACCTAAATAATTATTTCAACTCCTTTTTAATTATCTTTCAAATGGAGTATTATTAGATTTTGTCAAAAAAAGTAATAATAAATTGATTCATATAATAGATGTTATAGAAATTACTTTAAAACATCACTTAAATTTTTTTTTTTTCCATTACCTCAACTAGCTAATATTTTATTTCAATTTCAATTTAATATAACTATATATTTTAGTTAATTGCAATCTCGTTTTCGAAATTTTAATACCATATGTACATACTATCACAAATTAAGGATTTATAGAGTATAGAATAGGCGTATAGCTATAAAATAAAAGTTGTGTTTGACAAATGATTTTTTAGATATAAAAGGGGATATAGTATTTGTAATTTTGTGTATATTTGCACTTTTAATTTGCTAACAGTTTTAGTGGAGATTTTAGTTTGTTGTTTGATTGATTTTTGGTGTTTATTAAAAATACATTTATTAATAAGTATTTACTAATATGGCCACTAGACCTGATCAAACCAAGTCCCGCATTCTCAAGTTTGGCAGCCTAAAAAATCCATTTTTAGATAATTTTTTGTTTTGCCTATTAATATAGATTATGACATTATAATTTCTATATACTCCGTATTTGATTTGTATGTTTTATCAAATTTTATTTGTTGAATATAACTAATTTTCTTACAAAAATTAGACTTACCGTGCATGGCACAGACCTTAAGCTAGTATTGTCTTAAAGGAAAGTTGAGAGTTGGGATCAAAGGGATCTTAGATGAGACAAAGGATGACCAAATATGACTTATATGGAAGGTGTTAAGAAGCACACACAAAAGATGGATTTGTAGGAGATTATAACATTGGACATAAGGGAATGGAAGGGGAGGATTATGGTTAGCGAGTACAGAAGATAAATTATTGGTTCATGTAACCAACCCCGTTATAGGGATTAAGGCTCTTATTGTTTGTTGTTTATTGTTCTTGTGTATGATTTGCAATTGAATTATTGCTCCTAAATCCAAGCAATCTAGGAGTACTTATATGATGAACTGAAATATGAAGTTTATGAGTAAACATTTAGTACTTAGGCTGATATATGAATTATATTATTATATTGAAAATTATATCATCAAAAATTAGAATATCACAATTCTACAACTCAATCACACGATATAATTCTTAGTATCCTTATCGAACTAAAGTAGAATAAGTCTCAAGACTCTGAACAATTAGGCATTGTGTCTACACCCTATTAAGTTAAGGGGAAAAAAATCATTCATCCACTCATAGAAATCGATTTTTCATTATTTTCATCACCTCACTAGAAAGCCCTCGAAATTAACGAAGTACATAGCAATTTGATTTACTTGTTTATTCACTTGCAAAGAATTTGAGAAATTAAGCAATAATTTTCACTTTTCTATTAAGCTACTAGCTCATGGACAGTATATAACTTGCTCATGTATTACTTTTGCGATTTCAACCTCCTTAAGATTTGTGCAGCAGGAAAAACACAATGAGGATTGAGCGCGTGGTTTCTCTCTAAGGCGCGTGCGACCTTGGCGGCCATTGCAGTGGGTACTCGTACTCAATCTTCCTTGGAAATTGGTCAAAACAAGCAGAAATTCTCACAAAAACTTAAAAATAGGACGAAGAATAAAGAAAAGCATTGAATAGAAGAGATTGAAGATGGTGGAATCGAAGATCCAGAAATTGAGAAGTTCATGGAAGAGCAAATTCTCTCACCTCGAGCTTCAATGGAGGATTTGGAGCAAAGGGAAAGGGTAAGGCAAACTTTTTCTGACAGGGTGAGTGCAGTAAAGGGGAGTACAAAGATTTTGTCGCAATTGCAAGGTAACCCAGATACTCAAACCCCTGTTTTGCATGCGATTTTTGCTTCTAAAAATCTGCAGCAGAAATTTGATGATGAATTGGAAATTGTGGATAATAATGAAATTGGAGTTAATTCTGATGATTCTAATTGCATTAAAATTGATTTGGATGATATTCAGGAAGAAATTGATTTCTCGTCTGTTGTTCGCAGTGCTAACCCACCTTTAGCCGTAATGGAGGGTTTCTATAGGAGGGTTTGGAGGAATATGGGGGTTAATAAGGTCTCGTAGAAAGATAAGCGAATTTTCTTGGTTAGATTCACTACCATGGAAAACAGAGAAAAGGTATTGAATGGGCAAAAATTGTTCTTTGATAATAAACTAATATTTTTGAAACCTTGGTCTGCTGATTTGGTTATAACTCAGGAAGAATTAAAGGTGACTCCTATCTGGGTTCAACTCAGTAACCTAGATTTGAAGTATTGGGGTGAGAAAATCGATGAAAAAATAGTTGGGAAACTAGGGAATTGGGTGAAAATGGATAATGCAAGTGCAGGAAGGGAGAAGCTGCAATATGCTAGAGTTATGATTGAGGTGGGGTTTGATCAGAAACTGCCTAATAATATATCCTTCATTAATGAGAATGGAGTTAGAATTGAGGTTCAAGTGAAGTATGAATGGAGATCAGTGGTATGTTTCACTTGCATGAAGCTTGGGCATACAGCTGAGAAGTGTAGGAGGAAGAAGACACAAAAATGGATCCCAAAAATTGTTCATCATGAGAAGGTGGAAGTGGCTAGTATTGCAATAGTTCCTGTTAAGGCTGGAGCTCAGGAGCAGAAGGAGGTCAATGAGGTTGAACCAAACCAGAATAAAGCATTCCAGAAACCTGTCAGATCTGCTAGGAAGAGTCCAGATAAGGTGGGAAAAGTGGTAACTCAAAATGCTTTTGCTGTCTTGGATGGTATAGGTCAGGAAGAAGTTTAACATGTTCATGGTACAGAGGGTCTCTCACAGTCATGGATAGTATTCTCTCTTGAAATGTTAGGGGAGCCAACTTAGCCAGTAAACAAAAGAAGATTAAGCAATTCATCGTTGCTAATAATTGTGGCTTAGTATGTAAGCATATTGCTATGCACTAGTCAATTGATTCACTGCTATGTTAGTGTTAAAAGCAGAAGTGAGAGTTTTCATTGCACTTTCATTTATGCTTTTAATACTAATTCTGAAAGGATGGCTCTTTGGAATGATCTTAGGACTGTCAGCATTTCAATTGATAGTCCTTGGATTGTCCTTGGGATTTTAATTGTGTTCTGGAAGTAGAAGAAAGAATCGGAGCTCCTGTCTCTTGGAATGAAATGGCTGATTTTAGAAATTGTATTAAAGATTGTGACTTGGCTGATATGAAGCCAGGATATTCTCTAAGTTGGATAGGGGTTTAGTGAACAATAAATGGTGTGATTTGTACCTGAGATGTTTTTCAGTAATGAAGAGGATTTTGATCACTGTCCTGGTATTGTTCATGTGTATCCTCAGCAACAAATGGGGAAGAAACCTTTCACGTACTTTAATATGTGGAGTAAAAGACTTGAATTTAGTGGTGCTTGAAGCTTGGCAGAATGGTGTGGAAGGGACACCTATGTATAGAGTTGTGAGGAAACTGAAGAATGTGAAGAAAAGTTTGATTGAGCTGAATAAATTTGGATGTAAAAATGTTGAAATTCAATATAATCTAGCTAAACAAAAGCTGGATTCTTGCCCTGGTGATTTTGCCAGAAGAGTGCTTTGCATACTTTGCATATTAACCCCGGTGATTTAGTAAGTAGGGAACAGAGTGCTAGAGAAGTGTATTGCTCTTTTCTGAGACAAAAGGCAAAGTCTGACTGGATTGCTGATGGGGATCAAAATACAGCTCTATTTCATAGAGCTCTCCGGAAAAGGAACATGCAGAACAAGGTGTACACTATAAAGACCCTTAATGGGGACAGGGTTGATATAAGTGAAGTCCCAAAAGCTTTCTTGGAGTATTATAATCTCTTGTTGGGAACAAATGCTGATAATATGATCCCTGCTCATGCTGCTGTTATTCAGACCGGCCTGTGATTTCTGAGGACCTAGGTTCCCTTTTAATTGCTCTCTTTACTCAGGATGAAGTGAAAAAAGCAATGTTTGCAATAAATGAAAATAAAGCTCCAGATGGATTAGGAAGCAATTTCTATAAGGTCAGGTATATAATTGGCAATGAAGTTTGTGAAGCAGTCCTTAATTTTCTCCAAACTGGGAAAATGTTGAAAGAAATAAACAACACTGCCATTACATTGGTGCCAAAGGTGAATTGCCCTGAGAATGTGACATAGTTCAGGCCAACAGCATGTTGTAATGTGATTTACAAATGCATTTCAAAGGTTTTGTGTGACAGATTGAGGATGGTGCTGCGTGATATCATTACAGAGAACCAAAGTGCCTTTTTACACAGATACATTGTGCATAACATCATGGTTTGTCAAGATCTAGTAAGACAATATGGGAGAGCTTCTACAGCGCCTAGTTGTCTTATCAAGTTGGATTTGAAGAAAGCATATGACAATGGGACTTCCTGGAAGAAATGTTGAATGCTTTGGGTTTCCCTAGGCATTTACTATGCTGGTCATGCAGAACTCCTAAATAAATTTTCACTGAAAATTAATGGATCTATGCATGGTTTTTTCAATGCAAAAAGAGGGCTTAGGCAAGGAGATCCCCTTTCTCCTTTGCTGTTTGTTCTTTGCATTGAATACTTGTCTAGGATTCTGAAAGTGATGAGCACTAAATCCAATTTCAAGTTTCACCTAAGGTGTAAGGCTGCTGGTCTTACTCACCTTTGTTTTGCTGATAATCTGATTTTATGTTGTAGAGGTAAGCTGAATTCAGTGAAGTTAATGATGAGAGGGTTTAATGCTTTCTCCAGAGCTACTGGTTTACAGGAGGCTAGCCCTGAGAAAACAGCAGTGTACTGTGTTGGAATGACTGTTCTACAGGAAATCCGGGGATAACAGGGTTTAGTAAAGGCAGCCTTCCTTTTAAATACTTGGGGGTTCCCATTTGTTCTAAAAGGTTAACTGTTGTTGAGTATGAGCACGTGGTAGATAAAATGTGTGCAAGAATTAGAATTTGGGGATCCAAACATATGTCCTTTGCTGCTAGATCAGTCTTGGTGAATTCTGTCTTAATGAGTATCAGCTGTGTTTGAGAAGATTAATGGAATCTGTAGAAACTTTCTATGGCATGAGAGCTTGGTTCAGAAACCTGGTTATGTTGCTCGGGATAAAGTCTGCAGGAAGAAAGCAGAGGGAGGGAGGTTTAGGCCCAAAGGATGCTGAGACCCGGAATATAGCTCGGGGAAGTATGTTTGGCAATAAGGAAAAGAGAACCTTTGGGTAAAATGGATAAATATAAGCCTAGTATGGATTCTAGTTGGTATTGGAGGAAGATCTGTAATGTGAAAGATAATCTCAAGAGTGTATATTATGTAGGGCCGGCAAAAGCTGACCCGACCCGACAACCCGACCCGAACCCAACCCGAAATAAACGGGTTTTGAAAGAGATTTTTAACCCGTTTATGTAATTTGGTCAACCCGAACCAAGTTAAATGGGTCGGGTTCAGGTTGGAAATCCCAACCCGAAACCAACCCGCCTAAACCCGTTTAATTAATTGGGTCAGTTTCAGGTCGGGTCAACCCGAACCCAACCCGCTTAACTTAAACCCTAATTTTAAAATATGGGCCAAGCCCAAACTACCTAAGCCTAAAACCCTAAACGGCAAAAACACTTAAACCTTTCTCACTCTTTCTCTCGCCGCTTTCAGCCTCAAACTTTCAGTCTTTCTCTCTCTTCTCTCTTCTCTCTCTTATTTTCAATCTTTTGCCATTAAAATTGCTTGAAGCTTTATCTCGAACATTCTCAAGGTAATTTCATTCTCTTTAGTTGAGTTTGAATGTTATTTTTGTATTTTTTCAATTCATTCATTGTGTTTTTTTGCTGTTTGTTGCTCTATTATTCGATTTTTTTATGAGTTCGTTTGTTCATGAGTTCATTTGTTTATGCAATTTCTTTGATTTGATTATGCGATTTTATGATTTCTTTGATTTATTTATGCGATTTTTTGCTGTTATGTATGGTTTGTTTATGCGATTTTATGCTGTTATTTATGATTTGTTTATACGATTTTATGCTGTTCGTTTGTGATTTATTTCTGCATGTGTTATTTTCTTAGTCTGCATTTTTGTAGAGTTAGCCCTTTAATTAGTTTATTCTTAATCTGATAGCCCTGTTCCTGGTAAACTGATTGAACATGCAATTCTTAAGTCTGTTTGACTGTTTATGAGTGAGATTTTGCGACTAAAAGTCTATTTATACCACTGTTTACTTGTTTATGAGTGAGATTTAATCTGATTACTTGTTTATACCACTGTTTTTCACGAGTTTATGAGTGAGGTTATGCGAATTTATTTGATTTCTTCATCTGATTATGCGATTCTAAGTCTGCATTTGTCATGAGTTTGATTATTTATTTAATTTATTCCTAATCACAGATGGCTGATAGCCCTAGCTCTAATCCTGCTGAACCCATTGATCTTCCGGATTCCGAATCAGATGATGAAGTTACTGATTCTCATCAAATGGATGCAAAGAAGAAAAACTCTAATGGCACCTCGTTGAATAAGCCCGGCATTCATTTCAAGCGCCAACGAAAGCTCACTTCAGATGTGTGGGCAAATTTTGAATTTATTGATGAACCCGATGAACAAGGTAATATTCTTTGCAAGTGTAAAAAATGCGGCCAGAAATATAATGGTGAAAGTAGGCAAGGAACTGCTAATTTGAAACGCCACATTATGTAACACTCTAGTGGTTACTCACTTGTATTAATATTAAGTTATGCAATAAAGACTTGATTTTTGAGGAAAATGGGCAGCTTTTGATTAATATGAAAATGGAAGAAACAAAACAAGAGTAGCTTGAGGCTACTAGTCTCTGATTTAGCACCTTTAGGGCACCACTCTCTAGCTCTAGAAATTACTATGATCTTGCCTGACTAGCACATCCCACCCTCCCTTTCTTATATATACATAATCTGCCAAAAAGAAGAAAACAACAAAAGTTGTTGTAGCAGCTGTCAAAGCTCTCCTCTGATTGGATGATGCTGCTCTGCTTGGTGACTGCTCTCTGCTTGGGGGCTGCCTTGTTGTTCATTCTCTGACATTCTATTTTGCTGACCCTTCCTTTTCCTTCTTGAATAAGTAATCAAATCATGACCCTTGTTGAGCATTGAGTCCGTTACATTCCCTCCCCCTAGAAGACTCACCTTGTCCTCAAGGTGAAAGGAAGGAAAACGCTCGTTGATGAGAGAAGCTTCTTCCCAGGTGGCCTCCATCATGGGTAAATTTTCCCACTTAACCAACACCTCCAAATGAGAGGGAGAGCTGCTGGATTTTCTGACAGCAAGCACCTGCTCTGGTTCTGCCAGCAACTCCAGTTCTGCTGTCAACTGAGTTGGTATGGTAGGGCTCACTTCTTGGCTGCCAAGTGCCTTCTTCAATTGAGAGACATGGAACACAGGGTGTACGCGGCAAGAATCAGGCAAACTCAGCTTGTAGGCCACATTTCCCACGCGTTGCTCCACCAGAAATGGTCCATAAAAACGCGGAGAGAGCTTCTCATTAGGCCTCTTAGCAAGAGACTTTTGTCTATATGGCTGAAGCTTAAGGTAGACATAATCTCCCACCTGAAATTCGACCTCTCGTCTCTTTAAATCCGCATTTGCTTTCATCCTTTGCTGTGCACGAAGCAAGTTCATCTTCAAATCCTCAAGCACCCAATCCCTTTCTTGTAACCAAACTTCCAAGCTATCTACCGGAGTTTGGCCTTTCCCCACCTTAATTAGCGTCGGGGGATCCCTTCCATAAACCACTCGAAATGGGGTAAACCCGATTGACTCATGGTGGGCTGTATTGTAAGCAAATTCAGCCCAATGTAACCATTTTCCCCAAGATTTGGGCTGCCCATTCACGAAGCATCTTAGATATGTTTCCAAGGTCTTATTGACTATTTCCGTTTGACCATCGGTTTGGGGGTGGTACGCGGTGCTTCTCTTAAGTTCCGTGCCTTGTAGCTTAAACAACTCTCGCCAAAAAATACTCATGAATATGCGATCCCGATCCGAAACTATAGAGCTAGGAAACCCATGAAGCTTGACCACTTCCTTAACAAAAATGGCAGCTACTGTGGCAGCACTATATGGGTGTTTTAGCCCAACAAGATGAGCATATTTGGAGAGTCTATCCACCACAACCAAGGTAGAATTCATCCCCATCGAATTGGGAAGGCCTTCAATGAAGTCCATTGATATGTCCTCCCATATGGCTTCGGGAATGGGTAGGGGTTGCAAGAGTCCCGCGGGATGCATTTGAGAGTGCTTTGCTTGCTGACAGATGGGGCAGCGTTGCACATGCTCCCCGACATCCTTTCTCATCCCAATCCAATACCACTCCGAAGCAATTCTCAAGTATGTTTTAGTCTCTCCTTGATGTCCTCCAATGGGGCTATCATGATACTCTCGCAAGAGCTTGGGAATCAAGGTGGATGACTTGGGTATTGCCACCCTCCCCTTAAATAACAACCTACCATTCTCAATGGTATACCCCACATACGACCCTTCCCCTTGTTGCACTGCTGCTGCTATTTTTCCCAAGAGGCTATCCTCTTCGACCTCTCTTTCCAAATCTTCCCACTTAATTCCCTGGACAGAAACCATGGCTGCCATTTCCAACTCCGAGCCACCTCTTCTAGAGAGGGCATCCACCACTCTATTGCTAGCCCCCGGTTTGAATTGGATTTCAAAGTCGAAACCCAATAATTTGCGCACCCATTTTTGATAATCTCCCCCCACTTCTCTTTGCTCCATCAAATACTTCAAGCTTTGTTGATCCGTTCTCACCACAAAGTGACGGCCTAGGAGGTAATGGCGCCACTTAACAATGGCTAGGCAAATTGCCATTAGTTCCTTCTCATAGGTGGCCTTTGCTTGCGATTTAGGGCCCAATAACTTGCTGTAAAATGCTATAGGCCTAGAGTCTTGCATTAGCACCGCTCCTAAACCGTAGCCCGAGGCATCGGCCTCCACCACAAACAACTTGCTGAAATTCGGCATTACCAGCACAGGGGCAGCCACCATGGCAGCCTTGAGGTGCTCCAATGCCTTAGTTGCCTCGGTTGACCACCCAAAATTATCTCTCTTAAGTTGTTCGGTCAAGGGCCTAGCTATTTGAGCATACCCCATAATGAATTTGCGATAATAGCCGGTTAGCCCCAAGAAACCCCGCAACTCCTTCAAATTTTTTGGAGTAGGCCACTCCACCATGGCCTTGACTTTCTCCATGTCCACCGCCACTCCACTTTTGGACACCACGTGACCCACATAAGCAACTTGCTGCTGCCCAAACTCGCATTTCTTGACATTCACCACCAGTTCCTTGAGCAACTCCAACACTACCCTCATGTGCTCACGATGACTCTCTATGTTGGGGCTATAAATCAAGATGTCATCGAAGAAAACTAACACGAATTTTCTCAAATGAGGTCGGAACACCTCATTCATCAAGGCTTGAAAGGTGGCGGGAGCGTTAGTAAGCCCAAAAGGCATTACCAAAAACTCGTAGTGGCCCTCATGGGTTCGGAAGGCGGTCTTGGGTGTATCCTCCTCCCTTACTAAGATTTGGTGATAGCCCGACTTGAGGTCGAGCTTGGAAAAGATGGCAGCCCCATGAAGCTCATCCAAGAGCTCATCGATGATGGGAATGGGGTATTTGTCCGGAATTGTTTCCCGGTTCAAAGCGCGATAGTCTACGCAAAAGCGCACGAACCATCTTTTTTTTTAACCAACAAAACCGGGCTTGAAAAGGGGCTCACCGAAGGCTTGATGATTCCGGCCATTAACATCTCCCTAATCATCCTTTCAATCTCATCTTTTTGAAATTGGGGGTACCGGTAGGGTCTTACACTCGCCGAGTTGCTTCCCTCTTTCAACACGATTGAGTGTTCATGTCCCCTCTTGGGCGGTAACCCCTTAGGTTCGGCAAAGACACTTTGAAATTCCTCCATTACGTCCCTCAACCACGTGGGTGGTGCTGCCACCAGTGGCTCGGCTCTCTCTGCACTCGAATTCATCTCCACATGGTTGATCTCTACCCATAAACCTCCTCCTTTGTGCCTCAAGGCTTTCAACATTGCCCTGAGCGACACCTTAGAGTGCTCTAACGCGGGATTCCCCACCAAGGTCACTCTCCGAACACCCACCATAAAACTCATGATATGTGTCTTCCAATTATGCGTGACCGACCCCAACTTCTCTAACCATTCAATTCCCAAAATCATGTCAGCACTCCCCAGTTTCAAAGGCAGGAAGTTATCCACCACCAAGAAACCTCCATTCAAGACCACCCTTACCCCTGTACATCTCCCTTTTCCCACGATCACATCTCCATTCCCAAGTGACACTCCAAATTCGCGGTCACCGCTCACCGGAATTCCCACCTCCGCCACTAACACCTCCGAAACAAAATTATGTGTGGCTCCGGGGTCCACCAATATCACCACCGACTTCGGATTGACCTTCCCTTCCAATTTCATGGTTTTCGGCCTCGAGATTCCCACCAAGGAGCAGAGGGTGGCTCCGGCCACCACCTCATCGTCGCTGGAGTCTAGTTCTGGCGGTTTGGACGGCCCAGCTCCGACGTCTTCTTCGCCGCCGAGCAGCAGCACACTAAGCTCGCGGTTATTGCAGCGGTGGCCCACGCTCCACCGCTCATCGCACCTAAAACAAAGCCCTCTGGCTTTGCGCTCTTGGTGCTCGAAATCGGTCAGCCGCCGCGGCTCCCCGGACCTCGCCGTTGAGCTGGTGGTAGATCGGGGAAGGTTAACGGAGGCCTGAGACTCGGGGGTGATAATCGGAGCTTTAGGCCACCCTTTGAAGGTCGTGGCATGTTGGGCAGGGGTACCAAAAGTGTTAATTAGGCCCGACCCGACTGGTGCTTTGGATCCGGATGATCCAGCTGTACTGGTAGTGGGTCGACCCGAATCGAAATACCCGGGTGGTTTCCTTAACCCGCCGACCCGATTTCTCTCTTCGACCCGACCCGCGATCTCCATGGCCTGTTCTAGGTTAAACGGGTTTATGAGTCTGACGTCAGCCTTGATGTCATCTTTGAGTCCTTGTATAAAATGACCCATCATGATTGTTTCAGGGATGTCCTCCAACGGCGCTGAAAGTTCGATGAACTTCTTTCGATACTCCATTACTGTCGTCTCCTGGCTTGCGGCCACCCACTGCTCGTGGAGGCTCCCGGCGTGAGTTGGCCGGAATTGACGCAAAATCCGCGCTTTCATGCTCTCCCACGTCACAATAGGCCTCCTTCGATTTTCCCACTGGAACCACCTTAGTGCGTCCCCTTCCAACGCCGAGACAGCCGCCTGCAATTTTTGCTCCTCCGTGAGATGGTAGTGGAGAAAATACTTTTCCCCTTTAAGGATCCATCCATCCGGGTCCGCACCTTCGAATATGGGCATATCAAGCTTCCTCGGCCTCCAATGATAGACACCACTGCCGTTCAGGTTGTGATTCTCATGGTTGTAGCCTAACCCTTGTTCGTGATGCCTCTGGTTCACCAAGTTCCGCAGCTCTTCGAAAAACTGGGCTTGTGTGGTGGCGTTCGCGGCGGTCTGAGCTTCTTGCTGCTGCCGTAGCAGCTCAAATTGATTATCAAGCTTCTCACTGGCCTCACTCAAGGTCTTCTTGAGTGTTTCCTCTTGTGTTTTCATCGCCGCCTCCATTGCTTCCAACCGAGCTTGAACTCCAGCCATTTGCTCATCCAGGTTATCGCACCTCTGTGTTGCAGATGTGACCTTTTTTTTTTTTTTTTGAGAACAGAGTACGGAGTGGTGGTTTCCGGTACCGGCAGGCGCAGGACCGCCGCTCTGATACCACTTGTAACACTCTAGTGGTTACTCACTTGTATTAATATTAAGTTATGCAATAAAGACTTGATTTTTGAGGAAAATGGGCAGCTTTTGATTAATATGAAAATGGAAGAAACAAAACAAGAGTAGCTTGAGGCTACTAGTCTCTGATTTAGCACCTTTAGGGCACCACTCTCTAGCTCTAGAAATTACTATGATCTTGCCTGTCTAGCACATCCCACCCTCCCTTTCTTATATATACATAATCTGCCAAAAAGAAGAAAACAACAAAAGTTGTTGTAGCAGCTGTCAAAGCTCTCCTCTGATTGGTGGCTTGGGGGCTGCCTTGTTGTTCATTCTCTGACATTCTATTTTGCTGACCCTTCCTTCTCCTTCTTGAATAAGTAATCAAATCATGACCCTTGTTGAGCATTGAGTCCGTTACACATTAAGAAATGTAAAAAAAGGACCTTTAAAGATGTAGGTCAGATGATTATAGATTCAAGATTCAAGCAATTCTGGTTCTATGATGAATAGGCTTCCTACTATTGATTATGATGTTTTTCGTGAGATGTTGTCTATTGCTGTGGTGAAACATGATTTGCCTTTTCTGTTTACTGAATAGTTTGCTGAATATAGTGCTCCTAGGAAGTTGATTAATTACATAAATCCTGAAGTTAAACTTGTGTCTCGAAATACTTTGAAGGGTGATGTTCTTAAAATGTTTAAGAGGGAAAAAGAGAAACTTAAGGAGGAGTTAAGTGTAGTTCGGGGTACGATTTCTCTTACATCTGATTGTTGGACTTCTATTACTACCGATGGTTACATGTCTTTGACTGCCCATTTTGTTGATAATCAATGGACTTTGCAAAAAAGAATTCTGAAATTTCGTTTTTTGCCTCCACCTCACACCGGTGTCCATATGTGTGACCATGTTTATGATTTGCTTAAAGATTGGGGTATCCAAAAGAGAATCATGTGTATTACTCTTGATAATGCTTCATCTAATGATGCGTTTGCTGATGTAATTAAAAATGAACTTGATTTGATATGTGGGGGGGATTATTTCCATGTGAAGTGTTTGCACATATCCTAAACTTAATTGTGGAAGATGGTTTAAAAGAGATTAATGAGGCTGAAGTATTGTAAAGGATCTCAGGCTAGGAAGCAGCGTTTTTTGACTTGTGTGGCACATGTTGAACTAGATTCAAGTAAAGGATTGAGACAAGATGTCCCTACTAGATAAAACTCAACCTATTTGATGTTAGAGAATGTTTTGTACTACAAAAAGGCTTTTCTTCATTTTCAAAAGGTTGATGCAAATTATATTCATTGTCCAAGTAATGAGGAGTGGGGGAGAATAGAGAAGTTATTCAGATTTTTGAAGGTCTTTTTTGATGTGACAAATGTTTTTTCGGGTACTAATTATCCTACCGCTAATGTATACTTCCCAGATGTGTTGAAAATCCGTTTGCTCTTGAAAGAGGAACTCGAGAATTCTGATAACTTCAAGCATAAGATGGCAGCAAGAATGAATGAGAAATTTGCTAAATATTGGACCAACTTTAGCATAATTATGGCTGTGGCTGTTGTTTTAGACCCTCGATTTAAATATGAATTTGTGGAGTGGGCTTTTAAGAAGGTGTATGGGGAAATAAAGGGTACAAATGAGTTGGTTAAGTTCAAGGAAAGGTTGGATTATTTGTATGTTGCTTGTATGCTGCTTATGTGACCGAGTCTTCCACAACAACACCATCATCAAGGCTTCGTTCTTCTTCTAGACAGCCTAATGATGGGCATGTTGATGTGGCTTTGGATTCTTTTATGATGGTAACTCTAAGACTTCACTTTTTGTTTTGATAATCTACTTTTTAAATTCTGTTTTTGTATGCTTTGTTGGTAATTTTTTTTTTTTTTGAACATCTTTTAGGACTTTGATAACTTCTCTTCTAGCAAATCAAATGATGCTGCTAAATCTGACTTGCAAATGTACTTGGAAGAGCCATTGATTCCTCGTGCAACCAACATAAACATCCTATATCATTGGAAAACAAATGCTATGAGGTATCCAATTCTTTCAAAGATGGAAAGGGACATACTAAATCCCTATTTCAACAGTAGCTTCAGAAGTGGTCGAGTTTTCAACTGTTATAGAAGCTCGCTGAAACCAAACACTGCAGAAGCTATCATTTGCCTCAAAGATTGGACTTTTGGTGAAGGTATGAAAATAGTTTATGTATTAATAATTACATTTATTTGTTTCTTTTGTGTAATATTTTATTTATGCTTAAGGCTGAAATCAATTTTGTACATATTCTTTTGGTTGTAGCTAATATGGATCCGCAATTACAAGATCTTAGTGGAAAAATTATGTCAATGAAAGTCAATGATGATGCGGGTGATACCCCAAGTCCTCCAGAAAGTGCACCTGAAAGTCCAGCAGCTGCCATGGGGAGTCAAACCTGATTTGTAGTGTTTATTTATTGAAAAATAGTTGTTGTTTTATGTAGTATTTTGGTGGTCTTTTGGACATGTTTTGAGTTTAGCTTAAACCTTTACTTGCCAAATATGTGGAAGTTTGGAACTTTGGAAGTATTTTGGAACTGTTGGAAGACTTGGAACTTTGGATGTATTTTGGAACTTTGGAACTTTTTATTGTTGTAAGCTTGTGGCTTTGAAGTTTGGATTTGCATTTCATATTTTTATGTTGTTGAATGTTACTTTTTATTTTAAAAAAAGAATTACAGGTTAATTTTAAAAAAATTACAGGTTTAATGGTTTCTTTAAAAAGATTACAGGTTAAGCAAATTACAAGATTATTTAAATAAAATAAAATAAAATCAGGTTAAGGCAGGTCGGGTTCAGGTCAACCCATTTATAAACAGGTCGGGTACGGGTTGGATTTTCTGACATGTTTAAGTAAACAGGTCGGGTTCAGGTTGGGGGGTCCTGACCTGTTTATGTAAACAGGTCGACCTGAACCCAACCCGACCTGTTTGTCAGCCCTAATATTATGTCAATCTTTTAAAAGGATATCTTTTAAAAGGAGCTGATGCATGCTGGAAGATGCAGATGGGACAAGTTAATTTGGGAAAGATTGGCTACCCCAAAGCATCAATTTATAGCATGGCTGGCTATCCAGGGCAGATTACTGACTAAGGACAGATTGCAGCAGTTTGGTGAGTGTCTGCTATGTGGTGCTCAAACTGAGTCTCATGCTCATTTATTCTTTGACTGCTTGTATAGTAGAAGAATCTGGGATGAGATTAGTAGCTGGATTGGTGCTTCGAGCAGAGGTTATAGTCTCCAGAATGCTGATGGATTCAAGCAATGTCTACTGAGAGTCTACACTTTAGCAGCTGTATATTGGATATAGAAGGCTAGGAATACTGCGTTTTGGGAGTCTAAGGTGCTGTGCATACATACAGTTATAAAGTTTGTAAAAATAGAAATTAGAGATAGATTGTTAACTTTAAAGTCGAAAAGAATCAATAGTGTAGATAGGGATTGGTTACAAGAGCAATTTGTATAGGCTTCCTCTGAGTTTTAGGCAGTTGTTCTGCCAGTAAGTTCTGCTCCCTTGTTAGGGACTGGTTTGTAAAATAGTTTTGGAGCAATAAAACTACTTACTTAAAAAGAAAATAAATAAATAAATAAAAATAAAATAAAATAAAATTGTGCAACAACAATATTCATTCATTGAAGACTATGCTTCTTATGCATGGACTTAAGGACTTCCCTTTCATTTATTGTCATATAACTTTAGTGAGGTTTTCTAAAAAACAAAGTTCCTTACAAAAGGTAATACATATGAGTCCTTAGGTAATTATAAATGATCACATAACTTTCTAAGAAATTTTTTTTAAGATATAGATAATCAAATTCTATGACAATGATGCTTAAATATACTTTCCAATTCTTGAAATTAACATCGCTTTTCATGGGTGAGATTAATTAATTTCCACGAAACACACATTACATGTAACAATAAACAAATTTATCTACTGTGACAATGTGCCAAGTATGGCATTGCGTGTGCTTCCTACAAAAAATATACTTTTAAATTCTAGTAGCAAAGCAAGACTTATCCAAAATTTCAATCTGTTTCTTCTACCCATATGCCCAACACGAATTTTTATTTATCTGTGCAAAGATCAATTGTCTTATCAATGTCCTTTTGCCCTTTCTTTAAACTTTAGGAATACGAAAAGCTCAAGTAATAAAGATAATAAAAATGCTATAGCATACAGGTGCATTACGCATAACCTCAAAGAACTAAATTATGCCTACATGATCAACAAATAGGATAGAGCAAGAATATAAAATATATGGAAACACATAAAGACACATACGTTCATGCAATAGCTGAGAAGCTTCACTTCTACAACAACCATTCAGGGCTATCAACTTTGGACGATAACTCTCATATACACATTTGCTGCTCCCACTATCAGAATGATCTATACTCGAAGCACTCTGCAAACCAATGCCCAAGTTCTTATCCCCATCAGTTGAGTGGAGATTGCTTGTTTTTTCAGATCGATCTGGAGTAAGAACAAGAACACATATTGCAAAAGAGTTAATTTAGCTTCTAACTTGAAACTACCAATAGAGATCATAGCGACAAATATCATATACCCAAACACACACACACACACACAAACACACACGATTGACAAGAAACACTAGCAAAACACTAGCAAAAACATATTCTTATCAATCGTAATAAACAAGATGCACAAAAATTTTGGTTTTATGTTTGGTTTAACTCCATACATCTATGATAGAAAAAACTCAGCAAAAGTAATTTAATTAATTCATCCAACTTTGTCTGATATTTACATCGTGTGGCTCTATGTAGCTGCACATTAAACCCTAAATTTCTAGAAAATTACCGGATGAATTAATAATTTACCTATATAAAATAGATCATATTACATTCAAACTCAAATATTAAATATATCCAATAAGACTACTTTTGTGCCACTCCACCGCGGACATTATAATGGGTTTGGGTTGACCGGTTGAGCTTTTTAACCCAATTTATTAAATGGATCAACCCAAACCCGACCTAAAATTAAATGGCTTAGGTTAGAGTTTCAACCAAAAATGATCTATGTAGCCCGAGATATTTAAACAGGTTGGATTAAACGACACCTAACCTTATAATTCGAAATGAGAGGCAACCTAATAAATGTCCTTTTGACCCATATAAACTCATCAAACTAGCCTAATAAAATTATTCCCATCCCAACTGCACTTAGAAAATCAATCTTATCCCAACTAGGGAAACTAGAGAGGGTTAAAATCAACAACCATATTTTTCAATTCCGACTACCCTATTTATCAATTCCGACTACCCTATTTTTTCAGCTTTTCTTTCTAACTTTATTTATTCAATACCGGCAATTTAGCTCATTTGCTATTTTTTCAAGTTCATTAGCTTTTTTTTTCAAGTTCGTACAACTCAGTGGCTTCAAGTCTACCCAAAAATGATATGTTAAATGGTTAGAGTTTTCATGAGATAAAAAAAAAAAAAAAAAAAAAAAAAGGGCTAATAAGGTCAACCCGAACCTGACTAGAAAATAAACAAATAGGGTTTAATTTCAGAAATTGAACCCAACAAAATTGTGTTAGCTCTTTTCTATTCCTTGGATTCTCTCCTATGATCTATTCCTTGCCAGTATTGCTATCTATCATAATGTTTTATATTTACATGAATTGTGTTAGTCCTAATGACAATTAAGATGCATTAGAAAAGACATATGGGAACGACAATGCTAGAATTAGTGATACTATGATAGTAAATCTGTAAATGGTAACAGTTCCAGTTGAGGATGCCTGTTATAGATCAAATACAAAACTAGGTTTTTTAAAGAAATGGTTAGGTTGATAGATACACTTAGATGGCATCATCAGCAACAGCAACAAGCATTTTAATGAGATCTTTTCTCATAAGAAAATCATGGATTCCATAACAGCTTGATTAATTTATTAAGAAAAAATAATTGACATAGATCAAATAAGAAATTGCAAGAATTACCTCCAGATTTGCGCCGGTTGAGACTACGATTCCTGCATTCATATCGAAAATTAGTGAGCTTGATTCATAAATAAAAATAAAAAAAATAAAAAAAAAATAATAATAATAATAATAATAATAATAAATAAAATAAACGAGATAACGAAGAAGATGATGATACCTCTGATTGGGAGGTGCATATCTCTTGATTGGAGCAGAAAGAGTGTTATCGGGTGGGTTTTCCAGCATTATTATTTCCCGATTTTCCCCCCTTTCTTTTCCTTCCGCCGCCTCTGTGTAAATTGTAGAGTGTAGATTGCCAAAAATAAGTCGCAAATTGGAGCCTTTTCTGTTCACACTCTCACTCAACCAGATACAGTTCGCCACTATGTGTCACGGAGGATTGTTTATCATGGGTATCATCGTACTTTGTCATAGGATAGCAAGGATTTATTGGGAATTAAAGAAACTAAGGCCCTGGCCATCATTTTCAGATCAATTCAGCTCTAATAAGTTCAATTCAGCTCTTAATTTTCTTCTCTTATAAAATATTCAGTTCAGTTCACCTCTAATAAGTTCAGTTCATTTCATCTCATTTCAGTCAATGAGAACAGACCCTAATTAGTTATTGGCCCGTGCGATGCTCCGGATCACTATAAATTTGCAAGTTTGATAAAAACAAAAATTTTAAAGGTAAGGGCTTATTTGGCATCATTTATGGTTTTCAGTTTCATGTTTTTTTGAAAACCAAAAACAGAAAACAAGAAAAAGGTGTTTCCACTTTTCTATTGTCAGTTTTCAAAATTATCATGATTTTAATAAGTTTAAATAATTTTTGATTCATTATGGGACATATATCATATGCTTTAAAAAAACAAAAAAACAAAAAACAAAAAACCACAGCAATGCCAAACGAACCCTAAGTATTCAACAATATTTATAAATGAATAAAATATAAGAATAACTTCCATCAAAAAATAATAACTTATGTAAATATCACGGAGTACTTTGTATAAGTGTTTTACTGGTATTGAATTTAGGAAATTCGCATCCAAGGAATCAACACAAAATTAGACAATTAGTGTGTGATTAATGTCATAATGTATAATTATTTAGGAGTTACATTCTATGGGAAAATTAAGTACAAAGGTTATACATATGAAGAGTTTTAGGGTGATTTGAATAATGACACATAAGTTGACACATAGTGCTCATGTGGCACCAAGTCATATAGAAAGAAGGGTGACACATGGCAGTACCATGTTGTCCCTTTGAGTTTTAATAATATTATAGATGTTTTAACTAGTGTAAAGTAACGACATTTTGTAGTTAATTTACTCCGTTTGTGACACATGGCAGTACTGTGTTGTCCCTTTGAGTTTGATAAAAAACAAATAACCACAAAGGTTGTATGCTGAAGGTAAGAAGGTTTGGATGTAGAGGTGGGCATCGTGCCGTGCCGGGCCATCGCGGTCCGTGGCTCGTGCCGTGCCGAGCCTGCATTTTGGCGAGCCGGGCCACCATTTCGCACACCCCAGCCCACGGCACGGCCCATGTGCCTGGCGTGCCGTGCCGGACCGGTCACCGTGCCGCCCATGTTTATTTTTTATTTAAAAAAATCGATATATTTTTGAACAACTTTTAAAATGGATACAATTTTTAAATAATTTAATTAATTTATGTGTAGGTTATTTTATTATTATATTATTATAGTTCTTTATTATTTATGTTATTTTTATTATTAATTTATTTGAAGCAGCGAATGAGTAGTCGTTTTGCATGGGCCATGCCGTTCCATGTGTCGTGCGAACGTGGCGTGCTCGCGGGCCAAAGTACCGTGCCACCCGCGAGTTCGTGCCGTGCCCATGCCAAATTTTCGAAATTGTGTTCACGACACGGCCCACGGCCCACTTCTCGGTCATCGTGCCGCTGGCGTGCTCGTGTCGTGCCGTACCTTTTCATGTCGGGCCCGTGCAGCCCGCGGGGCTGGCTCGGCCCATGCCCATCTCTACTTGGAGGTATAAGGCTCGCGGCCATGGCCATTCTATACAAATTAGGGGCCTTGTGCTATTTTTATTATAATGTTTTAGAGTTTAATTAACATATCGGTATCAATGAAAAGAAAATGAAAAAAAAATTAAATAGAGAATTTATGGTATACAAATACAATCATATACTATGTAACTTTGTATGTGGTATACATGTAAGACGTAGATAATGTTGTAACTTTATATTGTTATGAAAAAAATCATCTAGTTTATAATTTATTTTGAGTATATTTTGAGTAAATTGTACGAAAATGGCAAAAGATGCATGATAATTTTTTTATATTTTATTAAATTAAAAGAGTGAAAAATATGACGGCATGAATGTTTTCACAAAACTCAACTTAATTTCAGTTCAGTTCCTAATTTCCTTCTCTCATAAACAATTCATTTCAGCTTTATTCAGTTTTGTTCAGTTCAATTCAATTCAGTTCAGTTCAACCCTAATCAGTTTAGTTCAGTTCAGTTTAATTATTTTCAGTTAATCAGAACAGACCCTTAGTAAAGAAGAGGGACGAAAGAAAGAAAAATGAGAAAAATCATTCGCAAAGAAGGCCGAAAAAACCAAAAAAAGATCATACTTCGTCTTACATAAGGTTCGAACCTCAAATCTAAAGTAACCAATTACCATTGTTTATCTATTTTACCACCCAGCTATCAACGAGGTTGATCATATTATAACTACAAATGTGTTAATTATACTATCTATTTCAATTTAGGGTCCTTAAAATAAATTGGGCCATTGAGACCCTGTGCTAAGGACTAGCTTGCACAGGGCCATAGCCAGCCTTGCTCGCGGCCTCGCAGGCTTCTCAGGTGACGACGATTAGGGTTGTTGTTGTTGGATCTCAACTGCGAAAAGAATAGTGAATATAACCACAATTAAACAAGGAGATGTTTGGTTCATTATATTAGAATGGACTGGTATGAAATCTCATACTAGAGAAGTTTGAATTCCAAAACTCATACTAGTCTAAAGTTTTTTGGTTTCAATGTTATAATGAACCATATACTTCATTAAATGGCTATTTGGTTGAACTTCTTGGAATGGGTTGGAATGGATTTAGAATCCACTCCATAGTTTTATTTGTTTGGTTGGGCTTTTAAAGTATGGAATCTCATATATGAGGAATTCTAACTCCACCTCATTCCATTGGTACCTCATATCCACCTCCCACTTAATGATTCATAATCTATACTACCACTTATGTAACATCCCGATTTACTAACTAATAATAAATAAGAATTAAAGGAAAATAAACAACTTTAAATAAAATCGCGGAAGCATACACTTAAATCGGAGGTATTACCGCCACACTCAACAACCTGTCAAGTGTTAAGACTTACAAAATTCTAATAATTACAACCCAATAAACTAGGTGAGCTATTTATACAACTTTACAAGCTCATTATAGCATATTAATCGAAACACTTGAGCTCCTTTAGCTACGATCACTTGATCAAACCTGCTTATACAAGCTTGACTGCTCACCATTAAGGACAAATTCCAAAATAGATCGTCGCAAGGCCACTGTAAGAAAAAGACATGGCCGCAAACACAAATAGCACAACAAAACAAACAACACACACGTCAGCAAAAAGCTGAGTAATCATCACATATCAGAATACAGAGAAAAATAGAATAATTAATATTACTAGCTCACGTAAACAATGTAGTTTAGAACTACATCACACATTATACTCTAAAAATAACCTTTATCAACTCAACCTCGAATAATACTACAATCCTCCACTCAATTAACTCATCATAACCAATAAGTGTGTCATGCTCTTTGTTCTATACCTAGCCTTGGACATGAGTAATTCGAATAAATAAACCAACAAGTATAAAAACTTGAATACTCTCAATAACCAGAAAACACCTTGAACCAGACCACATATAGGTCAAATCCCACTGTAGGGGACCATAGAAAAATATAAATAAAGATTGTACCTCATTCTTAACTCATGATTATCATCCTCTTACCAACATGCCAATGACTAAGGTATATAACGCCGAGCCTCACACCAAGAACAAAATAATATGCTCAACCTTTTGATCTCATACATTGATCAAA
Organism: Chenopodium album; assembly: GCF_948465745.1. NCBI lineage: Eukaryota > Viridiplantae > Streptophyta > Magnoliopsida > Caryophyllales > Amaranthaceae > Chenopodium > Chenopodium album. Next base: position 231,863 of record NC_137850.1, read on the forward strand.
TAATCTTTCACATGATAATAAATAATATCTCAATAATGACACAGTTCCCAAATTCAATAACATAACAATTCGATTGATAAATATCTCAACTCTTAGGGAAATAATACTAATAACCCAAATATAATCAAATCTCAACCCAAAAAATAATACTTCGTACTAGCAACCATAAAACCTCAATAAAACAATACTCTCTATACCAACAACACTAAAAACCCTAGAAATAATTAAACAATCAATCATATATAACAATAGTAACAAGACAATTAAATCTGATCAAATCATATAATTATATACATGAATTATACATATGAATAATATATCATACAATAATTATATAAAACAATTATACAAACAACTCCAAGGTAGCATATCGTGTGATTACCTTTCACGGATTTAAAATCTCAAACAATAAAAACCCAAGATTTTGTTTGCCGAGGAGCAGGCCGCCCAATCCCTTTACTCGTACTATACAATTTCATGAATATGAGATGCATACTCATGCATAAAAAAAAGGAGTTGACTTTGATTTTAGATAATATGATTGATGATTTGCTTCACAAAACATACAAAAAGTTCACGAAAGAATTTATTTTTTTTGAAAATTCGATTAGCAACAGAGGATAAAGCTAGAGTACATGGAGGCAAAGCTGAAAATAATTAGGGTATAAATAATATTTGTAGTTTCGTTAATAGAGAGTCCTACTAGATATTAATAGGGTTTAAAACTTTCCATACTCTAAAATAAAATATGAGATTGAATTAGGAAAGTTATTTAATAAATAAATAATTTTTTTATCAAATATATTATATAAAATCATTAAATATTTGGGTATTACAACTTAAGTATGAGAATTCATTCCATGAATAAACCAAACAACTTTAGATTGATATGGGATATAGAATCCATACTCACCTAAGTATGAGGATCCATACCAAATTACCAATCCTTTCTAACTTAGAACTCCTTAAGTATGAGATTCCATTACTAAAAAACTCAACTATACATACATTAGATAGAGTGGATTCTAACTCCATTCCAAATTTTCAAGCCATTCCAATTAATTCAACCAAACGACTCTTTAAAACCATAAGATGGATGTTGTACACCGATACTAGTACTCCGAAGGAAGTATAAATGGAATGTTGTGAGACATAATAGTGAAATGTCTCACAACTATTAAAAAAATAAAAAAGGTATAATGAAAAGAGAGAAATGAGGAGAGAGATACGAAGAGTGAAAAGGTGGTGTGGGCCCCACTTCACGTGCAAAACGAACAAAAATTTATTGGGACCATGATAAGTCTATTTTATATATATTTTATTCCCCATCCCACGATCATATTTGTGCTTATTTGAGCTTTGTGGAGCTATTTTTATTACTAATATACGTTTTCTAGTATTTTTGTAGAGTTGGTATTATTTTGTAGGAATTTGCAGAATTATGACGATTCCCGAGCTCATTGAACCACTACAAAGATATTGGAGTTGGATCGTATTTTACGACCAAATATTTTAAGCCCAATACCGAGTTAAAGGAATTTAGTTCGGTGATTAAGGGCTCGATTAAGTAAAGAGGTCCAAAGTTTCAAAGTTATATTATTATCATGGACCAATCAAGTGTTGTGGACCAAGTATGAAGGAAAGAAGTAATGGCCCAAAGCAAACGAAGACATGAGGCCCATTTCGGAGCTCTAGCTGACCGGGCCCGATCGGGCGAGGCCTGGCCCGGTCGGGCGGATATATTCAGCAGGTTATTTCAGAGATTGGGCCTGCAAATCCTTGGGCCTTACTCCGAATTCGTGCGTCTTGATTTTGTTAGGATTTGGTTGATAGGAGTTTGAGTGTTAGTGGGATTAGCCATCATTCCTTATAAAAGGATGGAGTAGGAGTACGTAGGGAGGGAGTTTTAGTTAGATTTATTTGTTTTGTTTTTCATTAGTATTAGTTTTAGTTTTATTAATTTGTTTTAGTTTTAGTTTTAGTTTTCTTTTCTCTTTCTCTCTCTAACTTTTCTCTCTCTTTCTCCTCTTAATTAAACTCTTAGTATTACTTTCTCTCTTGTTTCTCTCTCTACAACTCTTGGTTTAATTCCATCCTTTATTTCCCTTAACTTTGATAACGATTTCTTCTCCTTTACTCTCAGTAATTTAATCTCTTGCTTTGATCATGTCTTATTTAATTGCTTTGATTAGTTTAGATTTAATTATGTGTGAGTAGTTTAATTCTAGGGTTTTGAGGGATCCATAATTAATATAAAGGGATAATTTGTTATTATTGATTATTGATATTGCATGATAATTTCTTATTGAATTGTTTTAACGCTTTACAACCAGATTATGAATCGAGCAGATGTGATTTGCTTGTAAAAGTATAGCAATATTGAATTGATGAATCGAGCAGATGTTAATTTGATATTAAAGGCTTCAATAGGAACTTAGATCTAATAAATTGCGAGAGCCTGTTAGATCTATGTTGATTAATAAATTGCGAGAGCCTATTAATCATGTTATATGTGCAATGTTAATTGTTGATTGTTATGTTTTATCCCGGAATATTAATTATTGGTGAACCTATGACCCTAGGCCTTTTATTATTGATTTCTCCCAACTCTTGATCTCTTTAGTTTAGTTCCCTTAACAACAACAATTTTGGTTACTTGATAATCTAGATTATATTAATTAATTAGGAATAGAAAGACTTGTTTCCCTGTGAATTCGACCCTACTTCCCTATCTACATTAGTTAGAGGACTTAGGTAATACTTTTGATTAAGAGATACGACTTTAGCCTGTCAGACCACTACCATTAAGTCTATATTTTGTTCTATTGAAATTCTAGTTGAATTTTTTTTAAGTACCACTAAGACTACGGGCCTGTTCACATTTACTTAATTTCAGTTCAGTTTCAACTCAGCTCCAATCAGTTCAGTTTCAATTCAGCTCTAATCAGTTCAGTTCTATTCAGTTCACTTCAGCTCCTAATTTTCCTCTCTCATAATATATTCATTTCAGCTCAGTTCAGTTCAGCTCCAATCAGTTCAGTTCAGCTCCAATCAGTTCACTTCAATTCATTTCAGCTCAATTCAGTAAATGTGAAAATTTTATACTAGTAAGAGTGCATTTTATACAAATGAAGTTCTAGTGGTATTATTTGACAGCTTAATGTGACATCTCTAAAATGACGTCGGAAATACCTACATTGCCCTTACGAGACATAATTTCATTGTCTCACAACCCTCTATTTGGAACACCTCCTCCTATTTCGTCGTAACTCCATTCCATTGTTGTGAATTCGGGAGGTAAGTACTCATTCCATTGGCAGGCAACGTAGAGAGAGAGAAAATGGGAAGCGTGGTGGCACAAATACCCACCAGCTTTGGACATGAGCTTAGAGCTTGCCTTCGCTGCAGACTTGTCAAAACCTACGATCAGGTTCTCTCTTTTTCTTTCTTTTCTATTTCCAGGCTTCTTTCATTCTTTGTTTCTCCTATATTATTTTTGAATTCTTAGGGTTTATCACCAATTTGATTTTTTACAGTTTAGGGAATCAGGATGCGAAAATTGCCCCTTCTTTGGCTTGGATAAAGATCATGAGCGTGTTGTTGAGTGTACTACTCCTAATTTCACTGGGTATGTTCCTTTTTAAAACTTTTTTTTTTTTTTTTTTGGGGGGGGGGGGGGGGGGGGGCGTTGAATTAAGGGTTTCTGGGTATAGTTTTCGAACTTCGGGGTTAGAATTTGCAAATTGTATACCATATCAATGCCTTTTTTTTCCCTTTCATTTTTCTTGATTTTGTTGATTTCAAGAAGCTGCAATTTCGGTCTTGCCTGCTGAAGTAGTGCTCCTGTCTGTCTCAGTTTTTAAATTTTGTTAATGTCAAGTAATTGCATTTCCGGATTTCCTTCTATGTGAATGATACATTAAGCTTTAGTAACCCACTCAAAGTACTACAGCAACGTCTGGAAAATATTGTTTGCTCATTGAGGCACCAAAGATCAACTATGCTCTTCGATTTATCTATTAGGCCTTTGCCATACAGAATCATTTAGAGTTGTTTAGGCTATATGGATAGGTGGATTCTTGTAGATTATATTCATCCCTTGAAAGTTGAAAGTGTTGGACTCGATAAGATTCTATCATCTATCTCATGTTCGAATTGAAAAAGGCATTTTATATTCATACTAGAGTTGTGTTGTGCACTTGTGCATGTAGTGCTACTTGTTAGAAACTCCCTTGTGCAACTCCTGATTTTCCAGAATCATATTTTTCTAGGATAATTTCTGTTATGGATCCAAGTCGGAGCTGGGCTGCTCGCTGGCTACGCATTGGTATGTCACTTGTTGCATTTGTGCTCTTCCTTTTTTTTTTTTTTTGGGTTCCTTGTTATTTCTTTGATGTTGAAACAAGATTTTTCTTCAAAACCATACCTATTGAGTATTGACCTATTGTCTTCATATATATATATGAAGACAATATACGGATTCATTGGACTACCAGTGGCTCATTTGTGTGTGTTCATGAATAATAATTAAACCCTGCACATTGAGTGGATAAATTTTCCATCATCGGGCACCTTTAATGATGTTAGGAGCAATTTTTGAATGGAGTTTTGGGTGTTCCAGTAACGAATTGGGAGGGATTGAGGTTTAGGTGGGTAACACACTATGTATGGACTCTGAAGAAGACTGTCCACAGGATTGGGTAATGAATTAGCATAAAGGTGATGGTGTAACAAAACAGTCCATGTGGTATAATGACGTGATATTTATGTTGTGAGAAGGGCATGCTTATTGTCTGTCTTCTTTACTGCTATATCACCTGGGCTTGGTCAGTCTCGATCTAGCAGTTCTATGAATTCCTATCTGTTTTCCTCTTAATCTTTAGGAAGCTGCCCTAACTATTATAAATTGTCCTTTCTGTCTTCAGAGTTTTCTTTGCTTCCTCTTTAATATAAGTGATTTGGTCTTTTCTTTCATTCACTAACTTACATTGATTTCTATCCATAATGTGACATTGACTTTCTGCTTGTTCTAGGCTTATATACACAATTAGTTCATAAAGATATTTTTAAATAGTGATTCCTTATGGTGCACGTGTCTGTGAGATTTTGGCCTAGCCAATTTAATTCTTCCTTTATGAGTATAACTATTTGTCCTTGCTTGAAACTATAGAGTGGAGGTTGCCAAGAACATGAATCTTGTAACATAAAATGGTGCTATAGGATCCTCGTTATAATGCACCATGTCTTCAATGTCTAGAGGCTTAGGGCTTGTTTTCTTCGCCTTATTTTTTATAAAATTGGTTTTTACTACTTCCTCTGTTTCAAAAAAGATGCATCACTTTGCTAAAAATGTTAGGGCTTTAAAGTGATGCATCTAATTCGAACCGGAGGAAGTAAAAACAACCAATTTATACTATTATTGTTACTGATTTAAATTGATTTGATCCATTGTTGTATTGTTATATGAACTTACTGATTTCTAATCGAACTAAATTGGTTTTTTACTTGTAAAATTTGATTAGTGCTAGTTGATTCTTTTTTTCTTTGATGAAAACCAATTATTGTAGGAAATTCTGCCTTTTTTCAACAGACAGGCATTACATTAGGAGCGACCCCCTCCTTTTTCTTGATCATTTTAGTTATTGAAATTAATGGATCTTCCACTCGCATTTCTTTTAAGCTCTTTAAGAATTTGTACTTGATTTGTGGGCTCTACATAGCTGTCATTTGTGAAATTGAAGGAATATTCGGTTTTGTCTCACATAATTTGGAATGAGCTTTATTTTAAACTTCTTTATGCCTTTATCTATTAGGAAGCTAACTTCAAAAGTGGATCTATTAGGCTGATTGGGTCTAAATGTTCTTTAGAACTCAGAAGTGTCATACTTGCTATATTACCTCCTTCAAAGTCTCGGGTTTGTGCTTTTATATCTTTTGTCTTTTTTTCTTTTTTTTTTTTGGGGGGTGGGGGGGGGGGGGGGGGGGATTGTGTAACCACATTGTATTATTGTCGTCTGCTTGGGTTTCTTTCTTCACATCTGTTGTATCTGAATGTGGTCCACATTATAAAATAGTTAGGATGGTAGCCTTGTTAGGGGATAGTTTACACATGTTCCACACAGCATATCATAGAATGGCTATGCACCAGCACAAATCAAAGGGAAAAAGTGTAATGTATTTCTGAAGTAACAAGTGCTTCAAGGGTGATTAAAGACAATTTAATAGAAATATTCTGCATGATGTCTATTTATGTTTTTAATTGTGTTGAAATTCTTTCATTTGTCCCCCCCTCTCCCCCCCCCCCCCCCGCCCCCCCCCTACACACACACACACACATACCAAAAGGAAATATGGTTTTCAATGTTGGAAGAAATTGAGGGTTTTGAAAATGAAGTGTCACATCCAAACAAGGGATATTGAATCCCTCTCATGCCCTCCAATTTTCCCTATCTAATCGTTTTAAAAGATGTGGAGCACAATATGACGATGTTTTTCCTGTTTTTCAGGAAGATTTGTTCCTGGATGCTACACCCTTGCTGTATCAGAGGCACTTCCTGAGGAATTCCAGGTGCATATTGATGTTTACACCTGGCAACTATTAGCCTCTACCTGGAACACTTATGCTGATAATTATGTTGAAAAATTGTCAATGTTTGTGAAATGGAAATTAATAAGCTTCCCCCCCCCTCTTTGTGTGTGTGTGTGTGTGTGATTATTATTGGATTTTTTGGTGCAAGTATTTAAGCTTTGGTCTTTTAAGGTTCTTTAGGTAAAACATGAATTGAGGAGGACACAATTCTTTGTTCCCTTTCAGAAAAGTCATAAAAAATTGGCTTTCACCCTCTTTCTGGTTGTCATGTTATACTGTACCTCTGACCCTCTTATGCAACCCTCTCCTTTTTGGTGGTTCTGATGTCACCCTTTTAGTTCAATGCTCTCAACTGTCCACATTGGTTACTGTTTGACTTCCTTTTTCTTATGTTATTGTATGATTTTACGTCTCTATCCTCTGAAATATGATTTTATGTTTGACAACTAGCTTGGACTATATGCTATTTCAGAAACCATGCTTTCTGGAATGAGATGCTTTAGTGTGAACTAAACTTTAGCTGTTAAGCAAGCATCTTAATAGGTGAAATAGTGAAATGACCTCTTTTCATCTCCTGAAATGGATCTGTATATTTTTGAAGGAGCTTGTGGGTTCTAGTCATGTTTGCGTTATTGTGAAAGATTTCGACATGAAATTTACTCAAAGTCAAAGATAGAGAGAGCATGTTTGTTTACTCACATCAGGGGTGCCTTTTGTCCCTTCCTGTATGACGTGTGCAATTTAGCTATTGTTGTGTACATAGAATTTTGATGTGAACGAGTAAAAAGTATACATTTTGAATCAATTGCAACAATCAGTCTGTCTTAGTAATATGTATTCTTGACTCCTACAGTCCTGCCGTTTTCCCCGTCTCTTCACTGTAACTTGTTCAAGGACCATATTAAGGAACTGATAGATTTCTCATCTCTTTTGCAGGCTATTTGTGAAGATGAGCGTGTTCAATATGTGCCTCCGAAGCAAAAGTCTTAGGCTATATATTTGTGGATATGGCAATGATGATGTTGCAATGACTGTTGTACACAAGCTAGCGCTAAGCTACAAACTCAGTCACTTAACTAATGTTTGGGAAGATTAGTGTCATAACTTTCTAATTAAAATGTATACTTTTTAATTGTACTTGTTTGAATGTGGAAGGTTCCATGGCGTAGGTAAATGTGTTGAAATTTATAAAGTTGGGGCTTTGAAAAACTATTACTATTGTTTATTGGTTCAAGTCAATATGGTATGCGTATATGGGATTAATCAAGCCTACTATTTTTGTTTGTCATAATTGAATAGCCGCCTTCCGCCTCATTGTGACAATTATACATGGAAAGAGGAGTAGAAGTGCTCTAGTGGAAAGGATTGTAACCTCACAAACATGAGGTTGTGGATCAATCCCCAGTAGAGGCCACCCCCCACCACCACCAGTTCCAGGGGCCTTGCCTGTGAGAGGCTCTGATCCGGTAAAACACTTTCTCTTTACTTTTAAAAAAAAAAATCCCTAGTTTAGTATACTAGTATGGATTATGGAGGAGAAGAAAGATCAAAACGGATGTATAAATGAATATTCTGGTGCATTTGATCTTTCAGTTGATAGCTACTTTAAGCCTCTCACAGTCTTAGCCCACTTAGGAGTTAGGATGTTAAAGGCTGAAAGAGATATTTGGTAAAGTTTGATTGGAAGGTGAAGAGCCATATTATTAATAATTACGGAGTAAGTCTCTACACTTTAAAAAAATAATATTAAGTAAAAATAATTTCAGTTTAGTAAAAATAAGTTCAGTTCAATAAAATTAATATGAGTTCAGTAAAATTAATTCAGTTCAGTAAAAATAAGTTCAGTTCAGTAAAATTCAGTTTTCTAAAAGAAGAATTATAATAGAAAATCAGTAAAAATAATTTCAATTCAGTAAAATTAATTTACATTCAGCAAATATAATTTTGTTTCAGTAAAATAAGGTGAAGTGAACGGGGCCTAATATTATTATTATTATTATTATTATTATTATTATTATTATTATTATTATTATTATTATTATTATTATTATTATTATTATTATTATTATTATTTATAATCTATAATTTTAATTTTTAGTTTTTAGATAAGGTATATGCCAAAATATAGATGCTCTTTTTTTCTCAAAAAAAATAAAATAAAAATAATATATATATATATATATATATATATATATATATATATATATATATATATATATATATATATATATATATATATATATATATATATATATATATATATATATATATATATATATATATGCTCTATGGTTGGAGAAGTGGTGCACGTGAGGCACAAGGCCAACAAACTCATAGGCCACTTGTTTTTTCTCATTTGTACTTCAATCAATCACGAATTCACGATTAATCAAGCAACACTTGATATACTTTGAAGTGATTGGGTTTAGGGATGTGAATGGGGCGGATGTTGGCCTTCCCATCTCCATCCCCATCTAACATTTTCATCTCCATCCCCGCGGTGGGTCTAATATTCATCCCTATCCCCGCCCCGACTGGTACAACTCTAAAACCATTCCCGCCCCACCCCCAACTTGGATATCCATCCCCACCTAATTCCCACCAAAAACCCGTCTAATCCCCACCCAAGACCCACCTAATTTCCGTCTCTCAAATATACAATCCTACATGATTAATACGGATTATAATAATAATAATAATAATAATAATAATAATAATAATAATAATAATAATAATAATAATAATAATAATAATAATAATAATAAATCATTCTTAATATGACACACATTTTTGTTTATAATATAAGTGTAGTACAAAGTATTATAATCAATATTTTATTTCATATAATTATTTTATAAAATAGTATAAAAGTATATAATTTTGCTTTTAAAAATATATAGATGTGAGTATGAGGTGGGGATAGGGCGGGTATGAAGTGGGGCGGGTGAGGCGGGGCGGAGATGGGGCGGGTACAACTTAAAATCCATCCCCGCCCCATCACCCATGATGGATATGGTTTTTATTCTCATCCCCGCCCCATCACCCGTTAAACCGAGACCCAAGTGGGACGGGGATGGGGCGGGTCTCCTACTTGACCCGTCCCACTGACATCCCTAGTTGAGTTTGATCACACTTCTCTTTACTTTTAAAAAAGTCAATCACAAATTCACAACTAACAATGGTGTCCTATAAAAACATGGCATTAACCGTATATGCTTATTATCTTTACTTTTTCTTTTGCGTGAGAGAATGTGTTAATACTTACAAAGTTACGAGTAACACCCACATAATTTTGAGTGTATATATATATATATATATATATATATATATATATATATATATATATATATATATATGTATATGTTCTCCATAGCATTAGACCATACACCTCTTGGCTAGGGATAGGCAATAGGTGAAGATTTAAAAGAAGGAATTTCTTCCCCTTCTAGATAGAACAGACAATAGACTCGTAGGCATTGTAATTAATCCAATAATATACTACGTATTATACAATAAAATTAACTTTATTTCATTATAATTATAAAGTTTCAAAGAGAGTATGTGAATAATGCATAAGTCGATGTAAATATTACAAGTAAGAAACATAGGAATTAGAACTTAAAGTAGTTTTTGGCCCGGAAAACGCCCCGAGTCATTATATGTATATTATAAATGAGGTTTTTATAATAAAAATTATGTGATAAAATACAAATATGGATTAAATTAGTTACATTTATTGTAAATAAAGGATTAGTCTAGTACTGTAATCCCCCGTATTTTTAAATATTTTATAAATGAAAATTTATTTTATTTATAATATTTATTTGTATTTTTCCGGATTTTATTTTAAAAAGTTTCCAATTATTAATTTGGGTCGAAAATTATTTTAGTACAAATTATTTTATGAGCTTTCATTCTACAATCTATGCCATACAAACAAAGCCTAGTCCATTTCATTTACCTAATTGGCCCATTAATTTTATGAGGCCCAATACTCCTACTTACCCTACAACTCTCCCCCCTATAAATACCCCATACATCCCCAAAATTTTCCCCACGCAAAAGGTTAGTCTTATTTTCTCCTTTATTTTATTAATTTGTGTAATTATAATTATTGATTTATGGGTTTTGATTTTATTGTTTGAAATTAATTTAATTAGTATCAAATTGTATTTTGATGATTAAAATTTATAATTTCAGATTTTATAAATGTCATAATTTTCAGATTTTGTAAAGTTTATAACCTAGGGTTTTTAATTATTGAAAATCACGATTTTAGGGTTTTTACAAACAATTGATTTAGGGCTTTTATAGTAATGATGTTTGAAATTTTGGTGATTATAACTACTGATTAGTTTAACTTAATCCCATAATATTTTGAACACGTAAATTCGTGTTTTAATTCTTAGACTTCCATTCGTTAATATTAATCCCGTTTTAATCCCGATTAGGTTCTGAACTCATCCGATTTTGATAAAAAAAAAAGTAGTGTTTTCCATGTGGAAACAATGCTTTAAGAAAGACTCACTACTTATGGTAGTGAGCACCACCCTCTCGTGGCCAAATTCAGCCTCTAAATATGATTTTCGGGCAGTTTTTGATTTTTAACGAAGTTTTTTTTTTATGCTTTAAATTTTATCCTTGAGTTTAAAGGGTTTTTGATTAGTTTAAAATGCTGGAATTTTATTTAAAGTAGTATAATTGTGATTTTAATGAAAGGGTGTGATTACCCATTAAAAAGGAGTTTAATTAGGGGTTTTTAAATAATTTTCAGATTTTTTTTTAAATAGTCTAAAGTAAATTTAAGTTGTTGGAAATTTGGTTGAGTATTAATTTATTGTTATTGGTTGTTTTCTAGGAAGTGATTATTCCCTAGGAGACTTTTAAGTGATTAAAAGTGGCACAAAAGGATTGTTTATACGAGGTACGTACATGTCTACTTCGTTGTAAGTAGTATCATGTTTAGGTACCAAAAAGAAAGAACTTAGTTTCATGTTTAGAGAACACTTGGATGAAAATTGTTTGGTTATACATTTAATTAATTCATGTGCTTATGTTTATGAGACATGTTTTGGTGAATTGATTATGTTGGTATGGAATTATGGATGCAAGCATGTTGAATTATTTTGGATTAATTGTTTGTATGGAATATTGATACAAGCATATTTTTTTTTATTATTGGATTGGTTTATTAACCACATTTGGATTATTGAAGGATTGGAACTGAATGGTTTAAGTGGAATAAATTTATTAATTATTTCACAAGGTTATTATTATTTTATTTATTACTCAAGCATGACTTGTTAGTATGTTGAGTAAAAATGGATCAAGCCGAAATGGCTAGGTGGGTTGACTATGTTCAACAATTTTGGATAATTTGGAAGTTTAAAGGAATCAATTTGTGATGTGATCACCATTGTCCTAAATAAGATTAAAAGTGAATTGATGTATGATTGTTATGTATGGTCTACTTGAATGAGTCGGCTATTAATTAAAATTGTAATCACGTAAAGTGAAACAAGGATGAACAATAAAACTCTGGAAAGTGTGCACTTCTAGAGTAATGACAATTATGGGTTGGGGTACACGGTGGTAGCCCATGGCTTTTCGAGGCTTGTTTGATCAACATGTCCTCTTCTCTTTTGGTATTTACATTTTTTATTTTGTAATGAAAGTTAGATGGGATCCTAGACTAACTTTGTGAGAATGGAGTCGCGCCCATTCTTGCGTTGCGCTAAACTTTTATTTTAAATGGTCATTTGGGACCAAAATGATTTGGTGGGTTGGACAACCTCGTCTATTGCTTACTCCAAATTAAATTAATCAAACTAAATATAAAGAGTCAAGTGTTTGGAATTGGTTACTAAGTATGTTGAGTCAATTGAATTGTTTAAGTGTGGAGTCTTGATTAATGAATTCGTTTTGTATGTTTATTTACTTTAATTAGTTGAGCATGTTAGGTTTTGTACGTTGTAGCTTGTATGTACTCAGCTTTGCTGATTGTGTGCTTTTGTGTGTGTTTTCTTTTGGTCATGTCCTTCGCCTTTCAATGACCCTGTGATGATCCAATTATTACACTTGTATTATTGGGGAGCATTATTGCACAGGTTAGCTTGATGATGTGAGGTTCGGGGATTTAACATACGCATTGTCAAGGGATTGGTGTGATTGAGAGTATTCGTTCTTTGTGTTGAACTTATCTATGTTTTAGTATTTCAATTATGTTTTGGGATTTTAAATATTAGTTTGGTTTAATAAGGGCCTTTATGGTTCCAATTTGTAAGCTTTGACTTATTGGTTTTCTAAATTATATTATTTTAAGATTTAAGTTGGATTTCTGCTGCAATACTTTGATAAAGCTTTAACGTTTTAACACGTGGCAGTAACATGCCAATGGTTCTCCATTATTTTATTTAAATTTAGTGGTTTGAGTCAAGTAACTTATGCCCAATAGAGAATGTGGTTAGCCTATTGTACGTGCTTGATGTATTTTTCAAGTGTAAAAATCAGGAAAAAAAAGATTCTTCTATTTATAGAGAAACATGAAAGAAAATAGAAGAAGAATCCCAATCAAGTATCAAGGGAGGTGAATAAACATGCTCTTAAATGGGGGTTATGAGTGTTACTTATCAAGAGAATAATGGTGGTGATTAATCACCTTAAACGTCCTTTTAAATTGGAGGTTATAAGAATTACTCAAGAAATGACATTGCGCCACATCATCTGCCTAGTCATGATGACACGTGACGGACTCATGTCTTCCCATTGAGTTTTAATATATATATTGATAAAAAAGATATTGTAAGACTCTGTTCTCTTAACCTTAAAAATTAAAAATTAGTGTTTATTACAATAAGTTAATTCGGTATAAACAAGTCTAGTTCAGTAAAATTAAATTCAGTTTTAGTAAAATTAAGTTTAATTCAACAAAAAGTGAAAAAATATTGCTTCACAAAAAAAAAAAAGTGAATAAATATTGTAAATTTGTTTTTTAAAAAAACAAGAAAAGAAAGAGGAGGTATAGTCTAATAAAAGGATCTTGCTAACGAGTGCTCGGGCGTTAGATAAGGAATAATTATATTGGTTGAAATAGTATTAAGGGCATGTTCAGGTTGGTTGAATATAACTGAACTGAACTGAACTGAATTGAACTAAATAGAGCTGAAATGAATTGTTTATGAGAGAAATAAATTAGGAACTGAAATGAAATGATTGAAATTGAACTAAACTAAACTGAAATTAAACCGAATAGAACAGACACTAAGTTAAGAATGCATGACAAAATCATTTGTCGTTTGGTGCAATTAATGTTAGTTGTACTCGAATATTTCCACTTTTAATAAAATTAGGAAGGCAAAAGCTAATGAGCGCCTCCGGGCGTTAGATAAGAGAATTAAAAGTGGAAATATTCGAGTAAAACTAACAATAATTACAACGGACAAAGCGTGATTTTGTCCGACATTCCTAAATTAATATTCCTATTTCATTCAATATAATTATTTCTTATCTAACGTCTCGAAATCAGATTCAATTGGGAAACATTTTTTTTTGAGGGGGGGGGGGGGATTATATTCATTAATAAAAAGCCATACGGCACTTACATAAGAGATCATAATCGAACAATACAAAGACAACCGAACCAATTACAAGTTCGAAATAAACGAAACTACAATTGCACGCGCAGAATGACTTTCTTAAGTACCCTTGGCTCATATAACGCTGTCCTATGCAGCCTCTTGCAAGGGGGTATGACAATATGATGTAATTTCTGACGAGAGTCTTCATTGGCTCAAAATCTCGTACTCCTCGACCTGAAATCAAAATTGGTGTCGTACACTTCACCATAGACAAGATCAACTCCGATTCAAACACGGATATCGGCATGGAAGCAAAACCCTTTTGTTTCGGGGTTTTTTGTGATTCCCTCGGATACTGGTCACGCTCTGCTGGCAATGAGACTCGGACACCTGCAAAATAACGAATATTCCGGTGCACGGAATATTCGCCTCCGACGCTCAAGTTAGTGAACGGAAACGGAAAAGGCTAGAGAGAGAAAGTAGAGAGAAGTTGGAGCTCTTTAATGCTCTATATTTATGGTATGTCAAAATCCCCCTTTTCCATCATAAATGATTGGGGTATTTATAGGGGTGAGAACATGTACCCCTTTAGGGTTTATCCCCTAGAATTTCGTGACATGATTGGCTGCGCAATCAGAGGTCGCCACGTGTCGTAGGGGGCGCCGTTTTACGGCTTTCAAGGTTTTCTCGGGATTTGGGCCTAGGGTCATCAGGGCCCTTTTCTCTTTCTGATTTCAGCATTGGGGCATTTATAGATGGCTGACATGTGTCATCATGACTAGTGGACACGTGTCTCAATCTCATAGGGACACGGGTTGCCTGTTTATTGGGCCACGTGTCACTATAAAATTGGGCCACGTACCTGGGGTATTTTTACCCTAAACATTTGCCCCTCAGAGGGGGTGGCTCGTACACTTACTGGTCGCCTCCTCTGATCTTGCACTCTGGACGTCCTGGTACTCTGGGTTGGGTTTGCTTCCCATCTGCCCTGGACGTCCGTATACTTGTGATTCAAAGCTCTTTTTGCTACGTGGACGTCCATATATTTTGCCCTGGACGTTCTCGTAGCCTGGAATGAGCTTGGCTTTTTGCTTATCTGGACGTCCAAATTTTGTACTGGACGCTCTCGTACTCTGGAAGGAGTTGATCTCCTAACTGACCAGAACGGCCACTTCAGTGGGACTGGACGTTCTGGTACTCTGGGAGGAGCTTATCTCCTAACTGCCCAGAACGGCCACTTTAATGGGACTGGACGTTCTGGTACTCTGGGAGGAGTTGATCTCCTAACTGCCCAGAACGGCCACTTTAATGGGACTGGACGTTCTGGTACTCTGGGAGGAGTTGATCTCCTTACTGCCCAGAACGGCCACTTTAATGGGACTGGACGTTCTGGTACTCTGGGAGGAGTTGATCTCCTAACTGCCCAGAACGGCCACTTTAATGGGACTGGACGTTCTGGTACTCTGGGAGGAGTTGATCTCCTTACTGCCCAGAACGGCCACCTATCTCCTTTGAGGTAATCTGGGCTTCCATGTTTTCAGACGTACCTCCTGGCTTTCTAATCATGCTTCGTACGTCTGAGAACTGGGCGGACGCTTTTCCTCTTAGATTTTCTCAATTTTTGGAGGCTAAGTGCTGAAGGTGTTAATTGTTCGTCTGGTCTTTTTCACAAGTTACAGAACCCTTTCGTCGTCTTGGCCCTTTCTTCGAGTAATTTCTCAAGAAATTACCGTTTGAATGTTTAGGCGGGAAAGACGGTTTTACCATTTTGCCCTCATGAATTCACTCTATAAATATGGTTTTTACCACTCGTTTTCTTTTTGTTTTACTTCAATTCTGGATCCATACTCGGCTTCGTCCGACTCTTCTCATGAGGCCGGCCGTTCGCCTGGGACTGAGGAATCTACAGTGGACGGAGAAGAGCTGTCTCCTCCTTGGAGTGAGTCTATGTCTGATGCGTACATACTCACCCCCACTTATTCTTCTCTGTCCCAACAGGCAATGGCGAGAACCATGCGTACGCGTGAGCTTCACGCGGCCAGGAACCCAGACGGAAGTCTGGTTCATCCTAGGGTCCCTTATGACCCTAGTGATCCAAGTACAATGGTGGAGACTGACTCCATCACCCAAACAACGACCGCCTCCACTGGCTCTCATCACTTGGCCGTGGAGGTCACTTCTTCCTTCGAGGAACGCCTGCGAGCTGAAGGTGCCTCGTCCGCACCTGCTCCGGAACTTAGGTTCCCTCAATTTGCCAATTCAGTCATGGATGGGGCTGAACTGATAGCCTGTATGGACAACCCTTCCACCCCTGGGGCGGACGCTGCTGGTTCGCCTGTCCCTTCTTCTTCTCAACCTCGGCCTCAACTGGGTGGGGCGGACAGACCCTTAACAGGAATCTCAATCCGTGAACCGTCCGCCCTGCCTATTCGCAACGCCCCTCCTTCGGGAAATGGGGCGGACGCTGCCAAGGATAAAGGCAAGCGTCCAATGGTCGAGGAGGACGTTCCTTCTTCAATGGGCGTTCCAAGCTCAAGGGGCCGAAGCTCGGCCGAGGCAGCAGATTTGGACAGAGTGCTGTCTTCGGAGTTTGGGAGTGCCCCTTCTCACCAAGTGGAAGAGGAGGAAGTTGAAAAAGAGGCCGTGGGTGAGACGGCCGAGGGCGAGGAGGTGGCCGAAGAAACCGTCGCCAACATTGATAACTTTAGGGACCCGTACGCCTGTACGGTTGGGGAGACAGCCCTAAAGTTTTTAAAGAAGGATTTTGAGAAGTATAAGGAGTCCCTCCATTTGGGGGAGGGATTCGAAATTCAAGTCCCCAGGAAGGCCATTGCTGTGGCTACCTGGGATGAGGAGAAGCCGCGCAAACGAGCGTTTTGCGTGTACAGGGCCGCCTTTGATGTGGGGCTCCGCTTCCCTCTTCACCCATTCGTCCGGACTGTCCTGGACGAGTACGACATCGGCCTCTTCCAACTGACGCCAAACAGTTGGTTGAACATCTTTGGGTACTTAGTGACGTGCATCGCTAAGAAATTTACACCAGACTTCGCGGTCTTTTGTGAGATGCACTCACTCACCCGGCTGGAAAAGGAGGTGGATGGTTGGCTCATCTTGAGTGCAACCAGGGATTACATGGTCGTGGTCGACCGTGTCAGTAAGTGGAGGGACTGGAAGCACCGCTTCTATCGTATCAAAACTCAGGACGCGGAGTTCAACCTCCGCATGAACAGGTGCCGTCCAGAGCCTATTCAACTCGGACGCGGAGACCTCAAGCCTGACAAGCCGCCCATCCACCCAAGCCACGAACACCAGCTCGAGTATTTCAAAGTTAATCGAGTCAGGCGGGGCAACAAAACTGAACGGGTCCCTAGCCATTGGATTCCACTTGCCAATTGGCTTAGGGACCCTATCTTCATGTCTGCGTACGGCCTGTACCAGAACATGCCCCAAGGTGGACACCTAGATATATAAACTTTTCTGTACGCACATAGAATTCTTCAGAAAAATATTCTAACACTTTTGTTTTCTGTTTTTGCAGCGGAGGCGTACGCTATGCTTGACTCGGCTCAAAAAGCAGAGGTTGAGATGTCCGAGGTGGACTTGGCCAGATACAAGGCTCGCTTCAAGATGTACGAGCAACTCAAAGAGGTAAACGCTTAGCTTATTTTTTGAATTTCTCATTTCTTAATGCGTCCGTTCTGCTATACTGGAAGGAACCTACTTCCTGAGTTAGCACGGACGCTTTATGTCCGTTCACGCATGGTGGAAGGAAGCTCCTTTCCCAAATCGCACGGACGCCATCAGATTTTTCTAACTTGGTGTTTTTGCAGGCCTCCTCTTCCACCCCGAAGGCCAGGCGGAAGCAGCCGGCCACGTCCACTCCTGATGCGAACGCATCCAAGAGGAGAAAGACGGTTGCTTCCAAGACGTCTTCTCAAGCAGCGACAATGGCAAAGTCGCAGACTGCTACAACGCAGTCTAAAGGAGAACAACCCCGGCTGACACAAAGCGGGGCCTCCAAGCCCATGGAACCTGTTGCTGGTCAGGTCCGCGAGGAGTCCGTCCCTTCGGACGGTGGGGATAAGTTAACCCCAGAACAAATGATCGGTCGCTGGATCGGGACGGTGCTGGTCAACCCGCCGTCCAGCGACGCTGAAGGGAGCCGTCCGGAGGAGGAGGAAGCTCCTTTACCGCCTCCTTCCGCCAATCTTTTTCCTCCAACCTTCTCCACTGGTTAGCCATCTTTTTCTCACTTTTTACAAGTCTGTTGTAAAATTCAGCTAACTTTTCTTACACGGTCGTCCGCAGATATATCTGAGGAGATGCAGTTGAAGGTACCCGGCCAGTCATTGACTGGTGCGGACAGGAAGGCCATGCGCGAGGCCATGGTTCGCGCGGTCCCACAAGCGCAGCGTGATAAGCTGCGGGGGATCAACGAAGGCTTCCTCGGCCCCATACTGAACTGCAGCGCCGAGGTATACTTCTATCTCCTTATGTTTTTGCTTTCCAACACTTAGCCAATTTTTCCATATTTTTGACTAAGCTTCTTCCTTCTGTCCGCAGCTCTTCCTCCGTTTGAACGCCTTCCTAGATTGGAAGGACAAGGAGAACGAACGGTTGAAGAACGCTTGGATTGAAATCAGGAAAGCCGAGGACGCTGTAACTGGGACGGCCGCCGTCCAAAGGGTACACTTTGAGACCCAAATAACCGCGCTGTCTGACAAAGCGGCGCGGCAAACAGAGGACCTGGTCAAACTGGGCCAGGCACTCGAACAGGAGTCCTTGGCCAGGGAGGCCATGAGGGTTGAAAGGGACGAGGCCGTCCTGGAAAAGGAAAAATGGAGGTTGGGCTTCGAGGCGTCCGAGGCCCTGAAGAGCGAGCTGAAGATGGCGCAAGCCAACCTTAAGTCTGCGCTAGATGAGGCGGACGCGCTGAAGGCCGAGGTGGAAACCCTAAAGAAGTCCCTTGCGGACTATGAGGAGCAACTTAAAACTCCTCGGCCGATCGGCGTTGAAGAAATCATCCGCATCGAGCAAAATGCTGAAGACAGGCTTAAGGCATACTTCTTTGATGCCTTCACCTTGATGGTGGACGAAGGTGAAGCCGCCTATTACGAGGAACGCTTCAAGAAGCGGCTTCAGTACGTCTGCCTTAAAGAAGAGGCAAGGAGGGCCGGCATGCCTCCTCCAGACCTAGTAGTTACTTCCCCCGAGTCTGGAGGGGAAGGGGATGAGGAGGAGGAGAAGGCGGGCGAAGAGGATGCCCCGGCCAAGGACGCGAAGACAGCGGAGGAGCCTGCCACAGATAATACGGCTAAGTAGAGCTCAGGTCCTCCAGCAGCCGTCTGCTCAGCTTTCCTTTTCCTTTCAGCTTACTATGTACTTAGTTTATTTTTCTGAGGCCGCCTGTATAAGCGGTTATGTAAACATTTCGGCCGCCTTTCTGCGGTCTTATTAATGAAAATTTTGTCCGCCTTGTTGGCGGCTCTTACTTCTGTTTCATACTTAGCAATTTTTTGCAAATTTTCTGTTTTTTGCAAGTTTTCCGTACGTCTCAGTATTATGCCCCTTTATTCGGTGTTCGCCTAGTCCATTTTCTAAGTGGTTTGATTAACTTGGTAGTTTTTATGCCTTAAAAGGGCATGACGGCTAGCAAGTTAATCAAATCATAGTAATGATTGCCCTTGGGCTAGGTGAAGCACCGAATAAATTTAATTGGCCGTTCGGCTATCATTGTACGAGTAGTCCGTTGAATCTATCGCTCGGACGTACCCTAGAAATCCTGAGTATTATCTCAACTCAGAGATTCCTTGATTGGCCGTTCGGCTATCATTGTACGAGTAGTCCGTTGAATCTATCGCTCGGACGTACCCTAGAAATCCTAAGTATTATCTCAACTCAGAGATTCCTTGATTGGCCGGGCTAAATGCCTAGGTATGCCCTTGCCCTATTTGTAAAGGACACTTGTTCTCTGTACAAGTTCGGGATACCTTGCCTCAATCGTCCGCCTAGAATTGGGCGGACGCATTGATCTCTGAATTAAATCAGTTTTTTTTTTTTTTTTTTTTTTTTTTTTTTTTTGTGTGGCCGAGTTGCTATATTGGGAGCAACCTCGCTTCCGTTTTAGCTCGGTCATTCAAAAAGAATGATAAGCCGTGTTACTATATTGGAAGCAACCTTGCTTCCTTATTAACTCGGCCATTCAAAAAGAATGGTAGACCGCGTTACTATATTGGAAGCAACTCAGTGAAATATTTCATTCGGCCATTAATCATAAAAACAACAAATAATTCAACAATGCCTGACTTCATTAATTTTTGTCAAAAGTACATTGTTGTGGCCGTACGGCTTTAATTACAAGGCTCGGTCAGTAGACCTAGCTGTATAAACAGCTTTTTGGCTAAGTACTTAAAGAAACTAAGCTCAAACATGATACTTTTTCAGGTTATCAGTGTTCCATGTCCGTGGGATCTGTCGGCCATCGATTGCCTCAAGGCGATATGTGCCGTCTCGGACTTCTTCCCTGATTCTGTACGGTCCCTCCCAGTTTGGAGTCAACTTGCCGTCCTCCTTGGCACGGCCAACAGCTTCCATTTTTCTCAACACTAGATCCCCCATTTTGAGCGGCCTCTTAGACACTCGGCGGTTATATGCCCTTGTCATCCTTAAGCGGTAAATTTCATGCCTAAGCGCCGCATTGCCCCTAGCTTCTGGAAGAAAGTCTAGGGCGGTCTTCATGGCCTCCCAATTGGCCGACTCATCATAAAGCATTACTCGCAAAGTGGGCTCGTACATTTCAATTGGGAGTACAACCTCAGCTCCATAGACCAAAAAGAATGGAGTCTCCCCTGTAGAACTCTTTGCTGTTGTCCGTATGGACCATAGCACATTGACCAACTCGTCTGCCCATAGGCCGCCTGCCTTTTCAAGCTTGCGCTTGATCCCATTTGAAATCAACTTGTTATAGGCCTCAACTTGGCCATTGGCTTGTGGTCGGCCGACTGAGGCAAAACAATGAGTTATGCCCTGGTCCCCCAACCATTCCTTGAGTTGGCGCGTCTCAAACTGAGGTCCATTGTCGAACACCATTGACTGAGGTACCCCGTACCGAGTGATTATGCTCTTCCAAATGAAGGCTGACACATCCGTCCATTTGATGCCCCGGACGGCCTCAGCTTCAACCCATTTAGTAAAATAGTCCACTGCCACTAGTACATATCGTCTCTGGCCGGATGCAGGAGTATACGGCCCCAAAATGTCCATGCCCCATTTAGCAAAAGGAAGCGGACTACTGATGGCTGATAGACTATTTGCTGGACGATGAATGAGGGTTGAAAATCTCTGGCACTTGTCACATTTTTTCACCATTTTCATGGCGTCCGAATTCAAGCTCGGCCAGTAATATCCCAAATGTGTCGCTTTTTCAGCTAAGGCCCGTCCTCCAATGTGCGAGCCACAATGTCCCTGATGAAGGTCGTCCAACACATCATGCCCTCTTTCAGGAGTTATACATTTAAGGAAAGGCTTCACAAAAGCTCTTTTGAATAGCTCCCCATCCTTCATCTCAAACCAGGCCGCCTTTCTCTTCAATAGCCAACTCTCTTTCGGATCGTCCGGAAGTATTCCATCCCTTAAGTAGGAAATAATTCCATCCATCCAGGTTGAACTTCTATCTATTATATGAACGGGCTCGGCATCAATGCTCCTTTTTTCCTTTACTTCCCAAAACACTGATCTTGGAGTATCACATGACGCCGAGGAAGCCAATTTGGAGAGCGCGTCCGCTTGATGATTCTCTGAACGGGGAACTTGCTTGAGAGAGAAAAGCTCTAGGCCTTCGGCCTCATTTTTAACTAGCTGCATGTACTTTATCATGGCCGGCTCCCTGGCCTCAAAGCCACCATTGACCTGATGGACTATTAGCTGGGAGTCCGAGCATACTTCAATTTTGGTTGCCCCGGCCGCTTTACACATCCTTAGGCCGGCCAACAATGCTTCGTACTCAGCTTCATTGTTTGACACTTGGAACTGAAACCTCAACGCGTACTCATACTTGTCTCCCTCAGGAGATTCACATATAATACCAGCGCCACACCCGGTCGCCGTTGCACTACCATCCACAAACACTTTCCAAACTTGGTCCCCGGCCGGCTGAAGATCAGGCCGTGTCATTTCAGCCAAAAAATCTGCAAAGGCTTGCCCCTTGATTGCCTTCCTTGGCTCAAATACAAGGTCAAAACCTCTGAGCTCTAAAGCCCACTTGAGCATGCGGCCACTTGCCTCCAAAGTTGAGAACGGCTTCTTCAAAGGTTGGTCTGTATAGACCACGATTGAATGTGCTAAAAAGTATGGCCGCAGCTTCTTGGATGCCATGTACAAGGCCAGGCCAAATTTTTCAATTGGGGGGTACTTCAGCTCAGCATTGTGAAGTACATGGCTGATAAAATACACTGGGACCTGATGGCCGTCCCTTTCAGCAAGAAGGACGGCACTTAGTGAGTGTTCAGAGATGGCAAGATAGATGTATAGCTTCTCATTCCTGAGCGGACTGACGAGGCGAGGCAATGTATGCAAGTGACTCTTCAACTGTACGAATGCTTCCTCGGCCTCCTCTGTCCACTCGAACATGGCTTTCTTCTTTATGGTTTGAAAAAAGTAACGGCACTTATCCCCTGACCTTGACAAAAATCTTCCAAGGGCTGCTAAACAGCCGGTCAGTCTTTGCACTTCCTTGATTGTTCTTGGAGACTTCATGTCAAGGACGGCTTGAATTTTTTCAGGGTTGGCCTCAATTCCACGTTGATCAATCAAAAATCCGAGAAACTTGCCGGACTCAACACCAAATACACACTTCTTTGGATTTAACATCATCTTATGCCGCCTGAGTTCGGCGAACGTTTCTCGTAGATCCTTGAGATGGTCGGGCGGCTCTTTTGACTTGACAATCATGTCGTCAATATATGCCTCCAAGTTCCGGCCGAGCTGGTCTCTGAAGACTGTATTAACAAGCCTCTGAAATGTAGCAGGGGCATTCTTTAGGCCGAATGGCATAACCGTGTAACAGTACAACCCCTGCTCGGTCACAAACGCTGTTTTCTCTTGATCTTCTTCCCACAAAGGAATTTGATGGAATCCGGAGTATGCGTCCATGAAGCTCATAAGGGCGTGTCCGGCCGTAGAGTCAACCAAGCGGTCGATCTTAGGCAAGGGGAAACTATCCTTAGGACACGCCTTGTTGATGTATCCATTTTATATAATATTTTACCCCCGTCCCTTGGTCATAATTAGTAGTGTTTTTGGCTCTTTAGAGCCACTTTTATTACTAATTGGTGTTTTCTAGTGTTTTCGTAGATTTGGTTGACTTTTACAGGGATTTATGCTTTTGGAGTATTTTTCCCGAGATATTTTGGAGCAATCACGAGCACTGGAGAAGCATGACCAAATTTTATAGCCCGGGGCCGGTTAGAGACATCGAACCGGTGATTAAGGGCTCGGTAGAGGTGATACCGGGGCATTTGGACCGAGTATTCAAGACCCAAAGAGGAAACCCAGATTGGCCCGAAGAATTGGAGCCCAATCGAAGTCCAAATAGTGGCCCAAATGATCCGCCCGGCCAAAAAGGCTGGCGCCCGGATGCGCGCCCGGCCGGGCGGGAGGAGCGCCCAGTGATCCGCCCGGCCGGGCGCGAGATTGTTATGAGAGGTGAAAAAAGGCGCGCCCGATCGGGCGGTGCCTCGCCCGATCGAGCGCGTGTTTATTTAGGAGACAATTAGAGTCGTATTAATTTGTTTTAGTTTAGGATTTTTGTACGGAGTATAAATACTCCTCCGTAATACGTTTTTAGATCATCTCTTCTTTTGGGGAGATCTTCTTCTCTCTTCTTCTACCACTTCTTCTTCTCTTAATCTTTTCTCTTAGACTTTCTCTCTCTACTTAGTTTTCTCTTTCTTAATCTCTCTCTAAACTTTTGTTCTTATTTCTTTGATTAATTCCAGATTTATTTTGGTGACGATTTCTCTTCCCTTAATCTTAGTTATTTATTTTATTCCTTTGATCATGATTTATTTTATTGCTTTGCTTAGTTTGTATTTAATTATGTGTGAGTAGTTTAATTTCTAGGGTTTATGGGGATCTAATAAATAATATGAAGGGGTAAATTATTGTTGTTGATTATCAATGCTAGATTGATTTCCTATTGATTGATTTAATGCTCTGTGACTAGATTAGGCCTATCTTTTATGCATGAGTTTGACAATATTGATTCAAGAATCGAGAGATGAGAATTAATGTTTAAGTCTAGTTTCAATAGGCAAGTTAATTTATAAATGGTTAAGTCAAGATTCGAGAGATGAGATTTAATACCGATAAATTAATTGTGTGATTGTAATAAGTAGCGAGAGCCCTTTACAATCTGATTAATTGATGCATTGATGATTGACTATTATTGATTGTTGGTATTGCATGATGATTTCTTATTGGATTGTTTTAATGTTTTACAATTACGGCTTGTAAAAGTATAGCAATATTAAATTGATGAATCGAGCAGATGTTAATTTGATATTAAAGGCTATTTTCAATAAGAACTTAGATCTAGTAAATTGCGAGAGCCTGTTAGGTCTATGTTGGTTAATAAATTGCGAGAGCCTGTTAATCATGTTATTTATGCAATGTCAATGATTGATTACCCTATTTTACCCAGGAGTATTATTTATTGGTGAACCTATGCCCTAGATCCTTTATATATTATTTTCTCCTTTTTCCTACTCTTTTTAGTTTAGTTTCATATTCAACTTTTAATATTGGTTACTTAAATAATTTAGATTATAATATTTAATTAGGAGTAAAAAGACTTGTTTCCCTGTGGAGATCGACCCTACTTCCCTATCTACTTTAGTTAGTGAATTAGGTAATTATTTTTGATTAGGGGATACGACTTTACCCTGTCACTTGTTCAAGTCTGTGTAATCCACGCACATCCTCCAAGTCCCATTCGGCTTTTTCACAAGAACTACATTGGCCACCCAATCTGGGTAAAAGCATTGCCGAATGAAACCGGCGTCCAGCAGCTTTTTTACCTCTGCTGCGGCCGCCTGATTCCTCTCTTCTCCGTGATTTCTCTTCTTCTGGCGGATAGGCTTTATCAAAGGATTCACGGCCAACTTGTGCACGGCCAGGTCAGGACTTATTCCTGGCATTTCACCAACTTCATATGCAAACACATCTTTGAATTCTCTTAACAGCCACACTAACTCATCCCCAAGCAATCCCAAGGCTATAGTGCCGACACTAACCGTCCGTTCTGGGTGGTTGGAGTCAAGCACTATATCCTGGTGGCTGCCGGCCGGCTGGGGCCTCAACTCATCTGGCCGGCCGACAGTTATTAGTTGCTAGGCTTCCTCTGCCCTGGTCGCCTTACGCTTCTGGCCGACCTGGTAGGCTGGGAGTGAGGTTCCTTCCTCCTTTACCTCGGACAACTTTGGGCCGCGTGCTGTTGGCTTCACGGCCAGCTGATTACATTCCTTGGCCATTTTTTGACTTCCTTGAATTGTTCCGATTTTTCCGTCTGACCTTTCAAACTTTAGCAACATCAAGTGGGGCACTATGACCGCCTTGGCTGCATTGAGAGTAGGGCGGCCAAGGATTACGTTGTACCCAATCAATTCTTTCACCACAAGGAAACGGACGACCATGTCTCTTCCTTCCCCCCTCTGTCCGAAACGGATGGGAAGGTCAATCCGTCCGACTGGATGAATGATATTCCCCCCAAATCCTACTAAGGGGTGAGTTATATCTTGGAGGGCATCTTCTGGGAAGCTTAAATTCCTCAAGGTAGAGAGACTTATGATATCGGCCGAACTGCCCGTGTCAATCAATATCCGCCCCACCTTCAAATTTGCTATTTTCATTACAAAGACCATGGGATCATTGTGCAAAGCTCTGACCTCACCACGGTCAGCCTCACTTATAATCACTTCAGGAAATGGCTCAGCTTTAACAACGTCCGTTTGCATCACATTTGACAGGTTTCGGGCGTCCTGCTTGATTCCTTTCATGGTAGGGCCGCCTGAAGCAAAGCCTCCAGATATGACGGCCACAAAACCTGAATCAGTGCTATTCCCATCATCTTCCTTGTCATTCTTCTTTTCGCTTTGTTGCTTTTTCTCGGACGTGTTGTCTGTCCGCTTGAAGGTGAATTTGGACTTGGTCACATAGGGTTTCAGCAGACCCTTGTCGGCCAACTTATCCAACAGTCTCTTCAAGTTGATACACTCATTCGTGTCATGACCCACATCCTTGTGGTAATGACAATACTTGTTCTTGTTTCTGAACTGGGCCGAGGCTCTCAAAGGCTGAGGCTTCTCAAACTCAAACTTGTCTTTTATTTCCATCAAAATGGAGTAACCATCCTTGTTGAACTCATACTGAGGCTCGTACGTCTTGCTTTTCTTTGACTTGGGTTGCTTGTCATCAGCTACCCAGATTTCTTTTCTTTTGTTCCCTTCTTTCTTTCGACCGGCCGAGTCTTGCTGAGAAGATTGCTTCTTCTCAGCCCTCTTGGCCGGCTGTTCTGATTTGGTGAGCGAACAAAAATCCGTGGCCTCAATATAGGCTTCGGCTTCCCGCAATACACCTGCGTATGACCGAATCTTTTTTCTTACCAAATCAAACTTAAAACCATTATGCCTTAATCCCCGGAGAAATTCTGAGTAAGCCATTTCATCCGGAAGATTATGAATTTGGGCTTTTTCTTGGTTAAACCTTTGGACGTACGAGCGTAGTCCTTCATTCTTTTCTTGGACAATTGTAGCCAAGTTGAGACTTGTCTTTCTTGGTGGGATGTTGTATGAGAAGTTTCTCACAAACAACAAACTGAGGGTGGTAAAGCAATTGATGCATCCGGCTGGAAGGCTGTTAAACCAATCCTGAGCTACCCCTTTGAGAGTGGCCGGGAAGCATCTACACCATGTAGCATCATCTACGCTTTGCAAGTACATCAGATTCCTGTAAGAGGTAACATGCTCTTCTGGGTTGCCCGTACCATCATAGGCACCCACTAGTACACTCTTCACTTTTGCTGGTTGAGGAGACGCTAATATGTCTTGCGAAAACGGAGGCGGCTTATCTCCCAAATTCAACAAACGCATCTGCCAATCAATGGGCTGAGGCTGAGCGGACGTTCCAGCCAGGTAGGGAGTCTGGCCGAACATCTGACCATACGGCCCATATTGCCCAAAAACTTGGGGAGTTGGTTGCATCAACCCATTGAGTACTTGAGGGGGCTGATATGGCAATGGCTGAATTGGTCGGGGAGTAATAGTATGACTCTTGCTGGAAGCAGCCGTGTTGGTGTATTGGGAGAAAGATTGGTTGGAGACTCCCTCCGGCATGGTTGGGGTAGAGGCCGTGTAAGAGTACGCAGCCCTCTCCCTTTGTTTGTGCCGAATGTAGTCCCTTGCATCCTTAAAACGCTGGGACGGTTCAGCCTCTACTCTTTTTGGCTGTCTGCCCTTCCCCCCAGCCGACTGTGTTTTCGCCAGCAGGTCAGAGAAATTGGTCCGTGGGACTCGGGGAGACCTTCCGTGCGGACGACGGAATGGGGTATTACCAGCATCGGTTGCATTGGTCTTGTTGTTGGCTTTCTTAGAGGTGCATCCTCCCCCTTTTTGCTGGACAGCCGCTAACTCCTTGCGAAGCTTAGTCAGCTCGGCCATTAAGGCAGCTGGGGTAGGTTGTTCGGCCTCTTCAAATGAGGCGGTCAAAGGATTGCTTGAGTGTATGGTAGTACATATGTCCTCTACATATCCGTCCTCACCTGGACGAGGTCCAGGATTAGGTGTCTGACCATCTATTTCCATAACGGACGAGTATCCCCACAGACGGCGCCAAATGTTTCGGGGTTTTTTGTGATTCCCTCGGATACTGGTCACGCTCTGCTGGCAATGAGACTCGGACACCTGCAAAATAACGAATATTCCGGTGCACGGAATATTCGCCTCCGACGCTCAAGTTAGTGAACGGAAACGGAAAAGGCTAGAGAGAGAAAGTAGAGAGAAGTTGGAGCTCTTTAATGCTCTATATTTATGGTATGTCAAAATCCCCCTTTTCCATCATAAATGATTGGGGTATTTATAGGGGTGAGAACATGTACCCCTTTAGGGTTTATCCCCTAGAATTTCGTGACATGATTGGCTGCGCAATCAGAGGTCGCCACGTGTCGTAGGGGGCGCCGTTTTACGGCTTTCAAGGTTTTCTCGGGATTTGGGCCTAGGGTCATCAGGGCCCTTTTCTCTTTCTGATTTCAGCATTGGGGCATTTATAGATGGCTGACATGTGTCATCATGACTAGTGGACACGTGTCTCAATCTCATAGGGACACGGGTTGCCTGTTTATTGGGCCACGTGTCACTATAAAATTGGGCCACGTACCTGGGGTATTTTTACCCTAAACACCTTTAGCCCAAACCAACAGAAGATCAAACCGAAGCCCCATAGCCAAAAAACCCGGCTTAAATCCTGCACCAGAAGATCGGTACACCGATCTGCAAGCCCCATATCACACCAACACACCACACAAACAGAAAAAATAATAAAACTAAAAAGCACACAACGACTTCTAAAAGGAAAAACAGAACGAAAACTAAAACCTAAAACAAAAAACGAAACCCTAACATCCCACCCCGCCGCCAAACCGAGTCCCACCACCCACGCTCTGGGGTTCACTGACCCAGCCCACGAACCGCCGGAAATAAACGCACGGACCACCGAGGCCCGCCTGAGAAGCCCGAACCCCACACGCCCCTGAGCCGCTGCAACGACAACCCTACACGAGGGACTTAGAACGGCACTACACGAGGGACTCAGAGGGAGGAAACTCCCTCTCCCCGTTCTCGTAAACCACGTCGCGGCAACGGACAAAGGGGTGGGGCGTAGGCGCGGTGGGGAGGCGGTACAAAGAAACGACGGCAGGCCGGCCTCACAGTCGGAGAAGAACAACGGCGGCGGACGAAGAGGCGGTGCGGCGCAAGATGAAAGGCTGAAAAAACGAAAAACCATAACGGAAAAAGAAATAAACAAGCTAAAGGGGTAGATCGGAGGCTCGCCAACGCTGTGGCGTGGGCGGTGAGCCACACGCCCGCCGGCGAGCCTCATAGCCGGAGAAGAAGAAGAGGGGCGGCTGTTTATGGGGGGGAGAGAGAGAGAGAGAGGGGATTTTTTTAGTTAATGGTTTTTAGATTCAATTGGGAAACATAAATAAAAGTAGTAAAAAGAAGAAATTGTAGACTTGTGAGAGGGGAAAGAAGGTAGAGAGAGTAGGGAAATAATAAATACTTCTTAATAAAATATCTTAGAAGGCTGTGGAGGAAAGTAAAAACCACTGCTGTCCGTTGTTCCTCGTGTTTCCTCTCAAAAAGCTCAGTCGTCTTCCTCGTTCAAGCCCACTGACTTGTTCCCAAATACCATCTAGGGTTTTTCAATTCGTGAGTCAATTTTCTCATTCTCTCTCTATATATTGCCTATTTGATTTGATTTTTATAAAAACATTACATCTCAAATTCTGTTTGATTTGATTCCCTGTTTCGTTCAATTTAGTCCGATCTGTGCTCTTTTTTGTTTAACTGATTGATTGATAAAATAAGCAATTCTTTTGTGTAATTAGAAATGGCGAACATAGATATTGAAGGAATATTGAAGGAGATTCCCGAGGATGGAAGAGTACCAAAGACGAAGATCGTGTGTACGCTAGGGCCGGCTTCACGGTCGGTGCCGATGCTGGAGAAGCTTCTGAGAGCGGGTATGAATGTCGCTCGATTCAACTTCTCCCATGGAACTCATGAGTACCATCAGGAGACTCTTGAAAACCTCAAGATTGCTATGCAAAACACTCAGATCTTATGTGCTCTTATGCTTGATACCAAGGTCTCCCCTTTCTCTCTCATTCAATTATATAGCTTTTGCTTTTTTATGTTTTAATCGCGTCAACAGGTCGACTTGATTCTGATTATTGTTTTGATCCGATTACATATCCGAGTTGACCTACCGATGTTAATGCAATCATATGTTTCATGCTTATTTCAGTAATACTTATACCTAGAATTCTTAGGGGAGGATGGATTTTATTTGATGATAAATCTTAAATTTTATTTGCAATCAATTTTTCGTTTATAGGCTTTATTTAGGGTGCTGTGTGCCATTACCGTATGTAAAGTGTGTTAGCTATGTATCTCAAATGGAATCTAGGTGGAATTTGTGGATTTTATGTGGCTAGCTTTTGCTTGTTTCTAGCTGTTGTATATGTAAACAGTTTTTTTTTTTTTTTTCCTTAAAGATTTAACTGTACTGTAAATTATATGATCTTTCAACTGAGACCTGTATGTGGTGCCCAAACAGTCCTGTAGAATACAAGAATGGCTAATGTGTAGCCTGCAAGCATTTTTCTCCACTTCATTGTCATTTGTCTAAAATTATTAATACAATGTAGCAGTTTGGTTTAAAGGCTTCTGAATTCATGGCCAATTGTAGCTACTGTATCTGTTTTGTTTCTTGTATGAACGAAATCCTTTTATCGAATAATCAAGGAAATTTTTAATACTGAAGTTCTATCATAATATTAGCAAAAAATATTTAACAATGCTCTCACACAATCACACTGTTGCACCCATAAATCCATCTGAGCCCTCTCCTCTGGATAGCATAAATATCATTTTATTAGTTATGCTTTATCCTTGAGCATTTAGATTTTATCAACTTTGTCTTTCACATCATCTCACAACTTGATGTCTAACAGATTGTCTTTCTAGGCCTCATATTTGCAGAACTGTCTTGGTTTGGTTTGTCTGCTGCTGCTTGACCTAAAGATTTAGTTAAAAAAGCCAAATCATTAAACTTGGAAAATTTGTACCAAGAAGCCTTTATGCTTGTTTAACTTCTGCCTTGTTCTCAATTTGCATAGTATGGAAGGATATTCAACTCAAACCTTGAGACCCCCCAATCCCCCATATGGGATCCTTGCCATGTTTGGGAAACTGCTATCCCCCCTGCCTAGTAGTGGCCATCAGGACCTGTAAAAATGACTTACAAGTTACAACCAGGATTTTATCTCATTCATCCCAACAAAACTGTAACCTGGATGGGCTCCTTGATGTGATGTTTAATTGTAATGTGACAACTGGCAAGCAGTGCTTTCATGTTTTCTATGCTCTTACAGTGTAAATGTATTTTATTTTGTGATCTTCTGGGTACTTTCTTTTTACATGAATCTCTTTGACAGTTGCATAGCCTGAGTGGCTTGCTGGATCATTTGATTAATGATTATCTATTTTAAATGTGTATTTGTCAAACTGTCAGTACATTTACATTTCTTATTTAAAATAATCTGCTAGAGTTTCTGATGTTGTAGGGACCTGAAATACGTACTGGGTTTCTGAAGGATGGGAAGCCCATTCAACTGACAGAGGGACAGGAGATCACTGTTTCTACTGATTACACCATCAAGGGTGACACAGAGATGATTTGTATGAGCTATAAAAAGCTGGCTGTGGATCTTAAACCCGGAAACATCATCTTATGTGCTGATGGTACTATTACTCTCACTGTTCTGTCTTGTGATCCAGCTGGTGGAACTGTAAGGTGTAGATGTGAGAACACTGCCGTACTGGGTGAGAGGAAAAATGTAAATCTTCCTGGAGTTGTGGTTGATCTGCCAACTCTGACAGAGAAGGATACAGAAGACATATTGGAGTGGGGTGTACCTAACAACATTGATATGATTGCTCTGTCTTTTGTCCGGAAGGGATCTGATCTTGTTCATGTCCGGAAGGTCCTTGGCCCCCATGCCAAACATATACAGTTGATGTCAAAAGTAAGTGAAACATAATTTTTTTTTTTAATTATTTAATTATTTATTTTTTAATTTTTGCTTCTAGGTCCAGGTTTTGACTTAGTAGTATTGGATGTGAAGTCTCTCATCACCTAGTTTTTTGACCTGTTATTTTTGCTTTAGTGGCATTTGAGTTATGTTAATGTTTATTTTTTTTGTAGCATGCCAGCATCCACTTGACCTTTTTGTCTGATTGAATCCGTTCGATGTTTTTTGAATTTATTCAGGTTGAGAACCAAGAGGGAGTGATCAATTTTGATGAGATTTTAAGGGAGACTGATTCATTTATGGTTGCACGTGGTGATCTTGGAATGGAGATTCCAGTTGAGAAAATTTTCCTGGCACAGAAGATGATGATTTACAAGTGTAATCTTGCTGGCAAGCCAGTAGTCACTGCAACACAGATGCTTGAATCCATGATTAAATCTCCAAGGCCTACCCGTGCTGAAGCCACCGATGTTGCTAATGCCGTCCTTGATGGAACTGACTGTGTTATGCTTAGTGGTGAGAGTGCAGCCGGGGCTTACCCGGAGCTTGCTGTCAAGATCATGGCTCGTATATGTATCGAGGCAGAATCTTCCCTTGATTATGCAGCTATCTTCAAAGAGATGATTAGGGCTACTCCTCTACCAATGAGCCCCTTGGAGAGTCTTGCATCTTCAGCTGTCCGAACTGCTAATAAAGCCCAGGCAAAGCTCATTGTTGTGATGACACGTGGTGGTACAACGGCCAAATTGGTTGCTAAGTATAGGCCAGCTGTACCAATCCTCTCAGTAGTTGTCCCTGTCTTGACAACCGATTCTTTTGACTGGACTTGTAGTGATGAGACCCCAGCAAGGCATAGTCTTGTATACAGAGGTTTAATCCCTCTATTAGCTGAGGGGTCTGCCAAGGCTACTGATTCAGAGTCTACAGAGGTGATTCTGGAGGCTGCTCTGAAGAAAGCAACAGAAAGGGGCTTGTGTCTTCCCGGTGATGCTATTGTAGCACTTCATCGTATTGGAGCTGCATCTGTTATCAAGATTTGCATTGTGAAGTGATTGGGTAAGACATTAGTCTCTGATTCTGGTCTATTGGAAGAATGGGAGCAATGGTGGCGAGTTGCCTTATTTTGATAATGCTTTTATGCTTTGTAATATCTTGGCCGAATTATTTTTGGAGCACTTAGTTTTTATAATTATGATCTTATGGATCAGTGTTTTGCAATTTTTAAGCTAGAAATAAACCAAGGACATATATTTCAGGCAAACTGTGTTTTGTTCTCGGATTTCTTCCTGCAGACCTCCTGCCATAATGTTTTCTTCTCTAAATCCCTTTTCAAGTTCCCAGGTAGCTATAAAGTCGTTGAGTTTCATTGTATACTTGCGCATTATTTAGAGTTGTCCCATCTGTTTGATAAAATAAATGCAGCAGGCTAATGGTAATTTGGTGAACTGTAGTTCGGCACGGTGCCTGTTGTGGTGAGGATAGGATAGGGATGAAGGAGAATTGGGAAATGATTAGTGTATTATTAAGGGGACCATGTAGAAAAATTTGGAGTGGAAACCATTTATTATTGCGTTCTTTTCCTAAGAGGCAGGTCGGGCTAGTTGCTAGTAGTACGCCACGCTTAACATGCCAAAGTGAAAGAAACAAAAATGGTTTGTCCAAATTATGCCAAGTTCTTTTCATTGGTACCGTCATTCTCATTCCCTTTTTTTTTTTTTTTTTTTTTTAAATTTATTTATTTTGGTGGGGGGGGGGGGGGGGGGGGGTAGGGGTGATGCAGAGGTCATTGAGGAGAACGTGCAGTACAGTGAGGGGTTATCTTTCTTGGCCATTTCTTTTCTACCCATAAAAAAAGTAGGCTTCTTTTTCAAAAGTTAAGGCCGAATTCTGGACTCAACAAGTTGCCCACGCTGTTGAGTGTTTTTGATTATAATGTTATGGTATCAGGAAGGTAACTGTAATGAGGCAGCAGCAGCAGCAAGTGAATCGTGGCTGCAGGACGGTGGCACGCCTGTGCTGTATACTTACCCAGTATTATTTTTAGTATAAAATGAAATTTCTATTTATTTCCTTGGATTTTATTCAGTTCTACTCCGTAATATTCTACTCGTAGCTAACACCTTGGCTTTTCACACATGAATGCTGGGCGATAATAAAAACAAAATATCCGTCAAGAGATTGCTTCAGACTTACCTTTTGCACGCTGACTGATTACGTATGTGCATGGTGTTTTCCTGAGATGATAAAATACTAGTATATAAATATACATCTATGTAAAAAATAAAACCTCATCTCATTAATATAATCCTTCTGTAACTTTACAGTCTATTTTAATTATTTATGAAGTAAATCTGTCTTAACAACTTCTAGAAGAAGCTTATTAACAACTCAAACCATGAGAGTGGTGACTGGTGATCTGAGTGAGTGAGTGACCAAGGGCAAGTACGGAATTTGAGTGCTACAAAAAAGACAGTATTCCAAATGATGACTTATATATGATCAATTGAATCTATAAATATCTTCTCCTTTTGATAATCAGCAAATTATTTAGCTAAATAAAAGTAACTAACTTACAATACAAAAGATAAATACTCTTAAAAGATAAGTACTACTAAAATGATAAGCTAGCTAACTAAGTCAACTATTATCAAAAAGGAAAAGATTCTTAACTATCATTTATTAATAACTATCTTGGGAACTCAGGCAACTGGTTTCAATACATACATCCTGCTTGCATGAGAGTTGATGGTTGCTGTCAGGTTCTGCACAAACTTTTGCTTAAGAGTTTTATGCTGCATCAACAATTACAAAGAATTTAATATAATACATAAAAATTGCAGAATACACAGGAAATAGAGCTAATTGGAAGAAAAAAGTAGCTACAAAATACACAGGGTTAAATATGTTATACCTCCCAAATATCCCTAGCTTCTACAATGCTGCTGACGGGAATGCCAATATCATCCCAGTGAGCTGTTATAGAAGTACGAAACGCACCTCTATTCACTAAAAGTAGTGCTACCCTGTAATTGGTCAGAGGCCCTGACCATACCTGTCACATGGAGATAAAAATTTCTTACCATCATCTATATAATTAAGAAAATATGTTAAGGTGTAAGAAGATTTCTTACCTCCAAATCACCTTCCATCCTGACCTTTTTTGCTTGAATACCAAGAGGATCTGTACATAGAATTATGATGTTACCAAATAGTGTGAGGTGTCATACAGCTAATGCAAGTCATCAACATCCTGTTTACCTTGGTTTACTGCTATGACTTCTTTATTACCAATGATTTCCATTGTTTCCTTTGTCATATTTCTTACATCACACCCAATAAGTAGTGGTGCCTGCAGTGTCTCTTTTCGTATAAGAATTTATGACAACATTTTTCTAAATTAAATAAGATGGGGTTGAGAACTTCACTTCACCTTGGAAATGGCCCAAATGCTAAAGTGGACTATGTATTCGTGTTTTGACATCCCTCCATTCCCCACCTCAAGCATGTCTGGATCTATTCAGTCACAAAAGAAATCTCAAGTTCTCAACAACTCTCATATCTCCACCATCTACCAATAATTACTTTAACTAGTGCATAGAAAAAGTATGTACTACTGTATTTTTTCTAAACATGACTCCCATACCATTCCAACCACCGGGTCTTGCAAGATCAGCATAAATTTCATTCATGTCGGCTCTAGTCAGTAGTCACCATGCTGCAGTAAGTAAAAAGGTTAACATTTTAAACAAAATATCAGATAACATGATCATTACATATGTAGCAACAAATATAAAGAATAAAAAGACTCGACCTATCCCAGTAATCAGAAATGTCATTAGTAGTTCTCCAGCTATTGCCCACCGGATAACCCCATTGTGCAGGATGCATGTCTCCCCTAATCAAGAAGCAAACAACCAGAATCCATGCCATTATTGACACGCTTTAAAATAATGCATATCTATGTTTGGAATTTGGATGAAAACATCGTTGTCTTCTATGATTACCATTCGCAGAGTGAAAAGAAAACAGGGCGACCAGCTTCCATTAGTGCTCTGGTCATCACCGGGTATCTACACAGCGAAGCATATATGTTCAGAGAAAATCTAGAGTAACTTTTAATATTGGAAAACAATTCATAGCTTAGTTGGTCATAGTACATTAATATACCTAACAGTAGGTTTTGAGCCATCGTTATTGCAATTATCATACTTCAAGTAATCGATGCCCTGTAGAAATTTCACAAGTAACTAGCAGGTACTATTGAGCAGAAAGCCTTGATATGATTCAGACTCAGAAATGATATCAACTGAAAAGAGTTGTAATTGTGATACCCAAGATGCAAATGTCTTTGCGTCTTGCACCTCATGTCCAAGTGATCCAGGCATTGTTTTACTGCAAGTGTAGTACCTATATATAATGAAGATTTTGATGCATCAGAAACTATTTTCAGGGAAATCAAGGAAGGAGCTAGTTGCTGTCAGAAGATACCCTGCATCTGAATAAATCCCAATCTTTAGACCCTTGCTGTGTACATAATCTGCAAGAGCTTTTATCCCAGAAGGAAATGTGGATTTCTTATATAATGAAGATTTTGATGCATCAGAAACTATTTTCAGGGAAATCAAGGAAGGAGCTAGTTGCTGTCAGAAGATACCCTGCATCTGAATAAATCCCAATCTTTAGACCCTTGCTGTGTACATAATCTGCAAGAGCTTTTATCCCAGAAGGAAATGTGGATTTCTTGGGAACAAAGTTACCCTGATACATCATGAAAAAGGATAAACATTAAATGAATTTTCTTTGATTAACCTTGCACTGTGAGAAGGTAAGACAGAGACAGACCTTGTTATCGCGAGCTATTTCTGCCCAGCAATCATCTGACGAAGCAAAAAAGTAGAAAATTCAGCAGCAAGGCAGCAGTACATTACACATAAAGGAAAAGGAGGACTATATGTACTACATCACTACATTACCTACCAATGTTCACGTATTTGTAACCAAGCTTAGAAAGACCAGTTGAAACTAATGCATCAGCTGTCACAGAGGAGTGAAATTCCATTAATAAGAAATGTTTTATTTTAAATTCATTTACAGTATTACTCCCTTCGTTTTCAAATAATGGTCTTGCATGACTCCTTGACTGATTGTATTGAGGATAATGTGGTTATCCTACAGGACTATTTTTATTGTGAATAAGAGGGAGTACAAAATATATCCAAACTGCAAATCTCACCGGTTTCTTTGACAATCTTTTCTGTGACATTGCAGCCAAAGTGATTCCAACTATTCCATCTGAACAACAAACAAAAAAGAAAATGGTTGTAAGCCTAGACATATTTGACTCATGATAATAGCAATTACACCTTTGGAGACTCCGAAAAATCACTATTAATATGATCTGTCTTGTTTATTCATTGTCTAGCCTATCCAATAAGTTATGAGAAATATATGATTCAGAGAGAGGCAATAATATTAACAGTGAAGTAGGTAGTGTCATGCATTATTTCATGGAATCATCAGCCTAGCACAGTGCCAAGGCCTGTCCCAGCCACTATTATTGGCCCCCTGATGAGCTTTGCAACTACGAACTATGGAGCACTAGTCTAACATTACAAGTAGTTGAGCAGGGTAATAAGTATAGGAAAGGGACAAAAAGAAAGTGAGAGCTTACCCCATGGGAGGAGTGAGAGCAAGGCCATTAGAGAGCAAAAATCTCCGGTATGAACTGTGAATGACAACATTATGCAACTTTGTTGTTGTGCTATTCATGCCAGAACTGTTGCACCTACCTTGATCAATCATTACAAGTAGCAACATTGCCCATCTGAAAATCATCATATCACCTTAACAATGTATCTAATACAATTACCACGTTAAAACTCGGAAAGAAAATAATACAAGAGAAAAGGAACTCTTTAAATCAGGACAATTCTGAAGGGCTTTAATTATGGGTAGAATATAGAAAAAATGATTTTTAATGATTATTGGAGATGCCTAGCATGAGCTTAAATAGGCAAAGCACATTACAAGTACTACTAAAATGATAAGCTAGCTAACTAAGTCAACTATTTATCAAAAGGAAAATATTCTTAACTATCCTTTATTATTCCCCTCAAATTGGGATGTTTCTACTATGGTCATCCTTAAATGACCATCACTATACTTAAATGTGATTGGCCAATTTTTCCTTTTTTTAAAATGTTGGTCAAATTTT
The DNA here is from genome assembly GCF_948465745.1 of Chenopodium album. Lineage (NCBI taxonomy): Eukaryota > Viridiplantae > Streptophyta > Magnoliopsida > Caryophyllales > Amaranthaceae > Chenopodium > Chenopodium album. The sequence goes on from NC_137850.1 coordinate 270,109, forward strand.
TTTTTTTTTTTAATTTTTTCTATTTTTAATTATTTTTCAATTTTCCGAAAATTAATTTTTGATTTTCCGAAATTCTTTTTTTTTTTTTGAAATTATTTTATTAAAACAGTTTTTAATAAAATCCAAAAATAAGATTAAATTAAAAAAAAACAAAAATAAAAAATCGTTCTTCAGTGTTCTTTGTTCTTCAAGTTTCATCAATGTTCGTTCTTCAAGTTTCTTCAATGTTATTCATCTATGGATGAATTTTTACCACTAATTACTGATTTGTGTCCCTTAAACTTGTACATTGATGGACATTAAATATATGGTCCGGATCTAAACAACATATTCGAAATTTAAGATATCTGAATTCCGAGTTTTAGGGAATTTGGGTTGGTTTTTTAATCCTTGAATAATTGTTTTTGATTGTATAGTATCCATCAATGGATGCGAAATTGGCGATATTTTATGTTATTCGAAATTTAACCCGTTGTTCTCCAACTGTTTCCAATACTTGGGGCCCAAGTTGCTGGATCTTCTTGTCCCCTGCTCATTACCAAGTTTTATGAGCATATGCATTTTATTTTTGTGAGAGAATCATGCTATTTTCCCCCTCTTAGTAAACACAAGTTTTATAAGAGGAAGTGCTACATACTGCATAGTTCTGTAGAATATCCTCATAGTAACTAAATGTGAAATTACAACTCCTTCAAGTTGAACTTGATGAATCACTTACCATTCACATAGGGAGAAAAATATACGTCTGCCACTTTTTAGTAGGGCCTTACTCATCTTAGGGTACCTATCCACAATTGATAAGTGTTAGTGTTAACCTGAAACCATGGGGCTGGTAAGGCTGGTAATGAAGCAGATCAATTTCAGATTGTTAATAACACCAGTGAATAATTACTATTTTGACTTTCGTATGCTTGTAGCCTTGTAGTCAGTATTATGTAAGTAGTTACAAACCTTTCCTTTGGGTCAATCCCGTTGTTCTCACAGTTGTCATATTTCAAGTAATCAACACCCTATTTCAGACATTTTTTGGAGGGGAAAAAGGTCAAAAAAAAAAAAAAAAACAGCTGATGAGCAATCTTTATCTACATTAATCCAGCTAGAAGCCTTCAACTGAAAGATTGTTTACCATTCCATGTTGAGTGGCCTTGTATCATATCAAGATATCAATTACTCACCCAGGAGGCAAAGGTCTTCGCATCCTGCTTTTCATGGCCAAGCGAACCTGGCATGGTCTTGCTACAAGTCTGAATTCTGAAACAGCAATCTTGGTTTCAGATTTAAGCCGCTTAAACATGCATAGAGTTGTAACAGGATTGACTTCATATCACTATTTTATTTTATTTTTTTTCTGAGATGATCCATAAAATTTTGAGATAGAGTGAATACCCTGGATCTGAGTAAATTCCAAGCTTCAGCCCTTTGCTATGAACATAATTTGCTAGTGCTTTAATTCCTGATGGAAAAGGTTGAAGCTTTGGGAACCAAGTGTCCCTAGAATATTTGCACGGAGTTGGATTAGTGGGAGAAATTATAAATGTAAAGGAGACAGTAAGATAATCAGATATTCAAGGGTGAGAATGCACCTGAGAATCTCTGTTGAGTTCTGCCCAGCAATCATCTGTTATGTTACAGTTGATGACTTAGTAAGAACCTTTTTTTTAGGCCTAAAATGTTTTAGAATTTTGTAATTCAAAACAACAGGAAGCCAAACATTATCTCAAAAAGTTTGTAGATTTACCAATGTATATGTACTTATACCCTAGATCTGCTAGGCCACTCGACACCATAGCATCAGCTGCAGAAATGGTTTACAAAGATGTCCGTCATATATTCATATCTTGGAGCATATGAAGAACCTCCAAATATTATTTATTAGAAAAGGAGTTACCTGTTTCTCTTATCAAATGCTCATCAATCTTACAGCCAAAGTGGTTCCAGCTGTTCCACCTACTCAGAGGGAGAAAAACATGACAGATTCAAATATGAAGCAAATTTGACATTTTCCTTCTGTAATTTGATTTTACATGAGACGAACTTATTCTCTTTTCTTATCTCAAGTATGTAATCCCTAAAACATTCGTGTTTATTTAAAGGAGAGTGAAACTAGGAAACTTACACGAACACAAAGGGGGGAAAGGTTTAGGTTGCAGTTAAATAACTTTACAACAGAATCGTGCTGACCATTGTTTTTGATTAAATATTTATGAAATATATGCAGTCAAATATAGACAGACATTTATTTGCCCTTCACTGAATTTCAAGTTACTCTGAAGCCAAAGTTTAAAGGATGACAAGAAAGAAGTACTACACTTACCCCATTTGTGGAGTAAGACTAAGGCCATTGTTTAGGAGACTAAGCCGCCTGCCACCCAGAGACGTATTTGCTACTGATCTATTATTGGGAAGATGCATACGAGTTGCATGTGCAGTTCCTGCCACCAATATGATCCATACCAGTATCCTACCAATCAAAGCTCGGTCATGACCAACGCGCGATGACATCATTAAAAGAAACACCATTTCTCGCATGTTGCTCGTATACCAGTCCCATACCAGTATTGTTGCTCGCATGTTCAGTTGTACCATTTCTCCGAAAGCTGCAAGCTAGTAAGTTATCCTGGCCGATTTTCTGTTTATAGTTTATCCGAACAGTATTATACAGGAGTACAATCAAAGGAGAAAGAGTTGGAATGTGTTGTGTATGGATGGAAATCAAGGATATTGTTAAATATATATGATATATGTGAATATATCTTTCGGTTATGTGAATATATTTTCTGTTCCTAGTCTTTTGTATATTAGATAAGCCTAGCTTCTGTTCCTTAGAATTAGGCGTTGAACATGCTACTGTACTCCCTAGTTTTAGGCTAACAGCATGTATTGTATTTTGTATATATATTCACTGTAAGTCAATAGCATTCCTTTGAGGAATTATTTCGGATCTTTTACCAAAACGACTAATTATAAATAGTAATTCCAAAACTAGCTAAATAATTGACTAAGAAGGAAATTAGCTATTTCGTATTTTCCTTTGAACCGATTTGGTTCACTTTATTGATTCTTTTTTAATTTTTTTTTTTTGTTTTATTTTAATTTTGATTTAGGTTTTTTTTTTTTTTTTTTTTTTTTTTTTTTTTTTTTTTTAAGTTGGAAAATTTAAGCCATATACAAATATACAAAGTAATTTTGATCAAAGGTGTGCCTTGGTGGTGTGGGGGGTATGTGCTTCTCAGGCGGGCCTTGGTGGTTCGGGTTTTATTGTCAGGCGGCATGGGGGTTGGGTTGGTGAACCTCGGAGCTTTGGTGGTTGTGCTCGGAGTGGCGGCGGGATGGGTTGTTAGGGTTTTGTTCGTTGTCTTAGTTTTTAAGTTTCTTCCTGTTTTTTCTTTTAGGAGTCATTGTGTGCTTTTTAGTTTTGCTATTTGTTCCGTCTGTGTGGTGTGGTTGGGCGATATGGGGCATGCAGATCGGTGTACCGATCTTCTGGTGCAGGATTTAAGCCGGGTTTTTTGGCTATGGGGCTTCGGTTGGATCTTCTGTTGGTTTGGACTAAAGGGTTATGCTTCCATGCCGATATCCGTGTTTGAATCGGAGATTGTCTTGTCTATGGTGAAGTGTACGACACCAATTTTGATTTCAGGTCAAGGAGTACGGGATTTCGAGCCAATGAAGGTTCACGTCAGAAACTACAACATATTACCAGACCCCCTTGCAAGAGGCTGCATAGGACAGCGTTATATGAGCCAAGGGTACTTAAGAATGTCATTTTGCGAGTGCAATTGTAGTTTCCTTTATTTCGAACTTGCAATTGGTTCTTTTGTCTTTGTATTGTTCGATTACGATCTCTTATGTAAGTGCCGTATGGCTTATTATTAATGAATTTTAATCTCCCCCCTTCAAAAAAAAAAGTAATTTTGATCAAAAAAAAAAAAGAAAAAAAAATCGTCTAGATTGTATCACAAAAATTTGGAATTTCAAATAGTATTGGTCTATCAACACCACCACAAATTTATACGACAGTAACGGTTTTTTAGGTATTGTTCATCTTTACATGCCTCTTAATTGTATACACTCTTTGTTAATGTCGACTAATTTGAATATTTTTGAGTTTAAAATGTTTAATAATTCAAACTTACATATATTTATGTGATATATAATGAATATGTTCTCAGTTGATTTTTTTTTTTTTGGATCAATTTTTTGAGTGATTTTTTTAAATATTTTTATTTTGTGTAACTTTATATAAAAAAAATAAAAAATAAAAAAAAAACCATAAAGTGAACCAAATTGGTTCAAAGAAAAATCTATATAAATATTATTAAAGTAACAACCGCTGACATCATTATTTTTTTTTTAAATTGTACACGTGTCAGCTTCTCATTCATTTTTTTCCCGCCTAAACTTTTTTTTTCGTTTTTTTTTCGTTTTTTTTTTTAAAAAAAAAGAAATCTAACTATTGATTGCAAAGTAGTTTAATACCGTACATTAAACTTTTTAATTTTCAATAATTTTTCTTTTAAAAATCTTAAGGAAAACAAATATCAACCTTTTATATATGTGATTACTCCATCTAATTACAAAGTTTGCAAAATTTTATATAGACATGAATTTTCTTTTGTTTATATTATTTTAATTTTTATAGTTTGGTTTATGTTAATAATATCGTATGTAATACAAAGATTTTACATATTTTGATTGATATGTATTTGAAAATTACACAATTATAAATTCTTTTATTATATCCGTGCATCGTACGGGAGTTAATTTAGTAAGAAATAAATAATTTCTTTCAAGTCAATAATTTAGCTACTTTTGGAATTAAAATTTATGATTAGTCGTTTTGGTAAATACTTTTGTAAAATTAGCCATTTTGGTAAAAAATCCAATTATTTCTATTAGATATGATTAGGTGAGTATTAATGAGGTGGGTTTATAAGGATGCTTTCAAAAAAGGGTAAAGAATTAGGTGTAACTGCTAGGCCAGTTACTAGAACTTGGAGCAGCTTGGGCCTAGCAGCATAATTCAGTGGCCTTTAGCATAATTCAGTGGCCTTTGAAGGATTTTCGGTGGCATATCCCTAAACAAACAAACAAACAAACAAAACGAAAGTATTACAAATAATAATGTATGCCCATTATAGCTTGTAACTATCTCTTTAATATGACTATCTTAAGTGTCTTTGTAACTTCCTTTGTAACCTTCATATGCCTTTAGTTCACATTGTAACTCTTCATGAATGGACTCTTAATTGTCCATATAGGTTACATTGTTCACATCATGTATATATATAGATGACCCATGAAATGGATAAATTGAGACAACACAATTACCTATCTACATCTCTCTCTAATATTCTCCCTTTCCCCTTATTTTATAATACGTTATCAGCACCATGCTCTACCCAATTGCATTAGAAGGTCTTGATGTTCGATTAATTGATACTACATACCTTTGAATCATAATACTACATTATCGTCAGTCGATATGTAAGTATCTTATGATGTTAATTTTCTGAGTTGAATAATTATGTTTGACTTATGTGTACTAATAATTTTAAAGTTATTCATCTTATATTCTTGATATTTTAATACTGCTTTTGGATTTTAGTATTAAACATTCACAATTTTATTCGTTTGCTAGCTTATTGAAACATTAGTAGTTATGTTAATTAAGAATTGTATGTGGGCTCCTTTTTACATGTCGATTTAACATTACCCCTTGTCACTTGCGTTTAGCCGAAATACTAATTTTGTGCTATATATATTTATGTGTGTCGTCTGTTTTATGATCAATTATTCATTGTAATTTGTCTATATTTTAAGATTTTGTTACATATGATTCATGAATATATTATTCTCATACATATTTTTGCCTAGATATATACTCTATCCAATATTGATTTCTGAAATTATAAGTTTTGCCATAATTGTGATAATCTGATATTTCTGTACAACTTTTATATGTTTTTATTATTTCATTTTTTTTATTATCCTTATTTTATTTGTATACACTTTTATTATCAGCCATTATGTTTTTATATGTATATGTTTGATATTTTATGATATCTAATTTTGATATTATTTTATATAGTGAAAATGTCAAACCTTGCCAAGCTTGAATTTGTGGCCCTTGATATTACCGGAAAGAATTATTTATCATGGGTGTTAGATGCTGAAATACACCTAGATGTTAAAGGGCTTGGTAAAACAATCAAAGAGGCTAATAAGGCAACACCTCAAGATAAGGCTAAAGCCATGATTTTCCTTCGCCATCACCTCCATGAAATTCAACTGTGAAAGACCACAAACCCTTTGGAGTAATCTAAAGGAAAGGTATGACCACCAAAAAACAGTGATACTCCCTAGAGCTCGTTATGAATGGTTGAATTTGAGATTGCAAGATTTTAAATCTGTTAGTGAATATAACTCAGCTATGTTTAAAATAACTTCTCAATTGAAATTATGTGAAGAAAATATTACTGATGCAGAAATGCTTGAAAAGACATACTCCACTTTCCATGATAATAATATTGTCCTGCAGACACAATATAGAGAAAAAGGCTTTCAAAGATATTCTGAATTAATATCTTGTCTTCTTGTGGCTGAGCAAAATAACGAGCTGTTAATGAAAAATCATGAATCACGTCCTACTTGGCTCTACTCCATTCCCTAAAGCGAATGTGACAACCCATAACGAAAAAGAAACTAAAAACAAAGACCATTCCAGCAGTAGTGGTCGAGGTAGAGGTCGCGGTCGTGGCCAATGGCGCGGTCGGGGTCGCGGACGTGGATATGGTAGAGGTCGTGGAGGTCATTTCACAAATTCACTTTCCCACCAGAAGTGGGAACGTAGGGATGATAAAGAGAAAAGTGAGACCAATATATGTTACCGTTGTGGAGGAAAAGGCCATTGGTCTCGGGTTTGTAGAACTCCAAAGCATCTTGTTGAACTTTACCAAGAATCATTGAAGAAAGGAAAGAAAGTTGAGACAAACCTTGTTCTTGAAGATGGTGAAGGTGATTTTGATTTTGGCAATGCAAATCAATTCGATGTTGCTGATTTCCTCACTTCCCCGGAAGGGAATAATTTTGATTTTGGCAGTACAACTCATTTAGAAGTTGCTGATTTCTTCACTGCCCCAGAAGGGAATAATTAAAACTATATTGTTTTGTGTCAGTTTTAAGTATTAGACTTATGTTTGCTTATTCTAGTGACTTACTTAAGTTATTTTCTATGGTTGTAATAAGGACTTTTGCTTTATGAATTTATGAACTATTTGAGTGTTTTTATTGATTTATTTATTTATCATCTTTATTTTTATGCTTAATTTTTTGACATATATTTTATTTCATGAAGAACATGGATATTACTCAAGTTCAATTTGCTATGAATGGTGAAGAATTATGTCTTGCTGACAGTGCAACTACTCATACAATACTTAAAAATAAAAAATATTTCTCTCATTTGATGATGAAAAAGATTAATGTGAGTACCATATTGGGTAGTACAAATATCATTGAGGGCTCCGGAAGAGCCACTATAAAATTGCCTTGAGGAACTGAAATTAAAATAATTGATGCTTTATACTCCCTATTGTCTCAAAGAAATTTATTAAGTTTTAAGGATATTCGTAACAATGGTTATCATATTAAGACAATTAATGAAGAAAATAACGAATTCCTTCAAATCACGAATATAACTCAAGGCACAAAACATGTTTTGGAGAAACTCCCTACATTCTCCAGTGGTTTGTACTACACAAAAATTAATACTATTGAAACTTATGCTATAGTAAACCAGAAGTTTACTGATAATTTTGTTGTTTGGCATGACCGGTTAGGCCATCCCGGTTCAATAATGATGTGAAGAATAATTACAAATTCATGTAGACATTCTTTGAAAAGCCAGCAGATTCTTCATAATAATTTTTCATATGTTGCTTGCTCAGAAGGCAAGTTGATAATTCGCCCATCACCAGCTAAAATTAATTTTGAATCAATTAGTTTTCTAGAACGCATACAAGGAGACGTTTGTGGGCCCATACACCCTCCATGTGGACCATTTAGATATTTTATGGTTTTAATCGATGCATCAACTAGATGGTCACATGTGTCCTTGTTATCAACTCGTAACCTGGCGTTTGCGAGATTACTTGCCCAATTGATTAAGTTACGGACACATTTTCCAGATACTTCTATTAAGACTATTCGGCTTGATAGTGCTGGTGAATTTACATCTCAAGCTTTCAATGATTATTGCATGTCCATTGGGATAAATGTTGAACATCTTGTAGCACATGTTCATACACAAAATGGTCTGGCAGAGTCATTAATTAAACGTCTTCAGTTAATTACTAGACCATTGCTTATGAAATCCAATCTCACAATTTCTGCTTGGGGACATGCTATATTACATGCAACAGCACTAATTCGCATCAGGCCAACAAGTTATCACAAGTTCTCCCCATTACAATTGGTTTATGGTCAGGAACCAAATATTTCCCATCTAAGAATTTTTGGATGTGCGGTTTATGTTCCAATAGCTCCACCACAACGCGCTAAGATGGGTCCTCAAAGGAGGTTGGGAATATATGTTGGGTTTGAATCCCCGTCAATAATTAAATATCTTGAGCCTACAACAGGGGATTTATTTATGGCTCGTTTTGCGGATTGTCATTTTAACGAGTCACTTTTCCCAACATTAGGGGGAGAAAAGAGAGAGCAGGAAAAAAGAAATTAAATGGAATGAATTATCATTATCTTATCTTGATCCTCGAACTAAACAATGTGAACTGGAAGTTCAAAAGATAATTCATATACAAAGTTTAGCGAATCAATTATCAGACTCGTTTGCTGACCCAAAAAGAGTGACCAAGCCACATATTCCAGCTGTAAATGCTCCATTTAAAATAGATGTCCCGGAAGGACAGAATAAATTTGCTAATGAGTCTAAACCACGTCAGAAACGTGGAAGACCAATATGTTCCAAAGATAAGAATCCTCGGAAAAGAAAAAGAGCATTGATTGATGATGGTCAAATTGAATAAACAATTTTCGAAGGATCTCCAGAAGAGAATTTAGACATGATACAAAAAGAAATTCAGGTACCTGATAATGAAGAAATTTCAACAAATTATATCATGTCTGGAATTACATGGAACCGAAATCAAATCGACGTCGATGATGTTTTTGCATGTAAGGTAGCATTAGATGTTATGGATAATAATTAGGATCATGAACCAAAATCCATTGAAGAATATAGACAAAGAAATGATTGGCCAAAAATTGAAAGATGCAACTGAAGCAGAATTAAAATCTCTTGAAAAAAGAGAAGTATTCGGACCTGTAGTCCGTACACCTGAAGGTGTAAAGTCAGTGGGATATAAATGGGTCTTTGTGCGAAAGAGAAATGAAAAGGGTGAAGTTATAAGATATAAGGCATGATTAGTTGGACAAGGATTCTCACAAAGACCGGGTATTGATTATGAGGAGACATACTCTTCTGTGGTGGATGCAACTACTTTTAGATTTTTAATTAGTCTTGCAATAAGAGAAGGACTTGACTTACGTTTTGTGGATGTAGTCACAGCTTATTTATATGGCCCACTGGATAATGACATTTACATGAAGCTTCTAGAAGGATTCAAGTTGCCAGAAGCAGTAAAATCTAATTCTTGAGAACTTTTCTGTATTAAATTGAACAAATCCCTTTATGGATTAAAACAATCTGGGCGTATGTGGTATAACCGACTAAGTGAGTATTTGTTAAAAGAAGATTATAAGAATGATCCTATTATCCCATGTATTTTTATAAAGAAATTTGGATCAGGATTTGTTATAATTGCAGTGTATGTTGATGATTTGAATATCATTGGAACTCCTGAAGGGATTTCGGTGACTGTCAATTATTTAAAGAAAGAGTTCGAAATGAAAGATCTTGGAAAGACAAAATTTTGCTTGGGGTTACAAATAGAGTACCTAGAGAATGGAATCCTTGTGCATCAATCAACATACATAGGAAAAATTCTTAAAAGATTTTCTATGGATACATCACATCCATTGAGCAGCTCTATGGTTGTAAGATCACTTGATGTAGAGAAAGATCTGTTCCGACCTCGGGAAAATGATGAAGAAATTCTTGGTCCTGAAGTACCATATCTTAGTGCAATTGGAGCACTAATGTACCTTGTAAGTCATACACGACCCGACATATCATTTCCAGTTAATTTATTAGCAAGGTTTAGTTCATGTCCAACCCGAAGGCATTGGAATAGGATTAAACATTTACTTCGTTATCTTCAAGGTACGAAGGATATGGGTTTATTTTTCCCAAGTTGTCCAAAAAAAATTTGATTGGCTTTGCAGATGCAGGTTATTTATCTGATCCTCATAATGGTCGGTCACAAACTGGATATGTGTTCACATATGGTGGTACTGCCATTTCTTGGCGTTCCATGAAACAAACCATTGCAGCTACTTCTTCCAATCATTATGAGATTTTAGCAATTTACGAGGCTAGTCGTGAATGTGTATGGTTAAGGTCGGTAATTCAACATATAAAAGAAGTTTGTGGTTATCATCTGGGAAAGAGGCACCGACAACTCTATATGAGGACAATGCAACTTGTATTGCTCAACTTAAAGAAGGATACATCAAAGGTGACAGAACAAAGCACATCTTACCCAAATTTTTCTTCACTCATGATCTTCAGAAGAATGGAGATATAAATGTATTGCAGATTCGTTCAAGTGAGAATTTAGCAGACTTATTCACTAAGGCTCTTTCGACCGCAACATTTAAAAAGTTAGTTTATCGTATTGGATTGCGTCATCTCAAAGATCTTCAGTGATATAATAATGAGGGGGAGTAATTGCGCGCTGCACTCTTTTTCCCTTATCCATGGTTTTTTCCCATGGGGTTTTTCCTGGAAAGGTTTTTAATGAGGCAGCATATAAGCGCATTAAATTTCTCTTAGATAATGGGCATCCAAGGGAGAGTGTTACAAATAATAATGTATGCCCATTATAGCTTGTAACTATCTCTTTAATATGACTATCTTAAGTGTCTTTGTAACTTCCTTTGTAACCTCCATATGCCTTTAGTTCACATTGTAACTCTTCATGAATGGACTCTTCATTGTCCATATAGGTTACATTGTTCACATCATGTATATATATAGATGGCCCATGAAATGGATGAATTGAGACAACACAATTACCTATCTACATCTCTCTCTAATATTCTCCCTTTCCCCTTATTTTATAATAGAAAGAACCTTAGTTTGTATGCCCGAAAATCTTCTCTATTTGCATGTCGTGAAAATTGCTATGTTAAGGTGTTTGTGGAACACCTCCCATTTATAGCGATGGAAAACTTGTTAGAGAAACAATCTCATGATTCTTTTGTAGTTATGATGAATTTCATTTGATTGCATTCGAAAAATTGAATGTGATCGTTTATTATTTTTTTACCAAAGAAACAATTTCACAATAATCCATTTGATCTACTTTCCCATAATTTAAAATAAGAAGAGTCTGCCTCAAAAAAAAAACAAAAAAAATAAATAAATAAAAATAAAAATTGAAGAAGAAACATACCTTGTCTTTCAAAGTAGATTGAAAACTCTTTCTTTCTAGGGGATTAAAAAAAAAAGCTTCTCTCTAAAGAGGAATTGTGATTAGAAACCTAAAAAAGCCAAACCAAAAACAAAGATTGGGGCTTCCCACTAGTGAAACAAATGAGAACCCCTTCAAAACTCAACAACGAAGACTAGGGCTTAAAAGATCAACAATGGAGACTATGAATTTAGAAAATATGTCGTAGAATTTTGAGCGTTTTGGGGTCTGATGAACCATATGTATATAGGATTTATAAGCGCATTTATGCTGCTTTTATAGTAAAATTTGGGTCTTTTAGTTGTATTTAAATTTACTTTTACATAAGTTGTCCATCTTGTGCTTTATTACACTATATGTTTGTGTTTTTCTAAAGATATCAGGTAATTTCATAATCATTTGGATGCTTCCATAGTTTTAGAATTAAATCAGATGACAATTGAATGGAAATTAAATGGATTGGCGTTATAGATCAGACTATCAAGTGTTCAGAGAATGAAGACTCCAAGATATACTAACGAGTAGTAAAAGTTAGAAAGAGCAATACATGGTTTCCCCGGGCATAAAAACAACTCCTTCAGTAGTTCAGTGGGGAGGTAATAATATCTAAACTAATATAACAAGCTCACGTTAGTGTGGGGGAATTTACATTAGAAATTGATGAAATACATATTGATCGTAAATCAGAGTCACCTTGTTATAAGAAAAATTAAAAAACAAAATCACTAGAACTAAAGCAGCTAGCCTGCCAATTGATTTATAATTTGATCAGCTCCCTTCTAAGGAAGGATTAAGTCAGTATTCCAAATTTGCCTGATTTCCCTGCCAGAGAAAGTCAAGACTGTTTCAAACAAATGACCTAAGTTATTACATCCCCTTCATGATTATAATCAATAATTCCCAGAAACTGTATGCATAACCAAAGAGGGCAATCTGAGTACGAGTGGACAACCACCAAATGCTCTAGGTTACCTGCTCTTGGCAACAAAAATCCCATCAAATCTGTGACTGCAAGCCAGCTACATTTTCCCTGAAACATCAAGCCATATCAGGCACGTCAAAATATCAGCTCCAAGGTATTGCAATTCAAAGCAAAAAGAAGCCCATGACTTCTCATGATACCCTGACTAAAAATAAAAAAATAAAACTGTATAAATTGGAGCCTTAGCTTGGAGGGAATATTATTCAAAGAAAAGCTCTTTCAAAATCCCACAAAAAATTTCAAGGAACTGCTCAGCTTATACAGAAAGCTGATCTCAAGGAGTTTGATAATCGGTAAAAGGACCATCAAATTAAGGAACACAAAAGCTCTTATAACATAGGAATATGCACCTCGAACATATCAGCTTATTCTGAGCTTTCATCATTATCTTCTGAATCAGATCCATCTTCAATCATCTTTTCAAGGGCTTCTATGTCTCCAGAGTGTGAGAGGGTGTCTATCCGTAGCTTGTCTGCATCTTCACTGCAAAATTCAGCAGCCAAAAAAAAATAAGAAAATGGAATAAATAAGAACAAATAAAAATAATGATAAAATTAGAGCACAAGACTTACTCTGTAACTCCAAAAATTTCCTTCACAATTAAAGAGTTGTCCCTAGCACAGAACTCCGAAAGCTGCATCACAATCAAAGCATAATTACGTGAGAGTGCAAGGGTGGGCATTTGTGCAGGAATAAATCAACTTCCATATAGCCTGCTAGTCCTATCATGACTAGAATAGTACTGATTTGCTGAGGCAAAATCAAGGAGATTGAAAAGGTCAGCAAACCAGTAGGTTTTCTCATTTGACCACATTGTTACTTTCAATGGTATTCGCTATACGGGATCTAACAAGCAGTCAAGTAATTACAAATTCTCAAAGCTACAACTCTTACGCAAATTGAAGCTACTTAACAGTTTACAGGTCTGATCTTAAGCAAACTTTCACTTTATAGGTACAAGGGCTCTAACGAGCAGTGAGGTAGTTACATCAAGACCTCCAAGATCCAGTCAATAGCATGATCATAAACAGGGGTTCATGTGGAAATCTCCTCAGGCGTAAGCAGAACATGTGAATTAGGCGGTGAAACCCCAAGTAAACCATTTGCAACACCTATAATCCTGATTCTAAATAGTAATTACCACAATGATTGGGACCAACAAGCATATACTACATTGTACCTTCTGAACAATTGTATATCTTCAGCCTTGTTGTTACCCCCTATATGGGTATCAATAGAAAAAAATTAAAAAAAAAAAAAAAAAATCAAGTTGACAAACAATTGAAAACATGAAGATCCAAACTAAGGACAGAGGGATTAATGAAACATATTTGAAGAAGCAAATAAATTAACATCGGATATACTTCAAAGAGAGGGGGGTTTGTGTCTATGGAAACTGCTAAGAATAAAGTGGAGCATCAAGCGCAAGTTATTCAAAGACAATATGACAATTACATAATAATCTTTTAACAAAATAAAAGGGTAATTAGATTGGGATTGTTTCTTAGGCTCTATTTGCCTCAGCTTAATTTTGCTTAACTTTTATTTTTATTTTTATTATTAACTTTATATGTTGAACACCTAGAACTTATTTATAGCTTATTTAAATAAGTTGAGAAGAACAAAACCTTGGAAACCATTTTGACAAAATTATGTACCCTAGATTTATAGGCATTGGATTCAAGGCTTATTCTTCTTTTCCATTCTTTTAAACCAAGTGCTTCAGAAATCTGATTTGAGAAGAAATGGATTTTTTGGCTGAATCCTACAAATCATACAAGGTATCACTGTTTACAAGAATGAGTGAAGTTCTAAATCAAACTGTCCTCTGAACACTCATCATATAGAAAGCTTAATCCTTCCCCATTACCATTGGGCATTTTCCAAGTATCTGGTATTCTGGCTGGTTTGAATCTATAACAGTTCCAGAGATTCAATGACCTGCAATTTCAGCCATTGTCTTCATAGCTACAGTATCTAAAGCACTCAGAAAATATCTTCAGAATCAAAATAGTTACAGGGGATAGAGCAACCTCTTCTTATTCTTCTTCTTCTTCTGCTTGAACGCCTTAATCTCATAAGTGGGATCGGCTACATGAACCAACATGAGGACTTCCCAAGAGGTCACCCATCCTTGTACTACTCTCAATCATTGTGCCTCATGTCAAGTGATGTGACAAAATTTTACACTGGCCTACCGTAACCCTCCTTTATCCAGGCTTGGGACTGGCAGTGGGAAACCCACTGGCGGGATAGAGCAACCAATCTATATAATTGAAAATGTGTCCTTGATAACAGATTTTTCTAATGACCTTTTTCTTTTCTTGGGGGCGGATGGGGGATTTCGCAAACATCCACACAAGCTGAACCAGAACATAAAATCTGAAAATTGATGGAACAAATAAGCTTATAGATTCAACGCAAAGAAAGCTTACCTCAGATAAATAGAAAACCTTTCCGAAAAGAGCCTGCACAGCAAGCTTTCTCTTGAAACCCCTTTCAGTATAACCTGAAGCATCCATGACAACAGGACCTAAAGAAATGGAAATAATGTCAGAGATATATGGATAATCAGTTTGAAAGATGCATAGAGAGGCAGTTTTTTGGATGCATTGACCATAAAGGACCAATGTTCCAACTTCCAAGTGACACAAAAGGGACAACATACATGCATAATGCTTTAATTGCTTTACATCTAATTGTATGTTGGGGAATGGAAGTTTCATTTAAGACAGAAATACACATACAGGGTAATTTTTTGCAACAAAAAAGGCACCACAATTTCACATGGACAACCCCTTCTCACAATTAGTGGAAAAATCATAGAATAACACTCAAATATCTAACCACTATATAACAAGATGCAAAGGTAGATTAAATACAACTCTATGCCCATGTTTTACGCCATTTAGCTCCTATCCGATTACCAGTTAACCACACTAATTCCATATATGTGTCCAAACAAGTACAACTTTTGGACTGAGTAGTTTAATATGCTCTCTCACGACTCACATATAACTTACAATGCCCTCCTAAAAACCCCAACTAAAGTATCTCAGTTAATCAATATGTTTATTCATGCTCATTGTCCTCAACCCCTCTAAAATCAAGATGGAATTGCATTCTCACACCATGAGATGTTAATAATATACCTAATCAAATTTCCACATACGTAAGGAGTCAGTGGTCGCATACACTTGAATGGTTTTACATCTCTCATATTCATTGGTAGCGACTCTACCTTTTATGAGGGTCACAACTCACAACCCACAAACCGTGGCAAGTATCACACACACTGACACACATATACATAGCACAACCAAGAGATACGTATGACATCCATTCCTCTACCATTGAATCCCTCCACAATTTGCCTGATAATAAAAAAAATGCCATCAACCATCATGATACATATGTTGTTGTGTTTATACTCTTAAGACAAGACAAAAATGGACAGCATCATGTACTCAGAAATTCCATAAAAGTATACCAAGTAACCAAGAAGAAGCCAAGACTTACATCCACAACAATATAGAGCAATTGGCAGCTTGAAAGTTAATGATTTAAGTAGGAGACCAATTTATGAATATAAAACATAAAATTAGAAATTGTAATCCGCACAAATCAAGTCATCTGACAACAATTTAAGATTACAAGGAGATGAGGGAAACATAAATAAAAACCAGGTATTTACTTTTTAAAACAGGAAATACCTTTGTCCTTCACAATACGTCTTGATACATCATTTAAAATTTCAGCAAC
This sequence comes from Chenopodium album, assembly GCF_948465745.1. Lineage (NCBI taxonomy): Eukaryota > Viridiplantae > Streptophyta > Magnoliopsida > Caryophyllales > Amaranthaceae > Chenopodium > Chenopodium album. The sequence continues at coordinate 286,468 of NC_137850.1, forward strand.
TTGGGAGTCACTCAACATTGAGGCTTTCCTTAGTTGAATCAGGTCTGCAACCGTGTCTCCATTGAATGGTTTATCATTGAATGCATAACGAAGGTACTTCCGCAGAACATCCTCCATGCTAAAACCTGTCTGAATATATCAAATTTTATATCTTTTAGCACATAGCATGAAAAACTTGAGCATGCAAAACAGCAAAAGCACATTAGAGTTTCTGAAAATCATGTTTGAGAGGTTGACAGCAACATATGTAACTTAAACTATTATACATATATAAAATATCCTTCATCCACAATAATTTTTTCTTTCCACCTTGCCTTCAACGTTGACATTATTTGCAAGTAATAGATCCCTCTCAATGCATCCACAAGGAAAGAATATCCCAGACAAAATAAGGTACCACAAATAAAGTAGAAGACTAGTTGTTGGAGAGGCAAGCTCCAAAGAGACAGAATTAAACAACACTAGTGACACGTGTGACTATAATTGCATGGTGTAACCTTCCCCTAAAGCAGGAATTAATAATTTTTTTAATGGTGGTTTAGCATTACAAAGAATGGGAGTAGATATGTTCAAGCATCTAAAATCCACCCCCTTTTAAGTGGATACTAATGTATTTCCTTTAACAACCTGTCGATGGATAGCACCAGTAAAATCACAGACCACTTCTACGGGATTTCAGTTTCCAAAGGACACTTATTTGTGTGTTTAGGGCATAACTTGCAACCAAAGCTTCTCAAAAGCATAGCTTTGAAAAAATTATTTCATAACAATAACAGGATTATAATAAAAGATAATACTGTGAATAGTATTACAAGACTATCTTAGATGATAAGCCTCTAATTGAAGAGCTAATAATATAAGCATATGAAATTACATTGAATAAAAGAAGAAGGAAAATCTCCGACGGTTAAATTTAACACTTAGAAGCTTGTAAATTGGTTAATCTTTTGGGCACATATGTCATTGCCATTGTAAGCAGTAATCATTTTAAGCAAAATGTTGTAATGCATAATTTGTAGTTAGCTTCAATACAGATTATAATGTGTAACATCTAAAAAAATTTGAACAAGGCAAGTGTCTGTTTCTTTCTCTTTTCCCTGCTGGACATTACTTAGAAGCATGCATCTCACCTTTTTCACGATATCCTCCAAAGCAGAATACTGAACTGCATCTCTGCCTTTCTCAAAGAGTTGATCAATTGACTTATTCAGTGTGGCATTTTTCCTTACCTGCAGTTTAAATCCAACAATCACTCTTTGTAAAATGTCCAAATAAGCTAAAAGCCAGCAAAAATTAGGGCTTGTTCAACCCCATATCACTCCATTAAAGCTAAACTAGTAAAAATTAACATACATAATCACAAGGGTCCTCTCAAAAATTCAAAACACAAAACATTGAAAACAAAGGAAAGTAACTAATGAATCGAAACGCAGATAAAAATTGAAACTAAAACCTAAATAAAAGTATGATTAAAACAAACGAAAAAAAAGGGTACCAATTTACGGCGTTTTTCTCTCGGGGAAGTGAATTTGTTAAGCGCCTTAAGAAAGCCAGTAACAAAAGTAATCCCCAAAACAGCTAAAGGAAGCGCAAGAAACCAAGGGAAAGAGGTCTGGCCCACTCGTGGACCAGGGATAGCTTGAGAAACAGAACCAGTAAATTCCACCAAATCCAAAGCTTTTTCTTGTATCCACGGAAGATCTTCCTCGACTTCAATTTCTTCTTCATCTTGTTGTTTCTGGGTTTTGTCATTGTCTGTTTTTGGTGTGGAGGTTGATTTGCCGAATGCTTTGGATTGTAACGAAATCTGGGATTTGTGAGGAGAGAGAAAGGATGCGGAAAAGAGGAGAGGAGCAGCGCCCTTTCCCTTTGAGGATGTCAGAATGCTTTCTCTGGATTTCGAATTGAATGATGACACACAGAATGTTGCTGTGCTTACCATTTTCGCCATTGTTGGGTTAACAACTTTGAAAGGTGACTGTGTTTATGTAATGCGATAACGGCTACCAAATTCGACTCATGTTGATGGAATTGTTGATTTAATTGTAAATGGGCAAAAGCTAATGAGCGCCCCCGGCGCGTTAAATAAGAGAATTAAATTGCAAATATTAGAGCAAAATTAACATTAATTACACCGAATGACGCGTGATTTTGTCATGCATTCCTAACTTAATACCATTTCAACCAATATAATTACTCCTTATCTAACGCCCCGGGGCGCTCGTAAGCAAGATCCTTGCAAATCCTTTCCCTTTTAAGCCCCAGAACATCGGTTACTGTTTGAAATCTACAGTGTTCACCCGTAAATGCCCTGGTTTTATTTTGGCCTTTTCGGACGGTTTTGCCCTTGTTCTTTGAATATCTTTTTTTTTGTTTTTATTTTTCCCTAATTTGATGTTTCCTCTCTTTTGGAATTTGGATTCTATAGTCAATGAGTGTGTGGCCCCTCTATTATTTATTTGTTTAGAATTTGCTGTCTTTTTTTTTTTTCCTTTTTGGGTTTATTAACGAATTGCTAAAATCCACTAAAATAGGTATTTTAATTGCCTACAGTAACTGGGAAAACTGCGTTTTCAGAGTAGATTGCATTAATTGCGTTTTGGTTTACAGTTTTTTCAAAAAAAAAAAATTTTAGAGCTTGGGTATTTTAATTGCAATTAATTTCGTTTTACAGTTTTTTTTTCGTTTTACAGTTTTTTTAAAAAAAAAAAAAAATTAAAGAGCTTGGGTATTTTATTTGCAATTAATTTCGTTTAGGTTTTGGTTTTACATTTTTTTAAAAAAAAAAAATTTAAGGTTCGGTATTTTAATTACATTAATTTCGTTTGGGTTTTACAGGTTTTTGTTTTTTTTTTATTTAAAGCTTTGGTGTGTGTTGTTTATTGTGGGTAGATTAGTGTTGGTGTGATGAGTTTGTTACAAGAGTGGTTAGATTAGTGCAGTCAATGAGAGATTTTGCTTGTGTGACTGTGGTCTTCCATATTTTAAGGCTTATATTAGAGCTGTAGCTTGTTTGACTGTCTATAGGTGTTGAATTTGTGTCTGTTTTGTTTACCAAAGTAATATTTATTTATTATTATTACCTTAGTGTGTGCTTGTATTAGATGTATATATATAGGATTCATCTTGTTTGTACCTTCTCTATCACTTGCATTTTGTCATCTAATTTCTTCTCTTGTTTTTGTGTGCTAAAAGCCTACGACAGATTGACTATATATAATTCTAAACAAAGAAAGCTCAGGTAATTGTTCACAATTGTTACATATGTATCTTATTGATTATTACATTGTTATGGTTAATGCAAGAGCTGCCAGCAATTTTAATGGACCCAGGCTATGACTATCCATGACAAATGACAATTCCATACACCACTGGACTGTGACAGGGACAAACCAGCAATTTTGTTATAATTTGCACATTGATGGATATATTATGTATGCTGTGTGTTTTGTTCATGGAATGTAGTTTATGTACTGAATAGTTATTTGCTTTATCAATGGACTGATTCTTGCAAGTAGTGATATTTGTCTTTAATCATCTGTGATTTAGCCCTGAATTTTTTTTTAGAAGAAAAGTGGTTGTTGTTTTTGTTTTTGGATGAGGTGTTGCTTTCATGCTATGTGTTGTTAGGAGGAGGGTGTGCTTTGTTAGCTTGAGTTTTTTTGGAGGGAAGGGAGGTTGTTCTGTTTCGATCATAGGGCATTAGTGAATTGTTATTTTCATTGGTTTGGTCAACAATGCTTAATGTTATGTTTATGGGATAGAATTTATGTCATGAATCATTGTTTGGGTTTCTAGATTTGATATATACAGAGAATTTGCTGTCTTTCATAGGTCTTAGAGAATCATATTTGTTTATTATTACAAAATGATAGCCTAGATTGCTTTTGTTAGTGGATTGATCAGCAGCCGTTTCAGTGTTTGGGGTGGAGTTTTAGGTGCTGATTTCTGAGGGTTAGTTTAGTGATGTAGCCTTCAGTTGTCATGGAATGTGGTTGCTGGCTGTATGAATCATTAGTGGGGTGTTCTTTTTAGTTATTCTGTGAGCAATAGTAGTCATGTGGAGGAAAAGTGCATGTGATGGTTATAGTTTGTTTTCTGTGAGGTAATCTGTTTTGTACAAGAATTGTACCTGTTAGGAAGAGTTCGGTGTGTTACCCATAAAACATGATTACTTACTATGTGGCTCATAGTTGACTCTGATCATGAAAAGTATACATTGTATGTGTGTGTGTTATACAAAAATATTTAAGCAAGTGTATCATAATCATTTACCAGCAATTGTTTAAGGAGGTGTATTCTAATGACACTTTCTGCCTGTTTATGAAAGTCTATGATGTTACACTAAGTTGGTTTGCTGCTATAGGCTTTATTAAAATTATATAGGCTTGAAAATTAAATGTGTTTCTTGGTAGTTTCAGCATAAGGGCTATGGTGAAATTCTTAGAGTGGTTGCAATGGAGTGTTCTTTAATAAGAATCACGTCTCCATCAATGGACTGATTGACTTATAATTGTTTACAGGTCATGGACTTACCGCCCACGCAAGTAATGATGCCTTTCCGTCCTCTTTTGAAGCAAATTACCAGTTACTTGGACTTTCCTGATCCAGATTACCAATTTGTCGATGAACCAGGAAGCATTGCTTGTGTGGTTATAAAGACAGACTGCGGACCCATTGCTTCTGTTTATATAGGTGGCTATACTAAGAGTGTAGAGGAATCTTATGAGGTGGCTGCTAGAAAGGCTGTCTATGATCTTGTGAAAAAATATGAGATAGTTGTTGAGGATGTGACCTATTTAAGGAAACAAATGTACGATCGATGTGGCCAATTGTTTTGGTTCAAGAAGGAGGAGTTAGAGCGCATTGAAAGGGAGGAACCTAAGATCTGTATGCATGAAGAAATAGCTACTGGCCTTGAAAATAGCCCTAAGAAGATTATAGTAGACTTTGTTGTGCTTTTAAGGGCTATCTTTAGAGCTGTTGATATAAGATGCACTCCAATTGAGACTATTGAACATTCTCCTGATAAGTTCACTTCATGGTTTACTATCATGCCTCACAAAGAAGGGGTATGCTTCCGCTGTTTGTTTAGTGATTACTGCCCAACTGCAGCTGCAGCAAAGCAGAGCTTAGCTAGGAAGGTTGTGGACTATCTTGTTGATGTGTTTAATCTTGTAATAATTGATGCTAATTACAAGGTTACAACAGCTAGGTTTGATGCCATTTTATGCACCTTAGAGAGGGAGAGCTATGTAAGTGCTAAGGAACGAGTCTTAGGCATTAAGGAGCAGCTAGAGCCTTCCACAGTTTTGATTGAACAAGATTGCCTTACCCCTCTTGGGCAGGAGTTCCAGGTTCCTGTGTCTATTCCACCTGTCTTGCCTCCTAAAAAGCGCCTGCTGCAGCACATCTATGCAGAGACAGCTCCTGTTCCCGATTCTGATTGTGAGATGGTTTCGGTGTTTCCAGTACCGAAAGATTTTGATGGCTATTTTAGGCATGCAAAGTTTGTTAGGGGTTAGGAACTCTAGGTGCCTGTGTAGAAGTCAGTGTTTTTATGGATGTATTGCCTGCCTTCTTTTGCTAATTTATTAGGCTAGGTAATTGATGTACTATGCTCAGACTATTTCATGTGTTGTTGTTAGTTTTTAATGCTGTTAAGCCTTGGTAGATGCCATTATGTAAGGCTTCTTTTGCTAAAAGCTCTCTTGGAGCTGACTCTATGTTTCATATTTGGTGAAGTAATGTAATGAAGTTATTAGAATGTTTTATTTTATTAATTTTCTTAGAGTAAATCTCATGGTCCTCTGATGAATTATTTAGTTACTTATTCACTTATTATATTTCATATTTGAGAGTCAGGATTAATGGATTGCAGCTGATAGACCCTTGGAGTTGCAATAAGGGCCTGAATATTTGTAGCTATGTAGTTCGTATATAGCTATTCAAATATGAGTATGTTCTAAACCATGTTGTTTATGCTTCATAACTAATTCAAACTCTGAAACTAATTATTCCGAACATTTTATTTGATGAGCATGTTATAGATCGTCTCTTACGAGAACCATCATCTTCGAAGGGATATAACTCTAAACGCCTTAAAAGTTTAGAGTCTGGATGTCAGGATGAATTGAACAGGTATGTATATAGACAAAGAAATCAATTAAAGTAAAATTATGTATACATGGACATGCTTTATTTAGATTACAGAAAGATTAGTATTAACAGTAGTTACTTCTGAGCCTTACAAAAAATAAGCCAACGAGAGTAAAATGTTCTGTTCCTGTTCCTTTTCTAGCTTACAGGCTCAGCCTGCTACAGAACGTGCAAAGATATCGAAGACTAGGCATCCAATTACAAGTAATCGCATTTGTCTGGAGTCATATAGTATTTTATTCCGGTTTTACTTGTTCCTTAATATATACATATATGAGTGTGTTCTCAATTTTTTATGGTGAGCAGAAACCCCTGATGCAACAATTGGTCAGAAATTACCTGCAGAACCATATCAGCTCCCTTGTCCTACTGAATGTTCTAAGTGTAGGGCACGCAAATTTGCTTTTGAAACACCACACTTCTGCTGTTGTAATGGTGAGGTTAAGATTGCTGCAAATGATTACCCTGCAGAGCTTGTGAGACTTTTAACTTCTATGGATGAGGATGCAAAGCATTTCAGGAAATACATACGATTGTATAACAATTTGTTTGCATTTACATTGCTGGGTGGAAAATATGATGCTAAGACCAAAAAAGGGATTTATGTTTTTAAGCTGCATGGTCAGCTATATCATTACATTCCCTATCTACTTCCTGGAAGGGAAGGGCCTAAGTACATGCAGCTCTATTTCTATGATGGACAGCTTGAAGCTCAGAAGCGATTAGGCTGTTTTCCAGAACTTAAGCAAGATGTGTTAGCTATTTTGATGAAAGTTACTGAGGTCAATCCTTATGCCAAGTTCTTCCGTTCGTTGAGAGAGATCCAAATTACTGAGTCTACGCAAATTTTGATAAACAAGACAACTGTACCAGATCAACGTGTTTACAATGCTCCTTCCACTGATGAAGTTGCTGTCATCTGGCCAGAGAATACATCTTCCAGTGAGGCAGAAAGTCCTCATATTTTGGTGACAGCAAAAAAGGATGCATTTCAGAAAAACACAGCTCAAGATGATTCTATTGAAGATGATTCATCACATAATGAGTCATCTGGAGGTGATTTATGTGAAAAAAAATCATGTCATAGGATAATGCATTACTATGGTTGTTATGATCCCCTGCAGTACCGCTCCTTTTTCCATATGGTGATTGTGGTTGGACTCAGGGGTTAAAAAATATGTCACATGGTGGAGTTCAACAGCTACAATCACATCAAGATCCTGTGTCTTCATGCACTGTTCATACAACAGAGGAATTGATGGAGGAAGAAGCAAGACGTATGTTTGCTTTCTTACCTTTATTATTTAGAAAAGCCAAAAGGATACAAAATCACTTTCACTTTTAAAAAAAAGGAGATTGGATGGTTACATACAGTTATTGAACATATATACCTTCCCATGTTATTGTCTATGGTTTCTGTTCTTTTTAACTAACAAAAAAAAGGTGTATTTGTAGGTGCAAATGGAGGTTCTTCGAAGACAGATAGAAACATTTCAGCAAGGGAATACTATGCATACAAGCTTCAATGCAAGCCAAATAATTTGCTACTGAGATCAGGCAGATGCTTCCAGCAATATATAGTGGATATGTATGTGAAAGTAGAGAATACTCGGTTAGATTTCTTTCGTAAGAATCAACAAACTATAAGAGCAGATCTCTATCGAGAAATTCTAGATACTATTGATTGTGGAGAGAATTGTGCAGCAAATGTTGGCCGTAGAGTGATCTTACCTCCAACATTCATTGGTGGTCCTCGAGATCTTAAGAAAAGATACCTTAATGCAATGTCATTAGTTCAGCGTTTTGGTAAGCCTAATCTATTCATTACAATGACTTGCAATGCTAATTGGTCTGAAATCAAACAGGAGCTTGCTGTTGGAGAAAAAGCACAGGATAGACCAGATATAGTTGTAAGAATTTTTAGAGCAAAAGTTCTAGCTTTAAAGCATCTGATAAAAAAGAAAAAAGTGTTTGGAGAAGTAGCAGCAATGATCTATGTGATTGAATTCCAGAAGAGAGGCTTACCTCATGCTCATTTTTTAATCATTTTAAAGCAAGAGCACAAAATCAAATGCCCTTCTGATTTTGATAAATTTGTATGTGCTGAGATACCATCTGTTTACAATGCCTATCTTAGAAAAATCATACTCAAACACATGATGCATGGTCCATGCGGTCATTTGGATCCAGAATGTCCTTGCATGAAGCACAAAGAAAGTCCTGGCTGCTGTAAATATGGTTATCCGAAGCAGTTCTGTGATGAAACCAAAAATAGCAGCGATGGATATCCATTATATCGAAGAAGAGACACAAGAGAAACAGTTACAATTCGAAAGACAATTATGGATAATAAATGGGTAATCCCATATAATCCATATCTTTCTTCATATTTTGACTGTCACTTAAATGTCGAGGTTCGCTCTATATAGAGGCGGTCAAGTATTTGTATAAGTATGTTTATAAGGGTCATGACAGAATATCTTTCAATATTGTTCAATCTAGAGATGTTGTACCTGTCCAGGATGAAATCCAACAATATCAGTCAGGTCGATGGGTTTCACCTTGTGAAGCTGCTTGGCGACTTTTTGGTTTTGATATGTATGAAATGCATCCACCAGTCCTGCCTCTTCCTGTACACTTACCTAATTCACAGTTGGTACAAGTTAGGCCCCATGAACGACTTACATCGGTGGTTTCAGATGATAAGCATTCTAGAACTTGTCTTACAGAGTTCTTTCGAATGAATTCTAAGCTGCCTTCTGGAACAGGACTGCTATACAATGAGTTTTCAGAACACTATCGCTGGGATGCATCTGGTAAATAATGGTATAAAAGACAGAATAAAAAAATTATCATTGGTAGGTTGGCTTTTGTTGGACCTTCAGAAGGAGAGAGATATTATCTCAGACTATTGTTGCACAATGTTAGGAGCCCAAAGTCATTTGAGCATCTGCGTACAGTTAATGGTCAAGTATGTGACACCTTTCATCAAGCTGCACTTAAATTGAATTTGTTAGAAGAAGATGATTCAGTTGATCTGTGTCTAACAGAAGGCTGTGCTGTTCAAATGCCACTTGCAATTCGCAAGCTCTTTGCTACTGTACTTATATTTTGTCACCCTAGCAATCCTGTCACTCTCTGGATGAAGTATTATAGTTTCCTGTCTGAAGATTTTAGACATCGATATGCTTCTAATCCACAAAAAGTGAGGCAGCTTACTGTTAAGTCAGTTGAATGGTTTCTAGAATCAATGGGTGGCTCTCTTGCTGTCTATGGCTTGGACCATTTAGTTCAGCCTGAAGATGATGAAATATGCATAACAAAAGATATAGAGGATGCATTGAATGCTCCAATACCAGCACAGTGTCTACAATGCAAAAACCAGTTGATAAGGCTCAGCGAGAGGCATTTGATGTTATAATGGATCGTGTTACACAAAAGATGCCTGAAGCTTTTTTTATAGATGGTCCTAGTGGAACAGGAAAGACTTTCTTATATAATGCTCTATATGCAGAGATAAGATTGTTGAATAAGATTGTTTTGCCAACAGCAACATCAGGTATAGCTGCATCTAATATTCCTTCTGGAAGGATTGCACACTCACGATTCAAGATTCCATTGGATCCGCTTGAATCACGTGCCTGTAGTGTACCTAAATAGGGTAGTCTGGCTGCACTATTGAGAGAAACAACACTCATTATTTGGGATGAAGCTTCCATGGCAAAAAAGGAAAATGTTGAATCACTTGATATGTTACTCAGAGACATATGTGATCCTCAGCTTTTGTTTGGAGGCAAAATAGTTGTATTTGGAGGAGACTTTAGGCAAATCCTTCCTGTTGTTCCCAAAAAAATACAACGCGAGGCAGTTGCTGCTAGCTTGGTCAGTTCTACTCTATGGCCACTATTGACTAAGTTTAGATTAACAGAAAACATTCGAGCTAGACACGATCCAATGTATGCAGCTTTCTTGCTGGAACTAGGAAATGGTGAGCTTCAAGATAGTGAAAATGCATTAATTCAGTTGCCAACAGAGATTGTAGAGTCTTGTGATGCTGCTACACCTCAAGATATGCATCTGAGTTCAGTTGCTTTTCCAGAAATGGATATGCCTCCATTTAGCACAGATATATTTACCACTCGAGCTATTCTAACTCCAGTCAATGATGATGTTGATGTTATAAATTCCATCTTAATAGAGAAGTTTCCTGGTGAAGCAGTAGTCTACAACAGTTATGATTCAATGATCGATGATAACTGTTCCATCTATCCTATTGAATTCCTAAATAAGCTCTGTCCTGGTGGCATGAGTCCTCACGAGCTTATACTGAAAATCAATAGTCCAGTTATCTTGATGCGTAACATTTTGCCATCATCAGGACTCAGCAATGGAACACGCCTAATATGCAAAAAATTCTTTCCAAACCTTATTGAGTGTGTTATTGCTGTCGGGCATCATAAAGGAGAGCATGTATTAATACCAAGAATTAATCTAAGGCCATCAGAATCTTCAGCTTACCCTTTCCAGTTTCAGAGAAAGCAGTTTCCCTTAAAGCTTAGTTTTGCAATGACCATCAACAAAGCTCAGGGACAAACACTTAATAAAGTTGCTGTTTATTTGCCACGACCATGCTTTTCCCATGGACAGCTATATGTGGCTCTTTCTCAAGCACGACAGGCATCTAATGTCAGTGTTATAACTAATGTCAATGATGATGAGCCAACTTTAGGTCATGTCAAAAATGTAGTGTCCTATGATATTCTTCGTATGGCTGGCATCATGTAGCTTTATCCGTGAGTGAAACATTTTCGTTTCTTTTCATTAATTTGTTTAGGATTCATTTGTTATTTTTAGTGCTCTTAACGGAATTTGCTAATCTATTTGCCTTCAATTATTGGTTGCAGGATACACTATCTTGCAGCAGATGTTCCTTCTGAGGCATAGTATCATTGTTCATAAATCAAAGTAGTGGTTTTCCTTTAGAATGTGGTATGCTATTTATTTAGGATTTTTTCACATTTACTACCAGCGAAAACACCACGTATCAGATTTACTACCTGTTTTAAAAAATATTTTATATTACTACCACCCAAATTCCCTAACTGTATATATTGCTACCACTGACTAACCCCGTTAATGTTTCTATTTGAGGGGCCCACAAGAACGGCTGGTTGGGTGTAGCCACCATTCAACCACCTTGCAGCCCACCCGTCCCCTCAACTGCCACCCCCTCCCCCCTGCCGGCGCCGGCGCGACCCCACCACACCCCCCTGTCGGCGCGACCCCACTCCCTCCCTTTCCCCCACCTACGCAGACAACCACCCCTCTCCTTTCCCGTTGTTGCTGCCCCGACCCCCACCCCGTACCGGAAACCACTCCCTCTCCCTTTCCCCCACCGAAAATTGCCCCCCTCCCTATTCCCCACACCGAAATCGACCCCCTCCCCTTCCCTTACCCTTTCGGCCATCCCTAATTCTAAACCACCATCCCTAAACCACCCTAAACAAGGGTTTTGATTTCGGTGGTTTGGGGCTGGTGGTTTATGATTTCAATTTCAATTTCGATCTCGAATTTTAGGGTTCAATTGGCTGGTGGTTTGGGGCTGGTGGTCGGGAACAAGAAGGGGAAAGGGGTTCGTTGGCCGCCGATGAAGAACGTGGTGGAATTTCGCGGCGGAGGTGACGGTTTAGCAGCAGGCGGGTGTGCACTGACCATGAGGTTAGGGGTGGTTGGCAGGAGGGGAAAATGGAGGAGGTGGGGTTCGCCGGTTTCGGGGAAACAGATGGCCGCCAGCAGGGGGGAGGGTGGCTGACGCCGGGAAGGGGAGGGGAGGTGTTTGAGAATATTTTTTTTTTAAAAGTTTTTTTTATATTATTTAAATTATTATTTAATGAAATATGGGGCCCACTTAACGAAACCTTAACGGATTCTGTTAAGTGGTAGCAATATATACAGTTAGGGAATTTGGGTGGTAGTAATATAAAATATTTTTTTAAACAGGTAGTAAATCTGATACGTGGTGCTTTCGCTGGTAGTAAATGTGAAAAAATCCATTTATTTATATCAAGAACTTGATAGTATGTTGTTCTGATTCAAGACAAAGCTTCACAGATTGCCAGTAGTGTTTAATGGATTTTTTCCTGGTTTCTCTGCAGTGCTCAGGACAGATTCTGGTCATCATATGCTTGGAACAAAACAAATGTACTGCTAATTTGGCTAGCCACATATATGTAACTCAATGAATAGAACAATTTCTTCTAATGAGTTAGTTATTTGTCACTATGATGATGAAGTCATGCTTTCTAATGCTCATTACTCAGCAGAATGCTTATAGTTGTGTTTCATGGAATTTAGCATATGCTATTAGTATAACTTACTAACTAAAAGTAGCCTCGTACATACTGGATCCTCATAGTCCTACGCGTATCAGGGGCTAGCCTTAGAAAACCTTGATCTTCATGCAAAGATTATTGAGAAACTAATTTGGATCCAGAAATTCTTTTTAATTAAGCAAAAAAATCCAATCAATATTGAGTTCTAATAAGATTCAAATACAAGAGATTTGCAATGACTTGTATTAAAAAGAACCACACAAAACACTGTGTATAATTCATAGCTTATAGCTATGTAAAACATTCTAAATTCTAATGTATGTATTATCTGATAAGAGGCTATAAGTTAATAATAATGATTAAAAATATGAAAATAGATATGCAACTCCATATTTAAATAATATTGAAGTACATGCTATATCTACAAAAAATAAAAGAACCTATTTTAGGGAGTAAAACTTACTGATTTTATGGGAAAAAAATACAACAGAACACTATTACCGTAAACAGTAGATTTGAATTCTTGCTTTTTATTTTGAAAATGTATTAATCAGCTGTGCACATGATTATTATAAGGGAAAAAGGACAGAGCATGTAAATGATCTAATCTTTTTTCAGACTAATAAAGATATGAAAATAGATATGCAATTCCATATTTAAATAATATTGAAGTACATGCATCTACAAAAAATAAAAGAACCTATTTTAGGGGTAAAACTTACTGATTTTATGGGAAAAAATACAACAGAACATTATTACAGTAGACAGTAGATTTGAATTCTTGCCTTTTATTTTGATTTTGAAATGTATTTTTTTTTAATATTAAACATAAGCAAGATGTATACTATAAAAACACTACTGACATTAGGTACTTTTACTCTTCATCAGTCATAAAATTCGCTATTGTAGGGTAAACCATATATAATAAAAAGGAAAGCACCAAAATAGAGCACAAGCAGAAGCTACAATCTATAGTAGCAGCATTAAAACCTCTGCAACTTGACAGGTATGATCAATTCATGTATTATTTCACTTGATTTATTTTGCAGTTTAACTAATTAGATTCGAACTTATTACTACCTAAACATTCATGCATAAAATGTATATGTCATGCCATTTATATTCCTTACAGAACTTTAGGTGCAGTCTATAAAAAATTAATTATTTGTCTATATGCATCTGTAGATTCACAGTTACATGTGTATAAATTCTGAGAGATACTAGCTTATGCTTAGACCCGTTTGGCAGATCACTACTGTAAGAACCAGGATATATATGAATTATTCATTAAAATGTAAAAGGACAAACATTTTGGGCTAAATTACTAATTACCATATCAGTTAGTCTTAGTTAATGTCATAATTATCTTATATTTCAAGTCAAGGTTACAAAATTCACTAATACCCTTGATTATATATGTGAGTTAATTCATTACTTTTACAATGCTATAGACTACAGATGTTACATAACTATTCAAATCATTAGAATCAGTTTGATTTTAGTCTTTCAATGGCTATATATTATTCATTATGTTGCTACATTTATTATCAGCATAGCTTATGGTTAACAAGGGCAATATTTTTAGCTATTACACTTATATTATCAGTATAATCTATGGCTAACAGGATATATATGAATTTATTCATCAAAATGTAAAAACACAAACATCTTAAGTTAAATTAATAATTACTATATAACTTAGTCTGAATTAATGTCAGAATTATTGTGTATTTTAAGGTTACAAAATTCACTAATATCCTTGATTATATATGTGAGTTAATTCCTTAATTTTACAATGCTATAGACTATAATTGTTACATAACTATTCAAGTCATTAGAATCAGTTTGATTTTAGTCTTTCAATAGCTATGTATAATTCATTGTGTTGCTACATATATTATCAGCATAAGCTATGGTTAACAAGAGCAATATTTATAACTGTTACACTTTTATCCACTGATTAGAATAGAAATATTATCCATTTTCTGTGTGATTAATATTTAGGAGTGATTGAAATGCATGTGTTATTGATTTTCTGTATGATTCATCTTCTAAAAGGAAGATCAAGTCAAGTAGCACCTGCTTTCTCCATATTGATGTCAATTATTTGTTAATTAGTTAGAGACAAATGGCCATAATATATGTGTATGTGCAACTTAAGCTTATTTACTTTCATTATTACATGTTGTGTACAGAATCTTGTTATGGCACCTCAACGAAAATTTCTTGATGAACTCGATACATCAAGTAAATCATACAAAATAAAGGTCAACATAGCAGAAAAAGGTCGAAAGCAAGTTTCTGAGAAAAAAATCTTATACCAAAACATTTTCTTACAAGATGATAAGGTATAATCTATACATGCCATTTCTATTCTATAACACAACATCATACATGATTATATCATAAGACATTTCTTTGTCTTAATTTTTCAGAAAAATCGGATGAAGTTGACATTATTTTGTGATCAGATTGATGCATATAAAGATGTCATCTTGTTCAGAGGGAACTATGATATTGCTAATGCCTTAATAAGGCCATTAGATCCCCAATACAGGGCTAGAGAAACAGATCTTCCATTTCAGATGACAATAGGTAGCAGGACTCTCATCCAGTCTTTGGATCCTGAAGAACAACAAGTATTCCCTAGATACCAATCTCTTGCTTCAATTCCAAGAGTCTCTCTTGATGATACTCGACATGGTAGTAAAAAATTTGTGTTGGTATTCTAGATCTATGATTATGAATTATCAGCTTATTCCATTAAGTAACTTACCACCATTTTATTTTCTATTTCAGATATTCTTGTGATTGTGCTGTATGTTGCAAGAGAACCAAGGAAAATCGTGACAACTCTGAATAAAGAATCTTTTGTGCGAGACCTGATAGTGTTAGACCATAGGTGACTTATCTTTTACTTTCAAGAAACTAACTTCCATTATATCATTACAATCCTTATGAGAATTGTACTCTGATACTTATATGCTGCTACTTTCTTTGCAGCACTGATCAATCTATCAAGGTATGCACCTGGAAAGATCTATCAGGCAACCAATGTGAGGCTCTGGTTTCTAACACTGACAATTTCAAGGTTATTGGTATCACAACTCTGCGTCCTGTCACTCGCAAAGGTAACCATAAGGCACCCTAAAAAGTATATGTCTAGCTTGATTTCTTACACTAAGTATAAATTAGATAATTACTATCTCCTAATTTCCTAAACACACAGGTTTCCAGCTTGAATCAACCATGTCTACTGTGATTATTGAACACCTAGAAGGGGAAAAAGCAGCTGCATTGACTGAATGGTATGCTGTTTACCATTTACCTTTACAAGATTCTAAACTGTACATATTTCTTGAACTATAAAACTCATACAGGCTGTATTCTCGTTGATAGGGCAAGAAAACATCGACCTGCACTGATTGATCATCAGAATAGAGTCACAGCAGCATGGAATCCACCTGCAGAGAGAATTTTAACAACAGTGGCTCGCATCAAGGCCAAAAAAGTAAAATATTATGCTATTCATTCACAGCACTTTACTCACTATCAGTAGTAATATAATAGCTCTACCACAACTTCATATTGTCGATGTAGGCAACAACAACACTTCCACAGGAAATATATTGGTTGAGAGTTATTGCATCTGACATTCAGTATGACAGGCTTAGAGCATACATAGGATGTTCTTACTGTGGAAAGCAAACACAGCTCCCCCTTGGAAGAACTTATGATTGCGCAGCCTGCGAAAAACAAGAAATAACTGCAACTCACCGGTATATATCACTCACTTTTTACATTAGCTGAAACTGATAAGAATAATGAAACATTGTACGCAATAAAAGACAACACTAATCCTTAAAATCATACAAACCCGTCAACACATCTGTGGGGCAAATTATACTCACACTTAAGACTAGTAATTCTAGCAGCCATCTCCAACACAGACATTGAACTCCCTTCGTATAATGGTTGTTCGGAATTCTTCAACAAATCCAGAAAATGCTTAGCTTGTGCATTAGGCTCCTCCTCTTCAGAAACACTCGCCTCTTCCGAATGCCCTCGGTCTTCATCTTCATTATGACCAAAAGCATCGAAGACCATTTCACGATATTCATTCACCTCTCGTTCAGGAACTTCTGGAAACCCTTCCCCATGACACATCCACTCATAGTAATTAGGAACAAAACCGTTCCGGTACAAATGAAGTTTAACCGTTTCCGAGTCCCAAAGCTTTTTGTTCTTACATTTAAAACATGGACACCTAACTTCATTGGGGTTGCTACTTTCGGGATGATCTTCCACGTATTTAAGGAATTCATCTACCCCTTTCACAAAGGCCGGATTAACAGATTGTCCAACTTTCCTTTCATACATCCAGCTTTGTTCAGTTCGTTTCATGATTACAACTTCTACACAACTCACGCAAATGTATAATCACATTAGTCACAAAATGTGTTGAATATTCATTACCCATCAAAGTGTCATGGGAATGCAAATAATATGTTATTCTCGTTTAATTAACTAAAATAAACTAAATGGCAATTAATATTTTTTTATCAAAGTAAACTAAACTAATGCTTATTATAAACCAAATAAACTAACATACATAATTAAATAAGCTATTTAATAAAGTAACATATTATTTTTTCCAAAGTAAACTTAACTACCACAAAATGTTAACATTATAAGTTAACATATATCAAACTTAATTTAACTAAGTTAACATTTTTTTTCATAATAAACAAAGCTAATGCCTATTTTTAACCAAATAACCTAACATACATAATTAAAATAAACTAAACTAAACTAACAAAAATGATAACATTATAAATAATTAACATGTATAATTAAACTAGATTTAACTAAGTTAATATTTTTTTTCAAAATAAACAAAACTAATGCCTATTTTTAACCAAATAAACTAAACTAACATATTTCTATATACAATTAAATTTATATATTCACTAACATGTCATTCATCAACTAAACTAACAATTTTAAGTTTTATAATGTCATTAAATTCTAGATCTACCCTTTTTACTAACAATTACACCAAAAAAAACCACACTTATAACAAATAAATTTAATTGACATATAATTTAGAGTGTGTAATGTGAGATTCAATTAATTAAAGTGTTTAACATAATAAAAAAATAAAAAAAAAAAGACAAAAAAAAAATAACAGAGAAGCTTACCTGAGGTGCGATGGCAGAGAAGCTTCAGGGGACAGTGGCGGTGGCAGAGAAGCCTCAGGGGACGGTGGCGGTGGCGGTGGCTGGAGAAATCTCAGGGTTAGGTTGTTCGAAAATTAAAAAAAAATAAAAAAAAAACGAATTGCGGCACTTACCTGAGGTGCGAACCGACGGTGGATGAAGGGGAGAAAATTCAACGCCTCAGGCGGTGGCGGTGGCGGTGGCTGGAGATAGTTAGGGTTAGGTTCTTCAAAAATTAAAAAAAAATAAAAAAAAAAAACAAATTTCGGCACTTACCTGTGCGCACCGACGATGGAGGAAGGGGAGAAAAATCGACCACTCAGGCGGTGGCGGTGGCTGGAGATAGTTAGGGTTAGGAACCTTAGGGTTCTTCGAAAATTAAAAAAAATTAAAAAAAAAAACGAGTAACGCACTTACCTGAGGTGCGCACCGACGGCGGACGGACGGGAGAAAGTCCGGCGGGGGTGGCGGCGGTCTTCTCTTTCTCCCTTCTCTTCCCCTTTCTTTCTCTCTCTTCTCTTCCCCTTTCTTTCTCTCTCTTCCCTTCTGTTCTGTTGCTGAGGACGCGAAAGGCTGTTTTGTGTTTAATAATTTCCGACGGAATTAAATTTCCTCGGAAAATTTGAATTGCGACGGAAATTTCCGTCGGAAAGCAATTTCCGACGGAAATTTCCGTCGCAATTTAGTTTTTGCGAGGAAATTTAATTCCGTCGGAAAATGTGCGACGGATTTTCCGTCGGAAGATCTATTTTCCGACGAAATTTTTCGAGGATGACATTTCCGTCGTAAATTTCAAACTTTCCGACGGAAATTAAGGTCCGTCGGAGGTATTCCGTCGGAAATAAGGTGTTTTCTAGTAGTGACCATTACATTAACTTTTTCTGATGGAACTGGAGCGCTGCAGCTCACTGCATTTACTGAAAGCTGCGTCCCACTTTTTAAGCTATCAGCTGAAGCCATTTATCACATGAAGGCTACGGTAAATGTTTAATAAAACATATCATATGTTAGCAATTCTCAATACTCCTTGATTTACATTCATGCTTACTGTTATTATCACCTAAAATCTATTTGCTTTCAGGATGATACCACTAGATTCCGTAGAATAACTTATAGGCTGTCAACTACATACTTCTTGATAAAGATCGGCCCTACAACTGCCTTGGAACAGAATCGAGTTTTGCAGTGGGGCTTAAAGGGTGTGGAACTGGAGGACATGATCACACCTAATGTTGTAGGAAGCAGCTCCACAGATGCTACAACAGGATCTGGAAGTAGAGATGCAGAACCAGTAGTTGATACTGAAGATGCTCAGTCTGAACAAGACAATCAGTGTGTTGCTCAAAACAAAGACCCTCTCAGCAAGAGCATCAAAAAAGAAACAGTTGCTGCATATGATCTATCAATCTTCAGCCAAGAAGAGGAAGATGCTTGCTTAGTAGCAGAGGCAATGGCTGTAGCAGAAAAAGCAGCAAAAAAAGCAACAAAGTCTACCACAGAGGATATTGTACCCAAAAGAAAGAGGGTTGATGCTGATGATCAGTTTGAGGCTACGACACCAACAAATGATGTTATTGACTACACAACACCTTCAGCTATCAAGAATGCAGATCTCATCAAGGAAAATGAGAAAGATCAAGCTATTCAAGCAGCACAAAAAGGAAAGGGAATTGAGTTTTCTGATAATGACCTAGATGGCTTTTAAATGAAGTAAGAGGATTAGGACTCATGACAGATCAGTTGGGTAACAGCTTCATCTACTAAATCTCTTTCCTATGTATATACTATGCTCTAAAGCTAAATATTTTGCTTAATGTGGCTTTTCAAAGGAACAAGTACTCTTAAATTACATGTTCCTTACTAAATCCACATAAACTAAGTAAGAATGACGGTTATGGCTAACACTTTTGAGGACTATGGTTCTGAAAAAGAACAAGTGTTTATCTATCATTTGCTGCCTAATTGCGACTGCATTAGTATTAAAAGACAGCCAGGCATTGCGGTTTTATATAGGAACAAGTTCTTACAAGCATTTGTTCCTGTGTAACACTGCTTAAAAATGTGTCAAGCTTGACACATATTGTAATTAGTCCATCTAGCTTTTGCTCTCGAGTTACCCAGGCATGTTTTGTAAACAATCAGGCATCGCCTATCTAAGGTATAAAAAGGATGTAATATTGTAGCTGACAATCATCTAATTATTATGAGCTCTTATGTGATATATATATATATATATATATATATATATATATATATATATATATATATATATATATATATATATATATATATATATATATATATATATATATATATATATATATATATATATTATGTTTTATAGTCCTTCAAGTTTTCTCTTGAGTTAGTTTCTTTCTGATACATTGACAAGATTTTCTTAGAATTGAACAATCTCTGCAGTCCTATTGTATCCTTTGATTATTATTTATATATATATATATAACATGATTAGTAATAGTGTAATGCAACAAATATATACCATGCCAAACACATATTATATAATCAGATTCCACCATTTTTATTATAATAAAAATAGCTACATCTTATTCTACAATACTTACAGCCTACTATCCTCTTTCACTAATTACACCGATTATAATTTACCCATTCCCTACATCTACCATTTCAAAAAAGCACCATTAAGAGTAAACATCACCAACATACACCAGCATAATTTCCTACCAAAAGCTAACAACCCCAAAAAAAACTAGCAACCCTTCAATTTATATCCTACCAGTGCTGCAATTGAGCCCCCAAAAAAACACTTCTGCAGCACATAACATGCAATCAGTCAGAAACTTTCATACGAAACATAGAAGAGTCTTCGCTTGTCTCTTTGCGTTGGTTCCCAAAAGCAGAATCCGACTTGGTGTCATCGTCATCATCATCATCAAAGCTATCGCCACTTGATTCTAATGCCTCATCTGAATCGACAACAACCTCTTTCTCAGATTCAGTTTCTGAGTCAGAATTCACATCCCTTTTAGAATTTCCATCAGTTTCTTCATCTTCCTCGCTCTCATCTTCTTCAGCACTTTCCTCCTCTTCCTCTTTTCCACCAGCGCCTTCCTGGAGTTTAGCCTCAGGCTTATCATTGTCTGAGTCAACAATGATGACTGGCCATTCTCCACAGCCATCCCTCTCAACTCCCCGTTTCCTTTTATTACTCGTTTCTCCTTTTTCTTTTTTGCTCTCCACTTTCGAGGTTTCTTATTCCAGCAATTTCAGATGGCTGTCCATCTGTTTCTTCAATTCAATGGAATACAAACGAAAGCTTGCCACATTCTGTTCTTTGGATTTTCGTTCATTCAGCCTCCAAATTGCTGGTGCGAATACTTTCCCAGATGTAGCAGTACTATCGGTGCTTGCCATTGTTATGAAATATAGAAATTAAGAAAATAGAAACGAGAAAATGGATGGACTTTTTAAAAGAAAAGGAAAGAGAAAAAATGAAGAAGAAAGACAGAGCACAACAACAGAAGATTCTACACACCACACTATAAGGAGAAAAATTGACCAATCAAAGACAAGCAAAGCAATCATGGACTTTATGACTTCCTAGATACAGCCGTTCAACGTCTTTACATATTCACTTACGTTTTTACTGCAGAAATAGAAAGTGACTTTTCGTAAATCTACTTATATGCACAATGTCCACGCACACGTGTGCTATCTGTTTTTCCTATTTTTATATTTAGATTTAGATAATAATTTGTCGCACAGCGTAACATTTTTCCCCGGTTTTACTATTTTTAAACAGAAATTAGTCACGCACTATAGTATTTCGTTTTACAAAATAAGACATACTTAATAAAATTAATACTTTAGTACCAACACACGGTACATCCTAAATTTATAATGCTCACCAATAACTCGGTATCTCCTGATCTTAAGACATAATACCCTTCCCATTGAATACTTACATCTAAACTCGATTTTAACACAAAATCTAATAATATTACACCGCCCATTACATACAATGCTTAAGTCGGATAAAAATGATTCATAAATTTAACGACACCATTAAATTCACCCAATCCGTGTTTATTGGGGTATCGCGCGCACCGCGCGCGATGGCTCAACTAGTAATATGAAATAGAGGTTGTACTTAGATTATAGTCAACCATTGAGGGATTAAATGATTGTAGCTTGAAAAGCTTAGGTTGGTAGAGCCAAAAAATCAACTATATAGACGCTCTTTATTCGGAAAATTATTGTTGTAACCATAAAAATTCGGAGCAATAGATTTAGCGGGAAAATGACACTCAATTGTAAATTATAACAAGTTTTTACTTTAACGACTGCCCTAGAAGCTTATTGGTTCCCATCAAAGATTGTTCTCCAAGGGTAACGCAGCTACTCCAAGGGTAACGCAGCTACTCCAAGGGTAACATAGCTACCTTCCAACTCCGTACCTCGATTCAAGGGGTGGAATAACTTCAAGAACTGATCGAATCTTTATGGGGCATGGAAGGCACATGCGTTTAGAGCTGTTGTTACTCCATGTTACGGCTTAATCTTTTTCTTAAATAATTCAGAAGACAAAGGTCGTATTTATAGAATACTCCATCCCCGATCCGGCGCAATCTTAGGGCATCAACTCTTCCACAAAGCTCCTTTCATTGGGTTCAACATCCCGCCTAGTGGTCCCAATCCATGCAACTGAGGAAGAAATATAGTACTCTAGCAGTTCGACCAATAACTTAGCGCCTAATCATATAATACAGTAATAATAAATATAATAGGTTTAAGGAAATTAAAATGGTTAGATCACGTAAATTGTAACCTTAAACAAAGTATGAGTTACAGAGTAAATCTTTAAGATCACCTCAATTAAATCTCTACCAAAGTTCACAAATTTCATCATTACAGTAATTATTTGTAAATTTCACTGTTAAATTTCCTGCCCTCAAAACTTTCACCAGAGCCACAAGGACCATAAGTGACAACAGACTTGAACGTTCAGTGAGCAAATTCCAGTAGTTTTAAAGCATCTCTGTAATAAAATAGGTTAAGAATACTAAACACTCAGCTCTTACCAATCTACAAGCTACTACAGTAGAATTACACTTATATTAGTTATATACACCAGAGTTTCTACAACTTGTACCCTGAAGTGATAAATATGTACACCAAACTCCAGAAGTTGGACTGGCTTACAATCAAGTACTAAATCTTATCTATCCACTTAATGACTTACAAAGCAACTTCTTTGAGGCCGCGCTTTTGAAGAAATTTCCAATAATAATTTAACATATGGTCATTTGGGGTTACCTGGCGCCAATTGCCAGTACAAAAAATTGCATATGCATCAGCAGCATACCTGTACAATGAAATGCAAACCAGTTACCTATTGTGGGTGAATGTTATGGACATCTTAGGAGGATAACAATAAGTCAATAACTTTGCAGGTCTTTCTAACAGTACCAAGGAAGCATCAGTTTCACTCACTTTCCAATCCCATGCAGCTGAGTCACATGTGTCCAATCATCAGATAAATACTCCCTAGATAATTGTTGAATCATTGCTGCTCTCTTTCTATGCAACCCCAAACTTTGTATCATACTTGCAATTCTAGTGACATCAGTGACAATAGCAGCTTCAACATTGGGGCACACATCAAAAAAGTGTGACAAAACTTTCCTGACCTACACAAAAAAAAAAAAAAAAAAAAAAAAAACCGCAAACAAATGTTTACAATCAATCTTGGATGAGTTGGATCCTCAAAATGAATTCAAGTATCAATTAATCCACACAAGAAATCATGACCAAATTATATGCAGTATTTCACCAAAGAAATTCCCTCCAAAGGATACACATGCGCACAAGCACAAACAGACACAAATGAGCATGAGAGGAAGATAAGAAAGCAAAACTTTAATAACTGTTAAATACTCGTTACATAACCTCATCTATTAAGCTCATCCACTTGGACAAGCCATGTTACATTACAAGACAATCGACAATTTATAAATTGCAATAAGTACAGTGTTACTACAAAGTAATAAGCAACAAAGGATTAAAATAGAAAGACACCAAAAGGGGTGTCACACAGGTAAATAAGTAGGGCAGAGGACACAGAAAATGCAAGCTCTTACGAAAACGTGAAGCAATTTATGGTATCTTTCTATGAGAAATATCCCTTGGATAATAAATGCCATATACTTCAAAATTTACGAAAAAATGAAAAATAAAATAATTGCATGAGATAAAGGCTTTAAATAAAAGCTTCATATTATATACTCTAGGACTCAACTCAAATTGATCATCCAGCAAAAGCAAGCACCAAACATCTCCCATTTCCCAACAACAAAGCTGACTAAATAATCACAAGGTATGAACTACGGGTAATTATCTATAGGCTTCTTCCTCAACTAATATACCCAATACATACAAAGTTGCTAAGGATAAAACACTACATTATCTGAAATGACACGTAAAAAACTCAGAAACCCAAAAGCAACATTTGTATTCATCAAGCACTTTGCAAAGCACCAGGATGTAATCCTGAATAATGAAAGCAACTTCAACATATCAAGTGTAGATATGACTCCTTTTCAAGAGAAACTCATCAAGAAAAAAAGTTTCATATAATGTGGACAGAGAGGAAGCAAACCTTAGAAACTAGAGATAACTTATGCCTTAATCTAAAGTCATTTCAAAAATTTCATAGAACGTCGTACTTCAATCGTTAGAAACTAGAGATAACTTATGCCTTAATCTAAAGTCATTTCAAAAATTTCATAGAACGTAATACTTCCATAATCATCTCCAATGTTACTCAATTGTTTTAAACATGAGACACAATAAATGCTCAAACAGCAGCATAAGCATGGCAGTTTAAGAAAATAATGTTTATGTTGAGGGCAAAAATAAAAAATAAGTTATTTTAGTACTTAACGCACATCATAAAAACGTACCTGGGGTCCAGAAGTGATATTTAAAAGCATACAAATCACTAACACTCTCCAGGGATCATCGGCATGCTGCTCTTGCAGAAGATTGTAAGGAGAGCAGGGTAGCCTGCAGGTACAGTCTGGTGCTTTTCTTTGGTAAGCATCAGATCGCTTCTCGGCAGCACTAAGAGTCCTGCTTCCACATTGCTGTTTACCTTTTACAGCACTACCGTCTTCTTCCTTACTCCCAATTTCCTCTTCCCTATTCAAGTAACTGTCCCCTGGGTAAGCATATTTGGAAAGTAACCCTTCAAATTCAACGTACATAGTCTTGTCAACCCTTCTCTTTTTCTTATTTCTACAGTCAGCCTTGTCTCTTTCACCATCAAATTCATTTTCCTTTGACACCTTTCTAAAGTATGGAGAGATCACCTTGGATGCCAAAGCTTTTGAACAGTTTTGGTTATCATGTATAGACCTCAGTGACAAGGGATCAAGGTCATTCTCCTGGCCAGCTGCTGAGTCACATTTCTTTTTTGCTTTTTTGGAAATGTTGCCAGCATTATTCATCTCCATGCGACATTCAAGTTTGTTGCTCTTCCTCAGCATTTTAACTTTGTTTCCTGTTTCCAATTTCTCACAAGTTTTCTTGTTTTGCTTCCTTACTTTTGGTAACGTGACATTAGTCCCAATTTCGTCATAGAATTGATCATTTTGGACTTTTTTCTTCCTTTTCCTTTTATTCTCTTCCTTACTATCATTCTTCTTCTCGTCCTCATTGTTGATAATTTCTAAGAGATCCCTTCCCTTTATTTTCTCCTCAAGGACTTGATTCTTTGTTTTAAGATCCAATGAAAGCCCTCCCAGCGAATTCCTGTCCTCATTTCCCCCCCTAACATAACAATCACCACCATCTTCCCTCTTTACTAGCACATTCAGAATTTCCTTGTTTCCCTTTTTCACAAAATATGGAGAAACAACTCTTTTCTCATTCTCATTCTCATTCATTAAACTGACAAGCAACTCCCTTTCCCTATTCCTCTCCAACCCAACAACATGATCATTCCGTAGTATCTTGTTCCGCTTCCTTTTGTTTTCCTTTTGATTGACAAAAAAAGGGGAAACGACTCTGTTCCTCCTACCCTCTAACAAATTCCCAGCAACAACCTGGCCATTTTGCTCAACAATTCCATTCCCATCATTTTCCCTCAATAATTCTCTCCTTCCCTCAATAATTCTATCACCTCTAAATTTATAATTAGACGATGCACTTAACCCTAATACGATGATAGGATTATTATTCACAACATTAAGAGTATCAGGAGGTACCTTATTTTGTTGGTACGCCATTCAATTTCAAATTTTGATGCTTTCGCTGTCTATAGGAATCAATCTCTCTCCTTCCTCCATTTCCGACTAAAGATAATTAGGGTTTCAATTTTCATTAATTCGACATCAATTTCCGAGAGTAATGTAATTAGGTTTTCGGACTCAAAATTTCTTTCTGGGAGAGTGGGAGAGTGCTCTAGTTTTGGCGGATCACATTCACATGCGACGTCAACTACGTAGTATATTTTGACTTTAGTATTATTCACACCTCTCTCTTTGACCGTATTTTGTGATTTATACGTAATGAAAAATATAATCATATGGAATTTTGTTAGATTCGTCGTGAGATATATTTTCAACATATGAATTATCAACTTTTTATAATTTTTGTTATTCGTTAATTAAAGATATTAACGATTGAAGTTGTGTATTGGTAAACGTGTCAACTAAAAGGAAACGGATGAAGCATATAATAATATATGGGCATATGGCCAAAAAAATATATACTCCACAATTCTGTGGACCGTGGTGCATTGCATTCAAGTGATGCAACTGTTGTCACGACTCACGCCAACAAAAACAAAATAAAAACCTCTACCCACTATTTATAAAAACCTCTACGGTTCTACTAAAAAAAAGTTATTAAAAAAAACTTTACCAACTAACTTATTTTGAGCTAAACGCAAAGGTTAGTTTATTCTTAACAAATTTTAATAAATTTTATTGATTTGATTGATTCTAAATATTTTCCTAAGCATAACAAAAATTATTCCAAAATTTAAGCATATATAATACTCGTAATGATTAAAGATTTCATACATTCTTAAAATAAAATAAAATGAAGCAATCTGAAATATGTTCTAGTAAATGTCTGCAATTTAATTCTTAACACTCCTTTTTCTATGAGATGGCCACGTGATACCCAATTTTGGAGGTTCACAAAAAATGGGATATATACCGTTATAAATGAATATTGGCTATTAAAGATGGGAATGCATCTAATCAGGGTCCTCAGGTAGTAAGGGATTGACACACTACTCATGTGCTCAATTTAGGGGATTAATGCCCTTCCAAAGTCACTTCCTTAGGAGTGCAAATAAACGGAATCTCGCAGTTAAAGAGAGATTACACTACCGGCATATTGTTCCTGATATGGTGTGTCCTGTGTGTGGTGCGCCCAACGAATTTATCCTTCACTCTCTCTTTGAATGCAATGCAGTAGCAGACAAATGGAGCCACTGTGTAATATCTTGGAATACAGGTGATATCCCATCTTCTTCTTTCTCTAATCGTTGGCTTTGGTTGACTAAGAAGTTGAAGGCAAATGAATTGCGCACCATGGCTACTCTAATGTGGGCAGCGCATGGGAGTGTTGCAACCTCAATTTTTTTGTAACAAACTCAAGCAAATGCAATGCTTCTAGCTACATGATATGTGAAGGTTATAGAAGGGCATAGCCGGGCCGGCCCGCGGGAGGCACGGGCCCGACACGGAAATGGCACGACACGACACATTGACCGAGGAGTGGGTCGTGGGCCATGCCGTGATGAACAAGATTTCGACAATTCGGCACAGGCACGGCATGAACCCGCGGGCGGCACGGTACTTTGGCCCGCGACAGCTCGCGAGCACGACACATGGCACGGCCAAACACGGCATGTGGCACGCCAGGCAGGCAGGCACGACACGGCCTGTGACTAATCATTCGCTGCTTCAATTGAATTAATAATGAAACTAACATAAATAATAAAGAACTATAATAATAATAATAAAAAGAACAATAATAATATAATAATAAAATAACATACTATAGGGAATATTTCAAGCATCTCACACTTGAGCCCCACTGTGATCATACACTTAAGCATGGTGACGTCTAAAGAGTAAAAGAGTCGCCAACAAGTTTTAGGAACTTGTAAACCGTTCACAGAGTGAAGGTTACACCCCTTCACGATCCATGAGATCGCTAACTCCATAGGTTTGGAACCATAACTGGATATTCAGGGATAAGGTACAAATCCAACCTAAAAGAGATTGAACCTGCCATAAAAATAGGCATCTACTTTATTCTTCTCGTATTCATGTGCTCTTTCCGACTAACATACAATCAATAGATTAACCTTAAACCTGTTTAATCTATGTTAATTGAATATTAATGCACAAACAAATCTATAATTGGCGATCACTTGAATTATAATCATATTAACCTAAACAAGATTATTAATTATCTTATTAAGCGTGATTACAAGTACAAATTCCCTTTAAACACGCATAAAAGGTGTGATCAAGCAATAAAAACAATAATATATCAAGCAACAATAATAAATTGACAACAATCATCATCATCATATTAATAATAATAATAATCTCAATCTCAAAGCAATAATAATATTAGCAAGATCCTAGGCATGATACTAACAAGATTAATAACAAACCCTAGCATGTCACTAAACAATAAAAATTAAAGCTTTATCCCTAACATGATACTAACATGGTATAAGAAAGAATAGGAAGCATCATAGAAACATGCATGATATTAGAAATCTTAGTTATTACCCTAAACATGATAATAGGAATCATAAAGACATCCTAACATGATACTAGGAATCAAAATAATTAAAGCATGATTTCTATATCAAAATAATAACAATTAAATTACTTACTTGGATGCCTCGTATCTCTTTCTAATAACAAAATACACACGTTAGTAACTTCAAGGAAAATAATAAACAAACAATTAAATTAAATAATTGAAATAGGGATTTGGGACCAAACCCTCAGAAATTATCAACCTTTGCAACTTCGAACTTGGCTAGGTGTGTCTAGAACTAATGTATGTCGAATTTTGTAAGAGGGAAGGTTAGAAAAAGAATAGAGAGAGAATAAGCTTCTAGCTTTTAGAGAGAGAATAGAGAAAGATGATGATTGTTGATAAAAAATGTCTGAAACGGGGAGATACGACCCCTATTTATAGAAAAATAGCCCGGAAACAAATCAAGTCCTACTCGGAATAAAACTGACATCTGTCATCAGGCGACAGACGACAGGATTAGCGCCAGGCGACAGATGTTAGCGCCAGGTGACAGACTTTGTCCTTTGGCGCTAATTAAAAGATAAAACGCGTTTGTACGCGGAATCCTCTTCTTAATATGATTAAGCAGCAAATTCCGTGTTTATCAAATTAAAATCAGGTTTATCATAAAACGCTTATTTTATTCCAAATAAAACTCTTTAAAATATAATTATCAATCCTAATACTATTAGAATTAAAAAGAACCTTTTACATATTCTAGAAGATTAAAATCAATCCTAATAACTTTAGGAATAATAATTAATAGGCCCTCCTCTAGATCATCGGGCCGCATATAAAATTCATTTCGGGCCAAATCTAATTTAATCCATAACTTCCTCATAATTCATCGGAATCGGGCTTATAATATATCGTTGGAAAACTCTTTTCGAGCCCGATCCCTACACTATTATTGGACCCTTATCATGGACCAAACTAAATTGGACTGGCTATTTTCATAAATAGAGTAAGAAAAGAAATGTTTTCAAAAACAAAAAGAGAGATATTTTAATAAAAACATCCACATCACTAGACTTTTCACACTTTCACCTTGTTTGATAATCAAATGATGTGAAAGGTATTCATTTTTGGGTTTGGTTTTGGGGAGACACATTTGGGTGTCTACACATATACATAAATTAATAAAATTATTTAAATAGTGTATCCATTTTAAAAGTTGTTCAAAAAAAATATATCGATTTTTTTTAAAAAAAAAAACAAGGGCGGCACGGTGACTGGCCCAGCCCGGCACGCCAGGCACGTGGGTCGTGACGTGCCGTGGTCTGGGGTGTGCGAAATGGTGGTCCGGCACGACACGACCCACCAAAATGCAGGCACGACACGACATGAGCCACCACTAGGCACGGCAAGGCATGGCCCGCGGTGGCCAGGCACGGCACGATGCCCACCTCTAGTACTGAAGCTAGTGGATGAGAACATGAAGTATTTGTGAAAGTGTTTGGCCCAGCTCAAAGAAATATAGCCATTAGTCCACCCTCATGGGTTCGCCCTCCTATTAATTGTGTTAAAATTAATACTGACGTTCACTTACCAAGTGATGGCAGGGTTGGTTTAAGTGTAGTGATACGAAACCATAGAGGTGAATTACTTGTAGTAACAGCTGTCTCTAGAGGGAAGGCTCTTAATGCAGAATATGCAGAAGCTAGAGCTATAAAATATGGGGTGCAACTTGCCAGAAAGGATGGGGTATCACAACATATGGGTGGAGAGTGATGCAAAGAATATGGTACAGGCAATACGAAGACAAGTTCAAGGCGCAACTCTGACCCACTTAGTCTATGAGGATGCTAGACAACATGAATCACATGATAGCTTATCTTTCGAGTCTTTTAATATTTCTTTTGTTAAGAGGGCATTTAACACTGTCGCTCATATGGTTGCTACTTGCTAGATGGGAGATGGGTAGTAATCCGGAAAGTGTTTGTATTGGTACCTTTTCGCAAGGGATCATTACCTTAGCGGAGCTTGATTTGATTTATTAAAATGCTCGGCTTAACCTCTTTAAAAAAAAAAAAAAAAAAACGCAGTATAACCATGATGGGTGACTGGCGTAATATTAAGATTATTTGAGTGATGATGTGGCGTCTTAAAATGTTGGGAAGGTAATGTGACACAATATAAAACAGCTTACGTGACATTTTTAGAAACGGTATAGATGACGGTGATTATCGAATAACTGAATGAGAAAGGCAGTTTTGTTTGGAGTATTGTTTATAGTTTTGGACAGTGAGTGATAAAGAGAAGAACGGGAGAGACAGCGCATATTGTGGGTTACTTGCAGTTAGAGGTTCGAATAGCGCGAAACCCTCCATTGATTTCTCCCACAGCAGCAGCAACTCACTCTCAATTGAGCAGCAATGGAGAATAAACCCAGAATGTTCGACAACTTTATGACGCTTTTTCAGCGCCGGATTTCCAGTCCTCGCTCTCCTTCCTCCTCCGATTCTCCCAATTCCATTCCCTTTCTCTCTCCTATCGCTAATTCTGTTGTCGCTCGATGTTCCAAGTAAATTGTCCTACCCTCTTCTTTCTTTTTTCTTTTTAATTATTCATTTTGATTTCTTATTATCAATTTTTGCTGATTTTGTATATTAATTTTGATTTTGTTGATTGCTATTTATGTTCAAAGTAACAACTAAAAAAATCTGTAGAATAAATTAATTACTATTGATTAGACCTGCATTTATTTGTGATACTACTAGCTATTTTCCCCAATTATGGAGGATTCGCCTGGTTGGATTGGTCCTGATCAGATAAATTGCTACTACTCCGTATTTGTTTACAGGATTTTGAATATGTCTACGGAAGATTTGTGCAGTTGTTTCGATGTAGAGAACGGTGAAAGTGGCAACAAACCAATCACCTATGCTAGACATTTGTTAGAGTTTTGCTGCTACAGGGCATTTAATGTTTTGACCGCTCGTGCTGATTATTTGAGCGATAAGGAATTCCGTCGCTTGACATATGACATGATGCTTGCGTGGGAGGCTCCCGGGGTTGACGGTGAAACTTTATACAAAGTGAGACAGCAAATTGCTTGTTGATCTTTGTAAGATACCTTGGTATTATAAGTAGCATTTGTCAAGGAATTTGCATGATGGTTAATATTTTTTGAGCCGCAAAAACTTAGTGTTTGCCTTCACCATCTGGACTTACCGACCTTGTTATGTGGTAATCTTGCAGGAAAGCGCTTCTCCCAGTAGGATGCAGAGCGAAGATGATGATGGATGGTCTTTATTTTATTCAAGCTCTACTGCGACTGCTGTTCAGGTCATTCATATGGTTTCATGCCCTAAGGAGTTTGTCAATTATTGTTTATTTAATTGCTTTATGCTCGAATGATATTTGATACTTCTTTGGCTGTTTTTTTGTATTCATTTTTTGTTGTCTTGTTGATTGATAGGTTGATAATGAGAAAACTGTTGGCCCTGAAGCCTTTGCACGAATAGCACCTGCTTGTGCAGTTATTGCTGATGTAGCAACTGTACAAAATCTTTTTGATGCACTGACAAACACTTCTGGAAATAGACTTCATTTTCTTATTTATGAAAAGTACCTTCAGAGCCTTGGTAGGTGTGTTTCCGGATCTTAAACTGGTTGACATCTGCAAGTCATCTATAGTTTTTATGTTTTCTTCTACAAAATATTTTTTGCAAACAAGTAAAGTGATTCCCTTTTTTTTTTTTGGGTATTTTATGAGCTCAAAATAATATGCTATTATTAACAATAACTACTTATTCATAACTATATGGTGCTGTCACTTATTTACATTTAACTATAATTATTAGGTTACCTTTGTTAAAGCTAACTTATTTTTCACTTGTTTATACCCTTTTTTGTTAAGCTATAATAGTTACACATACAAAGTATTAAAGCAGCAAGGGCTTTCCCATATTATTCTACAGGGGAGATTTACAAAAACTGGGATAATTTATAGTTGTGGCATTTTGGGTGATGCTATGAGGACACCTTGTATATTTTTTTTTAACAACTTTTGTTACCAGTGGCAGATCTGGGGATTTGTGGAATGGGGGTACGAAATTAAGTTTGATAAACAAAAAATAAAAAAAATAAAAATAAAAATACAAAATAATATGTGGAGTGTAATCATTTTTTGCCTTCTAATTTTTAAGTTATTAATCCATTTCACTATTGTATTACTATTTGCATGTATGATACACACATCCTCCGACAACAAGGCTTATAAATGAGTAACAAATTATGGCTTTGGGTAAAAAAGGGATTATCTAAGAGACCAGTTTGGAAGAACTATTAAACAACACCTAAGAGACCAGTTTTTGTAAATTCCAAGTCTCTTCGATTTTAACAAATGCAGTAAAAGCAAACTGGTTCGTGGCTTGGGCTATCTACGTAACAGTATCTAAGTGACCGGGTATATGATACAACAAGTCTCTTTGTTATCAATTTTTTTTTTCTAGAATGGGGGTACAACTGTACCTCTGTGTACCCCCCTAGATCCGCCAATGTTTGTTACCACATATGTGGATGCATGCTCCTATTTTGGTTTGGGGGGTTGAGTCTGAGAAAATATGTTGTTTTTGGGTCATATTTTGCTTATGTACATCTTAGGTGTCATCTGAGATATTCTGCTTGTGTTGTTGAGTTGAAGGAGTTCCAAAAGGAAAAATTAAAGCTCTTCTGACTTAGTAATTGATTTGTATTCCCTAAGGTGATTTCTATGCTTTAGTCTTTGGATCGCATCTCCTACAGGTGCCTGAAAGCTGGCTTCTCTGCCTAAACCAATTATCATATTGGTCTGTACACCTCATAATTGGAAAGGCTTAGCTAAGTCCAGGGTGCTATATACTATGTCTCATTTTTGTTCAGTTATGCTTCTACTTTTAGAGGCTCCCCCTCCTGTCATACCAAAGATGGCACTTTTTCATCCCACAGTGGTTGCCTCTTGTTCACAGATCCAACTTTCTCTACAGGGACATTTTGTGCTCGTTAGTGATTGTAGAATTTTCTTTGTATCTAGCAAACTGATAAACCTTACAGAATAAAGTCAAGGAATAGTTTTAGATTTTAAAGATAAAATGCTAATGGATATAGCCAGTGGACAAATTTATGAGATGTCAGAAAGAGGACTGTAGTTATTTGGTAAGGAGTGTTTTATTATATTTTGTTTTGTTCTTGATGTTGACCATCTTGCGTGAGGCACCATTTGATCCTCTAAATTGTGATAACTTCAAAGCTTCTAAATTTTTATATTTAAACAAGCTTTGGGGTCCTATCCATCTCTCAATTTTATTCAACATGAGGGAAACTTTGATGGATTTCTTGTTTGTTAGATTTATGATCTAGTGTAGTTCATTGCTGCTTATGCATTATGTACTGTAGATTTTTTTGTCAGGGTTGATGGTTTGTATTTTTTTTTTATCCTTGCTGGTGCAGGAAAACGTATGGAACTTCTCATGATTTGGAACTTTGTTGGTGATCTATCTTTTGCAGGGTGATCAAGAGTGCAAAAAATGTGTCATCAGTTTTATCAAATCTTGAAATTGTTGATGGGGAGATCATTGTAGATGTTGATGGTACTGTCCCTACTCAGCCAATTCTCCAGCATATTGGAATCTCCGCATGGCCTGGTCAGTCATTTCCTTCTTGGAAAACATACCGTACAATTTGAGTTAGATGATCTTTACATGATTAATTGGAAACTTTTTATTTGTTTTCTTTAATGAAAGAAAAGACTTGTTTATTTAGAATTAGGGTTGTTGAACTTGGATCTTCGTATTAATGAAGCTTAGTTGCCCTGTTTGGGCTTTCTTTCAAAAAAAAAAGAATTAGGGTTGAGTGTGAATTTTATTTAGTTAACAGAATGTCAAGTTTGTAGATTAACCATCAGTGGTCATTAGTCTTATTTTCCAAACAAGGATATCAATATGAGATTGACTATCTTGTATCCAGCTAACATGTCTCAAGCTTGCCTACACTTAGGAATTGGGATAGTTGGAATTAGTGGAAGATCTACATGGGTCTTGAATAACCCGCAAAGTTTTATAAATAATTAAATTCTACAACAACAAAAACAACCACAACAACAACAAAGCCTTAGTCCCAAAGTGATTTGGGGTCGGTTAACATGAATCGTTATAAGGAACCGTCCTTAAAGGGAAAATAGCATAGCGTGACCTGCAAAATGAGGTATTTTTGATAATTTTTTGATAGTTTTGACTTCTAATCGAATTCTAGAGGGCCAAAATGACCCCAAAATCTTAGTAGAGTAGTTTTTGGCTCGATAATCGATGAATTTTTTTTTTAATAAAAATGGAACTTAACGGCTTCCTTAGCGGAAACTGTTAAGTGGTGGTGAAATCTAACTTTTTTGTATTTTTGTATGCGGTTAAATAAAAAAGAAAAGGGAAATTCTCTTTAGTAACACCATACTTTTAAGTTTTCTCAGTGGTAAATTGCAAAAAAACTTATTATTTGTGGTAAACTCGAATTTTTATATTAAGCTAACTATAACATTAATGATTAATTTTAACTTAATAATTAACTATAGTTAGGTTTTTTTTTTGTTTACATTTAAATAATTTTAAAACTAATTTCTTTTTTTTTTTTTTAAAAAAAATCATCTTCTTCCCCAACCAGCATCCCACCACGCCGGCGTCGGCACCAGCGCCCACTCCCCTTCCCCTACCCTCGCCGTCGCCCAGCCACCTCGCACGCTGGCGCGCCGGCCTCCCCAGCCCGCCACGCGTACCCCCTATCCCTGAAACCCACTTCCCTTGCTCAGACCCACCTCCCTTCCCCCCGAAAACCCCTGGAAACCACCCCCAAAATCCCCCAGCGCCAATACTCCACCATCAAAAACCTAATCGACCCTTCCCCACCTTTGAAACCCATTGGTTTTTAGAACCATCGCCTGATTTTCGCCACTGAAACCCATAAAAAACCGAAGCACTGAGGCTGAAGTCGATTGATTTTGCTGATTTTTGTGGCTGATTTTCGCCGGTTGTTTGGGTCGTGGGTCTGGGTTCGATCTAGCGGAGGATAGAGAGGTTGCGGTTGCGTGGAAGGAGGAAAAAGAGAGGAGATTTGTGGTTGCGCGCGGTGGCCGTTGGGAGGAGAGTGCTCGGTTAGAGGAGAGAGAGGAAAGGTAGTGGGCGGTGGTTTGGACGTTTGGGGTTCCGCGTTGGTGGTGGTCTGGGTGGGGAGAAATTGGTTTTTTTTTTTTAAAAAAAATAATTTAATTATTAAAATATAAAAGAAATTAACCATGGTTAGTGAGTTTATATTAAAATAGTTATTCTCTGTGGTAGTCAAAAATTCGAGTTTACCAAAAATAATAAGTTTTTCTTCAATTTACCACTGAAAAAACTTAAAAGTATGGTGTTACCAAAGAGAATTTCCCAAAAGAAAAAGAGGTGGTTAAAAAAAAAACAGGCGTTTTAGTGGCAGTGAAATACAAATTTTCCAAATAAATTTGATACTTTTTGACATTTTTTGATGTTTATTGATAAATTATGTTATATTTGGTGATTTTTATTATTTCACTTATTGAAATGGTTAACGTTAAGATTTAAGAACACTTTAGTGAAGGCATTTATTAAAACCAAGCACCGTAAAATGCTAAGCGGAGGAAGTGTGGAAACAAAGTAAAAGAAGAGACTCTTAGGAACAACAAAATTAAAGATACCTTTGGGGTAAACATGGCAAACAATTAGTTTGTATGGTTAATTGTGCAGGAAACTTGTTCAAAAGTCCCATCGGCTGACTTCTCCTTTCTTAGCTTTTGAGTCTCCAACTCCTAGAAGGTTTTAAAGTGAAATATCTTTTATTAATTTTTTGTAAAGGTTTTAAAGGAACTAGCAACAAACAAATTCTGGCATACATATTAATGAGTTGAAAATGACACCAAGTGCTTATAACATTAAGTAAATGGGGTAGGAAAACAAAGCGGTCAGGGCTTAACAACACAAACTGAATCACCCAATCAAGTGATTCGATACCCTTTAGTGTGGGTGCCATTGATCCCTTCTCGAATGAAGAGACCATTGACATATTGTAAACCCCCAAAATTGTCTTTCGAAGGCCCCCAAACATTTCGTTTTGGGGAGTAGTGTTAAAATTGGTATTTTTCAAAGCAATAGATTGACAATCCATTACTAAGCTAAAACAGTATATTCCACAATGAATTATGTGAAGAAAAAGCTGTAATATGGGTGATTGAAGGAATATTTGTCACTTGTAACCTTTTGTATAGGCCATTTTAGCAATTACTACCTTTTCAAATAATAAATAAAATCAAATTGAATTTTACAACCCTACATTCACGTTCATCAAATTTGATACCTTTTGCACTTTTTGATGTCGTGAAAAGTCTTCATAAATGTTAATTCTACATTTTTACATTATTCCATTTATTGAATTATTGGTCAAATTAAATCATAAGTCAAAATTTTAAAAGTCTTGATGAATTTCCTAGATGTATCAAACAATCAAATTTATATGAAAGTTGCTATTTAGGCTGTAACATACATTTTTTTTTTTTTAAGAAAAGGCTGTAATTTCATTGTAGTCTATTCAGAAGGTTGTAAGTGACAATTCAGATTTTAATGAACGATATTTTAGTAACATTCATATAAAGAGACCTTTTTATTTTAACTCTCAACTTTCAAGTTTGTGTTATTAATTATTAACACTTATTGGGTACTTTCCTTGAATATCATGTAATCCCGTCCCCTTATAATTGGTCGTATAATTGAGTTATGACATTGGGATTTGTAGTATTTAATAAGTTGATTTTATCTTATCCGTGTTCCTTTTTTAAATTCGATCCACTGCTTGACATTTTTGCAGAACGCCTTCACTTTTGTCCTTTTTTTTGTGTGCATTGGAGGTGTATGCATGCTTAGGGAATGTGTTTTGTGTATGTGTTTAGTGAAAGTGAGTGCATTGTGTCAGGTGTATCTGGTCCTGTGCCTGGCCTGTTTGCTATGCTATGTATGGTTTTCATTTCAGCCTAAAGTACCCATGTTCAGTATTTGACTAATTAGCTTTTATGATAATTCATATTGGTCCGCAAAAAAATTTGTCTTGAAAAGTGGAGTACTATTTTGGACTTGTATTTGTGTTTGATGTATGTTGCCGCTAGCCAAGTCCATGTAACATTGTGTGTTTCCGTGAACAAGAGGGGCCGTGAGAGGAAAAGCAAAGACATCAATTTTATTTAACTACGTTCATTTATGCTTATTTGCTCTGGTAATGGCACCATGGGATTGCTGTGGAAGTTAATATAATAACAAATCACCCTGGCTCACTCCACCTGTGAGTCAGGGCAACATGACAGTCCTATCTGTGTCATTGTAGATTCTCTCGTAGCTTATTCTCATGATATTTATTATTGTCAATATTTTTTTACACATCTTTTGGGCTTCAAATTTTTTTGGTCTTTCTTACAGGTAGGTTGACCCTAAGCAGTAAAGCTTTGTATTTTGAGTCATTGGGAGTGGGCCAGTATGATAAAGCTGCACGATATGATCTTTCTATGGATTTGAAGCAGGTCATTAAGCCTGAATTGACTGGGCCACTTGGTGCTCGGCTGTTTGACAAAGCTGTGATGTATCGATCAGTAACACTGTATGTATTTTGATCATGTCTGCAGTATTAGGTGTTAATATTTTGAATTGGACCTGCATAGTGTTATACACTTTTACAATTTACATAGCCAAGTCTGTGTTTTATGTAGTAATGTAAAGTTATATTGTACATAATGTTATAGAGTGAACCCTACATTCAGCTGCTAACTTTTTTCATTTACAGAGCAGAGCCCATATTCCTGGAGTTCCCCGAATTCAAAGGAAGCTCACGGCGGGACTACTGGTTGGATGTCACTCTGGAGATATTGCTTGCTCACAGATTTGTTAGGAAGTATCATCTAAAGGGAATTCAGGAATCCGAAGCAGTTGCTAGGGCTATTCTTGGCATATTTCGGTGTCGTGCAGTTAGAGAGGGTTTCTATTTTTTCTTATCACATTATAAAACATTGCTTCTATTTAACCTTGCTGAGAATCTTCCTGGTGGAGATACAATTTTAGAAACTCTGTCAAGTTGTTTAGCACTTTTGAGAACCAGTAGTACTCAAACAGATTTATATTCATCTGGGAGTGTTTGTACAGAGAAACAGCATATATTATACCCAGTTTCGCTTCTAGCACTAAGAAGATTTGGATTAATTCTTCAGGAAGATGTAGAATTTGATGAGGAAGCCACATATGGTGGCGGATATATACTTGTGGGTGAAGTAGATCTTTTGGAAGCAGCAGTAAAACAATCAAAAGTGGATACAGGGAAGGCTGTAGCAGCACAGGAGACTGTCAACCAAGTTAAAGTAGACGGGATTGATGCAAATATAGCAATCATGAAGGTAATTGAATGTTTGAATATATAGTATCTTTTGGTTCTTCATTTATTATCTCTCTGCAGGAAGAGCTGAAGAAGTTTTTTTGATGCCAAGATTTAAGTGACAATATAGTTTTTAAATCCTATCTTTATGCCTGGGAATACTTGAAATTATGACATTGTGA
This sequence comes from Chenopodium album, assembly GCF_948465745.1. Lineage (NCBI taxonomy): Eukaryota > Viridiplantae > Streptophyta > Magnoliopsida > Caryophyllales > Amaranthaceae > Chenopodium > Chenopodium album. Next base: position 325,570 of record NC_137850.1, read on the forward strand.
CCAAGTGAAATTTACGTGCTTGTAACTCCTATTTTACTACTGGTGCAGTTTTAGTTAAAGTTCTGTTGACGTATAGGATATAAACGTGTTTTTAAAAATACGTATAGTTTCTCTGTTGGTCTTAATTGGTCAGAGTTAAGGGGTCCTTAAATTTACTACCACCACTTTCAAAAATCACTTACTTGAATTTAATTTCTCACGCTATCTTTACAATTGAACCACCGGCATCCTCTTAGTAAAAAACTTCCAAAATTGTCAAGAGAAATGTGTGGACTAAGCTGATGAACCTGCCAAAGGCCCCAATCAATCAAGTACATGTGAGTTGCAACAAGAAGGGTGCTTTGGACAAACCACCTTGAGTTGTTTACAAGAGCAGAGTGACGTGGGAAAAAGTTGGTTACAAGAGAGAAATTAATTAGGATATATATAACAATGATTAGGGAAGTGAGAGCGAATTTATTTTTCAGTAGCCTTTTATTATAGTGTGATGATATATCTCCTAGTATACATGATAAGTCACCCAATTCTATTTTTTTTTTCCTTTTGCTTTTGATTATACGTCATAAACTTTGATATTACCCTAATGTCTCTTAAGACTAAAGAGCCATATGCTATTTTTTTTTACTTAAATTGGCTTTTCATTTAAAATGTAATGGCTGTATGCTTCTTTAGTATACAATAGCACTCATGTAAGCCAAAACATTCAGAAGCACTAATAATTACTAAGACATTTTGATTCAGTCTATCATAATCTAAACTTTAAAAAAATAGAATCACTTGGGTAGTTGGCTGCATTGGAAATGATGAATTATTTTATATGACTTGATCTAGAAAGTATGGCTTTTTTTTTCAGCTTGATATTTTGTGCATTTATGATATAGGGGACTCATTTGTCATGGTTAAATTTGCATAGTAATTTGTTTGTTTTTCTTTTGTATCCTTCTTTCCTAATCAAGTAATCTAATGATAGATTTGATCCTTCTCGCAGGAGTTGCTTCTTCCACTGATTGTACTAGCTAGGCGTGTTCAGTTTTTGGCTTCGTGGGAGGAACCTTTTAAATCATCAGTATTCCTGGTGCTGATGTGCTACTTATTTGTGAGGTACTCTTGATCTTAGTAGAGCTCTACAAGATTGAATGCTTGTTTTTCTTTCTCGTAATTTTTGGAATGCTTGTTTTTAGATCTCGTTATTTTTTTGATTGGTTGGATAATAAATGTATTACTTTTATTTAATATATTTAGCTATATTTCTTGTAGCAGAAATGGGCTGTTAAAGTGTTTGGAATTTGGTTTTGGTATCCATATGTGAGAATAAGCAAGCTTCAAGACGTGCCAAATAAAGTTAGACTCGGGTTTTAGGAGCCTTTTTCAGATTTGAAATCTTGAATTCACACTTTACATGATGACTGGCATACTCATAATGTGTCAGAACCTAATCATTTTTAATGCCTGTGTGCTTAAGCCTTAAGACATAGTTGAAGGGAATACCAGGTTGCCATGTGGGGCCTTATCTCATTATGCTATAGATTCTTTCAGGATCTTGAGAATGTTGAGATTGCAATGGATACTTAATTAGAACACAAGCTCGTTTTTATCTAGACGTAGACTCCAAAATGTTAAAGCTTATTTGTGTTGTAACTTCCATGGTTTTTGAATGAGATTGCCACGGATGCTTATTAGAGTATATGCCCTTTTTTATGTGGATGTAGATCACAAAGGCACAAAGTTTTAGAGCTTATCATTGGGATGTGGCAACTGGTTGTATTATCTTTACCCTCTTTTAATTTTCTTTTGTCCTCCCAGATGTTTGAATAGAGTGTATCATTTTTATTTTCAGTGGATGGTTTAAGTTTGTGCTGCCTTTCATTCTTGTTTCCCTTGCGGTGCTTATGCTTTGGCACCGTTTGGCCAACAAAGGGAAGCTGGTAGATGCCTTCAGAATCATAGCGCCTCCCAATAAGAATGCTGTGGAGCAGCTGATTACATTACAGGAAGCGATTTCTCAGGTAGAAACGCTGGTCCAGGCTGTGAATATTGTTCTCCTGAAGATGAGAGCCCTTCTATTTGCTGTACTTCCAGAGGTATCTCTCCCATCCGAATAACTGAACATAACTTCTGTTTTTTGCTTTTTTGTCCAGCTCTATGAACTTTTTGTCCTGTATTTTCTGCTTATTACAACTTACTATATATAGATATCTGAAAGTGTATTTTTCACTTATATTATAATTGCTAGACATTGAGAAAGATTAATATCACAAGTGTATATTGAAATTAAAGAAGCTATCTTTTGTAATCTCTTGTGCTGGAAATCTCTTAAAAGAAAGAAAGCTTACACTTTTTTGGAATGAGATTCCTATGTGATATAGGAAACAACTTTTTTTTTTCGGGGGGTGGGGGGTAGGCTCTGCAATGAAAATTGGAAATTCATATTATATTCATCAAGGAGATGGAGATTAGAAAGTGACCTCTGATTTGACATTTGTCTTCATCTATTCTTCTGGATTATGAGTGCATGTATTGATACTTATGTCCATCAATTATTTTCTTTGTGCATGTGATAAGAGTATGTCCTTCGTAGATGAGATGCTCAGAAACAAGAATAACTATAATGAAGCTTTTGTCATGCCTGATGATTTGCTAGAGAGATCTCTTTTGAAGTTTAGCAATGCTTAAAAGACATACAAATGGATGCATAAACTTTTGAACTTTGTGACTGAAATGTTTTGAGAAAGTTCCCTTTAACCTTAATAGCTGTCTTTTAGAAACTTCAAATATCCTTGCATCTTGGATTTTTATTTGTGAGATTTACTATAACACCCCATATTTTCCCACAAGCCTAATGAGAACAAGGCAAAACGGAAAGAATATAATCCAACCTTCCTTTTCTTGTTTTATACTTTCTAGGACTTTTTTTATTAGTTTCCGAGGTTTTGGAGGAAATTATTATGTTACTGTCAATCAGGAAAATAGTGTAATTTAAAAATAAAGCTCTTTAAGGAATGATGGTCAACGAATGAGAGTCAAAGCTTCCTTCTTGTGTTGCTTTGCTTTAATACTTGCAATATTGCCTATCTGCACCGCACCCCCCCCCCCCACACACACACACACACAAGGCTTGAACCCTTGCCCAACATATAGCAAGAGTGCACCATTCTGTTGTCAAAACACCCAGATCATGACGCCTTGGCAAGGGTTTTGCGTCTGATCCCATTTCAATTGCTTAGTCTATGACTCACCTTGGCAGTGGCTGCCCTCCCTCACTATCCCCTATGAAATTAAGCATAAATCAAGGCATAGCTATGTTTGTACTAGCTCCATTCAAAGCTTTCCATGACCCTAAGTTCTGAAGTTTGAATCCTCTTACTACCTTTTTCATTTTGTTTTCCTTATTTTTGTGTCCTAACCTTATCTTCTTCTGCTCTTCAGGCCACATACAGGGTTTCCATCTTTTTACTTCTTACAGCGGCATTGTTCATACTAGTACCTTTCAGATTTATAATCCTGTTTGTTCTAATGGAGCCCTACACTAGGGAAATGCCTTTGAGAAGGGAAAACAGCTACAGGTGGTTGAGGAGACTAAGAGAGTGGTGGTTTGGGATACCTGCTGCTCCAGTTCAGCTCATCAAGCATGAGGACAGTAAAAAAAAGAAATAACCCCTCGAATTTGTGAAAGTGGATGACTAGACTGTTTTCACTGCTGTAAGAAGCCTTTGTATTTAACTTATATGACAGCAAAAGAACCTGCTGCATCACATTTTTAAGTTATCTGAGGAGGATGATTTTTTATTTGAATTTAAGCTGTTTTGTTGTACACTTTGTACCGAATACATCAATATAAAGTTGTAAACTGTGAACTAGTGTGTGCTTCAGGTTTGCTACATTGAATATCATACTGTATTATTTGAGTTCCTAAAAATGAACTGAAGTACATCTTTGTATTATTGTTGACTTTGACAAATTATCGAATAATTGTAGTCAGAAGCTCAAATACTGTGTATCCAATAGAATGAATAGATTCATGTATTATTGAAATCAGAAATCCCCTATAACTGAAATATCACTGGCTTCTTAACAATATGTTATTGTCTCAAAAGTTTACCTTCATCAATTGTAGGATTTTTTGTTCGTCCATTTACATGTATTTAGGAAACAAACACCGAACTGCATTCTACGGAATTTAGGAAACCAACAACGAACTGCATTCTACAGAAATTACCACTTTCAGAAAAATGGAGATATTGAGTATTAAGAATAGACGGAATACCCACCAAAAATGCGTATTTTAAGTCAAAGCTAAAGCAATACAGTTCCTTTCAGGAATTGGTAGCAATTGTTCGATTGTTGGCAGAAATCAGTTTTTCCTCACAATCACTGATATCATGCGTAAGAAAAAAGAGAAATTTTACAAATACAAAAAACTGCAATGACCAAGAAAAGAGTATCACAATACGCTTTCTGAGCATTGTAATAACGTTTTCCTAAAGAAAAGCATAACCCCTGTGGAAATATATATAGATAGAACTATAATAAGTTCTAGCATTATTGTATCCATCTTCACAAGTGAAGATTTTAAAATTACAGCTAGGGTAGAGGCTCAAACAGAAACACTGCATATGAACACATATTGATGGAACATGGAAACAAAAACAAAATTCAGTGAAAACACCTGTCACCTAGCAGGCTACAACACTTCCTGAAAGATTTATCTTACATGTCAATTTCCATCATCATACATGTTCTCTCTACGTTTGGGGAAAGCAGAAGAGTCGAGATTAGAACCTCTGAATTTCAGCTCCGAGGTTGCTCTATAATTGGGATCAACAGATAACGGTCTGGAGCTAGTGTCCACGGCACTTGGCCTAAAAGAGTTGCCTCCTCCACCAGAATATCGGGATGGAGAAGTATACCTTCTTGAAGGACCTCGCAAACCATTATTCCTCATATCCATGATGTCAGCATTTCTTGATGACGAATCAGTATAAGATCTATCTCCTGACCCAGACCCTAATGAGGCTCCTCCACTCGTGACTGAGGTGGAATTAAATGGATCATCTGGGCCCCATGATGTAAGTGCTTCCTTCTTCTTGGCAAAGAACTGCCACGCTCCAAAGAGGAAGAGTATGAAGAACAATACAGGACTTGTCCAGAGTACTGTGCTGGACTCTCCTCTGGAAATTGGAAGTTTTGAACGGTACATTCCCACATATCCTCCTCCAAGACCAAGAATAACAAGCTTTTCACGGTCACTAGCTATTAGTGGTATTGCTTTTTCCTTCCCACTCTCATCCACAGCTTGACCAGGTAAAAATGATGATTTGATCTCCTCTATACCAGCAGAAAATGTTAGACGAGGAGCACCAGACCTATAGTGCTGAGTTGAAACATTATACACATAGATCTTTTCTTGGCCTATGATTAGTAAGTATCCCTTGATTGCCTGAAATGCAAGAGGATCATCCATGTCAAACTTTTTCCTGGATCTAACCCTGCATTTGAAATTCGTCACATCACCTAATAATAATAGATGAATCAATTCGCCAGATGATGTAAACCCGTATGCTTTTGACCGCTCAGTTGCATCAAACACATAGTTAGACACTGTGGAATCATTCAGACCTTCACATTCAGTCTCCCTAATCTTCATAGTCCTCAAGTCCAAAGATCCAGCACCCTTCTCCATCAAGAACAAAAGCCTTTGTTTCAGGAAAGCCAGGGGGCGGCTTGTTGGCACAGCCAACCCATACAAAGTACCATTCTCTCTAAAAACCTTGATTTTCCCATTCCCTTCCACTGACAAAATGTATCTAGATCTTGCAACATGATGGACTTCCAAGATTGAGACTGGGGCGCCAATCGACCCAGCTTCCCCCGTACCCAATGCCACATGATTCTCCATGTGAAGGGAACTCAAATCCTCAGCAAGCGACGTCTCCCAAAGCCTATGAGCCAAAATAACCCCATTACTATGTCCTGTAACCAACATGCTCTCGTTCATATAAGCCGACATATAAGAAAGCATAGCAGTAACAGGTGAATCAGTCAAGGTATTGAACTCAACCAAAACATCCCCATTCCTCAAAAAGACATAAACTCGGCCGCTATCATCGCCAACCGCGATATACTTACTAGCACCCTCGTAATCTCGAAAGGGTAAAACATTAACACTAGTAGCAACTGAATCCAAACTCACAGCCGACATAAACTGAAATTTCTCAGACCAAAAAGGGCTGTACTTTGTAATGGAACCCGCTTTCAATCGATTCCCTGGCGCAGCAGTAGCCTTGCCTTTAGAATCTTCATCATGAATTCCAGCATCTCTGCCCACAGTATGAACTGATCTATCACCCTTATCTTTGTTATTAACATAGTTTTTTGAATCATCAAATTTGGACTCTAATCTTGTAACTAGCTCACTCAAATTCCTCACTAATTGTTCAAGCTTATCAATTTGAGATTGGTGTTGATTGTGCAGAATAGGGTCACCATTATTATTGTCATTGTTAGTGCTATGTTTATCAATATTATTATCATTGCAATTAGGAAGGAGCTGATTATCAGGTAAAAGGGTATCACAGTTTACAAAAAACCCATCAAAATTTTCAAAGATTATGGAAAAAGAAATGCAAAAAACAAGAAAAGGGACATAAAACTTGCCTTCCATAGAAGTATTATTGAACATTGGATTTTTCTGAGAAGAAATTAAAAAAGCTTCTCCTTGATTTTCGTAGCTGCTAGCTGATCATCCAAATCAAAGATAGAAAATAAAATCTGGGATTTGCAGATTGATGAACAATATTGATGGGGATTTGAGAAATGGTGAGGAGAGAGAAAAAGAGTTAGTGAGTTAGAGAGAGAAAGATTGCGGGTGTTTTCCAAAGTTACGGGCAGAAAGGAGTGAGTTGCCAGTTGACTGAAGGCGGTTTCAAAGGAGGTCTTAAATCTTACACAGAATTTTTACTCTAGATTTTCATGTCACGACAATTTCATGCCCACTCATTTTTACTCAACTGTTTTAAGACACACTAATCCTTTTTTTTTCTTCTTAATTTTCAGGTTCAATTAAGACACTATGATAGATAAACTTTCATATTAAGTACACCCTATTCTCTGCATCCTTTTATGTTTTTCACATTTTTCTACTTGAATATTCCAAAATGATCATTCCATTTCATGTTTTTTCCTTTTCAATATCTTTGTTTCACAATGACAATCTCACTTGTGGAGTAGAATGTTATACATAAATTAAAAATGGAAATAAATGAAAGGTTGTCCAAACATTGAATGTGGACGAATATTTTGTCCAGCCGTTAGATTTTAACATTTTTTTATTGTTTTGTTGGAAAGGTGGGTTATATTGACGAGTGTTAGATATTTCTTGAGTTATTTCTCAGCAATTTTAGAGAATTAATTTGAAATTTTCACCAATTAAGCATTTATGTTTGTTGCTAATGATACAATCGCAACCAACAACCCTGAATATAAAAAGATCCAAGTAATTATGAGGAGAGAAAATCAAATGTAAAGGGAGCAACGATTTTAGATGTGAAAATGAAATTTTTAGGGAGATTAATGATTAAACACTAACATCGTGATGATCAACCTAGAAATTGCCCCAAATTTAACAGATTTACATAATTCAGTGGAGCAAGAATTTGAAGGAGGAGAAAGAAAGTTTAGGTTTGGAATTACTTGCAGGCTTCTACATGTCTTGCTTTTGTGGTTAAGAATATCATAAAATTAAGACAAACGAATTTTTTTTAAAAGAGAGACAATGTTAGGATTCTAGAGAGAGCGAGGGGGATGAAAGAATTGGAGATGTTTTTGAATGTGGTGGAATACTGGCTACTAAGTAGTTAAGAGGTTGAAATAAATGGTTGACTAATTTAATATGGGAAGATGTTTTTAAAACACATAAAATGGAACATAGGAAGATAATTGTAAAACAAAAAGAGTACTATATTTTCTTCATACAATATTATCGTTACAAAAAATTTTAAAGACAATTTTGTCGCCATTGTTTTTTAATAACCATACCCATGTTGAATATAAAATTCATGGAGAACATCCTTTTATGCACGTGGATTAATTTTTTATGGGGAACAAACGCATGGGACACAACTATATTTGAATAAAAATTATCGTTAATCATGTAAAGTCCCAATTAGGGATGGCAATGGAGCAGAGGTGGGTCGTGAAGGTATTGTGTCCTCGCCTCTAGTGCAATTACTAAATATAATATGGATCGTATTATGGAGATAATAATTCGTTTATTTGGGTCGTCTTTACGTCTTGCTAGAGAACGCTAAAGACCTTTGGGTTAGAACGAAATAAACCCGAAGCCCGCCTAAACGGATCCTACGAGGTCACACGTGAGCTTGGATCAATAAAAGAAACCCAAAGCACATGATGGGCTTAGGGGTGGCCGGCCAAGAGAGAGAGGAAAAGGAGAGGAAGGCCCAACCCTAATTAGTTTAATCAGATTATATTAATTAGGGCTTGGGAGGAAATCAAGATACAATATTCTTTTTGAAAAGAATTTACATCAGTTTTCTCTTTCTCTCTCTCTCTCAAAACACTGGTTTTGGTAAAACTCCAAGGAAGAGGAAGGTTTTCCCGTCCAACTAGCATTGGTGGAGTGTTGATTCAAGCCGGTGGACTGAATAGGGGAGTCACGCTTGAGGCTCTACATCTCTCGCATAGTAGAAGGTCGCAGAGTAGAATATTGCAGAGTCGAAAGTTGCAGAGTAGAATTCACGCATCAAAGGTTAATTCTAAACTATTTTGTGATCTTTTAATTGTATATGCATGTGATCCTGTTTAGGTGCGTATGAATATGATTAATGAAATTCCGCTTAGAGTACCTAAAATCCTACAGTGGTATCAGAGCCCCTTGCATATAATTTATCGGTCACAATAATATGATTATTTTGATGTGATTAAGGCTAATTTTAATTTGGTTAAAGGGAGGAATTGAATTATGGATTGAATAACCCAATTAAAATATGATTTTGATTGATTGGAATTAATTAAATGGAGATTTAATTGCTCAATTTCTTCTAGCCCTAGCCGAAAATTAAGAACCCTAAAAGCCCTAATTTATTTCGAAAATTTTGATGTGTTATGAACCCTAATTATTTTCGAAATTTTAAGTGTTAAATTCATGTAATTTAATCTAATTTTTCATATTTAAAATTTGTTTAGGTATGATTAATTAATTCATGTGAAAGAGTTTTATATAAATTAGGGATTAATTATATGAAAAGCCCCAAATTAATTAAAATGGAGATTTTAGATTAATTTTATGAATTAGGCATAAACTGTTTATGTTTAATTTAATTAGATCATCAAATTAATTTTGCAAAAGTTGTAAAATTAATTTTACTCAAAAAAAAAGAATGATGGGTTGAGTGGGAGCAGCCACAGCTGGGTGGCCGGACCACCTGCATAGTGAGCCACGGTGGCTGCTCCGGTGGTCAGAAGGGCGAGGCAGAGGGGCGGTAGAAAAGGGGAGGGGTGGTGGCCGGACTGTGCAAGTGCACATCCCATCCACTGCCCTGCTGGTTGGTGCGCTAGGCTTCTACCTGGTGTGCCAGCCAGCGCTGCTGTGGCTGGGTTGCTGCCTGGCTGCGGCGGTGGCTGTGTTGTGGCTGGGCTGTGAGCTCAGTCACACACCCTATATTTTCAAAAAAAAAAAATTATTTAATTAATTTTAAATGTTAAAATTCAAAATTAGCTTTGGATAAATTTTAAAAATCATAATTTTAGGAGATATTTGAGCATATTCCAATTTTGGTTATTTGACTAGGTTATAAGATAATTCCATAATTTGATTTTTTAATCTAATTAAAATTATGTGGTTAGCAAGTTATTAGGATGGACTTAAATTGGTTAGGATAATCCTAGAATATAAATATGATTTATTTTCTTAGATTATTTATTTAATTCTATCTCATGCCTAATTTAATATATGATATTTAATTATGGTAATGAATAATATGGAGATATTACCTAATCATGTATTAAAATATGTAATATTTTAGGAATACTTGTTGCCTTAATTAAGAATATCTGATATTTTAGTTTAGGCAAAGTATAATATGTGATATTATTATGTGGCATCTAATATATATGATATATTATTGCTTTAAATGACTAGTATGGCCCAAATTTAGATTAAATACGATCTGCGTATCGTGATGTATTTTTGTAATCTAAATACGATCTGCGTATCGTTAAGTATTTTTGTAATTTATTTTAATTGAGAATTATTTAAATTATGTAAATGCTTATGTAATCCAAAGAAGAGCCCAAGTTGAGAAGGCCCATGACGAAGGTGGATGGAGATCCATGAAAAGTCCAAGGAGATGCCCAATCAAGCTTAGTTCTTAGAATTAGGGGTCATACTAGCTCATATTTAATTTTATGCATTTTATTATTATTATTCTTAAAATGCTTATAAGTTTATTGTATGTTGGTTATCAATGCGCTAGAGTTCACTAATTAATAACAACATAATAAACTTAGGTCCTGCAAATATTGAGGCTCGTTTTTCCAAATATAAAGTACTTATTAACCCTTGATTAATAGTAATAGGTCATGCCTCTGCAGGATGTTATTATTAATTTTGGGAGATAAGGTGAAATTGCGAATTCTGCACACTTAATTTGGTTATCCTCAACAAAATCATCAAAAGCGTTTTGGATTTTGAAGCAAGAGATAGTTGAGCATGAGATGTTTTTCTATCTAACCAAGAATTACAAATGTTGTAATTAGTAAAGAGTTTACTTACCTTGAAAATGCAACTTTGAGAAAAGGCCTCCGTCTGCTTAACGTTGCATGTTGATAGGATCTTGGAATCACTTATTCAAATTGGGACATTAAAATTGAATAGAGTGCTTAAGTAGCCTAGAAACTTTGCATGTTTTAGGTGCTTTTAATAAACATAAATTGAACTTTGCCTTTTTCTGCCTATAGATATCTTGAATAACAACAACAACATCTCTTCAATTCCAAGCAAGTTGGAAATAAAATTGAACTTAACAAATTTCCTTGAATGGGAGAGGAACTTGAGAACTGTTCTCAGGTATTGCAATTTGGAATATCCTTTGGATCGTCCTTTCCCATGTGAACATGACGAAGGCATGACTACTGAGTCATATGCGAAAATAGTTTCGAATACAGACATGGTACTTAGACTCATGCTGAACTCGATTCCAAGTAGTTGGAGTACGAGATTTGTAAGCTATGAACCCTACATGTTGCTAAAGCACCTCTGTGACATTTGTAGAGGGAAGGTTCGTAGTTACGGAAATGGTAATGCTGATAGAAATGTTGTTGACATCGTTAATTCGATTACGAGAATCAACAATCCTTGGAATAATGGCTTGAGAGTTGAATCTTATAACACTCATGCTAAGGTATTCAACAATAAATTCAAGCCAGGTGGTTCATTGCGAGTCCATGTGTACACAATGATGAGATTATTTGAACACTCGAAATTGCTGGGATCTCCATTGGATGATGTCATTGCCCATGATGTCATGTTATATTCTCTCCATGATGGGTTCGACAAGGACAGACTTGCGCTGGACAGTGACGATTCCCTGAGTAAGCTGCTTGATTTACTTAAGACGGCTGAACTGACTGGAGATTATATTAAGGAAGATTGGTGCAAATGTTTCTATTGTGGTGATGATGACCATAATGACATATGCCCCAAATACTTGAAGGATAAGAAGTCGGGTGCTTCCACTTCAGGTATTTATGTTATAGAAATCAATTTGACTTCTACTTCTTTATGGGTATTCGATACCGGTTGTGGTTCTCACATAGTTAATGATGTGCGGGGACTAAAGAGAAGTAGAAGGCTAGCGAAGGGAGAGGTAGAGCTTCGCGTCAGGAATAGATTAAGAGTTGTTGCACTCGCCGTCAGAAGTTACAGTTTACGCTTGCCTTCTGGTTTAATTTTAGAACTTAATAATTGTTATTTTGTTCCGTCAATTACCAAGAACATTATTTCTGTTTCAGTTTTGGATACTGAAGGTTTTTGTTTTGAAATTAAGAACAAATGTTGTTCCATTTCTTACAATAACATGTTCTATGCTAGTGCGAATTTGATTAATGGTTTATATGTGCTTGATAGCACAATACAGGTCTATAACATAGAAAGCAAGAAACAAAAGTCGAATAATTTGAACCTAACCTATCTATGGCATTGCCGGATGGGTCATATAAACCAAAAGCGCATCCAAAAGTTATAAAAGGATGGAATCCTTACATCATTCGATTATGAATCTTTTGATGTTTGTGAATCATGCTTGTTGGGGAAAATGACAAAATCACCTTTTACAGGAAAGGGTGAAAGGGTCAATGACCTCTTGGCACTCATACATACAGATGTTTGTGGGCCTATGAGTTCAAAGGCAAGAGGTGGGTTTAGCTACTTCATTACTTTTACTGATGATTTAAGTCGATAGGCTATATCTACTTAATGAAGCATAAGTTGGAATCATTTGAAAAATTCAAAGAGTTCCAGAATGCGGTATAAAATCAGCTTGGTAAGACAATAAAAGCATTACGATCTGATCGTGGTAATGAATATATGAGCTAAGAGTTCGATGATCATCTAAAGGGTTGTGGAATTCTTTCACAATTGACTCCACCGGAAACGCCACAATTAAATGGTGTCTCTGAAATGAGGAATCGAACTTTACTGGATATGGTTCGATCAATGACGAGTCTTGCTGATCTTTCAATTTCCTTTTGGGGATATGCTCTACAAACGGATGCACACACACTAAATAGGAGCTCGTCAAAGGCTGTAGAAAAGACCCCATATGAGATATGGAAAGGAAAAGTTCCAAACTTATCTTTTCTAAAAATCTAGGGTCGTGAGGTCTATGAGAAACGTTTACTATCAGACAAACTCGCACCCAAATTAGATAAATGTCTCTTTGTGGGATACCCAAAGGAGACAAGGGGTTATTACTTCTATAATCGTCAGGAGAACAAAGTGTTTGTTACTCGTGATGGTGTCTTTCTCGAAAGGGAGTTTATTTCCAGAAAGACAAGAGGGAGTAAAATAGTTCTCGAAGAAGTTCGAGATGAGCAACAAATGGATGTGGATCAAACCGCGTGTGAGGCAAGTGATGTGTGTATTTTATATGCTTTTTTATTGCCCGTCCCATGGTCATTTTTATGTATATTTGAGCTCTTCAGAGCTATTTTTTGTACTAATATGTGGTTTCGAGTGTTTTGTAGAGTTGGCATTTATTTTGTAGGAATTTCCGAATTTTTGGTGATTTCTATGGTTTCTTGGCCACTACGAGATATCGAAGCTATGATCATATTCATGACCGTTTTTCATAGCCCAAGACCGAGGATTTCAATGACTAAGGGCTTGGTTCGTGGAATTGGTCCAAGCATTGGACCAAGGAAGAAGAATTTGGGCCAAGAGGAATTAAAGCCCAAAGGAAAGAAGAGAAAAAGTTTGGCCTACATAAGACCGGGCCCGATCAGGCGGATCATTGCCCAATCGGGCGGATGCTCAGATTACGAGAGTGTGGAAAAAGGCGAGCCCGATCGGGCGGCCTTATGCTCGATCGGTGCGTGTTTCTCCTAAGCCGTTTAGAATTTGTTTTTGTTATTTTTTTCAAGGGGAATACAAAAAAAACTCTTTGGTTAGCTTTTATTAGAGACGTTTTTAGATTAAGATTGGATCATTGGTTTTTAGAGAGATTTTTAGTTGGAGATTATTGTTGAACTCAAGTTTTCCCCCTTTTAGTGCAAATTCATATTTCCTTCCTTCGGTATTATTTTCTCATCTCTTTTATCGTTTAATTTATTGCTTTTGAATTTAATTTCTTTGATTATTATTGTTTTGGTTTCAATCATATTTCTATTATTGGCTTTGATTAGTTTAGATTTAAATATGTGTGAGTAGTTTAATTCTAGGGTTCTTGGGGGGTCCATAATTAATATGAAGGGATAATTTGTTGTTATTGATTATTGATGTTGCATGGTAATTTCTTAATGATGAACTGTTTTAATTCTTTGCAATTAGATTATAAATCGAGCAGATGTGATTTGATTGTAAAAGTATAGCAATACTGAATTGATGAATCGAGCAGATGTGATTTGGTATTAAAGGCTATTTTCAATAGGAACTTAGATCTAATAAATTGCGAAAGCCTGTTAGATCTATGTTGATTAATAAATTGCGAGAGCCTGTTAATCATGTTATTTGCAATATCAACTGTTGATCGTTATGTTTTTTCCCGAAATATTAATTATTGGTGAACCTGCGATCCTAGGCCTTTATTATTGATTTTTCTCCCTACTTTAATTATTGTTATAGTATACTTCCCAATAATCTTACTTGTTCCCTGATAGTTTAGATTATAATTATTAATTAGGAATAGAAGAACATTGTTTCCCTGTGGATTCGACCCTACTTCCCTGTCTATATTAGTTAGAGGAATTTAGGAATTACTTTTGATTAGGTGATACGACTTTACCCTGTCAAAATTTGGCGTTGTTGCCGGAAAAACGGTTTTATTTTTTATTTCTGATTATTTTTGTAGTCTAGATTATTTTCTTTCGTCTCAGAGAACGCAAGTTCTTTGGGACAGTTTCTCATATTTGTTTGTTCAGTTCTGTGTTTATGCCTAGGGGTTCTAGATCAGGTTATATTCCATTTGATCCTGAGATCGAACGCTCTTTTCATAGACAGAAGAACCTCTATAGACAGGTACAAGTAGGTTCCAGAGGCAACATACCTTTGGACCCTCCATCTAATTCTAGCAACACAGGTTCATCTAAAGATCAAGAATCAGACATGAATCCACCACCACCACCTCCGGGTCGCAAGCTTATTGATTATTCGCAGCCTTCCTTGGCAGATCTCCCACACCTTGCTCCTCCATCGAATCTCGAAGGAGTGCAATTTGAAATCAAACCTCAGTTTATCAGTATGATTGAAAGGAAGAAATTTGGTGGTACTAAGAATGAGGATCCTAATCTTCATATTTTAGATTATTGCCAATATTGCAACACCATTAGACAAGCTGGGATTACACAAGACCAAATTAGGGAGATTCTTTTTCCTTTTTCTTTATGTGGTAAAGATAAATTATGGTTTTCTATGAGGATATTAGGAGATTGAAAGAAGTTTTTTATTTCTTTAAATGTAGTCATGTCCGTAGATCGGGTAATACCTTAGCACACTTGATTGCTAGACATAGTACAAGTGAATCTCCGTATGTATGGTTTAACGATTTCCCCCAAAGCTTTCTTACTTTGGCGGAAATTGATATAATTTAATAAAATGCCCGACTAACGGTTTCTTCAAAAAAAAAAAAAAAAAAAAAAAGGTAGAGGAAGCTGATGTGGCACATGAAGGGCAATTCCGTCCGGACACTATTCATTTGCTATGCTCCGCAATATAAAGGGTAGAAAAATACAAGTAAATGAAATAATGAAAAATCTTAGGGTTTCATTCATCTCACCGTTTAATCAAAAGTCCCCAATTTCCTTCTCTGTTTCTCTATCTCTCTTTCTCAGGTATGATTCCTAATTCTCTCTGAAATAATTTATCAGGTCGATGGTAGCATATGTTTGATGAATTTCTGTATTCGATGATTGTTTTGATGTGAAATTATGGATTATAAAATTAATTAATTCTTCGGTTGTTTGATTTTATGTGATGTGATAATCTAGAAAAATCATGATGAGTGGGTGATGTTTATGTTTGATGTTAATTTGAATTTTATGTGATGTAATAAACTAGTTGTGTTTGTGTTATGATTAGGGGAAAAAATGGGACGGAGGAGAAGAGGTGGTGGGTCAACTCAAAGGAAGTGTCAGAGTATTGAACAAGGAATTGAAAGAAAGATTCTGGTGCGGTCATTGAACAATATTGAAGATAAGGTACAATACCAAAACGAAGATGGTAATATGGTTGAAAAAATCTTTAGACGAGAAGAATTCCACATAGTGGATCTGAAGCTGGACAAAATATATCATTATTGTTTACCATCACTGCGAAGGGCTGCGAGGGTTGGTGAAATGGTGGCTTTGGGTCAGTCCATCTTCATCTTTGGTGGTCTGACTGAAATATCATCACCCCTACCCGATTCTCAATTGAATTATTACGTGGGCGCGTCTCACATACATTTTGGTGTTGGTGTTGGTGGGACATGGGGCCCAGCTCCGATCAATGATCCTAATGAATACAACTACACCTGCCTTAATGGGGATGTCTACTGCATTGGAAATGTCCTTGCTCCAGAGGTTCTTCATGTCGATACCACCAATGGTGTGCCCCATGGCCCCTGGAAGTCGCTTGGCCCTTTGCCTTCCAAACTGGTGGATTGTAGTCCATCTACGCCAGTGATTCCGGACCCTACCAACAATCGCATTCTAATTCACTTGAATGACGGTCAGCTTTCCTCGTCTTCCCTCTATGCCTTTTATCCTCCCACTCATGGTACTTGTGCTGGTACATGGAAATGTCTAGACTCCAATGTCTCTGATTGGGACAGAGTACAGGATGCTGCACTTCTTGATGGTGTCCTCTATCTTCATGCCCATAAATATCGCAATCTTGTTCATGCATACGAGGTTGCCACCGCAAAGTGGTTTGACGTGCAGTGGTCCACTCGGGTTATTGAAAAAGATTTCTCTGTAGATGATTGTACCTCCTTCAGGTTTGATTCGCTGTTTTGTCTAGACGACACCAACAAAATCTTGTGCTTGGCCATTTACTCGCCTGTAGTGCCGATTGTTCCAGGTGGTGATCGATGTGATCGTAGCTTACCTACCAACACCACTCTTCTCTTCTTCAAGTTTAAAGCGGAGCGTTGTGGTTCCACCATAACCCTCACTCCCCTTTATACCCGCTCATATGAAATTTTATCCACTTACCAAGTGCTTGACTTCCTCCCGCTTTAGTGAGTACCCTCATCCCTCTTCTCAACTCTCTCTTATATGCATAAATTGATTGTTTCTTTTCATATTCTCTTTGGCTTGTTGACCTTGTGCTGTTGCAAATTCATGTTCATTGTTGCTAAAACGTGATTGTACATGCTCTATAATTTAATTTGAAGATTTGTTTGATTTTTTTGTATCGCCTTTAATTTTCATAGAAATTCAAAAAACTTTCGTCTTTATACCTATCCATGGATTATACCTCCATTAATCTTCAATTTCTTTGTTCTCCTTTATTCTTAGATAATCCTTTCTGCCTCCCTTATTTTTTTCCCCTTATTGTCCCATCTTCTCTAAACAAAGCTCTTCTAGGTGTAACTCCAAATACAAGATCCCTCGCGTCGGGAAACATTGTGAAATGTCATCACAACATTCCGACAACCGTCAAAGTAGGGGCTCTTTTAGGAGTTAATTTCTTTCTACTTTTTCTTTTTCTTTTTTATTTATTTTTTTTTATTTCTTCTTAAGAAGTTTGTTGGACATTGTACTCAAGGAAGCAGCCCAACTGAGTCACATCTACACATATGGACCTCATAGCCATAGCAATTGAGCTCATGGTTCTAACTTCATCATCTGTGTATACTCTCTTCAACCCCACTTCAAATGTCTCAGAAAGTTCGTCTGTGTCTACTTCGAAGTTCATACATTGCCCTCCTACATATATTAATACAAACTTCCTCTTCTTAAATGTTCCACCATGCCACATTTTAACGGAAGCAACTTCTCCAACTCCCTACATTTAGCAATTAAATTATAATGTCAACTCAAGATTATTTTTACTCATACTCAAGGTCTGCATATCATCACTATTACCATCGCAATTAAGAAAAGAAAAAAAAAACTGCAATTAAAGACACAGATTACCAACACAACAACATATATTAAGAAAAAAACGCAGATTAAAGTCCCAAAACTAAATTAACGCATAATAAACAACAATTGGTACTGCATCTTACCATTATCGCAACTAATCATATCCGTAATTACCACAATTTCAGAAAATCTTGCTGCAAATTGGAACTCTTAATTGATTGAACTCGTAATTGACAACAAACTAATATGGGAAGCAAATGACAATTGGTAACTGAAATGGGTAACATATGGCAATTGCTAGCATCACCATTAATTTCCAAATAGAGAAGGGTTAACAATGGCAGAGGAAAGTGACGAGGAAGTGACGAGGGATGAATGTTTATTTTTTCAACCGAGTTTTAGTTAGAGAGGGAGAGGAATATCATTTAGTAAGGTAACCCACTAGATTTTTTTTTACCGGTTCTTTAAGTTGCCTATGATGGTAGACTATTTAGGGAAGGGTTATTGTATAATTAGGATTAATCATAGTTAAAAAATAGTTAGGATTAATTTGAGAAGACACTCCATAGTTTGGATTATTTTTGTTGATTTTTCCTTAGAATTATCATTATTGCTAATGTCCACATGCTAATGTGGTCTCTAAATCCATATGAATTCAATTGTATGTTGTATTGTCAATTTTGTACTTAATAACACATTGCTAGCATACACTAGGTTATTACTTGATCTATCTACGTTGAAACTTGATAATGTGTGAACTATAATTCTACAAATAGTGCAAGTATCCGAGACAAAATATGTGGATGAATTGAAAAAGTGGATGAATTTGGATGTCAATCAAGGGGTGGGATCGAATCAATAAAATTTGATCATAGGATCGTACTTACAAGCAAAAAAAAGTACACTACAAATTGACTTAAAGTTATGCTTTTCTACTTTCAATACTAAAAACAATTACTTTGCTTTCGACATTCATTTAACTACAATAATTAATTGATAAGTTATGTGCAAGGTTGTCAAAATAAGGTTTTAACTATGATTGACGTCAAAGTTATAGATGGACAAAATTATGTGAATTTCTTTGAAATGTGTTTATTTAGTAGCTATGAATGAATACTTTAAACTAATGTGTATATGAACTTCAAAATACTTGATAAAAAAAAAAATTAATAACCACTCCTAATTAATTAACTTCATATGTAAAAATTAATTAACTTCTCAAATTATCTTTAAATGTAGGATCGGATCATAGAATTGTAAAATTGTAAGATCATATTAAGATCCTACCACTCCTAAATTTTATCCTACAAATCTTACGATTCGGATCGATCTCATAGTTTTGTACTGTAGGATCGAATAAAGATTTTAATAACCACGCTGTCAATATAACATGGACATCAACTATGAGTGTATTAATTATTTTGTTAGGAGCTCATCCCTAATATGATCTTATTTTTGGTAGATCTCATTATCAATGTTAGAAATTTCCAAAAAAATATAGAAAAGGAAAAAATATAGTTTAGAAAAGCTTAGATAACATAAAACCCAAAACAGTAAATAACAAAACATTATGGCATAAGGTATGTACCTTAGTGCCTAATTGCACATGAATTTTATTTTATTTTTTATTTTTAATTTTGATCCTCTACTTATTTCCTTTCCCTGCTATTGGCAAACAGGGGTAGGTACCCCATAAATAGTATGGGGAGGGAAATATGGAGTGAAGATAGTTGTTGCCACTTCATATATTGTTAGTAGTATCATTGAAAGAAGTGAGTACCATGTCTGAGGGGCAAGAAAGGGGTGAAGGAGAGAACGACTAGTTAGGCTTTTGTGGATTTTAGATCAATTTCATGAATGTGCAATTGATGCGTGATAAGAAATTGTATGTGACTTGCAATTATTGCATTGATCTATGTCAACTTAGACAAGTTTAGACGAGGACAATCATTCTGAATGACTATTTTCATCTAATTATGGTTAGCTAGCTAGTAGCTTCGATTAGAGCTTCATCTGTTTTTACAATCTCTGGTGTGCTTTGCTATGAGGAGCAGGTTTCAGCTATCTTTTTCCTTAATCGTTTTAGAAGCTCTATTACCTATTGGATCCTCGTGGTGCAATTTGAAAGTTATGTGTCAGCTATAGCACCCTTTTACTTTAGTTGTATCAAGAGTGGGGGCTATATTGGGGAAGAAATATCTAATTGAATAACCTATCTACCTATACATTGCCTCATTTACTTAGTTCTGTTACCTATTGGATATTTGTGGTGAACTCGAAACTCATGTCAGCTGTTGGATTCTCTTACTTCCGCTGTATCTGAAGTGGAGACGATTAATATAGAGAAGGAAGGTTGAAGGGAATACACGGCCTCAGATAAACGAGCAGGCTGTATACGTGTATTCATTCCATATAATTTCTAGTCAAAGATTATGGCTGTTCGAAATGTAGAGGCATATGGTTGAGAAATTGTTCAACAAAAAGTCAACCCCTAGGCATAGTTGCATTGCTCAGCATTTATTCTACTTCGTATTTAGTTGTTCAAACATTCTGGTTTCTTGTTGATTGTCATTGTTATGTTTCCTCGGCGTTGTGGTGCAACAGGGTTGAGACATTTGATGGTAGTTGAAGCTAACTAGATGATTTTTAACATGTTACAGGGTAGTTCTTGATGATCAGTAGCTCCTGTCACCTGCATTTTGTGCACGTACTGTTAATGCTACTGGACTGTGAAAGGGCGTTAGTTGTGCTTTTTGGCTTTTGTTCTGCCTTGTGCTTTTTATATGAGCAAGATCAGAGTTTCTTTAGGCTAATGTTATTTAGTTAAGTTTATTTATATATCATTTGTGTCACTGGGCGTGCATTAAGTACTCTAATGGTTATGGGTCTATGTTGTTTAATAGTATCAGTGAACTTTGGGATTTGGCTCATTATTGGTAATTAGTTTCGGCTTGCTACACTAAATTAAGCTTTGGCAGTTTGGCTCCACTTCCAATTTAATAAAATGGACTTTAGTTATTGATTGAAAAATGGCATCGTTATATACACTAATTGCATACAACTGAAACCTATTTATATAAAAAAATTTCCTATAATCTGATTCAAAGCAACTGCATGCCGGGTTTGGGGCAAGCTTACTTTAAGAGCATCATATAGCCATATATAGGTAAAAATGAAATTATGAAACATAATCAGATCGATTAAGAAATTGCTATCCTAATGTTCTCTATTTACATACGGAGTATATTTGAATCTATTTATTTTATAAAAAAATATCTATAATCTAGATCATGGCCGACTTGCATATAGATGCAATAAATTAAGGTTTGCAGATCCCTAGAATAAAAAAGGTAATAAGAGTGCAATTCTGTCATCAACTCATTACTGATAAAATTGTATTATCAGACAAGGAATAAAATACTTCGTACAAGTGTAGACGAATTTCAGAGTATACATGATCCTTCAAAAATACGCATAATATTTTTACATTAATATCGCGAGAAACACAATAAGATCCAACTTTCTAATATGAACTTGTTTACAATGTTGTTCATAGGCAGATTGTAAAATAGGCACTACATTTTGGCTAGTAATATTAGGAAATCTGCTGAATGAGTATTACCAAAATTCGTCGCACAGTTGGTACTTTCTTCCTTCTCCATCAATATGTGATTTGTTTGTACTTAAATAAAAATCTTCACTAGCATGAAATCCTTCAAGGTTTTGGTGGTTTAATCTTTGGTTTTGAAGGTTTCACCTTTGTACAAACCCTAACATCAACCTCTTCTAAAACCTCCTTACCATCAATAAAATCCAGAGCCCTTCTTCCTCATTTAGTTTCCTCTACAGATCTGAGAACTATATCAAGTGCTTCAAAATAATAGTCAGATAAAACCTTCCTAGCTTCACCAGATTCATAAAATCGTTTTGGCAAAGGAGAGTCAGCCTCAATTGAGTTAATAAGGTCAGCCAAGATCTCAGTTTCATTACCGTCTTCACTGGCAAAAAAAGCTTCATGGAAGGGGATTAACAGCCATTTTTAGGGACTTAATGAACAGATCTGACAAATTTAGCAAGATCTGAAGACGAATAAAGAAGAAAAAGGACCAGATCTGAGTGAAAATTGGTGAGAGAAAGAGAAGTTGTTCGAGAAGATGAACAGTAGAAGAGAGATCTAGAGATGAGAGAGAAAATATGGCATCTAGGAATGTTGAATGGGGGTTAGGGTTTGTATAAATTGGGGGATGAATGTTAAAAGTTGTTATGATTTAATTGGGGATGAAAGAATTGAATGAGATTAGCTGGGAGTTGATTTAATTTTGGTGGGAAACATTAAATTGATTAATTTAGTTTAATGATTTAATGAAATTTGATTAAGTGACTTAAGTGCACTTTACTTTTTTAAAAAAAATAAGGGCAGTAAAGTAATTTCACACAAAAAAATTATTAAAAGGGAAAAGTTTTCCTTTGTTGCACATAATGTGTAGTTTCTGTTTTAGGAAAATGTTACAAATAATTCGAAATGGAGGTAGTTGTAGACACTTAAAAATGTCTCTCCAAAACCAAACCCGATGGTGAACAACCTTTCACCGAACTATTGGTCGGGTCGAGTATTTAATCCCGGGAGTGCTTAAAACCCATGTTCAATTAAACTCAGCTCACAAAATAGTCAATGGATCAGTTCTAATGTTTAGTCAAAGCATAGTCCAATTTACATTTTGGCCCGAACCCTTTTTATTCATTTCGTACTATTTATTAATTGAGCCCAATTAGTGAATATTAAACTTAAAACAGCCCAAAATTATGACACGGAACTTAATAATACCGGGTATAATTAGGTTTAAAATGAATTTGGACGCAAAAAGGGAAAAATGGCCACCGCGACACGGTACTAGTTGCCGCGCCACGGTGGACTATCCCGCGTCACGGCATATTTTGCCGTGTCGCGGCAAACATGCCGTGACACGGGAATTTCCCGTGTTTGCTCCGCGTAAAACCTGAACGTGTTTTATCTTTTTAGGGCTGCTATTTCCCCGCGTCACGGTACAACTTCCCGTGTCACGACAACCATTTTTAGGGTTTTATCATTTTAGGGTTCTGTGTGTTCCCTCTGCTCATTTTCCCTATAAATACCCCCTCATTTCTGCAGTTTGAGGCATCAATTAACTCTCTCTTCTCTCTTCTATGCTCTAGCCTAAACACTACCCTACCCTATTCTTCCAAAATACTTCCGTTAAGCACTCCAAGGAGTCCATACTTTACCCGAGGTGCTGCCCTTAAACCAAGGCGTGAAAGGTAGAATTGTTTGAGGGTTTGGACCAAATCAACTCTATTTAATTTAAATTTAATTATTGTTTTATTGATTTCCTTGAAGTTACTAACGTGTTTATTATTTTGTAGTTGCAAGCAAACGAAATCAAAGTAAGGAATCATGTCCTTTTGTTTATATTATTTTTCTAACGATTTATAAAATATTGTTGGATTATTGTTGAATTGCTTCCAATATTAATGGTTATTCTATTGTTATTATGATCACCATATTGCATGTTTAAAGGGAATATGTAATTGAAAATCACGCCTAATAAGATAATTTGGACAACCGGTTTAGGTTCCTTTAATCTTATTATTTAATCGAAGTGATCACGATATTTTAGAATTATGTGTTGCATTAATATTCAACCAATTTAGCATAATAATAGTTTGGAGCGAATTGAATATTTGTTCGTATGCCTTTGAGATCGCAGGAATCACTTTTCACTATAAGAATCGAGTAGAGGCCAATACGGGCGAATGTGACTCCTCCATGACTCATTCGTACCATCATCCCCGATCCTCCTTTCGTGGTTCTGAACCATATAGAGTTAGTAATCTCATGGATTATGAATGGGGTGTAACCTTCACGGGTCAATCGTTGTTGCCTTACGTTGTCCCTTATTCATGGTTGTCTTTTATGATCCGTGAACGGTTTACAAGTTCCTTAAAAACTTGTTGGCGGCTCCTTACTTTCCTTGTCCCTAATCGTATTATATTAATTCTTTTTCCTATGAGTGTCAAGCATATTCACACATGCTTAACGTAGGCGCACTTCAAACGACGCCTACAGTAGTATTAAACATCAAATTTCAAAAACCTTATCATCCAAAACTGAATTGTGCCATCTTTTTATGTACAGTACACAAGTTTGTACATAAATAAAAATCTTCACTAGCCCTATTAAGATAAAATTAAGAGGAAGCCTTTCCAATTTGAAAACCTCCAAAGTGAGAAATCCAAATTTTCAATCATTGGTTACAAAAATCAAGTTCTGGGCTTCTTTGGCGTGCCATTAGATCCAGGTTTCAGCTTTCCGTTTGATTCCCAAAAAGTGCTCTACCTGAAAGACACAATTGAACTTAAAAATTGGCTTGCACAAAGTTAAATATATAATATCACAACACAAATACATCAGAATACTTTATAAAGTGAACCACAAAGCTCACAATCAATATTACTTAAATCGTTCATTATATTTTGGGTACCTGTGACGGGTATTACAAATTTATATACTCCGTACTAAACACTCCCATATGAGTGTATAATATGCGTGACAATTTATGGCCCATTTGGAAAGTGGTAATGGATATGAATTTGCACATAAATCTATATCAGAAATTGAAGTCTATTTTCATGGAGTAATGAACTTATGATAGTTCACCCCCAAATTATTTTTCTTCACAAATTCTTTTGACCGTCCATTACCATTTGAGGGGGTGGCATTGGGTAAAAATGGACATTTATGAAGGAAAAAGAAACACAAGTTTTGGGAATGAGATTGCATTACTATGGACATTAAAATGTGTTATTTTGCTAGCCAAATTACACTTACATTCTTCCCATTACCGCTACTTAAAGTCAACTTACAATTATACCCTAAGTATTTATTGCAACGCCTCAATTATCTTAGACCACATCTAGAGGAAAAAAAATTGGGATATGCTTACAAATGGGTAAGAGATGTGAACTTAACAGGATCTATCAAACAAGTTAATCTATAATGTGGATATGCATGCATTTTTTTAAATGAAAGGCAAATGCAAGTCTTCTAGTATCAAGAATATGTTTAAAGATTGTCATGTCCCAGCACCCAGGTCACAAGTATCCCATAACAAATTGACCCAACCACAAAATCATCCGACTTGAACCTGATTTAACGACCCATTTTTACAAGTCTAGTTACAGCCCTACAAGTCTCTTACCAGCCTTATCTTTGCTCATTGAGTGGGAACTGGGAAATGCATGATATGATATATATTTTATGTATATATATAAAAAAAATAATAAAAAAAGCAACGAGCAAAATGAGAGCTTACCTTTTTATCGCCAAGCATAGGTGTCAAGCAAAATGAGAGCTTCCAGGGACATCCTTCTCAACAGTTGCAAAGCAACTCCTAGGATCACTAGTTTGCCCGATTATAAGTGTCAACAGGACAGAGTCAGTCGAATCAGAGCCTTGATTTAATTAATACATTTTAACTTATATTCCAGGGAAAACATGAGGGCATCAAATAGATGAAAGATAATAAGCAAAAATGTAACCGCCTAAGATGATATAACGTAGCAAATACAGAAAAAGCAAAGTAGGAGTATCTTCTTTACAGTTGTAAATCTTGTAATAATTGCAAATGTTTCCAAAAAGTGCATCACTTTTATTTTTAGGTCATCGAGGTCCGTTCTCAAAACTAAACTCATGTCCTGAGAAATACTCATACACAACTACACAAGTAAAAAAGCAAAGTACTAACCCACTGAGAACAAGATAGGGTGTTTTCAATTGAGCTTGAGCCTCTCTCATTTTATCCACAGACTGTGGAAGTCATCTGCTTCTGCTTTAGTTCATTGAGATACTGTTTCATCTGCTTTTCCTGTTTCATTTTCATCCACAGACTGTCCGTTCTCAAAACTAAACTCATGTCCGTGAAATTTATGAGAAAGCAAGCGAAAGGCTTGTTTTGGAGTTAGCTGCAAAAGAAGATACAGAGGATCTAAGAATGTATCATCTTCCCGTCACAATCCTGTCACAAAACCAATTACGTCGGGCAAAAATCCCGTCGCAGAAGCCAATTGCGACAGGCAAAAATCCGGTCGCGAAAAACCATTTATGATCAGATAACCCTGTCGCAATTTTATCATTTGCAAACCTGCTAATAGAATTGATATCAATAGATTCTTTGGTTCACTAATGTAATAGTTCAAATATTAACATGAATAGTAACAAGGTCATACAAAGTGAAACAGAAGTTCCATATAAAACCAACCACATTTTGTATATCTAGAAATGGAGAAGAAACAAAATTGATAAGAGATGTGTACAATTTTAAGACTAAACAAAATAGAGTATTTGTGCAATGTACAATTGAAAGTTTTAGAAGTTTAACAAGTTTGATGAAATTTCAGAGCTTGAGCTGCGCCCTATATTGACAAAGTCGCGTCCACAAGAACCAGCCTTTGACATGATTGACATCAGAGAGTTAAGCAGTGTCATCAGGAAATCTGCAGTAAAAGAGAAGCCTGCCACTGATAAAAACAGAAGATATTATTACTCCTGATACTTGTTGAACACCACCAAGATGATTATATTCACAGATTAACCATCTATAAACCTTTTCTACTTCATGCATAAAATGATGTTATAAACCTTTTCCGGGTAACAATGCATAAACCATCAGTGATTGCAGGTTGCTGTGGGAAACCAGAACATCTGACTAAATGAGTGTTCCATTGTTATTTTCTGGTAAAACAAGCTAAGTTGCAATTCTGTTGGTAGGCTATACTATACTCTTTAATATTAGGTCTCTACATTTCAAGAGATAGTTGAGATCCTAACATTGGTTTTGAGAGTGCAAATAACATAGACAAATAATTCATATTTGGCACAGAATGTTCCTGACAGATTGAGGTATGGCTATTGTTCTTAATAACAGTTTACCTAGACCGGTATTTTTGCCACATAGCAAACCAACAGATGTTACAGGTTGAGTTGAAACACAGCAAAGGGACTGTTAGGTGCGGGCAAAATCTATAACCGCAGTAAATTTTGAAAGCCTTTAATTAGAGGTCTGCCTAGTGGAGGCTGCTTTTTGATATGAAATGAAAGAAAAGAAGAGAGAGAAACAAACCTTCAAATCAAAGATTTTTTGCAATTCCTAACTCAAATCAACGATTTAGTAGTCCTTTTGAAGCCGAATCCCACGAACAATCGATACAACACTTTTTTGTTTTGTTTGAAAAAGAAATTAAAGCTAAAATTGAGTAATTAACCTAAATCAAAGCAAAAAATCAACTGAACATCTTGAATCAAAATTTGCAACTAATTTTTCTGGAAAAAACTGGTGTATTTTGATGGAGGAAAAATCAGTTGTTGATCTTCTTGGAGCAACGAAAATGGAGTTTTGGTACTATATTATGGTGGAGAGAATAACAGAAAATAAAGGCCTTTCTTTTGTTTTTGTTTAATTGAGGTTTTAGTTGTCATAATAAGAATTGGGTTGGGCTTTTAGTAGAAGTTGGATATGTTTTATGACGGGCTAAAAGATTGTCATTAAAAGTGACATGATTTAAACCCCGTCATTAATGGACTGTCATAAAAGGATCAAGTTTTTGTAGTGTATTCTAATAAATAACAGAATTAAATGCTGAGCATGCAACACAACTATGAACTATGACCATGGATTTGGTAGATTTATTGCTGAACAGATTCTAGAACGCAGGCCTCAAAAGCAAACATACCTCATCAATGATCAACTCGGAAGTAAATGGTTGAGATCCTCCCACTCATTCTCACGTAACGATCTAATAAAAACAAAGATGTACTAGTTCTTTTAGTTTTTGTTTCTTTTTAGAGATAGTTATTGAATTGACAAGTCAAATTAGGTACACTTACCTATTATTCATACAATCACAAAGACATCCAAATATAGTAACGCAATAATCAGGAAAATATGCCTCCAGATCTCTCTCAATCTCTACATCAGTCAATTTCTGCCAGAATGAAGAAAACATAAGAAAATACACTATTACAATATATAATAACATAAATCAAGCATGTTACATTCACACAAATATAAACAAACCTTCCACTTGCGATCTATTTTGTAGTCCTTGTCATTAACATGGGAATAAGCCGCATTAAAAAATCGTACAATATCCACTTCTTTTTTGTAAGAAGTAACAGTCTTTTTAAGTTGAGCAGTATTCCATATTTTGAAATAAACACCTGCGAGTCCATCCCACCAATTTTTGAAAGCACCTAATCGTTTCATCTGTTTTTGAACCACTGCCTCTGTATGTTTCGTCTTTTTGATAAACTTCTTAAGCTTCAAGGCAAAATCAATTTTCTCTTGAACCGTCCAAAAAAATGGATGTTTAACAAGAAAATATGTCGGTACTCTCCTAAAGTAAAACAAACACATCAGAAACAGAAATTCATTCAAGTTTATAGCCTTAGTAAACATAAACCTAATATGTAAGCATCAGCTAACACACAACCTAAGCTTTATAATAAAGGTGAAACATTACAAACTAACAACATATGTATTTATATACATGTGCAACTTGAAAACTAACTAAAACGATCAAGAACACCATTCTCTAACATTTTGAAACAGACGCAACCAACCATGGTCTAACACAACACCACCTTGATCATGAATGCTGATAATAAGGATAATAGTTATCTTGACACATGCATTGACAACACAATATAAAATTTGTAACATCGCAATATCTCTACGCTAGACAACATAAAAGTCAAGTTCGATATCATTCTATCCACTCATCATACTCGAAGCAAAACCTCCTCTCATCCCTATGCAAGTTTAATGCTTTCCTTAACCATACCCGCCTTAAATTCTTATCTCATCAATTTGCAGAAATGGATAATAAGAAAACCATCATAAGACAACAACTAGAGTAGTAAAGATACTGAAAACTTCAAAAGGAGAACTTACGATACTCAAAAATCCTAAAATCAGAAATTGAAGAGGAAACTTACAAATCAGAAATTCAGCAAGTAAGTCTTTTATGAACTTTCTAGTGTTTAAATCGGTTATAAATGTCAAACTATATGCAATTAAATGGGTGGTGGAATCTAACAGGAACACCCAAGGAACCAAGAACAAAACTTCAATTGACTCTCACCATCAAGAATAGGTGCAAATGAATATTAAAAATCCATCATCCAGAAAATCAATTAAGGATAAAAAAATTCATGCAATAATGGTTATGAGTTTTTCATGATGATGACGATAATGATGAAACTTACTGCATGCGGGGAATGAAATCCAAGAGTCTACTCAAGTCACTCGGAAGAACAATGACAGGAGTAGATTTTCCTACGAAAGGAAAATATACAATATTGTTCAGTAGCTGAACAAATTGAGTCACATCTTCTTCACCTTTCTTGGACTTGTCCAAGGAGGGTAGGATCCGCCCCCTACCACCAAATGTAACGAAAGTGTTGAAAGATAAATCCCCACAAGCATAATTAGTTTTCTCATGCAAAAACACCAACCCTCTAGCCACATCCCTACAATTACAATGACCAAAAACATACTTAATAAACATATAATGTATGTGTTAGAAACATTCAATTCCTATAATGAAAAAACAAATGAAAATTCTGCATGTTACTTTACTGCTTTGAAAATTCTATGTGTAACCCTTACTGATAATATTATTTGCATGGCATCATAATTTGTCAATTTTTAGTCTTACAAATATAGTATATGCTTCTTTTTAGCTATGCATTATGAACATTTGCTCGGTTATAAACCCAATCTAATAAGAACAACTTTACAAATTCATTTAGGTTACATAATGAGAGTTATATAAGCAAACAATTTAACTTACAATGCTTGAATTCAAAGAAGATATAACTTTTATACTTGTTTTTTGCAAAAGAAAAATTAAACTCTAGCACAAGAAAATATGTAAGGATTGGTACATTGATTTAAGTAAGAGTATTGCGTATAATTTCTCATATATAAATGAAGAAAGGAATTGTTTACCTAAAGATTCTCCAGAACATCCCAGAAATATGATCCCACCACATTTCCCCCAACGAAGTCTCATCGGCGAATATGTTAGAACTCTTGAGTTTCTGATACTCGAGAGAAAAAAACTCCTCGATAGAATAAACTATTTCTGTGACAAGAAGCTTCTCAGACATGTCAATGGGGTTTAATATTAAATGCTCCACATTGAGTAAGCATTCGTAGTTGCTGCACAATGTCACTAGCTCATCACATTTGTCAAAGTGATATGATGAAGCTCCACAAAAGACTTCGGCAGCTTGCACAATTCACTTTGAAGACTTCCTATGAAGCAATTCCACCCACTTTTTTTCTCTAATATGCCATTGAAGGGAACATTGAACTACAACATTTATAAACCGAAATACATTATCATTATCAGATATAAAAGAAAACAAGACAATGCCAAAGCCAAAGCGAAAGCCATGTTCATGTACATAACTGGTTTTGTAGAAGGCTCAGAGGCTGACGAAGAAGTCTCTGAAGGAGACTTATCAAGCAAATTTAGAGTAGAAGGAGGTGGTACTGGTGAAGAAAGTGTTATAGTACTAGATGGAGCAACAGAAGGTGGTGGTATTGGTGAAGTAGAGCTAGATGGAGCTGGAGCTGGAGCTGGAGCAGCAGGAGGGGAAGATTCATGACAACGCCTCATTTCATAAGCCAAAGTGATTTGAAAATCATTAAATGCTTTTTGATCTAACCATCTCCTATACATTAAAGCAAATTTTAATATTCATAAAAAAGAACGATAACTAATATAGAGAATACACAATAACAAGAGTTTGTACCATTGTGTGTTCAAGTGGTCACCGTTTGGAGATAGTTTACTGCAAATGTCACCCAAATCAAGCTTGACCTTGGCTTTAGTGTTTAGGTAATTAGCAGGTTCACGTTGCTTAATCTGAATATAATATAGACAGAGACGAATATAAGAAAGTATAGACATGAAATTTAAAAGGTCGATGACCAATAACATTTAACAAGTTGGGACTATTACCACAACCAGCCGACAAGTATTGGTCTTCACAAGAGAGATGTAATCTTGTGGATGACTCATGATTTCCCTGGTAGATGAATCAATCACAACCTACACAACAAAACAATGAGATACTCCGTAGATTAAATAATGTCAAACAAGCCAAAATAATAAAATAAAATATTGGAAATGGATCGATTTGTTACATTATCTAGAAGGAGGATTATACAAAACTGCTTCACTGATTGAAGTTCCATATCATATATTGAAATCATGTACTGATTGTTGTCAGTTCTTAGAGTGAACTTCAAGTGGCGATCAGATTTCACAACTTCCAATTCCTGCAAATCAACCATGTCTGATGGGAAAACTATTTCACCAGTAACATATTTGGTGAGCTTGAGAATTCCAGCCTTAATTGTGTCTGAGGTAACGATCAATTCACTCATATCCTTTCGTCTTTCATTTTCCTGAACGCACAACATTTGTAGATCCTATAAAACACATATAGATAACATTTGTTTCAATAGGCTTATAGGCATATAATTAATTGATTCAAATTCGAAATGAAAACGTACTGCCACCTACCAAGAAAGATTGTGAGTCCAATTGACTATAGTCAATTAAAAATCTCCAATTAGCAAGAGCAGTAGAAAGCTTCTCTAATATCACTAGAAACAGGTCATCGATCCCGATAGACATAATCGACAGCATGTATCCACGTTCAAATCTTGTAAACAATATCGCTTTAACATACAAACCAAAATAATCATTAATAAAATAAATATATAAGGGGCTGTTTGGTTGGGGGAATGGGGAATGGGAAAAGGAACTTGGCCCGTTAATTCCCTTAGTTAGTGTTTGTTTTGCATTTTTTTCTCTTCCCCTTTCAGCCTTTTAATTTTCAAGTTCCCCAATACTTATTCTTAGCCATTCCCACCTTATTCCCCCATAGATAAGGAAGAACAAGAGGATACCAACCATAGCAAACATCCAACCTCCATGACCAAACCCACCACCACCTCCGTCAAACATCGCCGCAAATCGAATAGGAGCAACCAACACAAATTCGACCATTGTAGAGTCGAGTGAGAAGGTAAGATTGCAGTTGTTAGGTTGAGAA
The DNA here is from genome assembly GCF_948465745.1 of Chenopodium album. Lineage (NCBI taxonomy): Eukaryota > Viridiplantae > Streptophyta > Magnoliopsida > Caryophyllales > Amaranthaceae > Chenopodium > Chenopodium album. Next base: position 357,536 of record NC_137850.1, read on the forward strand.
TGATGATTATGGATAAGCTTGATTGACAAATTCATGGTTTTTGCTGTTTTCTTCTTTCTTCACCAAACGTTTGAAAAGGCAAATTAATCAAATAAGGTGGGTAAATTTGAGGGTTTTGATTAATTTCCCTTTCTTTCTCTTTCTTGTTTCCATTCCTTTCCCTACCCCTCAACCAAACAGCCCCAAAATTCAAAATGAAACAAAGACATAATAAATTAATGGGAAATTCTCAATGGTACTCTTCAACTTTTTTTTTTCTCAATGGTAAACACTAAAAAAACAAATTATCAATGGTAATCTCTAAGTTGTAAAATAATTCAGTGGTAACATTAGTTAAGCATTTTTATAAAATATTAACTATGATTAATGTTTTTAAATGGAAGGAAAAAGGAAATGCCTAAAATACCCATATTGAAAAAACCCACCACCCACTTCTTCCCCGCCAACCCCTGCCCGCCCAACCTCGACACCTAGATCCAGGCTGGCGCCGGCCGCGACTACCTAGATCACCTCCCCGGCGTTGGCGCCAGGCTTCTCTTGCCGCCGCGATTCCTTCTTCACCGTCACCAATTTGCAAACTCACCGAAAACCACCATCGCCATTAATTTTCCACCACCACCACATGTTCTTCACCATCGCCATTTGCAAACTCCTTCCACCACCACCACCTGCTCTTCACCATCGCCGTTGATTTTCCACCGTGATTTAAGAAATCCGACCCGGATAACAAACTCACCGAAAACCACAACAAATCTAAGCCAAAACCACCATATTCGAGCAAATTCGAGCCAAAACCCCCATTTTCAAGCATAAATCGACCCAAAACACCCTAACACACCTTGAATCGAGCAAATAATGACTGAATATTCAAATCAAAAGCTGATTATTTTGCCTCCAAAAACCCTAGAAATTTCAACCAAAAATTCGAAAATATGAGTTTGGTTTGGGTTACTTTTCAGAGTAGTTTTGTCTTCTGGAAAATGTGACGGAAATTTGGAGAGAAAGAGAGTGTTCTGCAAATTCGAGAGAGAGAAAAAATTTGTGAAATTTATGAAAGGGTGGTGACTGAGCTTAGAATCAGGGGAATGAGAGAGAAACAGGGGAAGGAGAAAGAAACAGGGGAAGGAGAAAGAATCAGGGAAAAAGATATGAGGAAATCGCGGAAGGTGAGGGTCGCCGGCATCAGGGGAAGGGAGGGAGAGGCCGTCGACGCCATGGGAAGGGAGGGAGACCGTCGCCGGCCGTCGCTGGCAGGGGAGGGGGTTGGCAGTGGGTTGGGATTGGGTGGCTGGGGTTTTTTTAATTTTTTTTATTTAATTAATAGGGTTATATTAGTCATTATGCCTCTAGTTAACTAGGGTTAAGCTAATAATAATGGAATAATGTCATTAATGTTACTACTGAATTTGTTTTACAAATTATAGATTACCATTGATAATTTGTTTTTTTAGTGTTTACCATTGAGAAAAAAAGAAAGTTGAAGAGTACCATTGAGAATTTCCCTAAATTAATTAAAAAGACTAATAACATACTTGTGTCATTCAATTTGCTCAGACATAAAAAAATTTTTGATCCACCTTCCAATAACAAGTCATGCACTCTCTGACAGTAATCTTCATCCATCTTCGGTTCTTTATCTACAATACACTGAATTACACCGTACCCATCAATGGAGCAAATATCACCACGTTTGAACGCGAGTATTGAGAATTTATCTGCGTACCACTCCAACGCGGTTTCTCGCACATCTTGCAAAACACCATTCCTCTCATCAATAATTGTGATTCTCAAGTATCCTGAGTCGAGCAAAATACATAGAAGGTCTGAATTTGGAAGACCAGAAACTATAATCTTCAATTGAGTTTTGTTGATCTTGAAACTTTCTTCAATATTTTTCAGATGCGGAAGTATAAATGTTCCAATCTTATCTCCTATTTCTCCCATTGTTTGACTGGGAAGTGCAAACGAAGAACAGCAAGAAAATCAACGAGCCCCTATAAACCCTAAACCCTATTGGTTAATACCATTCTACGAGTATTTCGATTTTCTCTTTCTATTTTTTGGTTCTAAATTCGATTATTTTTGCAACAAAATAGAACACTTTTTATACGGGTAACTTAGATATGGGCCGGAAGAACTTAATTTACCCAAATTAAGATTAAAAATGTTTTTTTTTTAAAATGATTATTTTGTCCTCACTCATGCACACCCCGAGAAAACTTTTCAGGAGGTCACTTATCCCAAGTAGAGCTGTCAAAAGTTGACCCGACCCGAAATACCGACCCTAACCCTAACCCGTCAGAACCCGAAAAAAATGGTGACCCGAACCCGACCTAACCCGACCTGAAACCAACCCTAGACCCGAGTTGACCCGAGTATTTGAGACCCGAACCCGACCATGAACCGACCTAGAGAGGACCCGACCCGAATGTGACCCGTAAATTATTGACCTGAACCGAACCCGACTCGAACCCGAGAATGACCCAAACCCGATTCAACCCGTCAAAACCCGAATTCAACCCGACCTGTTACTAACCCGACCCGAGTTCAACCCGACCCGTTCCTAACCCGACTCGAATTTAAACTCGACCTGAAATCAACCCGACTTGTTATTGACCCGACCCAAATTCAACCTGACTTGTTATTGACCCAACCCGAATTTAAACTCGACCTATTACTAACCCGAATTTTAGGATTTAGGAATTTTTAGGATAAAAAGAGTACTCCGTATTGACTATTGAGTTTCAAGCTCTTTTTCAATTTATTAACATGGATTCCAATTATAAAACAAAAGTGGCCTTTCTCATCTTACTTGACTTATCTCTTGCATAATCCTCGTCAAAGAAAAACAGAACTGGACAGCAGCCAAAAAAAAAAATTAAACAAAAAAATAAAAAATACACAAGACCCAGACAATAGCAGGTCTTTCTCATCTTACTTGACTTATCTTTTTTTTTATTTTATTATTATTATTTTTTGGGAAATTCTCTTTGGTGAACTCCAAGTTTTTACTTTTCTAAGTGGTAAACGTTCTTAAATTTTATCATCAATGGTAAACCTAAATTATTGAATACCATTGATAAGTGTTATTTTAATAAAAATCCTTAACTATAGTTAGTTTTTTTTTTAATAATTAAGTTATTATAAAAATATTTTTCAAAAAAAAAAAAAAACCAAACCTCTCCCCCACCCAACCAGCAGCCCCTCCCCCTCCACCACCGTCGTCAGCCCCGACCACCAGCCCAACCCCCAACCTGATTTACCCCCGACCCCCAAATAACCTCCCAGCCCAACCCCTGACCACCGAAACCCCTACCCGACTTAACCCTGACCACCGAACAACCTCTAAGCCCAACCCCCGACCACCGAATAACCTCCAAGGCCAACCCCCGACCACCGAAACCACCACCTGACCTAGCCCCAACCCCTAAAAACGCCACCCCGATCCCAAACAGCAACGAACTCTAACAAAACCACCGCCACCCCCACCGCAAAACTCCCCTCATTCCCCACCCTTGCTGCCCACCCATCCCTGCTCCATTTCTCCCCAATCCGACACCCACCTCTACCCCAAACCACCCCAATATCCGCCCCATCCCTTCCCCGAAATTACCCCTCCCCTGTTTTTCGGACACCTAAAACCCTAATCACCCCCCTAAACCATTCTAAAACCCGAAACCTCCCTGAAATTCGTTCTACCCGTTTTCTAGGGTTTCGGATTTTAGGATGGCTTCGGGTTTTAGGGTGGTTTCGGGTTTTTAGGGTGGTTTCGATTGGGTTTAAAGGGTTTGGGGGCCGAAAAACTGGGGGAAAGGGAGAGAAGTAGAGTTGTCGACGCCGTGGTTGGGTAGGGGTGTCGGCGCCGATGGTTGGGTAGGGGTGTCGGCCGCCGACAGGAGGTGGAGGGCTGGGCGGTTGGTGGGGGAGGGGTGGTTAATTTTTTTTTTTTAATTGTTAAAAAAAAAACCTAACTATAGTTAAATTTTATTGTTACAAAAATTAAAAAAAACCTAACTATAGTTAAATAATTAGAATAAATCATTATTAAGGTTACCAGTTGATTATTCATTCTATTTGGGGTTTATCATTGAAAATAAGTTTTAAGAATGTTTACCACTTGTAAAATTAAGTAATTGGAGTTCACTAGTGAGAATTTCCCTTATTTTTTTTAAGGGAATTCAAATTTTATTATTCACTTGTCTGTTTACTTTTTTTTTTTTCAGAAAATGTTTTAAATTACGTAATTTAATTTGGAGTTTTAAATAAATTAAAAAAATTAAAAAAAAATGTAACTGGACCCAATATGACCCGACCTGATATCAAACTTAAACCCTATTAATCCAATATTTGATACCCGAATTCGAACATGACCCGACTTGATTATTATAACACGCAAATTATTGACTTGAATAGAACCCGACTCAAACCCGATAATGACCCGACTTGGAAATGACCCGACTTGATTACGACCCGCAAATTATTGACTTGAACCGAACCCGACTCAAACCCGATAATGACCCGACCTGATTATAACCGGAAAATAATTGACTTGAACCAAACCCGACTCGAACCCGAACACGACCCTAACTCATTTAAACCCGTAAAAACCCGAATTTAACCCGACTTGTTTTTCACCCGACCCAAATGCAACCCGACCTTTTATTGACCCGACCTAAACCCGACCCGAACCCGAAAAGATGTATGACCCGACGTGACCCGACTCAATCATGACCCAACCCGACCCACATAGGTCCTGACATTAACCCGTATTGACCCGACCCGAGATGACCCGACCCACACAAACCCGACTCGAACCCGACCCATTTACCCGAATTGACAGCTCTAATCCCAAGACTACTCCCAGCCAAACACGCTTAACTGAGAAGTATTCTTAGCATATGAGCTCCCTAAAAGGAAGATGCATCTTGTTAACACGAGTAGTGTATTAAATCCTTTTTTAAAAGCAATCATGAGGGGTATTACACAATGGTGGAAAGTTATTATGATTTGAAATTTTCGATGTAGTTTTTTTTTTCTGCAATTGAATCTCTAGACAAAGAGATTAAATCGAATATTTTTAATCAACTGATTACTTACATTGACATAAAAAATAGTAATATAAACATTGTAATTTTATAATTATATAGGTATATACATATATTTGAATAAGAATTTAGTAGCTAATTAAATCAATATTATTTTCAAAATAATTTGCAATAACCCTGAACCCTAAACCCTAACCCCTAACCCCCGAAACCTGAAACCCTTAACCCGAAACCTTGAACCCTAAAAACCCCGAACCCTAAAAACCCTGAACTCTAAACCCTAAAACCCTAAACCCTAAACCCTCGAATTTCGTGAAGGAGGGTTATATCATAAAAATTTAAGAAGCTTTTGTGAATGACTCCCTAAACATTTTTATGACCTTAAAGTTACGGGGTTGCAAAATCAAGATATTGATCTGGGAACTCAATTTTAAGGGGTAAATGATTTTTGTTTTTCTTGAACTCTAAGAGATGGAGCTTTGTATGATGAAAACATAAGAGATTTTCGTGAATGAATCACTGTAAAATATTTTACGAATTTAACAATTATGAGGTTGGAAAGTCTAGATTTCAGTTTAAATATTCAATTTTAAGGGAAAAATAAAATTTGTTTTTTCGAATTTTGAGAAAGCGGGGCTTTATATCCTGAAAATTTAAGTAACTTTTGTGAAAAAATCACATTAAAATCTTTTACGAGCTTCAATTTATGGGATCGCAAAGTTTAGATTTTGATTTAGGACCTCATGAAGGGAAAAATGAACTTTAATTTTTTCTAATTTTGAGAAGATGGAACTCTAATTACTCATGAAAATATTAAAAACTTTCATCAAAGAGTTAGCCTTAAATCTTGTAGGAGCTTAAAGTTATGGGTTGCATATTTGATATTCCGATTTAGGACCTCAGATTTTAATGAAAAAATCAATTTTAGTTTTTTTCGAGTTCTGAGTAGACAAACCTTTATATCATACAAAAATATCAACTTAAAAACCAAAATTATATTATTTAATTTCCTAGATATATTTTTATTTAATATTAACTTAAAATTAATAAATATTCAGCCGAAATCATGGTCAAACCGTCCATAACTCAGCACGAAATAAAAAAAAAAGGAAAATAAAAACACAAAGGTAGAGGAAGCTGACGTGGCACATGAAGGGCAAATTATCGTCCGGACACTATTCATTTGCTACAGTACCGGATGCTCCGCAATATAAAGGGTAGAAAAATACAAGTAAATGAAATAATGAAAAATCTTAGGGTTTCATTCATCTCACCGTTTAATCAAAAGTCCCCAATTTCCTTCTCTGTCTCTGTTTCTCTATCTCTCTTTCTCAGGTATGATTCCTAATTCTCTCTGAAATAATTTATCAGGTCGATTGTAGCATATGTTTGATGAATTTCTGTATTCGATGATTGTTTTGATGTGAAATTATGGATTATAAAATTAATTAATTCTTCGGTTGTTTGATTTTATGTGATGTGATAATCTAGAAAGATCATGATGAGTGGGTGATGTTTATGTTTGATGTTAATTTGAATTTTATGTGATGTAATAAACTAGTTGTGTTTGTGTTATGATTAGGGGAAAAAATGGGACGGAGGAGAAGAGGTGGTGGGTCAACTCAAAGGAAGTGTCAGAGTATTGAACAAGGAATTGAAAGAAAGATTCTGGTGCGGTCATTGAACAATATTGAAGATAAGGTACAATACCAAAACGAAGATGGTAATATGGTTGAAAAAATCTTTAGACGAGAAGAATTCCACATAGTGGATCTGAAGCTGGACAAAATATATCATTATTGTTTACCATCACTGCGAAGGGCTGCGAGGGTTGGTGAAATGGTGGCTTTGGGTCAGTCCATCTTCATCTTTGGTGGTCTGACTGAAATATCATCACCCCTACCCGATTCTCAATTGAATTATTACGTGGGCGCGTCTCACTTACATTTTGGTGTTGGTGTTGGTGTTGGTGTTGTTGGGACGTGGGGCCCAGCTCCGATCAATGATCCAAATGAATACAACTACACCTGCCTTAATGGGGATGTCTACTGCATTGGAAATGTCCTTGCTCCAAAGGTTCTTCATGTCGATACCACCAATGGTGTGCCCCATGGCCCCTGGAAGTCGCTTGGCCCTTTGCCTCCCAAACTGGTGGATTGTAGTCCATCTATGCCAGTGATTCCGGACCCTACCAACAATCGCATTCTAATTCACTTGAATGACGGTCAGCGTTCCTCGTCTTCCCTCTATGCCTTTTATCCTCCCACTCATGGTACTTGTGCTGGTACATGGAAATGTCTAGACTCCAATGTCTCTGATTGGGACAGAGTACAGGATGCTGCACTTCTTGATGGTGTCCTCTATCTTCATGCCCATAAACTTCGCAATCTTGTTCATGCATACGAGGTTGCCACCGCAAAGTGGTTTGACGTGCAGTGGTCCACTCGGGTTATTGAAAAAGATTTCTCTGTAGATGATTGTACCTTCAGGTTTGATTCGCTGTTTTGTCTAGACGACACCAACAAAATCTTGTGCTTGGCCGTTTACTCGCCTGTAGTGCCGACTGTTCCAGGTGGTGATCGATGTGATCGTAGCTTACCTACCAACACCACTCTTCTCTTCTTCAAGTTTAAAGCGGAGCGTTGTGGTTCCACCATAACCCTCACTCCCCTTTATACCCGCTCATATGAAATTTTATCCACTTACCAAGTGCTTGACTTCCTCCCGCTTTAGTGAGTACCCTCATCCCTCTTCTCAACTCTCTCTTATATGCATAAATTGGTTGTTTCTTTTCATATTCTCTTTGGCTTGTTGACCTTGTGCTGTTGCAAATTCATGTTCATTGTTGCTAAAACGTGATTGTACATGCTCTATAATTTAATTTGAAGATTTGTTTGATTTTTTTGTATCGCCTTTAATTTTCATAGAAATTCAAAAAACTTCCGTCTTTATACCTATCCATGGATTATACCTCCATTAATCTTCAATTTCTTTTTTCTCCTTTATTCTTAGATAATCCTTCCTGCCTCCCTTATTTTTTCCCCTTATTGTCCCATCTTCTCTAAACAAAGCTCTTCTAGGTGTAACTCCAAATACAAGATCCCTCGCGTCGGGAAACATTGTGAAATGTCATCACAACATTCCGACAACCGTCAAAGTAGGGGCTCTTTTAGGAGTTAATTTCTTTCTACTTTTCCTTTTTTTTTTATTTTTTTATTTTTTTTTATTTCTTCTTAAGTAGTTTGTTGGACATTGTACTCAAGGAAGCAGCCCAACTGAGTCACATCTACACATATGGACCTCATAGCCATAGCAATTGAGCTCATGGTTCTAACTTCATCATCTGTTTATACTCTCTTCAACCCCACTTCAAATGTCTCAGAAAGTTCGTCTGTGTCTACTTCGAAGTTCATACATTGCCCTCCTACATATATTAATACAAACTTCCTCTTCTTAAACATCCCACCATGCCACATTTTAACGGTAACAACTTCTCCAACTCCCTACATTTAGCAATTAAATTATAATGTCAACTCAAGATTATTTTTACTCATACTCAAGGTCTGCATATCATCACTATTACCATCGCAATTAAGAAAAGAAAAAAAACTGCAATTAAAGACACAGATTACCAACACAACGAAATATATTAAGAAAAAAACGCAGATTAAAGTCCCAAAACTAAATTAACGCATAATAAACAACAATTGGCACTGCATCTTACCATTATCGCAACTAATCATATCCGTAATTACCACAATTTCAGAAAATCTTGCTGCAAATTGAACTCTTAATTGATTGAACTCGTTATTGACAACAAACTAATATGGGAAGCAAATGACAATTGGTAACTGAAATGGGTAACATATGGCAATTGCTAGCATCACCATTAATTTCCAAATAGAGAAGGGTTAACAATGGCAGAGGAAAGTGACGAGGGATGAATGTTTATTTTTTCAACCGGGTTTTAGTTGAGAGGGAGAGGAATATCATTTAGTAAGGTAACCCACTAGATTTTTTTTTACCGGTTCTTTAAGTTGCCTATGATGGTAGACTATTTAGGGAAGGGTTATTGTATAATTAGGATTAATCATAGTTAAAAAATAGTTAGGATTAATTTGAGAAGACACTCCATAGTTTGGGTTATTGCTGATGTCCACATGCTAATGTGGTCTCTAAATCCATATGAATTCAATTGCATGTTGTATTGTCAATTTTGTACTTAATAACACATTGCTAGCATACACTAGGTTATCACTTGATCTATCTACGTTGAAACTTGATAATGTGTGAACTATAATTCTACAAATAGTGCAAGTATCCGAGACAAAATATGTACATATGTAGTATGTACCCTAGGAAGTATGAAGTGAAAAAGTGGATGAATTTGGATGTCAATCAAGGGGTGGGATCGAATCAATAAAATTTGATCATAGGATCGTACTTACAAGCAAAAAAAAGTACACTACATTTTGACTTAAAGTTATGTTTTTCTACTTTCAATACTAAAAACAATTACTTTGCTTTCGACATTCATTTAACTACAATAATTAATTGATAAATTATGTGCAAGGTTGTCAAAATAAGGTTTTAACTATGATTGACGTCAAGTTATAGATGGACAAAATTATGTGAATTTCTTTGAATTGTGTTTATTTAGTAGCTATGAATGAATACTTTAAACTAATGTGTATATGAACTACAAAATACTTGATAAAAAAAAATTAATAACCACTCCTAATTAATTAACTTCATATGTAAAAATTAATTAACTTCTCAAATCATCTTTAAATGTAGGATCGGATCATAGAATTGTAAAATTGTAAGATCGTATTAAGATCCTACCACTCCTAAATTTTATCCTACAAATCTTACCATTCGGATCGATCTCATAGTTTTGTATTGTAGGATCGAATAAAGATTTTAATAACCACGCTGTCAATATAACATGGACATCAACTATGAGAGTATTAATTATTTTGTTAGGAGCTCATCCCTAATATGATCTTATTTTTGGTAGATCTCATTATCAATGTTAGAAATTTCCAAAAAAAATAGAAAAAGGAAAAAATATAGTTTAGAAAAGCTTAGATAACATAAAACCCAAAACAGTAAATAACAAAACATTATGGCATAAGGTTATGTACCTTAGTGCCTAATTGTACATGAATTTTATTTTTTTTTATTTTTAATTTTTGATCCTCTACTTATTTCCTTTCCCTTCTATTGGCAAACAGGGGTAGGTAACCCGTAAATAGTATGGGGAGGGAAGTACGGAGTGAAGATAGTTGTTGCCACTTCATATATTGTTAGTAGTATCATTGAAAGAAGTGAGTACCATGTCTGAGGGGCAAGAAAGGGGTGAAGGAGAGAACAACTAGTTAGGCTTTTGTGGATTTTAGATCAATTTCATGAATGTGCAATTGATGCGTGATAAGAAATTGTATGTGACTTGCAATTATTGCATTGATCTATGTCAACTTAGACAAGTTTAGACGAGGACAATCATTCTGAATGACTATTTTCATCTAATTATGGTTAGCTAGCTAGTAGCTTCGATTAGAGCTTTTACAATCTCTGGTGTGCTTTGCTATGAGGAGCAGGTTTCAGCTATCTTTTTCCTTAATCGTTTTAGAAGCTCTATTACCTATTGGATCCTCGTGGTGCAATTTGAAAGTTATGTGTCAGCTATAGCACCCTTTTACTTTAGTTGTATCAAGAGTGGGGGCTATATTGGGGAAGAAATATCTAATTGAATAACCTATCTATACATTGCCTCATTTACTTAGTTCTGTTATTTATTGGATATTTGTGGTGAACTCGAAACTCATGTCAGCTGTTGGATTCTCTTACTTCCGCTGTATCTGAAGTGGAGACGATTATTATAGAGAAGGAAGGTTGAAGGGAATACACGGCCTCAGATAAACGAGCAGGCTGTATACGTGTATTCATTCCATATAATTTCTAGTCAAAGATTATGGCTGTTCGAAATATAGAGGCATATGGTTGAGAAATTGTTCAACAAAAAGTCAACCCCTAGGCATAGCTGCATTGCTCAGCATTTATTCTATTTAGTTGTTCAAACATTCTGGTTTCTTGTTGATTGTCATTGTTATGTTTCCTCGGCGTTGTGTTGCAACAGGGTTGAGACATTTGATGGTAGTTGAAGCTAACTAGATGATTTTTAACATGTTACAGGGTAGTTCTTGATGATCAGTAGCTCCTGTCACCTGCATTTTGTGCACGTACTGTTAATGCTGCTGGACTGTGAAAGGGCGTTAGTTGTGCTTTTTGGCTTTTGTTCTGCCTTGAGCTTTTTATATGAGCAAGATCAGATTTTCTTTAGGCTAATGTTATTTAGTTAAGTTTATTTATATATCATTTGTGTCACTGGGCGTGCATTAAGTACTCTAATGGTTATGGGTCTATGTTGTTTAATAGTATCAGTGAACTTTGGGATTTGGCTCATTATTGGTAACTAGTTTCGGCTTGCTACACTAAATTAAGCTTTGGCAGTTTGGCTCCACTTCCAATTTAGTAAAATGGACTTTAGTTATTGATTGAAAAATGTCATCGTTATATACTCTATTTACATACAACTGAAACCTATTTATATAGAAAATCTACCTATAATCTGATTCAAAGCAACTGTTTGGCCGGCTTGGGGCAAGCTTACTTTAAGAGCATCATATAGCCATATATAGGTAAAAATGAAATTATGAAACATAATCAGATCGATTAAGAAATTGCTATCATTATGTTCTCTATTTACATACGGAGAATATTTGAATCTATTTATTATATAAAAAAATATCTATAATCTGGATCATGGCCGACTTGCATATAGATGCAATAAATTAAGGTTTGCAGATCCCTAGAATAAAAAAGGTAATAAGAGTGCAATTCTGTCATCAACTCATTACTGATAAAAATGTATTATCAGACAGGGAAAAAATACTTCGTACAAGTCTAGACGAATTTCAAAGTATACATGATCCTTCAAAAACACGCATAATATTTTAACATTAATATCGCGAGCAACAAAATAAGATCCAACTTTCTAATCTGAACTTGTTTACAATGTTGTTCATAGGCAGATTGTATAATAGGCACTACATTTTGGCCAGTTTTATTAGGATATATCTGCTGAATGAGTATTTCCAAAATTTGTCGAACAGTTGGTACTTTCTTCTTTCTCCATCAATATGTGATTTGTTTGTACATAAATAAAAATCTTCAAACTTGTTGTCCCTTATTCATGGTTGTCTTTTATGATCCGTGAACGGTTTACAAGTTCCTTAAAAACTTGTTGGCGGCTCCTTACTTTCCTTGTCCCTAATCGTATTATATTAATTTCCACTTCCTATGAGTGCTAAGCATATTCACACAAGCTTAACGTATGCGCACTTCAAACGACGCCTACAGTAGTATTAAACATCAAATTTCAAAAACCTTATCATCCAAAACTGGATTGTGCCATCTTTTTATGTACAGTACACAAGTTTGTACATAAATAAAAATCTTCACTAGCCCTATTATGATAAAATTAAGAGGAAGCCTTTCCAATTTGAAAACCTCCAAAGTGAGAAATCCAAATTTTCAATCATTGGTTACGAAAATCAAGTTCTGGGCTTATTTGGCGTGCCATTAGATCCTGGTTTCAGCTTTTCGTTTGATTCCCAAAAAGTGATCTACCTGAAAGACACAATTGAACTTAAAAATTGGCTTGCACAAAGTTAAATATATCATATCACAACACAAATACATCAGAATACTTTATAAAGTGAACCACAAAGCTCACAATCAATATTACTTAAATCGTTCATTATATTTTGGGTACCTGTGCCGGGTATTACAAATTTATATACTCCGTACTAAACACTCCCATATGGCCATATGAGTGTATAATATGTGTGACAATTTATGGCCCATTTGGAAAGTGGTAATTGTACGGGAGGATACCGATAATAACCGTTAATTAGCCGGCAACATCTTATAATGCCGTTAAGCAACTGTGAACTAGCATATAAGCTCAAATATCCATAACGGCCTTCCTACCGGCCACGTGGAGAGCTGCTCTGGACCACGTAGGCACCTGCTGCCTACAAGGTCGGCTTGCCACCTATCGTTATAGGTGGCACCAGCTTGGTTGTCTCTCTATATATATCCAAGCAAACATTCACCCAAAAGGACGATCTTTCTTTTCTCTCTCTCTCTCTAAACACTTTCTCTCTCTTCATTCCTTCTTCTTATCGGATTGCTAACTTTAGCATCGGAGAGGTTATTCCCGGATAACCCCCGGGTTAGCTTATCTGTGTTGACTGTGCAGGTGTGTAATTGGACGGTAAACCTTTACCAACCCGCGAAGATTACCGGCACCGGAGCTCACCCGGAACAATTGGCGCTAGAAGGAGGGGTAGTAATAACTTCTATCGTCCAAAAACCTTCGGCAGTCATGGAAGGAAACAATGAAACTACAACACCGATACCAGAAGCCGAGAACCGCCAGTGTGACAGCAACATCCTCAATCTTAATGCAAACAAAGTCGTGAACACTGCACCCGGGATCGAGGTGGAGGATGAAACTCATCTTCTCCGCAAGAATACCGTGAACACACCGGTAACACCCGAACGGAGCCGGGCTCCCACGCCGGATCCCCTGGAAGGGTTTACCCCGGAAGTGCTCGAAATAACGGCTAAGGTAATGCAAGCAATGTCTCGGAAAAGGAAAGAGGTTGAAACAGCAGCCACCAGGGCACGAATAAACATACCGGCAATACCTGTGGTAGTGAACTTGGAGAGTCAATTCAATCAAGCGGAACAACCGCCACCTCAGCTACAAAGCCGAGGGATAGTTATCCCGAGCGAGCGCCAACCCACCCATGATACGCCAATAGGGGACTCAGGATCCCGTCAGCATGAAATTAGTAGTGGGCCGGTAAGACGCATAGCTAGAGCTGTAGTTAGGCCGAGGGTATCTCCATTCACCCAGGAAGTGTTGGATCAGCAAATGGAAAGAATCAAGATGCCGTCATGTACCTTTGACGGCAAAGGGGACCCCAAGCGATATGTAACGGCATACGAAAGCCACATGCTGCTGTACACCGACACCGACGCAGTATGGTGCAAGGTGTTTCCGACAACACTAACGGGTCCCGCCTCGGACTGGTTCTCCAATCTGGAGCACGGTTCAATTGATTGCTTCGACACCCTGGTTGAGCTATTTACCGGCCAATATATCAGCAACAGCGCCAGGCAAAGAACTTCTGGAGAGCTCATGGCAGTCAGGCAGAGAAAGGATGAGTCTCTTAGGGACTTCATAAGGCGATTCAATAATGAGGCCAATACAATACCGAAATTACAGCAAGAAATAGCAGTAATGGCTTTAATGAGCGGTTTGGGTGACAATGACTTTAAGAAGTACAGGGCGAGGAAATCTTTCCCGAATCTGGGCGTGGCATTTGGCAAAGCCTATGAATACATAAAAAGCGAGGAGCTACTGAAAACTAGTAGTCAGATAGCATCACCCGAACCCTCGCGAAGGCAAAATGACAATATTGTGCCTAACCCTTACGCTGGGGGAGTGAACAGACAGCAGCAGCAGAATCAGCAGAGAACCGGCAGGCCATCTAGAGGTCTAGGCCGATACAGTAGTTACACACAGTTGAATACGCCTAGAGCCGCCATATACTCGATAAATCAACATAAAGAAGACTGGACTCGACCGACAACCATGATAACCAAGGGTCGAGATACGAAAAAATATTGCATGTTTCACAGGGATGTCGGTCACTACACCGAAGAATGTACTCAGTTGAAAGAAAATATAGAAGACCTTATCAGAAGGGGGCACCTGTCACAATATCGGGCTCAAGCAGGGTCAAGCCGGCAGCAAGCTCCACAACCCAGGCAAACTGAGTACAGAAAACAGGGCGACTTGTCCACGCAAGAGGACACCTACCGGCGTAATCACGCTGGGGAATACCGGCAGGGAAATAACACGTCAGGTCCCAAAATTACGATAGAGGTTATTACCGGTGGTCCGGTGCATGGGGGTTCAGTCAGCGGGGCGAAAAAGAGCCTGTCGGAGCACAAGCATACGGTGAATGCACTAGGTGTAGATGAGCGACCCAGGCCCGCCTCGATCCCTTCAGTATCTTTCTCGGAAGCAAATGTTAAAGGCCTAGTGTTCCCTCATGATGATCCACTGGTTCTAATTTTGACGGTTAACGGAGCCAATATCAAGCGTGTGTTGGTTGATGGAGGAAGCTCCGCTAACATTCTGTTTGCAGAGGCGTTTGACGCAATGAAGATAGGCCGGAAATACTTGACCCCGGTGTCGTATCCCGTCATCGGTTTTAACGGCTCCACAGTGAGACCGGAAGGAAGCATTGCTTTGCAGGTTAGAATTGGTGAAGGCATGGCAGCCAGGGATGTCATGACAGAATTTCTGATAATCGATGTGCCGTCAGCATACAACGCTATTGTCGGCAGACCGCTGATTCATGATATACAGGGTGTGGTTTCGACATACCATCTGACGATGGTGTATGTTTCAAATCTTGGGAGGACAGAGCGCGTTAGAGGAGGTCAGACAATGGCCAGGGAGTGTTATGTAACAACTCTGAAACAACCAAGCCGGCAGCCCACGATTGAGCAGACAACACCGAAAAGGAGGCGTGCCGTGTCCGCACATGACTTAGCAATGGAGAATTTTGATACCCGGCCGGCAGCAGTTCCCCGTCCCTCGCCGGGAGGGGAGACAGTGGAAATTGAGTTACAACCTGGAGTGCCGGGGAGGGTTGTGCGAATTGGATCCGACATGGATGTCGATACACGATGCCACTTGGTAGAACTTTTGCGGGAGAGCGCAGATGTGTTTGCCTTCTCGGCGGATAAGATGCCTGGGATTCACCCCGATGTTATGGTACATAGGCTAAACGTGGACAGAAAGGCTAGGCCAGTTAGGCAGAAGAAACGAAACTTCTCGACAGAGAAAATAGAGGTCATACAGGCTGAAGTCAATAAGTTGCTAGCGGCAGGGTTTATTGAGCCTTGCACATATCCTGAGTGGTTAGGAAATGTGGTTATGGTGAAAAAGCCGTCAGGAAAGTGGAGAATGTGCGTGGATTTCACGGACTTGAATAAAGCTTGTCCAAAGGACTGCTATCCGTTACCCCGGATAGATAGGCTGGTAGACTCAACTTCCGGCCATGCTTTACTCAGCTTTATGGATGCCTTCTCTGGGTATCATCAAGTCAGCCTGTACGCGCCAGATAGAACGAAAGCAGCTTTCATCACTGATGCCGGCGTATTCTGTTATAAGGCAATGCCATTCGGGTTGCGGAATGCAGGGGCCACGTACCAGAAGCTGGTAGACAAGGTCTTTGCGAATCAGAAAGGGAGGAACGTTGAGGTATACGTCGATGATTCCATTGTAAAAAGCCGGTTAGCCACCGATCACATTGCAGATTTAAGGGAAACATTCGAAACCCTACGCCAGTACCGGATGAAACTGAATCCAGAGAAGTGTGTCTTTGGAGTTCGGTCGGGGAAGTTTTTGGGATTCATGGTTAGTGAAAGGGGGATAAATGCAAACCCCGATAAGATCGAAGCTATCCTTAGCCTACCACAACCAAATACAATAAAAGACATACAGAAGCTTACCGGACGCATGGCAGCGCTGACAAGGTTTATTAGCAAGTCGGCTGATAAAGCCTTACCATTCTTTGTGGTCCTTCGCCAAAATAAAACATTCGTTTGGGGGGAAGAGCAGGCAAAGGCGTTGGAGGTGGTAAAAAACCATTTAAGGTCCCTACCGACCATAGCAAGGCCGGAATAAGGGGAGAGCTTGCAATTATACATCTCGGAATCTCCAAAGACAGTAGCAGCAGTACTGCTAGTAGAACGGAAGAAAACTCAAATGCCTATTTATTTTGTGAGCCATGTTTTGAATGCGGCTGAGAGGCGGTACCCCCTGGTAGAGAAAATCGCGTATGCAGTAGTCATTGCCGCACGAAAGCTCCGACCATACTTTGATGCACACACCATTGAAATCCTAACAAACCAGCCGTTAGAAAAGTCTTTGCAGAAAATGGAGACGTCTGGAAGATTGCTTAAATGGGCGGTGGAGTTGTCGGAATATGTGATGGTTTACAAACCGAGAGTATCAATAAAGGCTCAGGCGTTATCTGACTTCATCGTTGAAACGTCCTACACAGAAGAAGAAGAGGTCATCGGAGTATGGAAGGTCTCCGTTGACGGCTCCTCAGCGTCAACTGGATCAGGGGCCGGTATCGTTATGATCTCCCCGCAAGGAGACATATTCGAATATGCTATCAAGTTTAAGTTCAAAGCCTCGAATAATGAAGCCGAGTACGAAGCGGCCCTGGCGGGAGTGCAGTTATGCGTAGCGGCTGAAGCAAGTCGTGTAGAACTGACAACTGATTCACAGCTGGTAGCAAGTCAGTTTGACGGTACTTATGAAGCTAAAGAGCAAACAATGATGGCGTACTTGGCCAAGTTAAAAGCAATAACGGCCAATCTGGAGAATTTTGAAATCAAGCTGGTACCGAGAGCCCAGAACACACAGGCAGATGCGTTGGCAAAGCTGGCAAGTTCCAGCTTCAATGATCTAGAACGCACCGTAATGGTTGAACTCTTGGAGCACAAAAGTATCGATTCGGACAAAGCTCCGAAGGAGGTGAGTTGCGTAGATGGAGGCCGAGACCATGATAACCGAGAATGGTATAATGACGTGTTGGCCTACAAGGTGCATAATGTCCTACCAACGGGCAAAACTGAAGCCCAAAAGGTTAAGAGGGATAGCATCTGGTTTGTCATGTTCAGGGGGATGCTGTATAAAAGGGGATTTTCGTTGCCATTACGAAGATGTATATCGGCCTATGAATCAGCTAGGCTGATAGAAGAAATACACGAAGGAGATTGTGGAAATCATGCTGGGGGACGGTCAATGTCCTTGGAAGCAATGAAAAGAGGGTATTACTGGCCAACAATGAATGCTGATACTTTAGAGTATGCAAAGAAGTGTGATAAATGTCAAAAGTTTGGGCCGGCAATAAACCAACCACCAAACGACTTGACACCAATCCTCAATCCGATCCCGTTTGCGCAATGGGGAATGGATATTGTTGGGCCTTTCACGTCAGCAACAGGAAACAGAAAATTTCTGATAGTAGGGATAGACTACTTCACCAAATGGATAGAAGCGGAGCCGGTAGCAAGAATAACAGCGAATGAAGTCAAGAAGTTCATCTGGAAAAACATATTTACCCGATTTGGGTTACCGGTGGCAATGGTATTTGATCACGGTTCCCAATTTGATTGCGGTCCAATTAAGGATTTCTTAAGCATATACAAGGTAAAATTTGCATATGCGGCAGTCTGTCACCCCCAGTCAAACGGCCAAGCGGAGGCCGCAAACAAGCAGATGCTGATAGCGTTAAGAAAAAAGATAGAAGATGCCAAAGGCTTGTGGGCAGACTTGGTTCCGGAAATACTGTGGGCAAATAGAACGACAACAAAAGAAACTACTGGGGAGTCGCCGTTTAACCTTGCTTTCGGCTCGGAGGCCGTTATCCCGGCTGAAGTCGGCCTCCCAACGTTCCGCATCCAGCATTTCTGTGAAGAGCAAAATGACTTGCTCCTCAGACAGCAATTAGATTTCTTACCGGAGGTACGACTTACGGCTGCCGTCAAATCAGCAGCATATAAAAATCGCATGAGTCAAGCATATAATAAACGCGTCAATTATCGGCCTTTGGAAGATGGCGACTTGGTCCTGCGTAGAACCGCAGCAACCGGTAAAGAAAATGCGGAAGGCAAGCTCACTGCGAACTGGGAGGGGCCCTATCAGGTATACGAAACTCTGCGACAAGGTTCATACCGGTTGATGACTTTAGAAGGAATACCGCTAAAGAATGTTTGGAATGCAAGTGTCCTGAAAAAATACTATGTTTAAGAATTCATGTTTAGTATCGGCATGACATGTGGTCATGGTTTAGTAGTGTCATTCTATCTTCCTTCTTAGAGTAATTTCTAACTTGTAATTTATTTACAAACTTTGGCTACGGCCTTTAATACAAGCAATACGTAATACGAAATGGAACCATCCCCTACTTTCGATATGAACTGATAAACAGCCTAGCTAGCTGTCTCACTCATTCAAGTGAGGAGGAAGGTTGGATAACAAATGCGCCTCAAGGCGAGTTGAAATAATGGTCTAATCCACTGTCTTTACTCGGCCTGCTAAAGGTTGCATGTATACGAAAATCTCGAAATCTAGAGAACCCAAAAAGACAGCTAAAGAGTTCCGAATTAAATTTCTAAGGAAATTTATACGGAACTAGGGGGCATATGCGTATATGTAACACAGGCAAAACCGTAAAAGCCGTAAAAGCAAAATGTCACTCCTAAAGAGCCACTTTTTAGGGCAATTTGTTGGAAGTAAATATGGTTTAGTAAGAAAAAATCATAAGCATACAGACTTTTCAAAGTGGATTAACGACAAAATCATGCGGAAAAATGACAATGAAATAGTTCAGCTATAAAACGTAAAAATTCAGACAAACACAATAAAATTATAAAATAAAAATAAAACTAAGTGCTGACGGATAAAATAAAATTGTCAAAATGTACAGACAGTAAATCGACAGCCATCATCCAAAATTCAAAACATATATAATTGTTTAACAGAAACAGACATAAACTGCTCAACATTGAGCTTTCGCAGTTACAGAGAAAGAGGACCCGCATGATTCTGATGATGACTGCCCACCCCATCAATCTTTTTTCGGCTCAGATTCCTTCGCAGGCGCAGCTTCAGAAGTGCCAACGGCTTTGTTCTCGCCGATAGGACTAGCAATTAGAGCATCATCAACTCTTCTTCCGGCAAATCTCGCGGGTCCTGGTTTGTCAATATCTCATGTGGAGGAGGGAAATCAAAATAGTCTTCCTCATAGCTGGTAGGGGAAAGGTGCATATCATTACCATAGGCAGTCTCAGCTGCCTGCCATTTTTCTGCACCCCAATTCTCAGCTTTGCACACACAACGGTGTGCAGCTACCCATCCACCAGTATATCGGTCCACCAGCAGATTCCGGTAGAGATCAGACTGCATAAACCGGTTAACTGCTCGGCGCCTAATACCGGGCTTTTCCTCCTCAGCTTTTTTCAGCTTCTCCTCCAGTTCCGCCTTGGACTCTTTCTCTGCGTTTAGCTGCCGCTCAAGGTCGGCAATCCTTTTCTGCATGGAATCCTGGTTGGCCAGCTTTGTGTTCAAAACGACCATCTTGTTCTCCAAAGTTCTGACACCAGCCTTTAACTTCTCATTCTCGTTAACAACGGCTTGTCGGGCGTGTCACATTTCTTGAACTTCGTCTCGGCCTGATCGTGACAGCGCTGATAATACCTGTACATGTGTACCACCTCGACAGCCGAGTTGACAGTCTAAAAAAAAAAGAGAAAAGGAAAAAAGAGGAGAAGAAGATTTTCTTAGAAATTTTCATACACATATTGAAGTAATGAAAACTAAAAGACAAAAACGGCAACAGGCTAATGTCTATCTTACCCGGAGCATGTCGTTCATCATTTGGCCACAAGGAGCATTAAGCTTATCTACCGGCCGGTCTGCCGGCGTGGCCAAGTCCTTTAGCATCCTCCAACCCATGCTACCGCCGGTATTAGGGTCGTCGCAGATAACAGACTCTCCCCGATTCACGTTGATACGGGGATGCCACGGTTCGCCAGCAGTGCCGCTAGGAACCAGATACTCCTCGGCCACCTCGATAGGCACCTTCACGTGGGGGATCTCAATATAATCCCCGGTTAGTACCGGTATGAAGGCGTTCTTGCTGCTAGCAGACCTCCCTGACGCTCGAGTTTGTCGGTCCCTCGCAGAAGGGTCGTCGGCCGTCACCAGATTATCAGTTGTAATAACCCTCTCGGCACCAACAGCGCTTGCATCAGTTGGTTTGCGCAGGTGAATGTTCAGCTTCTTGATACCAGGACGGTCACCATCGTCCTCTAAATTTACAACATTCAAATCCTTCAGCATCTCTGCAGCCTTTTGTTGGTTCTTAGCAGCGTCATCATGCTTTTGCTTCTTGAGTTGATCACGACCTGATGGCTCGCCAGCTCGTTTGGCGGCATTAGCCCCGCCTCTTTTGACAGGAAGAGTTCGAGGCTTATTTCTGCGCTGCTCAGTTAAAGTCATGTCTTGTCTTCTTCTTTTCTTCCCTTTCTGAGCGCGTGTACAATACACCGGTAGCGTATCGTAACTGTCTTTTGGGTTCGGAGGGCACTGGTACTTTACCCTACCGTCAGGATACAGACCCAAACTTGCAAAATTTAACCTGTTAATACCTGCAAGCCAACAGACACATATAGAGTAAATACAGGTAGCGATGTAAGGATGGTCAAGGAATGTGAAAAACAAAATACCGGTACGACAGTCAGTTATTTTAAAATAACTGGTTCTTAGTATTGAAATATGCAAATTTACAGCTAACAAAAAAAAAAAAAAAAAAAAAAACTATTAACATGAAAAGAACCATACCAAATTCATCAGTCCTGCAGAGACCGACATGAGACAGAGGGGCGTTACCCAAAATATAATTACAGTTGGGCAGTCACACCCCCGGTACAGCGTTGTTCTTACTACCAGCCCTTACATATGTACAGTTAAAAAAATTACAGGCATACTTCTCTAACTGACCTAACTTCCTACTCCTAATGGTATCAAACATACTATGGGGGGATAGAAACATCTGCGAACTCTGTAATCCTCAGGAAAACTTAGAAAATAAAAATTTTCCATCCAGCCCTTACAAATGGTCAGTTTCGGCCAGACTGTACATTTACCACGGGCCGTGAATAATGACCAGAACCCTGGCGATTGACTGTCTCTTTTGATCCAGTGAAGCGTGCGAAACAGGTTCAGTGTGAGAGGGAAATCCATAAATATCATAACCCACACAAGCGAAATAAGGGTGCGGATAGCTATGGGCGTTAACTGCGCCACGCACACATTCCAGGCCCTAAAAATTTTCTCGATAAAAGGATGCAACGGAAACCGTAAACCAAACTCAAGATGCTTAGCATAAACGACGATATGGCCGTCAGGACAGTCAAGAGCAGTCTGACCCTCTTGGGGCAGTGTCAAATCATAGCCGTCAGGAAGGTTGAAAAAATGAGCACCGATGCGACAATACTCTTTCTCGGTAGCCTTCTGAAGCCATTCTGGGTCAATTTTAGTAGATACAACTTTGTAATCGGGCTTCAGTACAAGGGGTTCTCGGTATTTTGGGTCATCATCTTCAGAGTCATATTCTTCATCTAAACTCTCTTCTGCCAATACAGCGTCGCTTCTCTCGGCGGCCTCCCCTCTCGAACCCTTACCGCCAGTTCACTCGTTTCTGTGTCGTGGCTATCATCACCACTACCGGCATTCCCAGATTCATCATCACCACTCTCATTCTCATCCCGGCTGTTACCCACACAAGGATCATCTTCTTCCATCTCACCCAGAGACCTCTCAACTGATTGAATGTGCTCATCACCAACGTCTGATGTCTCCTCAATCACAGGTTCCTTGCCTGCACGGCGCTCGGAGGTCTCGGCCTCATGAGGCTGATAACTAGTCCTTTTAGTTCTCGGCATTGCCGTTGTTTTACGACCTATCTTGCCTAAATTCGAACCGTATTGAATAATCTCAAAAGTAGATTCCAATTGTGCACAAATGCTTATCGGCGAGATCGAAACGATTTCAACGTCTTCTAAAATACTAGACCAAGTAGGCTGACAAGACTTTTCAACTTCTTTCTCTGGAACTGAGGACAAGGGTGCAAACGGGTCAGCCTCGCTGGCCTTACCCGAAGTCGAGTTTTGAACAAATTCAGGCATAACCTTAACAGACATACAACCACAGGACACCACTAAGGAGAAAAATTCAACTGACACTCTAAGTACGAAAATAAATGAAAAGTTAGGGCTTTTTACCTCGTTAAACCGATCGACTTTCGCAAATACGAGTCTTCGCAAAACCACGGAAATAGAACGTAGCAGAAACTTTTTCTTCAAGGAAGCGTTACCAACAACTCTCTTTTGATGATTGAAATTGATCGACGAAACCCTAACAATGTTCGTAGCAAATACTTCGAGAATTTTTTAGAAAAACGAAGAGCAAATGATGAGTTTTTGCTCATCATTCGAGGCTTATATACCCCAATGAACAGTGGCTATTGATATGACAGTTTGCGCATGCAATCCGACGGCTAGGAAAAAACGCTTTTTCATCAACAAACATATAGGAAGAGTGACACGCGTCCCACTCATTTTTGATTTTTCCCGCCCAAACCATTATTGCAATTTATAAACGTACAAACAAAAATACACAAATCCCTATCGGTACTTTGTTCACTGGGGGGGCAAATCGGAGATTTTTAAATCTCAGTTCATGTTTTAATTGACCAAATCCCTATCGGTACTTTGTTCACTGGGGGGGCAAATCGGAGATTTTTAAATCTCAGTTCATGTTTTAATTGACCAAATCCCTATCGGTACTTTGTTCACTGGGGGGCAAATCGGAGATTTTTAAATCTCAGTCCCATTTTGATTCCCTGCAAATCCAAATTAAAGTGAGAACGCCGGTGCTACCGCCGTCCTCACTTGGGGGGCTAGTTGTACGGGAGGATACCGATAATAAGCGTTAATTAGCTGGCAACATCTTATAATGCCGTTAAGCAACTGTGAACTAGCATATAAGCTCAAATATCCATAACGGCCTTCCTACCGGCCACGTGGAGAGCTGCTCTGGACCACGTAGGCACCTGCTGCCTACAAGGTCGGCTTGCCACCTATCGTTATAGGTGGCACCAGCTTGGTTGTCTCTCTATATATATCCAAGCAAACATTCACCCAAAAGGACGATCTTTCTTTTCTCTCTCTCTCTCTAAACACTTTCTCTCTCTTCATTCCTTCTTCTTATCGGATTGCTAACTTTAGCATCGGAGAGGTTATTCCCGGATAACCCCCGGGTTAGCTTATCTGTGTTGACTGTGCAGGTGTGTAATTGGACGGTAAACCTTTACCAACCCGCGAAGATTACCGGCACCGAAGCTCACCCGGAACAGTAATGGATATGAATTTGCACATAAATCTATATCAGAAATTGAAGTCTATTTTCATGGAGTAATGAACTTATGATAGTTCACCCCCAAATTATTTTTCTTTACCATTTGAGGGGGTGGCATTGGGTAAAAATGGACATTTATGAAGGAAAAAGAAACACAAGTTTTGGGAATGAGATTGCATTACTATGGACATTAAAATGTGTTATTTTGCTAGCCAAATTACACTTACATTCTTCCCATTACCGCTACTTATAATCAACTTACAATTATACCCTAAGTATTTATTGCAACGCCTCAATTATCTTAGACCACATCTAGAGGAAAAAAAATTGGGATATGCTTACAAATGGGTAAGAGATGTGAACTTAACAGGATCCATCAAACAAGTTAATCTATAATGTGGATATGCATGCATTTTTTTTTAATGAAAGGCAAATGCAAGTCTTCTAGTATCGAGAATATGTTTAAAGATTTCATGTCCCAGCACCCAGGTCACAAGTATCCCATAACAAATTGACCCAACCACAAAATCATCCGACTTGAACCTGATCTAACGACCCATTTTTACAAGTCTAGTTACAGCCCTACAAGTCTCTTACCAGCCTTATCTTTGCTCATTGAGTGGGAACTGGGAAATGCATGATATGATATATATTTTATGTATATATATAAAAAAAAAATTAATAATAATAAAAAAAGCAACGAGCAAAATGAGAGCTTACCTTTTTATCGCCAAGCATAGGCGTCAAGCTTCCAGGGACATCCTTCTCAACAGTTGCAAAGCAACTCCTAGGATCACTAGTTTGCCTGATTATAAGTGTCAACAGGACAGAGTCAGTCGAATCAGAGCCTTGATTTAATTAA
Source organism: Chenopodium album (assembly GCF_948465745.1). Taxonomy (NCBI): domain Eukaryota; kingdom Viridiplantae; phylum Streptophyta; class Magnoliopsida; order Caryophyllales; family Amaranthaceae; genus Chenopodium; species Chenopodium album. The sequence continues at coordinate 382,596 of NC_137850.1, forward strand.
TAAATTTTAACTTATATTCCAGGGAAAACATGAGGGCATCAAATAGATGAAAGATAATAAGCAAAAATGTAACCGCCTAAGATGATATAACGTAGCAAATACAGAAAAAGCAAAGTAGGAGTATCTTCTTTACAGTTGTAAATCTTGTAATAATTGCAAATGTTTCCAAAAAGTGCATCACTTTTATTTTTAGGTCATCTAGGTCCGTTCTCAAAACTAAACTCATGTCCTGAGATATACTCATACACAAGTAAAAAAGCAAAGTACTAACCCACTGAGAACAAGATAGGGTGTTTTCAATTGAGCTTGAGCCTCTCTCATTCTATCTACAGACTGTGGAAGTCATCTGCTTCTGCTTCAGTTCATTGAGATACTGTTTCATCTGCTTTTCCTGTTTCATTTTCCCATGCCCTTTTCCATGAAATTTATGAGAAAGCAAGCGAAAGGCTTGTTTTGGAGTTAGCTGCAAAAGAAGATACAGAGGATCTAAGAATGTATCATCTTCCCGTCACAAAAGCCAATTACGTCGGGCAAAAATCCCGTCGCAGAAGCCAATTACGTCGGGCAAAAATCCCGTCGCAGAAGCCAATTGCGACAGGCAAAAATCCGGTCGCGAAAAACCATTTATGATCAGATAACCCTGTCGCAATTTTATCATTTACAAACCTGCTAATAGAATTGATATCAATAGATTCTTTGGTTCACTAATGTAATAGTTCAAATATTAACATGAATAGTAACAAGGTCATACCAAAGTGAAACAAAAGTTCCATATAAAACCAACCACGTATTGTATATCTAGAAATGGAGAAGAAACAAAATTGATAAGAGATGTGTACAATTTTAAGACTAAACAAAATAGAGTATTTGTGCAATGTACAATTGAAAGTTTTAGAAGTTTAACAAGTTTGATGAAATTTCAGAGCTTGAGCTGCGCCCTATATTGACAAAGTCGCCTCCACAAGAACCAGCCTTTGACATGATTGACATCAGAGAATTAAGCAGTGTCATCAGGAAATCTGCAGTAAAAGAGAAGCCTGCCACTGATAAAAACAGAAGATATTATTACTCCTGATACTTGTTGAACACCACCAAGATGATTCTATTCACAGATTAACCATCTATAAACCTTTTCTACTTCATGCATAAAATGATGTTATAAACCTTTTCCGGGTAACAATGCATAAACCATCAGTGATTGCAGGTTGCTGTGGGAAACCAGAACATCTGACTATATGAGTGTTCCATTGTTATTTTCTGGTAAAACAAGCTAAGTTGCAATTCTGTTGGTAGGCTATTACTATACTCTTTAATATTAGGTCTCTACATTTCAAGAGATAGTTGAGATCCTAACATTGGTTTTGAGAGTGCAAATAACATAGACAAATAATTCATATTTGGCACAGAATGTTCCTGACAGATTGAGGTGAGGTATGGCGATTGTTCTTAATAACAGTTTACCTAGACCGGTATTTTTGCCACATAGCAAACCAACAGATGTTACAGGTTGAGTTGAAACACAGCAAAGGGACTGTTAGGTGCGGGCAAAATCTATAACCGCAGTAAATTTTGAAAGCCTTTAATTAGAGGTCTGCCTAGTGGAGGCTGCTTTTTGATATGAAATGAAAGAAAAGAAGAGAGAGAAACAAACCTTCAAATCAAAGATTTTTTGCAATTCCTAACTCAAATCAACGATTTAGTAGTCCTTTTGAAGCCGAATCCCACGAACAATCAATACAACACTTTCTTGTTTTGTTTGAAAAAGAAATTAAAGCTGAAATTGAGTAATTAACCTAAATCAAAGCAAAAAATCAACTGAACATCTTGAATCAAAATTTGCAACTAATTTTTCTGGAAAAAACTGGTGTATTTCGATGGAGGAAAAATCAGTTGTTGATCTTCTTGGAGCAACGAAAAATGGTGTTTTGGTACTATATTTTGGTGGAGAGAAGAACAGAAAATAAAGGCCTTTCTTTTGTTTTTGTTTAATTGAGGTTTTAGTTGTCATAATAAGAATTGGGTTGGGCTTTTAGAAGAAGTTGGATATGTTTTATGACGGGCTAAAAGATTGTCATTAAAAGTGTTATATTAGTGACATGATTTAAACCCCGTCATTAATGGACTGTCGTAAAAGGATCAGGTTTTTGTAGTGTATTCTAATAAATAACAGAATTAAATGCTGAGCATGCAACACAACTATGAACTATGACCATGGATTTGGTAGATTTATTGCTGAACAGATTCTAGAACGTAGGCCTCAAAAGCAAACATACCTCATCAATGATCAACCCGGAAGTAAATGGTTGACATCCTCCAACTCATTCCCACAGAACGACCTAATAAAAACAAAGATGTACTAGTTCTTTTAGTTTTTGTTTCTTTTTAGAGATAGTTAAAGAATTGACAAGTCAAATTAGGTACACTTACCTATCATTTATACAATCACAAAGACATCCAAATATAGTAACGTAATAATCAGGAAAATATGCCTCCAGATCTCTCTCAATCTCTACATCAGTCAATTTCTGCCAGAATGAAGAAAACATAAGAAAATACACTATTACAATATATAATAACATAAATCAAGCATGTTACATTCACACAAATATAAACAAACCTTCCCCTTGAGATCTAGTTTGTAGTCCTTGTCATTAACATGGGAATAAGCCGCATTAAAAAATCGTACAATATCCACTTCACATTTGTAAGAAGTAATTGTCTTTTTACGTTGAGCAGTATTCCATATTTTGTAATAAACACCTGCGAGTCCAACCCACCAATCTTTGAAAACACCTAATTCTTTCATCCGATTTTGAACCGCTGCCTCTATATGTTTCGTCTTTTTGATAAACTTCTTAAGCTTCAAGGCAAAATCAATTTTCTCTTGAACCGTCCAAAAAAATGGATGATTAACAAGAAAATATGTCGGTACTCTCCTAAAGTAAAACAAAACACATCAGAAGCAGAAATTCATTCAAGTTTATAGCCTTAGTAAACATAAACCTAATATGTAAGCATCAGCTAACACACAACCTAAGCTTTAAAATAAAAGTGAAACATTACAAACTAACAACATATGTATTTATATACATGTGCAACTTGAAAACTAACTAAAACGATCAAGAAAACCATTCTCTAACATTTTGAAGCAGACACAACCAACCATGGTCTAACACAACACCACCTTGATCATGAATGCTGATAATAAGGATAATAGTTATCTTAACACATGCATGGACAACACAATATAAAATTTGTAACATCGCAATATCTCTACGCTAGACAACATAAAAGTCAAGTTCAATATCATTCTATCCACTCATCATACTCGAAGCAAAACCTCCTCTCATCCCTATGCAAGTTTAATGCTTTCCTTAACCATACCCGCTTAAATTCTTATCTCATCAATTTGCAGAAATGGATAATAAGAAAACCATCATAAGACAACAACTAGAGTAGTAAAGAAAATGAAAACTTCAAAAGGAGAACTTACGATTCTCGAAAATCCTAAAATCAGAAATTGAAGAGCAAACTTAAAAATCAGAAATTCAGCAAGTCTTTTGTGAACTTTCTAGTGTTTAAATCGGTTATAAATGTCAAACTATATGCAACTATAAATGGGTGGTGGAACCTAACAGGAACACCCAAGGAACCAAGAACAAAACTTCAATTGACTCTCACCATCAAGAATAGGTGCAAATGAATATTAAAAATCCATCATCCAGAAAATCAATTAAGGATAAAAAAATTCATGCAATAATGGTTATGAGTTTTTCATGATGATGACGATAATGATGAAACTTACTGCATGCGGGGAATGAAATCCAAGAGTCTACTCAAGTCACTCGGAAGAACAATGACAGGAGTAGATTTTCCTACGAAAGGAAAATATACAATATTGTTCAGTAGCTGAACAAATTGAGTCACATCTTCTTCACCTTTCTTGGACTTGTCCAAGGAGGGTAGGATCCGCCCCCTACCACCAAATGTAACGAAAGTGTTGAAAGATAAATCCCCACAAGCATAATTAGTTTTCTCATGCAAAAACATCAACCCTCTAGCCACATCCCTACAATTGCAATGACCAAAAACATAATTAATAAACATATAATGTATGTGTTAGAAACATTCAATTCCTATAATGAAAAAACAAATGAAAATTCTGCATGGTACTTTACTGCTTTGAAAATTCTATGTGTAACCCTTACTGATAATATTATTTGCATGGCATCATAATTTGTCAATTATTAGTCTTACAAATATAGTATATGCTTCTTTTTAGCTATGCATTATGAACATTTGCTCGGTTATAAACCCAATCTAATAAGAACCACTTTACAAATTCATTTAGTTTACATAATGAGAGTTATATAAGCAAACAATTTAACTTACAATGCTTGAATTCAAAGAAGATATAACTTTTATACTTGTTTTTTGCAAAAGAAAAATTAAACTCTAGCACAAGAAAATATGTAAGGATTGGTACATTGATTTAAGTAAGAGTATTGCGTATAATTTCTCATATATAAATAAAGAAAGGAATTGTTTACCTAAAGATTCTCCAGAACATCCCAGAAATATGATCCCACCACATTTCCCCCAACGAAGTCTCATCGGCAAATATGTTAGAACTCTTGAGTTTCTGATACTCGAGAGAAAAAAACTCCTCGATAGAATAAACTATTTCTGTGACAAGAAGCTTCTCAGACATGTCAATGGGGTTTAATATTAAATGCTCCACATTGAGTAAGCATTCGTAGTTGTTGCACAATGTCACTAGCTCATCACATTTGTCAAAGTGATATGATGAAGCCTCCACAAAAGACTTCGGCAGCTTACACAATTCACTTTGAAGACTTCCTATGAAGCAATTCCGCCCACTTTTTTTCTCTAATATGCCATTGAAGGGAACATTGAACTACAACATTTATAAACCGAAATACATTATCATTATCAGATATAAAAGAAAACGTCCTAGGAGCGGCCTCTTGTCAAAAATTGACAAGGGAAGGCTTGCCCCCTATACACCCTTGTGGTGGGACCCTTCCCCGGACCCTCGCCTAGCGGGGACGCCAATGTGCAACGGGCTGCCCTTTTTTTTTTAGATATAAAAGAAAACAAGACAATGCCAAAGCCAAAGCGAAAGCCATGTTCTATTCAAACAATAAAAAGCTCATTGGTAGCTAAATACGAAAACTTGAATAACATGAGCCTTAACTTCAAGTAAATATTAATAATTATTTGATCTTTGTTTTGTCATATTAGATGTTCTCATAGATTCATCATAAATTTTCAGACACAAACGATTAAACTTGGTTCAAGTAAGACACAATTTTACCTATTACAAAAATATCAATATAATACTCAATACACAATTTCTCACACAATTGATACTCTTGACTCGTAATCAGGAGTCAAAAACAAGCTCAGTTTTTTAATCATCAAAGCTATGAAACAATAGATCTTAATTTCCTTCCTTCAATCTAAAATGGCCTAAAGGCCCAAAACTTTTTTATCTTTTCATTTTTCTTTCTAAAATTCACAAGGAAGTATTTCTACAATCAAATCATGCAAATAACTAAATCACACACGAAAATCAATTACGAAATTTAAACTTGAATAAGTACACTCCAGTGAAATAAACAATTCAAATCTTATTTAAGCTCATATGACCATTAAAGGTCCAAAAAGCTTCATCTTCTTTTCCTTTCTAATAATATGCAAGAATTCTGTAGGTACATCATAAAAGTATCTAAGAGAGATGCATGTTCAACTATTGCACATATATATAGTACATACCAAATAAAACAAAGACCTTTTCCAATTCTCTCTTCACTTCTCATCAACACTATCTATACATGTGGCTATCCCAAAGTTAAATGTTCAATGAACATTATACTTTTGTTGACTTGAGTGCAACCCTTCCCACCTCAATTTTTTTCCTTTTTTCTCCTCGCCATATTATTTTTTCCCTTCGTTCACACTTTTTTTTCCAATCTCTTGCTTCCCTTCACTCTTTGCTCGATTCACTAACCTTGACACCTTCGAGCATGTCCACATTTCTTCCATCGATCATCTCAATATGCTCAAACACGATATTCATCTTCAATTTCATGCTCTTATTTGTGTCTACCATAAAACCCTAAAAATTTAAGAACTGATGGTGATTTGGGAAAATTAACAGGTTGTTTTTTATTGGGATGTTGTGATCGATTGGACTTTGAGATTTTTAAGCTATTGTTGTTTGCGAAAATTTGGTTTTTGAGGGTGTTTACCTACTACCTGCTAGGTATGTGACCAATAAGGCTTTGATAAATTAAAACTTAAAAAACTAAATTTCATGGATTTGAATTAAACAATATGGTAGATATTAACATAGTTACATAGTCATATGTAGCTCCCTTGAACCACATGTCTATATTAGACTTTTGGAACAAACTTTATGATATTATGTCCCTTTGTATTGCAGCTTAGTGCCAACAAATTAGGTTCGTTTACTCTTTCTTGCTCATGTAACTACCATGACGTACTTTCATTTTAAGTTATTATTGCAAACTAATTCCTTAAAACAGATTTCTGCCTTTTTGGGGGGACCATCTGTGATCAACTCGTGTTTTAAGAACTAGGTTTTTTATTCTTTTTCCAATAATAACCCCATATAGGTATTTCTAATTTATCCGAAGCACACATATAAAGCAAACTACTAAAACTATGAAAAACTTACCTCTTGAGGTTGCCACTCAAGTAAGACAGGATTACTAGTTCCACCATCCTCTCCGATTCCCATGTCACTATTTCACAAAGAAGGGAAAAAGTTTATTTAAAATTTTTATAAAAGAACAGTAAAATAATGTAAAGTATTATAACTAACCTAATAGATTTTAAAGCTTCCTTGAGGTTTTCTTCCATGACCTTTGTGACATTTTCTACATTCTTCATCTTTTCTTTTTTTCGCCTCATTTTATTTTGAGTATCTTCAGCTTTCTTTTTCTCCCTCTCCTCAGCCTCAATTAGCTTTTTTGCTTCATCTAGAAAATTTAAATTGATCGTTAAAAGGTAAATATTATCTAACTTTTTTTATTAGTGAAAATTTATATATTTTATTCATCATACCTCTTGCCAATTTATCAGCTTCTATTTCTTTTGTTATCTTGGTGATAGAACACTCAAGGGCATGTTTCAATTCCGGTTCAATTTGTGGCTTGTTCAAACCTATAGTACAAGCAGCAAGAGCCTCATCTAACATCCCTCTCTTGAACTTTCCAGCCCTACATAAACAAATAAGTTAACATTATTTTCTTTATTTAATTAAAAAAAAAAAATCATTACTCATGGAATTGAAAAGGTGAAAATATTGAAATATACCCAAATATAAAATAGGATTCTGCATTTTGGAATTTATAATCATCTCCTTGCAATGATCTGCATCTACAAAGAGCTTCAAACGCCTCTACAACAATAAATTTAATGGGATTAAATATATCTAACAAATTTAAGAAATAAGAGAAAAAAAAAAAAAAAAAAAAAAAAAAAAAGCGTAACTTACTATCATAATCTGCACCAGTACCACAGTAACAATGAGCGAGTTTCTCAAGTAAAGAACAAACGTTATCTACATTTTCCATCTTGTGAACTTCTTTTTTAATCAGATCAATTGCATCATGATACAATTTAGCATTTGTCAGTGATTCAATAATCGGTAGAACAATACTCATCCTCTGTGAATCCCCCATGTTTGATCTGCAGAGACAAAATTAATTAAATTGTACAGAGAAGAGAGCATATTTGACAAATTGGTGTATAAATTTTATCTTCTTCAATTTTTTTTCATTTTTTTTAACTTCACCACCTTAAAACTATCAAGTTTTTCAAGAATATAAAGTCTAGAAATTCACATGAATTTGGGATTTTTCTAAACTTGTTTGATTTGCAATGTTGGGAAGTAACTTCCCATATAAATTCCTATTTACCTAGGGGAAACTAGGTAATTAAATTCCTACATTTTGTGGGAAGTAAAAATTCCTAGGATTTTCTAATTTCCCCATTCCACCATTTTTTTTTTGTTAACCAAACAACTATCCCTAGTTACAATTCCTACGATTTTCCAATTCCCATATTTTCTTATGCCAACCAAACATCACCTAAATTATATCAATATTTCATTTCCATGTTCCCAAACTATTTGAAAATTTACTTTTCCTGGTTTCCTCATCCTCTCGCTTCTGATTCTGTTTCCGCATCAGTTTCCATTTCCTGATTCTGTGCAACTTAGATTATCAAATTAAACTTCAAATGTAACATAAAAATGTTTCTCACTTAAGAATATCTGCGTAAATTTGGACCGTTTTTATCAACAACAAAAAAAATGAATATCTAAGTAAAGTTGTACAATAGTTAAATTCTAGCAATGAAATTGCTAGTTATAATATTTCATAACTTGAGTTATTAAAACCGAATAGTTCAATAATCCACTTTAAAAGAACCCTAAATTGAATATACTGACAATTAAAATAACAATAAACCCTACATTGTGATATTGATATTCGATTATCAAAAATAAAAATCTTACCTCAGATGCTGCTACAAGGGACGAGCGAGCGCTCAGAAGCCGCTTCAATGGAGAATTCAGAGTACCATTCAATGGAGAGAGAGAGGCGCAGTGTAACAGTGAAAAGCTTCAAACTTTGGCTTAATATCATCAACGTAAAAGGTGCACACAGCAAAACTCTAGCAACAAAATCACTCGTTATTAACTTTCATAATTTCAGTAAATATTTCAATAATCCACTTTAGAAGAACCCTAAATTGAGTATACTGACATTTAAAATATACATATATACCCTAGATTGTGAAATTAATATTACACACCCAAAAAAAAAAAAAAAAAAAAAAACCCTCACCTAAGAAGCTGCCTCGTTGATGGGCAAAAATCTCAGGAGCCACTTTAACGGAGAATTTAGGAGGAGAGAAAGTTCAGAAACCGCTTTAATGGAGGTTTTAGAGTAGCTTCAATGGAGGAGAAAGAAAGAGGCTCAGCATAAAAGTGGAACAGGGAAAAAAAGTGAAAAGGCAGGAGGAAGAGTATTTGATACGCATATAATGTGAATCGTAAGATCTAAACATTATCAACGGTCAAGGATCATTCTTGCTTTTTTTTTTTTTGACGGGAGGATATTCTTATTTCAAACAAGGTAAATAAGGATTATTTTGACATTCATATTGGCTATAAATAGTGGTGTCAAATTGGGTAATCATATAAAGTTTGGGTTGATTCGTAATGGGTCGGACAATAACAGGTCATTTTATTCTAATAGGGCAAATTAAGTTGGGTCGAGCTTGATTAAATTCGAGTTAAATTAAGAGCTCTTAATTAAACGTACTGTAACAAAACATTAGTGAATCGTAAGCGGCGCCCACAAATTTATCACAATCGGTCACAATATTTAGTGAACTTCTAATTATATCCTTTGTCTTCCTCCCTCTCCTAACACAACCACCACCACCCGTCACAACCTCTTTCGGCTACCCTCTCCTCGAGGTATGATTTGAGCCCTTTTTCCAAGTTTGTGATTTGCACCGTCTCCATCACCGCCAACATGACGCATAGTCATTATTGTAGATATTCATTAATATTAAACATAGTAATAACCAACATTGTAAATATAATAAACATAAAATCCAACATTATTAACTATTAACTACCAAAAATTGAATTTTTCTAAACATTATTCTAATTAATATTAACTTAAAAACCAAAATTATATTATTTAATTTCCTAGATATATTTTTATTTAATATTAACTTAAAATTAATAAATATTCAGCCGAAATCATGGTCAAACCGTCCATAACTCGGCACGAAAGAAAAAAAAAGGAAAATAAAAACACAAAGGTAGAGGAGGTGAAACTTGATCGTGAACCGACAAGTGAGGAGGTGAAACAAGCGCTTTTCCAGATGCACCCTAATAAAGCTCCCGGAGTTGATGGTATGCACGCTCTTTTCTTTCAGAAATTTTGGCATATTATAGTTAACGATGTTGTGCATTTTGTGAAGGAATGGTGGAGAGGGAATGTGGATATTGAGAATATAAATAGGACGTGCATTGTGTTGATTCCAAAATGTAATGATCCTAAATTTATGGGTGAATTTAGGCCGATTAGTCTTTGCAATGTACTCTACAAAATTATTTCGAAGACCTTGGCAAATAAATTAAAACCCTTCCTTGACTCTATCATCTCTATTAATCAGAGTGCTTTTGTTCCTGGGAGATTGATTTCGGATAATGCTTTGGTGGCTTTTGAGATCTTCCATGCTATGAAACGGAGGGGGGAAGGGAAAGATGGCAATGTAGCTCTGAAATTGGATATGAGTAAAGCATATGATCGGGTGGAGTGGACTTTTTTGGAGAGAATGATGTTGAAGATGGGATTTAGTGTCGGATGGGTTCAAAAAATCATGGGTTGCCTTTCAAGTGTTTCTTTCTCGTTTAAGATAAATGGGAAGATTTTGGGGTCTGTTATTCCGACTAGAGGCCTTCGTCAAGGTGATCCGATATCCCCGTATCTTTTTCTGCTATGTGCTAACGTATTTTATACTCTGATTGCAAATGCAGAAAGACATGGGTTGATTCATGGTGCTAGAGTTTGTAGAGGGGCACCTCGGGTTTCTCATCTTTTCTTTGCTGACGATAGCATTCTATTTGCTAGAGCAAATTTGCATGAATGCTCTAAGATCGCTGATATAATCAGTATTTATGAGAGAGCATCCGGACAAAAGATTAATCTAAGCAAAACTGAAGTGACCTTTAGCAAATGTGTAAATGTTGATCGGAGGAAAGATATAGTGGAAACGTTGGGTGTTAGGGAGGTGGTTAAACATGAGAAGTATCTTGGACTGCCAACAATCATCGGAAAGTCTAAAAAGATCATTTTTGTTGGACTTAAAGAGAGGTTATGGAAGAAATTGAATGGGTGGAAAGAAAAGTTGATGTCATGGGCCGGAAAGGAAATTCTGATTAAAGCCGTCGCACAAGCCATTCCGACTTATATGATGAGTGTGTTCCGTATGCCGGATGGTTTGCTTGATGATATTCATGCTCTTATTGCCCGATTTTGGTGGGGGTCCACAAATGCTACTTGTAAGATGCATTGGCACAGTTGGATTCTATGTGTATGCCTAAATCGATGGGAGGGCTGGGGTTCCGTGATCTCAAGTCTTTCAATCAAGCTTTGCTGGCAAAACAGGCATGGAGATTGCATAATGATACAAATTCTCTACTGCACTCGGTGTTGAAGGCCAGGTACTATAAAAATGATGATTTTTTGGAATCAAAAAAAGGTTACGACCCGAGCTATACTTGGAGTAGTATCTGGGGTGCTAAACCTCTGTTACTAGAGGGTTTAAAATGGAGGGTGGGCAATGGGCTGAGCATCCGGGTATGGGAAGAGGCGTGGCTGCTAGGTGATAGTGCATCAATTGTGCCCACTCCGAACATAAATGCGGACCCTAATCTTCGTGTCTTAGACTTAATTGATTTTGACAATGTGAGATGGAATGAGGAACTGATTAGGAGTATTTTTTTGGAGGATGAATGTGAGCTAATTTTGGATTTACCCCTGTCAGAATTTTGGCCTGCTGATTAGAGATACTGGTGGCCTATGGAGAATGGGTGCTACACTGTCAAATCAGGCTACCTACTTGCAAGGCTTGGGAAGCAGCGTGCATGGTCTTTGTCTCATGGGGTCCTTGAAGAGGAACTATGGAAGAGAGTATGGGGAGTCGAGGGTCCTCTTAAGTTGCAACATTTTGTGTGGAGAGGGTGTCAAGGGAGTCTTGGGGTCAAGGAGAGGCTGTGGGTTCGTCACATTGTTAATGACAGCATTTGCCAAGGGTGTGGGGCTGTTGCAGAGACCATCAATCATGCTCTTTTTGACTGTCTTGATGCAACAATTATTTGGTCGTATAGTGCTTTCTAGGACCTGTTAGCTTATGCCCCTAATTCCTCATTTTCTGATCGTTTTTTGTGGGTGGCAAATAGACTGAGCAAAAACGAACTGAGTCTCTTCTGTATGCTGTGTTGGGCTGCTTGGTTTTGTAGAAATGCAAGAGTGCATAATGAACCTGTGGCTGATCCGAGTGGTGTTGCTGCAAATTTCACCAAGATGCTTAATGATTATAAGGAGCATGCGGAAAGGGTGTTTAGGCCAGCTGGGTCGTGTGATGTTGCTCCCCTTGGGACGTGGCGTCTTCCTGATGTAGGCAACATTAAGGTGAATTCTGATGCCCATCTCGTTGCAAATAATATAATTGGTTTGGGTGTGGTGTTGCGGGATGAGGCGGGGAGCATTATTTAAACGTATGAAGGCACGATGGAGTGTTGAACAGGCTGAAGTAGTTGCTACCAGGTGGGGGATGCAGATTGCAAAGCAGTTGGGACACTTGAGGATCGAGCTTGAATGTAACGCGGCTAATGTAGTGAACATCATCAACAGAATTGATATGGGGTACTCAACCTTAATGCTTTTCTATGAGGATATTAGTAGATTGAAAGAAGTTTTTTATTTCTTTAAATGTAGTCATGTCCGTAGATCGGGTAATACCTTAGCACACTTGATTGCTAGACATAGTACAAGTGAATCTCCGTATGTATGGTTTAACGATTTCCCCCAAAACTTTCTTACTTTGGCGGAAATTGATATGATTTAATAAAATTGTCCGACTAACGGTTTCTTCAAAAAAAAAAAAAAAAGTAGAGGAAGCTGACGTGGCACATGAAGGGCAATTCCGTCCGGACACTATTCATTTGCTACAGTACCGGATGCTCCGCAATATAAAGGGTAGAAAAATACAAGTAAATGAAATAATGAAAAATCTTAGGGTTTCATTCATCTCACCGTTTAATCAAAAGTCCCCAATTTCCTTCTCTGTCTCTGTTTCTCTATCTCTCTTTCTCAGGTATGATTCCTAATTCTCTCTGAAATAATTTATCAGGTCGATTGTAGCATATGTTTGATGAATTTCTGTATTCGATGATTGTTTTGATGTGAAATTATGGATTATAAAATTAATTAATTCTTCGGTTGTTTGATTTTATGTGATGTGATAATCTAGAAAGATCATGATGAGTGGGTGATGTTTATGTTTGATGTTAATTTGAATTTTATGTGATGTAATAAACTAGTTGTGTTTGTGTTATGATTAGGGGAAAAAATGGGACGGAGGAGAAGAGGTGGTGGGTCAACTCAAAGGAAGTGTCAGAGTATTGAACAAGGAATTGAAAGAAAGATTCTGGTGCGGTCATTGAACAATATTGAAGATAAGGTACAATACCAAAACGAAGATGGTAATATGGTTGAAAAAATCTTTAGACGAGAAGAATTCCACATAGTGGATCTGAAGCTGGACAAAATATATCATTATTGTTTACCATCACTGCGAAGGGCTGCGAGGGTTGGTGAAATGGTGGCTTTGGGTCAGTCCATCTTCATCTTTGGTGGTCTGACTGAAATATCATCACCCCTACCCGATTCTCAATTGAATTATTACGTGGGCGCGTCTCACTTACATTTTGGTGTTGGTGTTGGTGTTGGTGTTGTTGGGACGTGGGGCCCAGCTCCGATCAATGATCCAAATGAATACAACTACACCTGCCTTAATGGGGATGTCTACTGCATTGGAAATGTCCTTGCTCCAAAGGTTCTTCATGTCGATACCACCAATGGTGTGCCCCATGGCCCCTGGAAGTCGCTTGGCCCTTTGCCTCCCAAACTGGTGGATTGTAGTCCATCTATGCCAGTGATTCCGGACCCTACCAACAATCGCATTCTAATTCACTTGAATGACGGTCAGCGTTCCTCGTCTTCCCTCTATGCCTTTTATCCTCCCACTCATGGTACTTGTGCTGGTACATGGAAATGTCTAGACTCCAATGTCTCTGATTGGGACAGAGTACAGGATGCTGCACTTCTTGATGGTGTCCTCTATCTTCATGCCCATAAACTTCGCAATCTTGTTCATGCATACGAGGTTGCCACCGCAAAGTGGTTTGACGTGCAGTGGTCCACTCGGGTTATTGAAAAAGATTTCTCTGTAGATGATTGTACCTTCAGGTTTGATTCGCTGTTTTGTCTAGACGACACCAACAAAATCTTGTGCTTGGCCGTTTACTCGCCTGTAGTGCCGACTGTTCCAGGTGGTGATCGATGTGATCGTAGCTTACCTACCAACACCACTCTTCTCTTCTTCAAGTTTAAAGCGGAGCGTTGTGGTTCCACCATAACCCTCACTCCCCTTTATACCCGCTCATATGAAATTTTATCCACTTACCAAGTGCTTGACTTCCTCCCGCTTTAGTGAGTACCCTCATCCCTCTTCTCAACTCTCTCTTATATGCATAAATTGGTTGTTTCTTTTCATATTCTCTTTGGCTTGTTGACCTTGTGCTGTTGCAAATTCATGTTCATTGTTGCTAAAACGTGATTGTACATGCTCTATAATTTAATTTGAAGATTTGTTTGATTTTTTTGTATCGCCTTTAATTTTCATAGAAATTCAAAAAACTTCCGTCTTTATACCTATCCATGGATTATACCTCCATTAATCTTCAATTTCTTTTTTCTCCTTTATTCTTAGATAATCCTTCCTGCCTCCCTTATTTTTTCCCCTTATTGTCCCATCTTCTCTAAACAAAGCTCTTCTAGGTGTAACTCCAAATACAAGATCCCTCGCGTCGGGAAACATTGTGAAATGTCATCACAACATTCCGACAACCGTCAAAGTAGGGGCTCTTTTAGGAGTTAATTTCTTTCTACTTTTCCTTTTTTTTTTATTTTTTTATTTTTTTTTATTTCTTCTTAAGTAGTTTGTTGGACATTGTACTCAAGGAAGCAGCCCAACTGAGTCACATCTACACATATGGACCTCATAGCCATAGCAATTGAGCTCATGGTTCTAACTTCATCATCTGTTTATACTCTCTTCAACCCCACTTCAAATGTCTCAGAAAGTTCGTCTGTGTCTACTTCGAAGTTCATACATTGCCCTCCTACATATATTAATACAAACTTCCTCTTCTTAAACATCCCACCATGCCACATTTTAACGGTAACAACTTCTCCAACTCCCTACATTTAGCAATTAAATTATAATGTCAACTCAAGATTATTTTTACTCATACTCAAGGTCTGCATATCATCACTATTACCATCGCAATTAAGAAAAGAAAAAAAAACTGCAATTAAAGACACAGATTACCAACACAACGAAATATATTAAGAAAAAAACGCAGATTAAAGTCCCAAAACTAAATTAACGCATAATAAACAACAATTGGCACTGCATCTTACCATTATCGCAACTAATCATATCCGTAATTACCACAATTTCAGAAAATCTTGCTGCAAATTGAACTCTTAATTGATTGAACTCGTTATTGACAACAAACTAATATGGGAAGCAAATGACAATTGGTAACTGAAATGGGTAACATATGGCAATTGCTAGCATCACCATTAATTTCCAAATAGAGAAGGGTTAACAATGGCAGAGGAAAGTGACGAGGGATGAATGTTTATTTTTTCAACCGGGTTTTAGTTGAGAGGGAGAGGAATATCATTTAGTAAGGTAACCCACTAGATTTTTTTTTACCGGTTCTTTAAGTTGCCTATGATGGTAGACTATTTAGGGAAGGGTTATTGTATAATTAGGATTAATCATAGTTAAAAAATAGTTAGGATTAATTTGAGAAGACACTCCATAGTTTGGGTTATTGCTGATGTCCACATGCTAATGTGGTCTCTAAATCCATATGAATTCAATTGCATGTTGTATTGTCAATTTTGTACTTAATAACACATTGCTAGCATACACTAGGTTATCACTTGATCTATCTACGTTGAAACTTGATAATGTGTGAACTATAATTCTACAAATAGTGCAAGTATCCGAGACAAAATATGTACATATGTAGTATGTACCCTAGGAAGTATGAAGTGAAAAAGTGGATGAATTTGGATGTCAATCAAGGGGTGGGATCGAATCAATAAAATTTGATCATAGGATCGTACTTACAAGCAAAAAAAAGTACACTACATTTTGACTTAAAGTTATGTTTTTCTACTTTCAATACTAAAAACAATTACTTTGCTTTCGACATTCATTTAACTACAATAATTAATTGATAAATTATGTGCAAGGTTGTCAAAATAAGGTTTTAACTATGATTGACGTCAAGTTATAGATGGACAAAATTATGTGAATTTCTTTGAATTGTGTTTATTTAGTAGCTATGAATGAATACTTTAAACTAATGTGTATATGAACTACAAAATACTTGATAAAAAAAAATTAATAACCACTCCTAATTAATTAACTTCATATGTAAAAATTAATTAACTTCTCAAATCATCTTTAAATGTAGGATCGGATCATAGAATTGTAAAATTGTAAGATCGTATTAAGATCCTACCACTCCTAAATTTTATCCTACAAATCTTACCATTCGGATCGATCTCATAGTTTTGTATTGTAGGATCGAATAAAGATTTTAATAACCACGCTGTCAATATAACATGGACATCAACTATGAGAGTATTAATTATTTTGTTAGGAGCTCATCCCTAATATGATCTTATTTTTGGTAGATCTCATTATCAATGTTAGAAATTTCCAAAAAAAATAGAAAAAGGAAAAAATATAGTTTAGAAAAGCTTAGATAACATAAAACCCAAAACAGTAAATAACAAAACATTATGGCATAAGGTTATGTACCTTAGTGCCTAATTGTACATGAATTTTATTTTTTTTTATTTTTAATTTTTGATCCTCTACTTATTTCCTTTCCCTTCTATTGGCAAACAGGGGTAGGTAACCCGTAAATAGTATGGGGAGGGAAGTACGGAGTGAAGATAGTTGTTGCCACTTCATATATTGTTAGTAGTATCATTGAAAGAAGTGAGTACCATGTCTGAGGGGCAAGAAAGGGGTGAAGGAGAGAACGACTAGTTAGGCTTTTGTGGATTTTAGATCAATTTCATGAATGTGCAATTGATGCGTGATAAGAAATTGTATGTGACTTGCAATTATTGCATTGATCTATGTCAACTTAGACAAGTTTAGACGAGGACAATCATTCTGAATGACTATTTTCATCTAATTATGGTTAGCTAGCTAGTAGCTTCGATTAGAGCTTCATCTGTTTTTACAATCTCTGGTGTGCTTTGCTATGAGGAGCAGGTTTCAGCTATCTTTTTCCTTAATCGTTTTAGAAGCTCTATTACCTATTGGATCCTCGTGGTGCAATTTGAAAGTTATGTGTCAGCTATAGCGCCCTTTTACTTTAGTTGAATCAAGAGTGGGGGCTATATTGGGGAAGAAATATCTAATTGAATAACCTATCTACCTATACATTGCCTCATTTACTTAGTTCTGTTACCTATTGGATATTTGTGGTGAACTCGAAACTCATGTCAGCTGTTGGATTCTCTTACTTCCGCTGTATCTGAAGTGGAGACGATTAATATAGAGAAGGAAGGTTGAAGGGAATACACGGCCTCAGATAAACGAGCAGGCTGTATACGTGTATTCATTCCATATAATTTCTAGTCAAAGATTATGGCTGTTCGAAATGTAGAGGCATATGGTTGAGAAATTGTTCAACAAAAAGTCAACCCCTAGGCATAGTTGCATTGCTCAGCATTTATTCTACTTCGTATTTAGTTGTTCAAACATTCTGGTTTCTTGTTGATTGTCATTGTTATGTTTCCTCGGCGTTGTGGTGCAACAGGGTTGAGACATTTGATGGTAGTTGAAGCTAACTAGATGATTTTTAACATGTTACAGGGTAGTTCTTGATGATCAGTAGCTCCTGTCACCTGCATTTTGTGCACGTACTGTTAATGCTGCTGGACTGTGAAAGGGCGTTAGTTGTGCTTTTTGGCTTTTGTTCTGCCTTGAGCTTTTTATATGAGCAAGATCAGATTTTCTTTAGGCTAATGTTATTTAGTTAAGTTTATTTATATATCATTTGTGTCACTGGGCGTGCATTAAGTACTCTAATGGTTATGGGTCTATGTTGTTTAATAGTATCAGTGAACTTTGGGATTTGGCTCATTATTGGTAACTAGTTTCGGCTTGCTACACTAAATTAAGCTTTGGCAGTTTGGCTCCACTTCCAATTTAGTAAAATGGACTTTAGTTATTGATTGAAAAATGTCATCGTTATATACTCTATTTACATACAACTGAAACCTATTTATATAGAAAATCTACCTATAATCTGATTCAAAGCAACTGTTTGGCCGGCTTGGGGCAAGCTTACTTTAAGAGCATCATATAGCCATATATAGGTAAAAATGAAATTATGAAACATAATCAGATCGATTAAGAAATTGCTATCATTATGTTCTCTATTTACATACGGAGAATATTTGAATCTATTTATTATATAAAAAAATATCTATAATCTGGATCATGGCCGACTTGCATATAGATGCAATAAATTAAGGTTTGCAGATCCCTAGAATAAAAAAGGTAATAAGAGTGCAATTCTGTCATCAACTCATTACTGATAAAAATGTATTATCAGACAGGGAAAAAATACTTCGTACAAGTCTAGACGAATTTCAAAGTATACATGATCCTTCAAAAACACGCATAATATTTTAACATTAATATCGCGAGCAACAAAATAAGATCCAACTTTCTAATCTGAACTTGTTTACAATGTTGTTCATAGGCAGATTGTATAATAGGCACTACATTTTGGCCAGTTTTATTAGGATATATCTGCTGAATGAGTATTTCCAAAATTTGTCGAACAATTGGTACTTTCTTCTTTCTCCATCAATATGTGATTTCTTATTTTTCTCCTCTCACATTCCTTACTTTTTAGTAATAAACTATTATCCCAGTATCTCTTTTCTTTAATTTTTAATTTCTCAATAAACTCTACTTCTACAATATTTTACTCTATCCAACTCACCTTGATAAAACGTTGCGACAGTCAAAATGATATACTTAAAAAAAAACCGGGGGAAGTATGACACATGGAGTAAATGAATTTCCCTTTAAATAGTAGACACTAACGATAATATTGGATTTTTTTTTTTTATCAATGCTTAAGAAATCTTCCAGTCCAAAATATTATAATATACTTCCTCCGTTTATTTGCATCACTTTCTAATTAAGAAAGTTTCAATTTAGATGCATCACTTTCCTTCCTAGTTTAAAAATTCTATCTATCTCTCTCCAACCATATGAGTCTTATTTATCAATTTTTACATCTCTTTACTCCAAAAATTGCCTAGGAGTCCATAAAAACCAAAATGATGCAACTAACAAAAACGGAGGAAGTATATAGATTTTTAGGGCTAAATGAAAAGTTCCTAAAAATGAGAAAGATGAGAAGGATTTTATGTGCATATATTTTATACTGAATGTGCATATTTTTTTTTAACTAAATGTGCAAAAAAAATTGACTAAAATTCAATGTGCCTATTTTTTTGTGTATAATGTGCATAAATTTTCGTTTTTTCAGATTGTAAAAATATGTAGCAGGTTGAAAATCAAATTTGCATATTTAATAGATAATATATACACATTTAGTTCAAAATATATACACATTTATCTATTTTTATTTTAAGAAACTTCTCATTGAATCTCAAATCTACGGTAAGAATAGATCCATATGTGAGAACCCATACTTATATGAAAACTAATCTAAAATTTAGAACATTTGTGGAAAAATTTAGAATAAATGAGTAATAATTTAGAACATTTGATTTAAGAATTAAAACATGTGAGTAAAAATTTAAAATATTTTATTTATATAACTTAAAATATATAAATATAATTTAGAACATTTGATTTAAAATTTAGAATATATGAATAAAAAATTCCCATATATACAACAATTGACCCTCATTAAATCATTAATCCTACCTATCAATACTATAATTGTACAAATATTTGTAGGTCACATCAGCATCGAGTGCGACAATTATAACATAAGACGAGTACCCAAAATACAAGTACTTGGTACTAATCTAGGGTGCAGCAGGTGGGTGTGTGGGTTGTGAGGCTATTTACGGCGTGCAAGTGCAGGCAAGACCCCCAATTATTTTCAAAGTTTCCCAGAGATCTTCCAAGCGCTGTTGCAAGAAAGAAGACATGTACATGGTATCGCCAACAATTAAGGGCATGCAATTAGTTGTCCTAATGACCCAATGTCAGACATTCTCTGGCCAAAACTCTTAATGCTCGACGAACTTCATTCTCTTGCTGGCGCTTTTCTTCATCCAGCATTTTTCGCACCCTTTTAGAGAGTGCTTTCTCCTTTTTTGACATTTTCTCCTGTCACAAATAGCAACAGAATTAGCAAGAGAGAGGACTCGATGATCTAAGGATTGGACTAAGGCCCACAACCAATTAATAAATTAATTAATCAATATTAAGCGATACTCAGTAGTTACACAGCACCACCAGCAGTTTCCCCTCCCCCCCTTCTGCGTCCCCACTCAAGGCGACATTTTCATAGTACTGTATTCCACAGATTACATGCATTTCCAAACAGCATAATTGAAAAAAAAAAAAGAGCAAAACCCAATGCAAATACTCAATAGAAAATTCCTACTCTGAACAATGAGGATTGTCTCCCATAACATAACAGGCAGCGCAAAAGTAGAAGTGTCATGGAGTCGCATTTTGTGCAACTACAAAGAGGGCATAGCTTATTCAGCTACTTAATAAAATATATGATTCAATAATGAGGGTTGAGGAGTTTACTTCACCACGCAACCTTAATGATTCAATCTGACCAAAAATAATAGGACCTTGAGAATACTACTCGAAGGCAATTTAAATCTGACTCAAAAATATACACACCAGAATATGGCATGGTAATACAGAATCCACCTCCACAACCAATCCTTGTCCACCAGCTCAAGAAACACAGATAATGACCACACTACTCAGGACCTCACATGTTCACATAATCGGTAGACTTGGGATAGATAACAATCTTGGTGGCAAAGAAAGGTTGTAGAAATGCAGGTAAATAATATTGCAAGAAAATTGCAGGTGGAGCTTGAACAAAAGTGCACAACAAAACCATAACTTCGCATATATAATATAGTTGAGCTTGTTCTAACCAAATAGTAAACAAAGTTCATGCATCACATCATCTGCTAAAGGGAAAATCGGAAAAGTCAACGAAATCCTCTTTATTTTAAAATTTCAATCCTAAAGCAGTAATCACAATAGTAAAGATAATAATTGGTTTTCTTAAAAAGCGATAACTTCATCGACAACCCCAAATGAAGAGCTGAACAATGAGAAATCATCAAGCAATAAAAAGTAAATACACTACAAGAACAACAAAATTTCAAAAAAAATATTAAAACACAAAGGAAACCATATTCACTACTACTTGTACGTCATATATATAAAGGAAACTAAGCAATAATCTCCTACTCTTTAAAAAAAGAAAAAAGGAAACTATATCCTCTTTGTTTATGATTTCGACAATCACACAATTCCATCCCGGAATTCTCCATATTCGAAAAAATAAAAGTAATAAGCTAAAAATTTAGTTGACAGCAACAACACAGGATTGAGTTCTGTAAAAGAAGCAGGTGAAACTTACAGTTTTCTCCTTCTCTCCAGAGGTGGTTGTAGTGGATGATTGCAAAGCCTTCTTTTTCCACTTTTCCGCCCCTAAACCTCTTTTGTTCCTTTTAACATATGTTTTTACAGGCTCCAACCTACCCTGTTAACGCCATAGATCACCAATTAAGACAACATTATATTTTGATTTTCAAAACTACAAGCAGATACATGCACAGCGTGAAACAGATAGATAAACAGGTATTTACAATTCAAACCAATACATATAAGCCTCTACCCATAAATTTTATGAGAGATGCCGGTTGTAGTCTTTTACCATATTTCGTTATGGCATACACAAGAAAAAGTATGCTAAGGTCCTGAATGGGGTTCGGTACAATATGGCACCCAAAATGCAACCAAATACTTTGTATGATACAAAATCATGTTCAATAACCACTATATTCATAGAGTGAGTCAATTCAAAGGGAAAAACACAGAAGGCTTCAAAAGCTCATAAAGCAAAATAATCCATGAATTTAACAAATATTTCAAATCTCTTGTTTTATATTGATCCATTCCTCAATTAGAACTTGGCTCCAACACAACTAAAAAAAAACACACACACACACATGAATATTTGGGTATGAAGATTCAGATAGGAAAGAAAAAGAACAAGCTCAACAAAATATTCAACATCGTGCAAACAAATAACACAGAAATAATATACAAGTATACAACAATACAAAGAGAAAGAAAATCAACTATGTCGAGGAAAAGAAAACAAGTCGAAAATTAGCAACAGACAATGAATGCATCCCCACAATAAAGAGAACATCCCCTCAAACTCCACTATACTATAACTGATCAATACCTAGTGATAAAATAGACAGCATTACCCTTAATCCCTTATCCACATCTGTATTATCTAATATCTGTCCTAGAATATCTACGCACTATTAATATACTTCGTAGTTAAATTTTTGAGTTGAAAATATCAATAAAAATTGACAAAATCAAACATCCATACGGAGTACTCCGTAATGCTTTGTATCTAGCAACCGCTCATTGCGTATTTATGTGTGCATACTGCATAGCATTAAAAAAAACGCTCCTCTCTCTTCCAACATGCCAATTTAATTTCAAAGCGAAGGAGTAATTCACAACTTGGCAATCTAAGTAGTAAAATTAAGTCTTTCCACAGTAAACCTAAGGTTTTGTGCAAACAAAAATCAGAGTAAACAAAAATACATATATACACTATAATTCGTACATAGTTTTCAAGGTGAAACTTCAAATAATGCAACTCTTAAATCTATTCTCTCATTTAGTAATTCATCTAGTTTTCTTTTAAACTCGAAATTCATATTTGATAGAGTTCAAAAAAAGCCCTAAAATTATTTATTTTTTAAAAATAAAAAATTTGAAAAAACTGGAAGTATGAGAGAAAAAGAAGAACCTGTTGAGAAGCACCAAGACCAGTTCCTTCCTTCCAACCATGCTTCTTCAACAACTGAGAATAATTTACAATTTGAAGAGTTAGGGATTAAAAATTAATAAACAAATAAAATTGTAAAATTGAAGAAAAATTAAAGAGGAAGAAGGCCACCTGAAATCCGATATTAGAGGAATTGAGAGCAGAAGTTGAAGATCCCTCCATTCTCTAATCTCTCTCTTCGATGCTAGCCTCAATCGGTTTTCAGGTGTCGTAGCTTTGGAAAATTATTTAAGAGTATTTGGGTGGTGCGACCGACGGCCTTTATGTTCAATATTCAAGATTCATTTGAGACTAATTAAACCTTTTCAATTTCTCGTCAAAAAAAAAATTCAATTTCAATTAACGAATTTACTCCCAATATATTTGAGGTTGCCCTCGTCAAAAAGCCTTGTATACAAATTCATGTCGCAATTTGCAACTTTAATTGAGGGGGAAAAATGATGAAATTATAAAATCACCCCTAACTTATAAGTCTAATATGACCGCTATACTCCTGATATATCAATTATTTCAGTCTTATTAACTTGGATTTCCTCAATATTTTTACCCATTGTCACCACCGTGCACCATTGAATTAGTGCTTATTTAGTTTATCTTATTTTTGCTTATTAAATTTATATTTTTTGATCTGATCTGATTGTCTGATTTGACTCAATATTACCTTTATATGTGTACGCTAATCTATTAGAAAATGAGGTCTTGTTAGATTCATAATAATGTGTATTTTATTGATTACTTAATTTTCATAACTTTTTTCATTACGAAATTAAAGATATTTTGTGATAAAAAAACCACACATAAAACGATAAATTATGTCAAAACTTTTTTTTTTTGCTTTAATATGAACTTTTTTTTTTCTGGTTTTATCTAAAATAAGTAAAAATAAGATGAAATAAACATGACCTTAAGCTTTTTTTCAATGAAACAAGACACCTTTTTTATGGCTTTGCACAAACAATGAAGCTATTTATGTGGTGAATTGGTTAGCTAATTATGGTTTAACTTGACTTATCTCTGATAAAAAAAAGAGTCGGGTCACTTCAAGTATTGGATAACTTTTTGAATCAGGTATTGAGTCAAAAACAGGTCAACTTCACTCTGAGTCGGGTCAAGTTTCGACTCATTGTTTCAAGTCCAGTTCAAACGTCGGGTCGGATACTTTGGATCAAGTAATCGACTTGTAACAAAATTATGAAATTTACGAAACTTTTTTAGAATGTTTTTTATTCACCTGATTTTCATTTATTTGAACTATAAAAATTTATTTGAATTTATTCAACCTTATTAAAATTTATTGTAGTCGTAAATTTATCTCTATTATATAAGCCAAGGGCGAGGGGAGTAAAAAGTTGGTGTCCAACATTTGAACTACTTAAATTGCCTTAAAAGCTAAACAAAAAAAAATTAAAAAAATGAAATCTTGCATAATAATGTGAGTTTTCAATATTTTGAATAACTATTCCACTAATAAGAAAGCAAAAAATCATTTACATAACTATACCAATCCATTAACATTTAACTTTTCACATTATTATATTGAATTTTTTTTGTCTCAAATTTGGATTTTTTAACGCGTTTTTTGTGCGGTTGGCCACACCATGTGACCGCTTGTAAAAAAACGAAGTACCCCTATAACATTGATAAAGTAACTCTTATTATACTTATTGAATAACCCTTTAATAACAAAGTAACCCCAACAACCATAGACGGATCTAAGGGGTGCCCCACCCAGGCAATGGTCCGGCCCATGATCCTAAATAAAATATATGTAATTTAGATTGTAGTGAGATATAAGTATATTGATTTGGCTAAGTTGGTTCCTTACTTGCATTTTGCGACAATTGGTTCAGAGATCGACTCCAATAGCTAATCAGTCAGTCAACCTTTAATTCTTCTCCTTATATAAAATTCCTTGATCCGTCCTTGCCTACAACACTCACAGAGTAACCCTATATTATCAACTAAGTAACCCCTTAAACCCTCACAAAGTAACCTCTATAATATTAATTGAGTAACCCCATGAAAGCTGACCACACTGTGTGACCAGCCACATATAAAAGTTAATATTGATATATTTTTTTATTATATGTTATTGTTAAATCAACAACCAATGCCAATAATTATTCTATCATTTTCATCCATATCTCACAATGCATGAATTTAATTAAAGCACAATTTTAATTATGTATTAACACTCACAATATTCAATATTCAATTATTTATGACTTATTATTATAAGTAGTTCTGGAATTCTTTTTTATTAATAATATATTTAGCATCTATAAAAATAATACAGAGTGTATGACTAATAGAATTAGATTTTTCATACTCTGTATATTTTTTTACTTTTTTATTTTTTTAAAAGCCATAATCATGATAAACTAATACCATTAAACTTTAAAATTTTGTTAAACCTTTTATGTGACGATAATTTTTATACTATTTAATTAATATCAAATCTTTTTAAATTTTTTAAAAGTTTTCAACTAATCATTTGTCATAGAATCCTATAAGAGGTAATTACCCAGCTAGGGTATTTGTTCTACAATATTAAATACGAATTTTATTTTTTTAAAAAAAGTAAATATGAATTACTTAATGGTGATTACATGCATTATAATATCAAGCTTGTATCGCGTGCGTAAAATGTTAGTCTTGATTATCTAAACTTATAAACCATTATATGAACTTATTTTTCCTAAATATATTCCGTGCATTAGTACAAGTACACTCTAGCTTTTATCAATTCTTAAGAAATCTCCCAATTCAATATAATATGATGCATGTAAATATAAATAAATAACAATATTGTATATATGAAGATGAAATTTATAAATTTAAGTGAAATGACATCTAACAATTTATTTGCAACACATTCATTATTGTTTTTTAACTATACATAATAAATCTAAAATTAATTAAAATTGAATCTGGGTTCAAGCCAAGTCAAAACACTTGTCTAGTTATACAGATTAATAATTAACCATCAATAAATCATTAAACCCGCATATTATTTCTAGAATGGATCACATCAACGTCGAGTCATTGATAACCAATAACCAACCGTTGATTGATTGTTGAATGGATGCCACGATAATAACATAAGACGAGTACCCAAAATACAAGTACTAAATCTAGGGTGCAGCAGGGGGGGTGTGGTGGTTTATGAGGCTATTTACGGCGTGCTAGTGCCGGCAAAACCCCCAATTTATTTTCAAAGTTTTCCAAAGATCTTCCAAGCGCTGCTGCTCTTCATCTTCTTCTTCTTCTTTTGCCTTTTCTTTTGAAACACCCTTTTTCTCTTTCCTCCAGATTTGCTTCAACAACGAAAACCCTAATACTAAGAGAGAGATTGACTGTGAAAGTAGAAATTTCTGAGATTATTCAACAATCCAACAATTATTACCAATGGATTTGGACCAATGGATCGCCAAGGTTAAAGAAGGCCAGCATTTAGCCGAAGATGAGCTTCAGCTTCTCTGCGAATACGTATTTTCTCCTCCTCTCTCTCTCTCTCTTTCCTCACTCTTTTGTTGATTTTCTGATTGACTATTTATGCGTTTAACTTGTCTTTGTAATTTTGGATTTATGAAGAAATGATTGATAGACTAGTCTCACTCTACCTCCATTGACAGGAAGTTTGTTGTATTGATAATACTTAGATGTATAGATGTATTTGTTTCGAATTGGGGTTTTGCAATAAGTCATGAGTTTGCATTTATTTATGCAATAAGAAATGTTGGAGATGGCCGGGTTGTGGTTTGCTGCTTCCAAGCGAAATTCTGAGGAATGGAAATGGGTATAATTAGGATTATCGATGACATTATGTTTTTCGATTGAGGACTGAGGAGTGTACTCTTTGCGGCAACAGTACAAGCTATGTATAATTTCAATACTCCCAAATTATGTTTATGAGACCGCCTGGTCTAATGCCAATCTATGTGAATTTTTTTGCTCCTTAGGACTTTGGAGTGATGAATCTGATGATGGATGTTGAGATTAGTTGATATTAATGATTTTAGGCCAAGTTTATGCAGAAGTTCCCCTAATCCTTTCACAAAGCGGACAAAGGAATGCCATTTATTGGCATATGGCAATGTTGTTACACATAGTTGGTTTCTGAATTTGTGCAGCAAGCTGCCAGTCAAACCTTTTTTGTAGCTGCATCTATTTGCAATCAGTTATTTTCTAGAGTGTGCTTTAATGCAATAGTGAATGTTGGCAGTGGCAGGGTTTTTAAGTTTTAAAGCTTGGGATCTCCTAATCGGATACTTTATTAAGAGAAATCCTCGAGTAGGAAAAAAAAGGGGAAGGAAAATCATGACAATAATTTATTTATTAAAAAAAAGCCCCGATAGTGTCCATGTAGTTAAATTACTGTATAATGTATATATGTAGTGACCTTACTTTTAGAATGATTCGTATGATAACATGGCAATAATTGAATTTCTAAGAAAATTCTTGCTTATTATGCCGTATTCCAATTACACTGGTCTAGTGCAATATCTGCTATTCGTAAGGAAGAAGTAACACGTTGGGTGATAATGGTCAGCCTGAAGGGTTGATGATATCAGGCCTAGTATGCTGAGAAATTCTGGTGTGAATTTTAAATGTATGTCTTTAAGACATGTTTCCGAAGGGATACCATGCTTAAGAAAGGATTAATGTAGTGTTTGGACAACATTTATGCTTTTTTTTTTTTTCCTTACATAGATCTGTGGGGTACTACTTGATTTTCAGAAAAGCATTTTGAATTAGGAAGACTTTCCATCTCAAACTATTGTTGCAGTCTGCTCTTAGGATATTTACGTCACTATCATTCACTTTCTTCTTTATGGCTAAATTTGACCCTTTTGTTTTCTGTTTTTTCCATGTATCATCTGAGCAGGTTCGGTTTCTGTCAGAGCTCATAAATTGTCTATTATCTGATCTTACTGATCATTTCTTTGCGTATACCCATATTTGGAATGTATCAGGTAAAAGAGATACTTATTGAGGAGTCAAACGTTCAGCCAGTCAATAGTCCAGTCACTGTCTGTGGTGACATCCATGGCCAATTCCATGATTTAATGAAGCTTTTCCAGACTGGAGGTCATGTTCCAGAGACCAATTACATATTTATGGTACTAGTTATATATATTAATATTGCTATGCTTGTGTGATTGTCAACATTTGTTCCCTTCTTGCTTGGCTCTATTGACCTAAAATCTCAAATCCTTTGTCAGGGAGATTTTGTTGACCGAGGCTACAATAGTCTTGAAGTGTTTACCATCCTTTTGCTTCTTAAAGCTAGGTATGCCTTAAATCTGTTATGCATATGGATTTTATAATTAACTTAACTTTGTTCTTCTTGCTAAACTAAAACTAATGCTTGTGGATCTTTTTATTGGATTTTTGCTTTTGCTCCATTTCACTATCATGTCTTCTATCTGTGATCTTTGAACTAGATGGTCTTAGTGGTTTAGGACCTTTACGTATAGAGATGTGCAAAAATTAGCAGGTTTTGGATGCAGACCTTTTCTTGGGGAAGACTAAAATACATGACTAAATGTATGGTGTTTGTTTGATTGACTAATTGCCATTATGTTAAGAGCAAGTTCACAGTCAACTTGAGTTATTTAGGTACTATATTAGAAGAATCATAATCTTTGAAGAGGCAGGTAGGAGTCTAAATAGTGTTGAACTGTCGTATATGATCTCTCTCATGAAACGGATAAAGGTCTTCGTTATTGTCACTAACAGGTGTATATTAATCCTGAAGCATTTGTTGTGAGGAAACCACATTATGCAGTGTAGAAGCAACCAGATGTTTAGATCGTGAATGGAATGAAGTCATTATGCTCATAAACACCAAGTCCTTCACCCGTTAGTGATTATTGTGTCACTATAGTTTTTGCTTGGTCTCTTTACCCTTCACCAGGGAATTATTCTGGATTTGTATAAAATTGGCAAGTTTTGTGAGATTTTGGATCACTCATCATTGTTGGATTTATACGTAGATTGATGATAATCGTACTGATTTTGATTGCTGAGAACCTGAAACTACCAGTCTCCTGGAATTGTTTGGGTGAAGTTTATGTTTTATGGCGATGATTTGATTGCACTTCAATTGTAGTTTCCATGAACAACACTTTTATCTGTCATTGCCGGAGAAGGTAATTTATAACTATGAAGACCTTGTGAATGAATGTGAACGACACTCTATCTGTTGTCTTCAAGAAAATAATTGTTCAGAGAATGGACTTTTAGAATTAGGCTGTATCTAGTCATCTAGTGTTGTATGAGCT
Organism: Chenopodium album; assembly: GCF_948465745.1. Classification (NCBI taxonomy): domain Eukaryota; kingdom Viridiplantae; phylum Streptophyta; class Magnoliopsida; order Caryophyllales; family Amaranthaceae; genus Chenopodium; species Chenopodium album. Next base: position 411,981 of record NC_137850.1, read on the forward strand.
ATGTTAATTACAAATCGAGAGAGCTCCTAAGCCAACTTATTTTGGCTGGATAAATTGCATTATGGGTTACGATTCCGTTTGTTACTGGTGAAAAACTATTGTTTGCATTGAAGAAGAGCCTGGATTGCGAATGTATGTTAGGGGCCAACTTATTGGCACCAATATCCTATCTCGTTTCCCAGTATTATTGTAATCATGGTTAGCTGGCCTGTACAATCCTTACTGGATCTGGCATGTAAGGTTAGTAGAGTGTTGTAGACAGCTAACAGCTATTGAGGATCTGGTGGTCATATTCCTTATTGGCACTATTAGGACGATCAGTATCTCATATAAAACTTTGAGTGCTTTATGCTCTATGACATTGACATTCATGATGGTTTTGCATAACAATTGTGCCATTGTTTTGTGAACTTGCTTCAAGTGATTGAAACTGAAAGTAACATTTAGTTGTTGGTTTTGATGCATACAACCCTAAGAGCTAACTATAAGCATTAAATATATTGCTTAAATTGGTTTATATTTTGGGATTAATGACAAAATCAGTGTGTTGCTTAGTGTTATTATATTTAATTATCATTTTCATTTAATTATTGCTGTGTCCATCCTTAATTTTTGGCACTAACTAAAGATTTCTAACCAAAATTCAGCAGAATCTGTTTCGTTAGGAACTGAGGAAGTTCATATGTTGTTGAAAAATGTGCATAATTATTTGTTGAATTTTATTTAATTTTTATTTTCTTAAAATCTCTTTTTCTGGCATGAGGAGATGATGGATTGATGGCTGTATTTCACATAATTTCATCATGATTTAGTGATATGATTAAGCTTCTGCTTGGGAGTGGATTCTGAATAACTTTGCTATCTCTATCTTATGTATACTGTTGTCGCTAGAATTTATATACATGTGCCATAATTTGACAACAGATATGAATCATCCCTTTGAAAATTTTTCTTATGTACCCTACTGCCTTTTCTCTTAGTTACCAATATTATTAGGTTATTTAGTACTTTATAAGTTATACTTAACTCATATTTGTTGCAACTATGCATTCTTCTCTTTTGCCAGGTATCCTGCGAACATTACTCTTTTGCGTGGAAATCATGAAAGCAGGCAGCTTACTCAGGTAGGTTTCCGACATATGCTGCTCTAACATCCTTCTTCTCCGTTTGCGTCATTTGCAATTTTGCATGACTATTTCCCCTTCTCCTTATTTTCCATTCAGATTCTCTTGTTTTTTATATTGATGTTTTATTGAGACATGAGTTGGTGAAGTTCCTTTTTATTTGATTAAAACTTTACTTCCTTGGTTCCTTTGTTTCATACCAGCTGACACGTTCTTTGGGCACTATTCACATATACATGAGAAAAAACATGATCATGTGGGGTTGTGTTAGATTTGTCTCAATGTATATCATCCAACTTTATATAATATTTGTTGAAAATTAAGGAGTGGGAAAGTGAGGGAGAATCACTTAGGTGGTTTGGCCATGTAAGATGGAGATCAAGTGATGCACTGGTTAGGAGGGCTTATAAAGTGAGCAAACTGATGAAATTGTGTGGGTTAGGGAAAGACCTAAGAAAGCTTGGTGGTGGGTGATTGAGAGTAATATGAGTCTATTGAGGATTGAGGAAAATATGGCATGGTATTGGGCAGGGTGGAGGGAGAATATATGTTTCGAGGACATGACATGATTGTTCATCTTTTTATTTTCCCTTTCTTTTTCATCCACTTACTTTGAGCCTTGTTTTGCAAACTTTTTCCCTCTTGCATATTATACTTCCTTCTCTTTTCACTCTTAAGTTTCTTTTGGAGCGCTTCGTGCAAAAAAAATAAATAATGTGTATTGCTCAAGTAAATCTGCTTAGTATGATGATTTGGAGGTGTTGAGGCCTCTTTTTATTCCTCGAAAAATGTTCTAGGTTATGATTATTTAAATTTGTTTAGGCTAATAAGTCTAAAAGTAAGTTTATGTTAGGGCCAATAAGTTGGTAAGTTTAGATCAGATAAGCTTGGAGTTTGTAGGTGAAAAATACATAGCCTGAAAATTCAATCAGTCTTTGTTGATATATATGAAGAAATGGCTCGTGTTATAAATAGATAAACTTGTGCGTGAGAGGAAATTAATCGGTGATGTGGGATGTGGACTTGTCTCTTGAGAAAAATAGAGGACACATGAGAAATTGTTGACCTCATTTATTCAACAGTAAGTATGATATGCCTTCTATGTATGTGGGTGACAACCGGGTAGTACCGTAGTATATTATTGGTTTTCATCATCTGTATATAATAGATGCGAATGTGGCTGGACTACATTGATGGAGACTGTACGTTTACTTTGTCAGATCTATCATTTGAGTGACCATTTATTTTTGTCATTATTTTGTTACTGAGTTGACATTTTAAACTCATCAAATTTGAGATATTTATAGTAGTCTGGAGAAATGACATTGTAACAAGTTACCTTTTTTGTTCCTTGTCCTCTCATGAAACCGAGACCTTTATATAAGAAAATGTCAATGTAAGATATTAATTTAAACGAAGTTAAGGGTATTGATTAGTTTGAAGTAATGCTTGTTTTTTCAGTTATTTGCTGCTATCAGTGCTTGTGATTGAAGAACTATTTATTTTCGATGTCTAGTAAGTGGGCAAGCTCTTTATCTGGAGAATATTTTTTTTTTTAGCTTTGTAGTGGTCAAAGACTTTTGTTTTTGTCATTTTCCCCTGCTTCTTTGACATTTACAATGTGGCTTATATCTTTGAAAACTGCCATGATGTAATGATTTGAAAGTGGAGGCATCTCAGGAATCACTTAACCTACACATTTAGGAGGGATTTGTAGGTTAAGTGAAGTTTCCCTGCAGCAAAGCAGAGCTTTTGCTGCCCATAAGGCTCTTGTGTGGAAGGAAATAGGAATCAATATTGAAAGTTAAAGCCCCTGTCAATTATTTCTAATATAGTATTTATGCAGGATTAATTTGTCAGAAATAAGGTTAGTGCTACTTGATGTTGTTATCTTTTGGGATGTAGAAAGGACACAATACATTTTGCCTCCACCTTTTTTTTTTTTTTTTTTTTACTTAATTTCTGCTAAACTGTTATTTTTCACTTAATTTCTGTTAAACCATCTGTGCACTGCTGGTAATCTGCAACTTGAGTATTTTTCTTATTTTAGATGAAAATACCTATCACTTTTTTAAAGAATTCTAAAGAAATAAATCTACCTGGCCTTAGATGGTAACCTTTGATTTATAAGCTCATATATTATCATCCCTTGTTCCCATCTCTTTGAATACTGTCAGATGTATTCAAATATCACAATTTCTGTAATCGATTGTCCCAATTCATGCCCATTTTCATTGGACTCAAATATCTACTTAGTGATCTGGACAGGTAAAACTGGTAAGCACTCAAGTTTGAGTATGGAAGGCTTTTCAAATCATTAGATGTAATGGACTGAGTTCGGTCACCCAGCAACGTCAGTGTAACAACACTGATTTCGGATTTTAAATAGCAAATTAATAAAGGTGAAAGCTTTAAATTGATTGATAATTGTGAAAGGGTTACAGACGACAATTTAATAGCTTAAGGCTATCAATCTTCAAAAGTGAGTTTAGCTCACAACTCTCCAAAATGGCTTTAGGCCAGAACTCTCCAAAAGGTTCATATCAAATTTCTGCCTGCCTTCTACTTTCTATCCTCTATCTATTCATACTAAAGCTAAAGACTCTAACCTAATAGTACTAGACTACCAATATTACCCTTCCTTATGTTAGTCTATTACATTAGACTTAATAAAATGCAACTAGACTGGCAGTGCTTTTGCCTTGATTTGTGTGTTCCATAAGTTATGATTTTGGTTGCATTGAGTAAAGACGGTACCTGTGGTATAATGTATTGTAATCTGAATAAGCTTAATGTTACCCACTAGGTGTAACATCTAGTGCCGTAGATATACTTTTGGAAACTAACTAGGTGAGGCATATTTCCTCTGTTTCTTCTTAGTCTTTTCTGGTGGTGGTGGGAAATATCATTGTTGTTTATTTAATGTCTTCCTTACTTTGGTATTGAGCTGTTGGCACGCTTAAGAAAAGTGTTGATGTGCTCTCTGTTGATGAAGTTATTCCTTTAGGAAAAAGGCAGTCTTTTTATGAGTGGTATTCTGCAGCTTTTGGTTGTATTTTTAGTGGAATGATAGGCTATTTATATTGGGTAAATACAAGTTTCTCATGATGAGAAACTAAAATTGTTTCTCACATGGCATTTTCGTAAATAACTTAACAACTTTTTCATTATTGTGGGCTCCATAATTGATGGTGATTGGATAAAGTTGTTGGTTTATTTACGAAAATACCATATGAGAAACAATTTTTGTTTCTCACTATGATAAATTGGGGCAAGTCCATTTATATTTCTGGTGTAGAGAGATGCAGGGATATGAATATTTTTAAATTTCGTGTGCGTACTTTGGAGTATCTGTTATTTACCTGAAATTTCAATTACGAAAGTATAGTTTTCATTTGTACTCCATTTATTAATGTTGTGAGTTTTAATTATATCCACTGTGAAGGTCTTGAGACTTTATTTTGTGAAGATGTCATCATAAGCAATAGTCTATATATGAAGTCAAATAGATCCGCAAGGAAACACTTGGCATGCCCCTTACATACCTAGTATCCCTCTATGTAATTCGACAAGTACGGAATACACAGTAGAAGTTGTATATTATAAAAACATGAAAATATTACGGCAATTATTGTTTGTTAAACGTTCCATATCTTACTATCTGCGTAACACGGATATATTTGAGATAATTTACCGTGTATAAATGTATAATCATCCCTTTTTATTAAATTACCTGTCAAATATTCCTAAAAAAAATAATATTCAAATATAGAAAAATTGTATTTTTCTTATTAACAGAATTTTAAGCCCATGCTTGATATGGGGCACCAATATAGAATGATTAAAGTTTTAAATGTTTAAGTGTGTTGTAATAACCTCAAGAATTTAAGTCTCTACTTTATGTACTTCTGATGATTCCTTAAAGTTGTAATCGGGACACCTTTCTCCTGACTATTGCAGGATAGGTGAGTGTGTAGGTTTGTTTAATTTATGGAATAATGACCTCTTTTTTTTCCAGGTATATGGGTTTTATGATGAGTGCCAGAGGAAGTATGGAAATGCCAATGCATGGAGATATTGCACAGATGTCTTTGATTATCTGACTCTCTCAGCAATTATAAATGGAACTGTAAGTTTTTTTTTCCTTTCATCTTACTCTTGGTGTAATGGTAGTAGAATCCATTTCTGGTTAGGAGGTCAATGGATGAAGTTGCAGTAAGATCATCTTTGTCAATAGTAGGTGGAGACTTTTTTTGTGTTTTGTTTTTTTTTTTGTTTTTTACTGAAGCATCATGCACTGGTTTTTCTTCACACTTCCTTTGTTTTTTTAGTTGCAACCGTCATATTTTCAAGCTTGCCAATGCATTTTTCAACCGTTTCTTTAAATACCAGTGAGTAAAGAATATGAAAAAGTTGTTGATTTCAAATTATGTGTTTAGGCACACCTAACAAGATCTCACATTGCTAAAGTATAATTCACCTAAAATTTTCTGAGTAGAATGTGTGAATCGTGTAAAAGTCAAATGCTGCAGCCTGCAGCTAAAACCTCTGGAGAAAATACGTGTGAATAGGCTGAGAGTATTTGACTGTCTTTTTTACAATCTTCTTTAAACTTTTTCCTGTCGTATCATTTGATCTTGGATTTTTTTTTTTGGAAACCTTTGACACAAATACTACTCTGAGAACCTGTGTACCCTGTCCTTCCTCTCTTGGCTAATCATCTCAGTTTGATCTTGCAGGTGCTATGTGTTCATGGTGGTCTTTCACCTGATATTCGAACGATTGATCAGGTTCTGTCACTGTGCTTGTAGCTTCAATGTCATCCTGCAATATGCTGTTGTTGTGGGCATTTTTTGTATACATTGCAAAATGTTCAATAACTCTGATATTCTAAATGTGATTATTTATTATTGTTTGTTTTTATTTTAACTAGTAGATATTCAAGTTTCTTTTTGCAATAAATTTCATTTACCATTAGTTTTAAGGAAATTTTGATTTTTTTTTTTATCCCAAACTGGCATTACAACACCCCCCCCCCCCCTCTTTTTTTTTTGTTGTACAGATGCATGAGCTTATGATCATAAATTTGTTCATAGTGAGCTAAATTTTGATTGCACTTCTTTTTTTTGACTTGTCAATAAGCAGATAAGGGTTATTGAACGAAATTGTGAAATTCCTCATGAAGGGCCATTTTGTGACCTTATGTGGAGTGATCCTGAAGATATTGAGACATGGGCTGTCAGTCCTCGTGGTGCAGGGTGGCTTTTTGGATCTAGAGTGACAACTGAGGCATGTCTTTTTTTATTATACTCTGAACAGTTTGTTTGATAAATGTACTAAGCTGTATAATTCTAAATGCGCAGTTCAACCACATAAACAATCTTGATTTAGTTTGTCGAGCTCATCAGCTTGTACAAGAAGGTCTCAAGTACATGTTTCAAGATAAGGGCCTTGTAACGGTAAATTTGCTGCTTCAATTCCTTATTCATAATTTTTTTTTTTTCTTTTTTTTTTTTAAATGATTGCAATTCTGTTGAAGGATTTGGCTTTTGATTTAACAGGTGTGGTCTGCACCAAATTACTGTTACCGTTGTGGGAATGTTGCTTCAATTTTGAGTTTTAATGACAATATGGTGAGTTAGGCGTAACGGCGTAACCTTTATTTATTTATTTTTCTCCACTGGAGTACTGCATTATTGTGTTGACTTGTGGTCATCTGAAATGATTGCCCTTCCTTTTTCTCATGTTGGTTCTTTTCTTCTCATTATTTTTAATCTATTTTCTTGTTGGGAGATACTTGCCTGATTTTATATAACCTCAAGAGAACAGTCAACAAGAAAACACATGCAGGAATGACCCGTACAATTACCAGAAATTTTTTTCCGAAAGATAAAAGAACACAGAAAAAGAGCTAGACAATTATAAAAAATATATATCTGCGGCTATTTTCCAACTTTTTACGTACAAATTATCATTGATTGTTAAGCTTACTATTTGGGTAATATCGAGAGAGATGGGCCACAAATAGTATGTAAGTCTGAAATTTCTCTCTTAAATTTCTCAGAGAAGCCCCTTCAATTGGAAGTGAAGCCATGAAATTCTAGTGCTTTTGTTCTTTGATGGCTTCACTTGATATGGACTGTCATATAATTCCTCTTTGCTGTCTAAAGCAGCAGTCTTGTCCACGCTTCATGGTTTAAATCATCTTATGAGCTTGTCCTTTTTTATAATTTAGTTTCATGCAACTCCTCAACATGAACCTTGATCTCTTTGTGATTCATGTATTGGAAGAATTTTTGCATTAGCAAATCTGACCTCTTATTGCAAGTCCCAAAAGATACCAGGGGTGTCTCTAGAATCTTGTATGACGTTGGGATCTTCTGGACTATCAAGTTGCCTGTTATGTAAAGGAGAATTTGGCGTCTAGATTTAATGGGATTGCGAGGATTGCCTAGTGTTAACTAAAAAATGTAAGTCACAACCAGTAGGTTGAATCATGGGGAATGTAGGTGATACAGTTTCATGATTGCTGGATGTGACTGTTTGTTGGATTACATTATTCTTGGCTAATTATTTGACGCAGTCATATTGTCTATATGTAAAATGCATGGTTTAAAATTTAATAGTTCTCATTTTCTGGTCTTATGCATTCCTCTTTCTAAATCAACTTATGTAGAAGCTATCTTTTTTTTTTTAAATGTTGTTGCTGTCTGTAATGGAAGCACAGTTTAAAGTGTAATTCTTCATGTGTTACAGGAGAGGGAGGTGAAGTTCTTTACGGAGACAGAAGAGAACAATCAGATGAGGGGGCCGAGAACAGGGGTTCCATATTTCTTATAGACATTCTCTCTCAGTATTCAAAGACTTGTATAATTATTAATTGATCTGATTTTTCAAGTTTATAATTTTTAGGAAGGGGTATGAATTCTTGGTAATGCTGGCTCATTCATGTTACATTTCTGTCAGTAAATGCTTTAATCGCGCCAGAAAAAAATGCCCTCTTGTTAAGTCATGCTTTGTGATAACTCAGATCATATGTTTTCTTGTTTCTAGTGGTATATTTGCATCATTTTTCTAATCTATTGATGTTTCTTTATCAAAGTTTTAGATTGCATATAAAATAATGAAAAATATTTCATTTGCTGAAGTTTAAATGATACCGAAACATAGTTGCTGGGGAGTGTGAACTGTTGAGTGATTATATATTTATGCAGCTCTGTTAGAGCTGCCCTTAATTAACTACTCAAAAGCCAAAAGGGGAACTATTAGCATAGTTTAAGCTATTTATTTATTGATTGATATTTTAGCATAGCTGCATAAAATTGTCATATGAATACTACTCATTAAGAGACTTATTCCCTCTTACTGAGTTACTGCGTACCAAGTAATGGATAATTAAAACATGGCGGAGTTGTTAAACGATGCTCGCATTTTACCAGGTAACGCTCGCATTTAAATCATTAATGGACGAATATGCCCTAACGTGTATTCCGTTTGCACCTTCTAAGTCGATCTAACATTCTCTCCTTCCAACAAAGGTCATCACTTGGATTGAAAGACGTGTTTTTTTTTTTAAAAAAAATTGTACGGAGGCTAAACGCCTAAGATATTCAGTAAAATGCATGGAATTCTCGAAATCTCAGGGGAGAAATGAAAACTCCAAGCGTTTCTCCCCTGAACTTTCGAAAATTCTAGGCGTTTCTTTTTCATTTTTTTTGGCGATTTTTGTTGTTAAATTGTTATCATAACTTAACTTTTGTTCGGTACTTGGATAAGAGAAATGATGTAGTTGAAAAGCTTTGGAAGTCTACTTTCCAATCCAATTAGAATTAGATCAATATCATTTGGGTTCGTTTAGCATCATTATGATTTTCTATTTTTAAGGTTTTTGTTTTTCAAAATCATATGATGCATGTCATATAATCAATCAAAAAATAGTCAAAATTATTAAAATTATGATAATTTTGAAAACTGACAACAAAAAAGTGAAAACATCTTTTTCTTATTTTCTGTTTTTGGGATTTTGTATTGAGAAAAATAGAAAACTGAAAACAAAAAAGATCAAGCATAAGCCTTGTGTATCAAATTTGCCACGACATCCGAAGCTTGATTTGTCTCCCAAAAGCGACTAGTCGTATTTTATTTGGTTTGATTCCTGAAACATTGATAAGCATTGACTTTGTTAGGGTTTTATAATAATAATTACGTACTTATGTAGTACTTCGTATTTGATGACGAGGGATGTTTATGAGTTTAAAATGATGGTTGTAATAATATTTGTAAAATAATGGTCTTTGTTATTTCCTTTAACTAGTGCTAAGACTTTTTTTTTCCTTCCTTTTTTCTAAGTTCTTTTTTAATTTATCGTAGCCAACTAATTTCAATATGACAATATCCATTTTACCATGACAATTTTTGTTGCCTAACAATGTCACATTGTCACCTAATTTCAATACATGCATATCAGAATAACCATTATAATAGCAAGACTTGTTTTAATCCAATCATGACCGTTAGTTGATTATCTAATAATGACTACAAACATGACATCGCATGGGCTTCATTCAATCATTCGTAGTACACCAAAATTTTTGACAAAAAACTTTGTAAACTTAAGAAAAGCTTAAAATGAATTTTCTATTACAGAAAAGATGATGAGCTTGAAATAGGGGATAAAATCAAAATCCCGCTAATAATGCGGGCGCAGATATTACAATTTAGAGTACAAGTATTGTTTGCATTTTCCAAATCCTTATTTCCCATCAACACCAAACTCAAACACTATGCCCACTGGCCCTGAGGCTCCTCCTGAGCATGTTATACTCGATCTATACTATTCACATCATTGATGCTCAGACTTTACAACCTGTTATGTTGAAAAGCCTCTACTGGGTGTCACGTGTAATGTGGAATGGGCAGGTAATGGAGCCTTATTATACACCACGTTGGACAAGATCCTTCGACCAGACAAGGTATCAATATTCTACTTCAACTTAGGCTTATTTCCTTAAGTATTTATACATTGAATAGTTCACTATATTGTGTGTATTAGATTGATTGATCATATTTTAATTATCAGTTCCTAATAATCTCCAAAATTGATTGTCCAGTTGAAATTACATGAGCTTTGGGTTTAGTTGTGGACTTGTGGGTACCCCTGTGTTTTCGTTTTTGATTTCAGCTTAGTATTCGCGTGATTGTTGTTTGATTAAATTTGGAAATTTTGTGAATAAATTGATGGCTTGCTCTACCACAAATAAGCAAAAGAGAACCCATGGGGTTTCACAGCCCAAAACTACACCTAAGGGTAAGGGTTCTACATGCAATACTAAATCTTTAGGTGATAATGGAAAAAACTGTTTTCCTAGGTAAAATAAAAAATTGGTCATCGATTTCAATGGTGATGTACAATACAAGAAATTGTTGCCATTCGTTATTGTGAACATGATACTCTTAAAGCTTTACATATTGCAGATGATGTTGTTTGCTCTTTTATAGTGTTGGATGGGATGGTTTTCTAATGCATAAATACTCAACATATAAAAGAGTCATACTAGAATTTTAGATATGTTGGTATGATTACTTATTGCCTAAACAATGAAGAACACACATGGATCTTGGCTAAACTTGATGAGGTTCTCGTTCTCCCACTGGCGATTCGGAGAAATTTTAGAATGTTGGTCGTCTTTGGGGCATGTTTGACGACTGCCCACTGGTCATTCAGCTCTCTATTTCCATCAGTTGTGTTATTTTTGTCAAAATTTAATCTGTCATAGAATTTTTTCTGATTAGCCTCCTTTGTGCCACATGCAAAATTGACAGGTGTGGCTGCATAATTTGGGAACAGAACAATCAAGTGACTCTTGCCTTTATCATGAGGAAGATGAAAAGTTTGGTCTTGGTCTTTATATTTCTGAGAGTGAGAAGTTTTTATTTGTTGCATCTGGAAGTAAAACTACGATGTTTGTATTCTACCCGGACACTTCAAAACCTGAAGAAGGTCTCAAGGTTTTGACTCCTCGGACAGAAGGTGTATCCACATATGTCGGTCATCGTGGTGACCATTTCTTTATAAGGAGGAGGACTGATGCGTGCTTCAACTCGGAATTGCTAGCATGTCCACTGGAAAATCTGTCTGCAATGACAGTTCTCCTTCCACATAGGGAAAGGCAAGACTTTCAGTGTTCTTTATTTTATTTTTCTGTTTTTTTTTTAGTCTTCATCTTGTGTGCTTGGTTAGTTGGTTGTAGACATGGATTTCTTTGTTTTAATGGACTATACCACTCTTCAAGTTGTAGGCTAGACTCGTTAGAGTATTTTCTTTCATTTTTTGTTAGAATTCTACAAGACTTATTTTGACCAATGTGTATTCAATATATACCTGGATTGTAGACATGACTTTTGTGGCTATGTTGGGTTTGAGAGGATCAACTTGTCCAAATGTATTTCATCCTGCATGCTTTTATACTTGTATGCTTCATTGTTATTAAAATTGTCAATTTTAATTATAAATGCTTCCTTGAGAAACAATTTTTTTTTTTTTCATACATGATAAGGAGAAATCAAACCATTTAGATGTCTTGTGTTTGTAGGGTGATGACTGATTACTGTTTGCATTCATTAATCAGTGGATCCCAATATAGCTCTTTTTCAAAGTAAAGCTGGGAATCTGAAAAATCTGAATCTTATGATAGATTATTGTTTTTCGTACTAGCTTAAGAGAATGCTAAAAGAAGAACATATTGTCTTATGTTTGTTGATTTTATATGGTTACAAATGATGCTCTGCGTTTAAAGAAAATTTTTTTAGGTATCTTCAGAAACAAAATATATTATTCATTTCATTGATTTTGGAGGATACAATAGTTGTTACCTTATCTAAGTTCTGTAATTGATTGCCTGAGGGTTGGGGGTTGGTTGGCTTTTTGCAGTGTAAAAATTAGAAACTTCCAGCTTTTTCAGAACCATCTTGTCGTGTTTGAGCGTGAAGGTGGTCTCCCTGAGATAGTTGTCTATCGTCTTCCTGCCATAGGGTTGCCACTTGAAAACCTTTCTGGGGGCCGCAAAGTTGACTTTGTTGATCCTGTATATGATGTGCACCCTGTGGAGTCGCAATTTTTTTCCAATGTTATAAGATTTTCATATAGCTCCTTGAGGACTCCTCCTTCTGTATATGACTATGACATGGACAGTGGAGAGCGTGTCTTGAAGAAAACCGATACAGTAAGCTCATTTTTATTTGCTCTAATGAAAATTTCCTGATTTCCTCTGTTCATTTTTTGATACGAGATGGTCAATATTTATTATTCCAATTCATCCACTTGTCCTCTAGGTATTAGGTGGTTTTGATTCATCAAACTATGTGGCAGAAAGAAAGTGGGTCACTGTATCAGATGGTACTGATATTCCATTATCAGTTGTTTATAGGAAGGATCTTGTGAAGCTTGATGGTTCTGATCCGTTGTTGTTATATGGCTATGGATCATATGAGGTGAGCCATATGTTTTGCTTCAATGATAGTCGCTACTGTATTTTGCATTGCAATCACTAGACATTTTCAGTTACCTGCTCTAAATCCTATGTCCTTTTGGATACATTACAAATTAAATGTTTTCTCTTTCTGTTGTCCTTATACTCTGACATAATGCATTACGTTTAGTTCTTTCCATCGTTTGTTCTCTTGGAAGATAGTGTAAATTTAACCTTTGAGCCTTTTTATATTATCTTGAAAACCTTCTGCTGGGAGAGTCGTCGTGGATAGTTGTTAATATTTTCTAGTATCTGGAATGACATGCATACATCCTATTTTATGTTGTTTATTGAATTTGTATTATGTCTTGGCAGATTTGCATAGATCCTGCTTTCAAAGCATCAAGGTTATCCTTGTTGGACCTGGCTTCATATTTGTAATAGCTCATATACGTGGTGGTGGAGAAATGGGTAGGAAATGGTACGAGAATGGAAAATTATTGAAGAAGCTGAACACTTTCACTGATTTCATAGCATGTGCTGAGTATCTTATAGAAAATAAGTACTGTTCAAAGGAAAAGCTCTGCATACATGGAAGAAGTGCTGGAGGATTGCTAATTGGTGGAGTATTGAATATGCGCCCTGATTTATTTAAGGCTGCTGTACTTGGTGTACCTTTTGTTGATGTTGTCACAACAATGCTTGATCCAACGATTCCTCTGACAACTGCTGAATGGGAGGTATCCTATATCTTCTCTCTCCTAATAGCAGATAATGATGTGTATGGAGACCCTACACCCACACACGTATAATTGTATCATGTTTTTGCTTCCTGGAGCCTTGGTTAACATAATGGGCAGAATGTTTAATTTTACCAAATGCTACTTCCTCCCCCTCCGTCGAATTTGCATTCCCTTTTCAGATAATAAAAGGGGAAGTAAACACCCTGTAAAATATGTACTACGTAATTCAATGTCCTGCAGGCTGTAGCCTGTAGGTCAAAATTGGTTGTCTGCTGATGTAGAATATTGCTAATTCATATTTTCCAGATTAACACTAAAAAATTTTGATCTTCCTGATTGATAGACTAACTTGATGCCCTCCATAGACCATTAAATTTTCAAGTAATTGCAGCATGCTATATGTTCTGACAGGAATGGGGTGATCCTCGGGAAAAGGAGTTCTATTTTTACATGAAATCTTATTCCCCAGTAGATAATGTGAGTTGCACAATTTATTTTCTCAATAGTTTCATTCATTGGCACTCTATAATTGATTTCGGTGAGTTGTCATTCTGATTGATAAACCACTTATGTGAACAGGTTAAAGCGCAAAACTATCCTCATATACTGGTTACAGCTGGCTTACATGGTAAGTACTAAGATTTATGTTTTGTCATGAGCATGTAGGCTTACATGGTAAGTACTAAGATTTATGTTTTGTCATGAGCATGTAGGCTTACATGGTAAGTACTAAGATTTTATGTTGTGTAATGAGCATGTAGGCTTACATGAATACATGGTAAGTACTAAGATTTAATGATTTGTCATGATCATGTATAAGAAGTTAAGAACAGGCTGTTCATCCCCTTATGATGTTTAGTCCAGTATAAATACTCCGTTTGTTTTATGGACAAAACCCAACCGTCTTCTTATGGTAGTATCCTTGATCAATTGACTTTGTAAGCTTTACAGTTTCTTTAATTTGGCAAGAATGCTTTAGACAAAGCAAACTGAGGATGCTACTTTTCTGTTTTTAGAAGTGCATCTTCCTTGTTACTTCCCTTTTACCATTCACCTTTGCATACGATTTATCACTTCATCGATAAAATCAACTTCCTGTGAGATTAATTTTTTCCAGGATTTGTAGGCTTTGACGTTGTAATATGATCGACAGTAAATGAATCCCATTGTAGTTCATTCTCAGGCAGAATTTTCATGTCCCTACTTCCAAATATAATTTTTATTGTATCTATGGCAGATCCCCGTGTGTACTCGGAACCTGCTAAATTTGTGGCAAAACTGAGGGAATCGAAGACTGATGACAACACACTGCTTTTTAAATGTGAATTTGGTGCAGGACACTTTGCTAAATCTGGAAGGTAATATTCTTTGCTTTTTCTAGGTCAATTTCTATGAGCTACAAGTATAATATGACTTTTGTTATGATTAATGTAGGAAATTAGGAATGGTATAATATGACTTTAAAAGAAATATGTAGGACATTCGGGAATGGTGTACTCTAAGGGGGCGTTTGTTACGAGGTATTAAAGAAAGGGAAAGAGAATCAAGAGGGTTGATTCCCTTTGTTGGTTTTTTAATGACATTTTGTTCATTCCCTTTACCCTCTTCACTCCCCCAAAGTCTTCTAGCGTGATTCCCTAGCCCCCTTTGGTATTTTAATTCCCTTTCCTTAGCCACCTATACACCAACATACCTCCGTTGCAAGTGAGATGGTATTCCGATGATTAGGGTCCTGCTAGTTTAGCTTTGTAGTTGTGGAGGTGGAGATGGGGTTGAGAAGGAGTAGTGGTTTTGTTGTTGCTGTTTTTTTCCTTCCTCTTTGTATTAAACAAACAGCATAGCAGATGTGAGGGATTTTAAACTTTTAATTCCTTTCTCTTCCTTACCCATTCCCTTTGTTTAACCATATGTACCCTAATTGTTAAAGTTTGCCTTAGCAAAGTGAGTTAGTGCCAAGGGAATTGCATTCTTGAAGGCTTATCTAGATCGCCTCCCAGCCTTATATATAAACTTTTGTTGGTTAATTAATGCTGTTTTATTGACAAGTTAGCTTCGTATACTATCCACTACTCTATGAACACTGATAAACCTTTCCTTGACTAAACTGTAAATTTGAGAGTGCAGTTTTTTTAAGTGTGTTTAAATAATAATGAAAGTGAATTAAAGCAAAAGCATCATAACTATCCTCATTCACTATTTATTTTTTCTCCACCAGATTGATGTGATAGTGCTCTGGATTTGTAAGTTAGAATTAAGTTATGGGTAATTCAGAAAATATGAAGCTAAATTTAGAAACTTCGTTTCATTTGGTGAGAACCTAAATTGGAAACATGGCCTATTTTTGGGATTGAAGGGAGCTATAGACTCGTAGAGCGTGTCAGGAGACTCAGGACAACATATTGTCTTAAATACCTACGGCATTTATTTTGTTATGGATGCTGTATGGATTTTATGATCTGACATGCTGATGTATAATTCAGATTTGAGAAGCTCCAGGATGATGCCTTGACATTCACATTCCTGTTAAAGATTTTAAACATGATTCCTGCACACGAAACAGCTTAATAATGATCTGTCACTAGTTGCCAATTCTCCCATGCAGCATGTTCGCTGAAAGTCATTCAAGTTTGTTTGGAGATGATGGTGTCTTCCTTGCTACTATGATAGATGAAGGCTTTCGTCTCTCAAGATAATCAATTCAAGCTGAAAACTTCTGTAGCCAACCAACTTCAGAAGTTTTGCTGAAGCAACCTTTCACGATTACAGTAGATCAATTGTGTTTTTGATTTGATTTTATTGAAATATTTAGTTACTATTAAAAAGTGGATCAGGAGTTACATGTTATACATTGATAATCACCTGCTGTTTAACTTATTATCATCATTAGCAACTCAATTAAATTGTAAAATGGGGATGGTGAGAATTTTTCTTTCTGGTTAGATAATTGGAACACCTATCAAAGAATTTTCAGGTGTAAAAAAAAAAAAAAAAAAAAAAAACTCGTATAGGCTAAACTACTCCTGAGATTTAATCTATGTTGAAGAGGTCTTCGGTCATCAGTCTTTTTCAATCTAGGGCTGAGCAAAACTATTCAAAGATCTGATCCACATTCATTATGATACTAATTCCAAATTGAATGTCCGATTCAAAAATTTCGGATAATGTATATCGAATCCAAATATCAAGAATTTAGATGACGGATATCCGATCCAAATATCCAAATATTGGGTATTCTTTCGTATTTCACATTTTCTCTTAAAACAATTAAAACTTATTATATAATATTGCGGATATTGGATATCCGGTATATCCAATCCAAAAATTGTCAGATATCATTTGAAACTATTCGAATCAAATTCGGATTTCGAATATCCCATATTTCTAATATCGGATATCCAATCCGTGATCACCTCTACCTAAAGATGGCACTGGGTTGGGCCTGGTCCGCCTTTATTTAGGAGAAGCATGATAAGACACGGCACGGTCGGGCCCGATACGATAAAGCATGCTAAAATAAATGCAATTTTGCTTAGGCATGCAGCACGGCACGTGGGCCTTGGTCGTGCATGGGCCAACCTTTTGAAAACTTCGGCCCGGCACAAGACTCGTGAGCTGAGCAATGGGGCGGGCCTAATTAACCCCAAAGAACATGGGTCTGGCATGAGGCACGACCCAACACGACCAAGAGCCATTTTTTATCCCTACCTCAACCTCAAAATTTACAAAGGTCACCTTCATCATTAGGATCTATTTTTGTTGTCCATGAGTAACAATATAGAACTCATATAGACTTAGTATTTATTTATATAACAAAACATTTTTCATCACGCAAATTGAGAGGAAAAAACAAATTACGAACTAACCACTAACGAAACCCTAACGAAAAATGTCAATTGGCATCTTAAGGAGTAAAATTGACGCAAAATACTTTACTCGAAAAATATCCGCGGCAAAAAAAAAAAAAGAAATAATAGTGACATGCAAAACGAGGTCTTTACATGATTTTTTACTGAGGTCAATCAATTTGGACACTTAAGGGTCAAATACCTCCAAAACTTTAACGAAATATTTTTTGACATGCAAATCAAGATAACAAATTAATAGTTGAAGAGTGGGCCCACTAACGTTTTTTCTAACAAAAGTTGTTAGTAGGTAGGTTTTTTTTTTTTTTTGTGTTTTTGCTAATAGTAAAATTAAAAAAAAAATTTCAAAAAAATAAAATAAAAATAGATACATAGTAAAATTGAGCGATTTCCCTAAATAATGTAAAAACCTAATCGCTGTGGTTTTCTGTTTTTTGGTTTTTTGTTTTATAAAATCATATGATATATGTCATATAATGAATTAAAAATTAGTTAAACTTATTAAAATCATGATAAGTTTGAAACCTGACAACAGAAAACTGGAAACACCTTTTTCTTGTTTCCAGTTTTTGGTTTTTTGTTTTCAGAAAAACAAAAAACTAAAACAAAAAACGATGCCAAACAAGTATATACTATGTATATTGGTTTAAAATCTATTTTTCACAATAGCGTCTACTACTTAGACTCGGTTTCAAGGTTCGGTATTGTATTTGCCAATATAAAATTGTTAACATTGTTGGCATTTCTAACTATATGAAACCTCAAATGGCATTAACACCTTAACGGTTTATATAAAATCGAACATTGTTCTCGATTTTATACTGAAAAATATCGAACCTTAAAACCAAACCTACATGAACAATATTGTAAGATTTTTTTTTAAACCGACTTACATAATGAACTAAGTTAGGTTCCGTGCCTTGCACGGTTATTTTAATTACTCCATATTTTCTTTAGATAAATTTATTAGTATAATAAAAAAAAATTGCTTAGTATATGCGGTTGAAAACGCTCAATTAAAAGAGGCAAATAATGATCTTGTGCAACAAGATTGTTTAAAAGGTTTAGTATCCCTCAAAATTATGTTTTATGAAAAGAGAAGAAAATTCATAATCTTAATTAAATTCTACTCTCTATAAATCATACTAAATTCGTTGATGTAGATGGATTAATTCATTACATTACTATTGGCTTTACTAAAATGAAGAAAAAAACAACTATATTGGAGTTTTTTTTATTTTTATTTTTCTTTTTTTTTAGTGTAGTCCATTTTCCCTTAAAAAAAAGTGTAGTCCATTTATGTAACTGAATTATGTTTTTGATAAATTCTTCAATTTATAATATAGTGATTTCCAAAAAATATAAATCGAAAATTTTGTAAAATGTTTATTGATATGTAATCAAGATTATATTCATACAAAATATTTCACCAAAATTACATCTTCTTAAAAAATACTTCGTGTTATTTATTTCCTTGATAATATTTCCAACAAAATATTACAACTATTGCTAATTGTGTATCAACATAGGAAATTATAGGTATATATTATTGATCATAATATGGTTGACAAATACAAACATTTTTCAAATAACTTCCTTAAATATTTCAATTTTTTTGAAAAAATAAAAATGTTACTATGGACACCCCAGAAAATGACGTGTCATTAGTGTAGTGTCTTTTAATATATTTATTGATGATTGATTGATTAGTTCGCATTAAAATTGTAAAGTTTAATGAGATTGAGGAATAGCTCAAGTGGTTAGAGTTTTCTTCCCGGTGCCAGGAGATCCTGAGATCGATTTTCACCCCTTCCTCGTGGCTCTTTAAACAAACAAACAAAAAAAAAAAAAAATTGTTAAGGTCAATGGTAATAAAAATCCAAATTCCTTAAATAAAATTGTAAACATTAAACTGGCTCCTTAGTCCTTTGGGTTTTGGGGCTTTTCACTTAAAATTAATAAGCACCTCTCTAACTCTCTCTACTCCATTGAAGCGTACTCTGATTTCCCCATTGAAGTGGCTTGCTTCATTGAAACAGTTTCTCAGGTAAAAAAACTTCCTGTTTTTAATTATCAAATATCAATTTCACAGTCTAGGTTTTTCAGTTTCACATTATCGTTAATTAACGACCGATTTTGTTACTGCAAAATTTATAACTGTATATGCAATTTACGCTGAGCAAGAAGAATATATGGTATGTTTTTTAGGCTAATTTGATTATTGTGTCGAAATTCATTGGTAATCTGTTGCAAGACCAAACCTTTAATGTTAAGACGGAACTATGATAATGGAGCTTTATGAGCTACTAGTAACTCCAAACAAGCTTATTTATGATAGTAAATTGTTTAGTGTAGTGTTGTATGAAGCCACTGATTGATGATAATATGTAGTTTATATGGTAGAGATGATCAAAAGCCGCTAACTTTGATTCCTTATACTGAAATCTGATATTCTGGGAGTCCATGAGATAAGAGGATGTTGAATTGCCCATGGGAAAGAAGACAACGAAGGTGAAGGGGTAGTTTAGTCATTTAATTCAACTGTTTGCTTTTAGTGGAGAAGTCTAGTCTATGGGGTTTTAGTGAAAGTGGTGTTGAGCATTGGCCCCTACTTGTAAGAGGAGGAAAGAGTGGTGATCGAAGAGACAAAGAGTTGATGGGATGAAAAACGAAGAATTAGAGTTTTATAAGGAAGATGGTTTGATTGATTAAAAGACTTGGGTTATTGATTTACTAAGGGCACGTCAAAAGCTTTTTGCAAACCTTAGGAGTACATGGTGTGTTTCCAATAATACGCAGGAAATTCATAAATTACTCCCACTTTGCACCAATTTAAGATATATTTGCCGAGGCACAAACCTTGTAAGATCTGCTTTCAAGAACTATAATGGTCTTCTATATACTCTGAGGATATAAAAAACTTTACTAAGATATCAAAACATTAGGATCCTCGTGTTTTCAAGCTTAGGAATATTAAAAACTATGATATCAAAACTTTAGCTCTCTTGTAAATGAATAAAAAAGGGCTAAATCTGTACATCCTAGTTGCTTTGTACTGTATTATTGTTTGTGATTTAAGTAATCAGTTGTTGAGAGTCACACATCACTATATCTTGTAGTTTATAATTCAGTTTAATTTCTCTTCTTCTTTCTTTTTTTTCTTCAAGAACCCAAATCAAAATGTAAAAAATACTAATTTAAAAAACTCATAATTTCATAACACTTATAAACCAAAAACTGCAAAAGTACATCTGGCATGGTATGCTTTACAGTTTAGACTGTACATTGCAAAGTTGTATATTGTGTTGCTAAAGTTATTATCTTATCATCCTGAATATAATATTAGTCACATTTTTGGCTTGGCCTTCAAGGCAAATCAATTTCTCTAATTTAGATATACTATGCAGGTTTTTGCCTACATTTTGGTGGCTGAAATGGGTGTATATGCATGTTGAGCTCTTAATTTTTTATTTGCGATATTTCCGGTGACAGTTGGATGATTCAACTTTTGGTGTTCACCAGGTTCGGTTCATATTTTTGAGAAATTACTGTTTGTCTATCCTTCTCTCTCCCTCATAATTATTCCTAAATAAGACTTGTTGATATTACTGTTTGTCTATCCTTTTCTCTCCCTCGTAATTATTCCTAAATAAGACTTGTTGATATTACTGTTTGTCTATCCTTCTCTCTCCCTCGTAATTTGCTCCTTAATGCTGTCATAATTTGCTCTGTTAATTTGCTGATATTTTCATTGCTGAGCTGATTCCTGGTTAGTCTTAATGCAGATCATCGCCATGTCAGGCTAGAACTTGGCAAAGGCTTTGGCGCCGTTGCCTGTCAAAATCAACAATTTCAAATCCTTTGCAGGCATCATCAAATGGCTTTGAACATAAGGATAAAAAGGTGGACATTGAGGATCTATTCAGGCTCTGCTTCAGTGCACACGTTGTTAAGAGAGTTCATGCCCTTCTTGTGGTCTCTGGAACAGCTCAAAGTATATATGTTAGCACTAGGCTTATTAATCTTTATGCTTATCACGGAGAGTTGGCTTTTGCTCGTAAAACTTTTGGCAATATCCCTTCAAAAGATGCTTACACTTGGAATTCAATGATAGCTGCATATGTGCGCACTGGCTCTTGCAGTGAAGCGTTGAATTGCTTCAATGAGCTGATATTATCAGCGACGGTTCTGCCTGATAATTACACCTTCCCTCCTATCCTGAAGGCTTGTCAGAGCCTTTTGGATGGACAGAAAATTCACTGTAGGGTTCTCAAAGTTGGTTTTTTGTGGGATGTTTTTGTGGCTGCTTCCTTGATTCATATGTATTCTAGATTTGGTCTTGTGGCTGATGCACAAAACATTTTCACTTATATGCCATTCCGGGATTCAGCTTCTTGGAATGCCATGATTTCTGGATTGTGCCTGAATGGCTATGTGGAAAAAGCATTAGAAGTTGTCAATGAAATGAGATTGGAAGGCATACATTTGGACCCTGTAACTATAGCTAGTATTCTTCCTGTTTGTGCTTTTGTTGGTGACTTCTTCAGTGGTATTATGATCCATGTATATGCCATAAAGCATGGTCTAGAGCATGAGGTCTTTGTTTCCAATGCTTTGATTAATATGTATGCAAAATTTGGTTATCTGCAGCAGGCACAGGAGGTTTTTGATAAGATGTTAGCTAAAGACAGAGTCTCATGGAACTCTATTATATCTGCATATGAGCAGAATGAAAATGGTATCAATGCTATTAGATTTTTTAGAGGGATGCAGTGCCATGGACTAAAGCCTGACATATTGACACTAGTGAGTCTTTCTGCAAGTGTTGCTCAACTTGGGGATTGTCAAAATGGCAGACTGCTTCATGGGTTTATCGTAAGGAGAGCTTATCTTATGGGTAATGTCATTATGGGAAATGCTCTTCTGGACATGTATGCTAAATTAGGGATCTTAGATTATGCACAGAAGGTTTTTCATGAGATGCCTAAAAAAGATATTATTTCATGGAACACTTTGATCTCAGGCTACACCCAGAATGGCCTTGCAAGTGAAGCTTCAGAAGCATTCTTTGAGCTAGAATCCTGCATGGAAGTAACTCCCAACCAAGGAACCTGGGTGAGTGTGCTACCAGCTTATTCTCATCTAGGGGCTTTGCAACAAGGTATGAAAATTCATGGCCGTGTCATTAAGATGTCTCTTCACTTGGATACATATGTAGGTACTTGTTTAATCGACTTGTATGGGAAATGTGGTAGATTAGATATTGCATTATCCTTATTCTATGAGGTTCCAAGTATGAGCTCTGTGACTTGGAACGCCATTATATCCTGCCATGGGATCCATGGACATGTTGAGACATGTTTAAATCTTTTTAAAGAAATGCTGCAGGAAGGTGTGGTTCCAGATCATGTGACTTTCTTAGCATTATTGTCCGCTTGCAGCCATACAGGACTTGTTGACAAAGGTCAATGGTGCTTCCATTTAATGCAAGATAAATTTGGAATCAAACCTAATTTAAGGCACTATGGTTGCATGGTAGATATGCTTGGCAGAGCTGGGTCACTAGAGAAGGCATATAATTTTATCAAGGATATGAAAGTGCAGCCAGATTCTTCTGTTTGGGGTGCTCTGCTTGCTGCTTGTCGAACACATGGAAACGTTGAACTGGCAAAATATGCTTCTGATCAGCTGTTTTCCATTGATTCAGAAAATGTAGGATACTATGTTTTGATGTCAAATATTTATGCAAATGTGGGGAAATGGGAAGGGGTTAATGAGATGAGATCATCGGCTTTGGGCAGAGGATTGAAGAAGACTCCAGGCTGGAGCTCTGTTGAAGTGTGCAACAAAATTGATGTTTTCTACACCGGTAACAAGTCTCACCCTGAGTATGATCAGATCTACAGTGAGTTGAACTCTCTGACTGATAAAGTAAAGAGGCTTGGGTATGTTCCAGACTATAGATTTGTGCTACAGGATGTGGAGGAGGACGAGAAGGAACATATTCTTTCAAGTCACAATGAAAGATTGGCTATTACTTATGCATTGATTAGCACTCCTTCAAAAAGTGTTGTTAGGATTTTCAAAAATTTGAGAGTTTGTGGAGATTGCCACAATTGGACCAAGTTTGTTTCTAAAATTTCTGAGAGGGAAATTATTGTGAGGGATTCTAATCGTTTCCATCACTTCAAGGATGGGGCTTGCTCATGTGGGGATTATTGGTGAATTTGTTTCTGTCAGTTTCCATTGCTTATTCCGCTGGTTGATATTGAGCATTTCAATGCTGTCATGTTAGTCTCTTTTCTGGGGAAGGAGGGAAAAATATCTAACTTAGCTTCTGATGGCTCGAATATTATGTCATATCCATTGGCACCTTTGTCAAAGAAGATATTATAAGCTTGAGGATAATGGTTAAGATCGTGCTGCTAATCGTCATAGGTATCCACTTTCATGGTATTGCACTGTGCCTGCTAAATGCTAATAATGATTAAATACTTCTTCCCGTTTTTCCCAAAGTTTTGAGTGCTGTTACATATTTATATTTTTGACCTGATGATCAATACAACTATTTATTTCAGTTTTGAGAAACTCTGGGAAGATGCCTTCACATATATACATGTATTCCCTTTGAAGATTTTTAACTTAATTTTTGGCCCCAAAACACTGTAACAAACACTAGTTGCCACTTTTCACAATGTGGCATGCTGCAGAAGGGCGTCCATGCCATTTACTATGTCTCTGGTGATATCATCTTTTCCTCCTTTATAAGGTATTTCAGAGTTGTCATTTTTTAGTACAATATTACATACACTTTTATTTGGTGTAGAGCTACAAAGGATTATGTTATAGATGGGATCATGGAGTACCATCAAAATTTTGGCACCACTCCTCAAGAATTTAATGTCAACGATAAATATCTAAAATAGATTAATTTATCGTTGAAATAAAAAGAGAGTTCCTCACGGTTTATTATGTAGATTTGTATTTTGCTAGCTTGATGTTGTTAAATTTTCTTCCTGCTTTAAGAATGGTGAAGTTTGTTGTTGCTTCTTAGTTGATTGAGTGATTGTTGGATGTTTAGTGGTATTGTAAGTGTTTATTTAGGTAAGACAGAAATTTTTTAGTGGAAATGGAAACCATTTAAAAGGCAATGGTTGGATAATTCAACCATTTGAAATGCCTGCTCAAGTTTTGCTGCTTTTATTTCTGCTTTGAATGAGGCAAACTCATAGTACTTTTGTGTTTATATGGCTATTTGAATTGAATTGAGTGATGTTTTAGCTGATATAATATGCTGTGATTATTTCGAAAATCACAGCATTGTGGTTCAATATTTATCTTTTCGCGTTCCTTTTATGCGCTTAACAGATTTATTATCATTGATGGTTAACCGTTAGTATGCTGTTTTGGCACAATCAAATTAATTATATTATTAATTAAGTAAAAGTAGAAAGGATACTTGTGGCAAGCATCAGAAAAAGTTTGTGCCTATATCAAAAGCGTCATTTGAGCAGCTAGTGATGATGAAAATGGTATAGATTAATAATAGATGACGGATTCCTTCTTGTTACAAAGTAAGAGCCAAAAATAAAGATAATTTTTTTTTTTTTTTAACAAGCCAAAAACAAATTCTCTTTTATCTGCCATGCATGTGTATGCATACGTGGTAACAATATTCCCCTTTCAAATAAAATATCTGACATAATAATACCAAACCTCCAAAAAGGATGGTGTTTATTCTTTCCAAAAAAAAAAAAAAGGATAGTGTTTATGATTGTGTTCTTAGTCATCTGTGATGAAGTGGACAATAGGTCCATCTTATCACTTCCCAACAAACTGCGCATCTAATGCTGATTATATTAGCTCAGGAATCAAAGTCTTTACTCTATTTTATTTGTTTTCATCCTAAGCCTTGCCACCTTGATTATCACACTCTCCTCTCTTTTGCATTCATCCACAACCAGATAGAGATGTCGCCTAATTCATCAGATCAGGATGCCTCCTACAGCAGCAGCAGCCGCGACGACTACCTTCCCACCCTCCTGGAAGCAGCCAGACCATTCCTCCGTGGTGACTTGGAAAACATCGATGCCAAACTCCCTTCCTTGATGGCTGTGCTTCGATCTGTTGGTGCAGGGGAGTGCTGGCATAAGCATGGTAGCTTCCTTGAACACCTTTTCGACATGTACCGTATACTCAAACTCTGGGGTGCTTCTGATGCTGTTTGCCTTTGTGGCCTCTTTCACTCTGCCTACTCCAACTCTTATGTCAATCTTGCCATCTTTGATCCCTCCACCGCCCGTCAAACTGTCCGAGATTATGTTGGTGACGCGGCTGAAAGGCTCATCCACCTCTTCTGCATCGTTCCTAGGCAACCCCTCATCCATGATCACCTCATATTTCATTACTCTGATTCTCAACTCATTGACCACTTGAAAATGTCTGAGAACTCACTTCAAGATGTCAAAGAGAAAGGATTGTCGAGCAGAGATGAAAATTGGAGGCAGAAGATCAATTCTTTGGTTCCTGAAGATGGGGTGGTGGTGAAACACATTAAAACAGGGGAAGATATCAGGGTTTCTAGAAGGATTGTCGCAATTTTTGTTTTAATGACTATAGCTGACTTCAGTGATCAGCTATTTAGCTTCCAGGATGTCTTGTTTGATAACTCTAATGGCCGACTTGAATTTTCTGGCAATAATATCCAATCCTTGTGGCCTGGAGATGGTAAGCCAGGGCTTTGGCTGAACTCACTGTCAAAGATGGGGGCAGTTTATATGCTACTTGTGAGGGAAGAAGAGATTATGATGGAGGAGAGGAAAAAGACAATGACAAAGGTATTAGAAGGAAGAGATGAAGATTTAGAGCTGGTTGTACCACCAATTTTCGACAATTGCACAAAAGTTTTGAAGGCAGAGGAGCAAATAGAAGCAAGAGACTTGTACTGGGAAGCTGTATGTGAGCATGGAAAGATAGGAATGGAAAAGGCAGAGGAATTGCTGTTAAAGAGCATTGAAAAGAACCCTTTTGTTGGGGAGCCTCGTGTGGTTCTAAGTCAGCTGTATCTGGGCAAGGAAAGGTTCGAGGAAGCGGAACGACAGGCGGAAAGAGGGCTGATTCTTCTGCTGGAATGGGGAAGTCCATGGGATAAGAGGATGTCTTGGGAAGGTTGGATTGCATGGGCAAGAGTTATGCTCATGAAATCCAAGGAAAGGTCTTGGCCTCAGACTTCCTGGGGCATCCTTAACTTGGGCCTTGTAAGATGAAATTTAATCAATTGATTACTGCTATTATTAATGTGCCTAATAAAGCTTTAAGATGCTTATGATCAAATTTCTATCTGAGTGATCCAATGAGATAATGTCAGAAAATAAATATTTCCTTGGAATTGTTTCAAAATTAAAATGTCATCCTGCTAGTGTGGTTTGTAACTTTGTTTCATATGGTCTGTTCCATTTAAAGATAGAAAAACCTTGTCTACCTTGTGATTTGTATAGGTTTAAACATAGTGAATTTGCTAGATTCGTGTTGATTTGTGCTTTCAAAATACTTAAATTTTCTTTTTCCTCTTTTTTTTTTTTTTTTTTTTTTTTGAGGAATTCTAATTAATTTTTTAATCACACTTAGTTGACGATATTATTGCTTAAAATAATATCAAATTGGATTGGATAAACACTAAGAAACGAGCTCCTTAAATTAAGGAGAGAATTTAAACAAAAAAAAAATTATCTGCAATATATTACTAATTATGGCTTTATTCAAAAAAAAAAAAAAAATGTAATTATGGCTAATACTAAGTCTAACCCTGGAGCAATGTTTATCTGATCAAAAAGTCAGATATAATATTGCCAAGAGAATAACAGATTAATTAATTTACGGAGTTTATTCTTACTCTAACAGTCTATACTTTTGTTAATAATTTAAAAAACTATATTAACAAGATAATAATACTATGATTATATATCAATGATATTTTTTAATTAGTAGATTTTACTCCTATAGAATTTAGTTATACCTTCTATCAATGCTGTATGATTCTTAGCATTCTAAGTGTAATATTCTCAAAAGATTTGTTGATGAATCCTTACTCGATCTTTTCGATATATCTTTCACAAAAGCTAAATAGGCAAATTAAGACCTTTACTAAATTCATCAAAGGTTTATTTTACTATTGGTATTGCTCTGTATTCCTTTAGTTTAACTCTCATTTTCATCGTTTATATATCATGTAGTTTTCCTATTTGAATCTTTAATAAGTAGATATTAATCATTCTTAATTTACATTGGACTATTCATAATCATATCATGCTGCTACTGTTAATTTATTAATTAGTATTAGGATTTAGAATTGGTTCTGCTGAAATTTCTTAATTAGATGCCAAGGGTAGTCTAGCTAGACTGTTTTATCATGTGCTAAATTGGCTTTATTTGACTGTTATTATATTTTCTCTTCAAAATTTCAACTTTTATTTGTAATATCTAAGAAATTTTATTTAGTCTTTTTTTGGATTGAAAGTAACAAGAAACAAGATCGATCAAATGGATGATCACATAAACAAATTACCAGATGACATCCTTTGTCACCTTCTTTCTTTCTTAACTGTGAGAGATGCTGTTAGAGCAAGATCATTGTCAATTAGGTGGAAACACCTTCGCGAGTGCAAATACAATGAATGTAAAGATGAGTTTGTCAATGCTGTTAATCAATATCTCAGAAAATAAGTAAATTTAAGCTCGATTTTAATCTGACAAAAGAATATGCTTCACATATTGATGGGTGGATTGCTTGTCTTACCAGAAAGAGAGTTGAGGAATTGGACCTCAACTTTGTTGTTTCGCGCACTGGTGCTCCAAATTATGTTTTATCTTGTCATCTTTTGCACTCTGAGTCTGAGGCATCCAGTTTGAAGCATTTACGCATACACTCTTGCAAGCTAAGTCTTTGTTCAGGGTATAGGAATGGTTGCAAAAGTTGGTTGACTCAATTAACTACACTCGAGCTGATTCAATTAACTACACTCGAGCTGATCTGTGTCACTTTGGTTAAGAATGATATGGAGCATATCCTGTCTTCTTGTTTCAATCTTACATCACTAACCATCCTTTCATGAACTGATTACTCAGGCTGTTTACATGTTAAACTTCCTTGTTTGAAAAAACTGGTAATTTTGGTTAACTCAGCCATTGACCTCGATTGTCCTAATCTTGAGATATTTGATTATACTAGCAACTTTTCACGTCGACCTGATACTCCCATGACAAAGTCACATTTTCCCATTCCCCCTGTTGTTTGAGAGAAGTATTTGCAGGTTCGTTGGGAAAAAGAGGGGCTGCTTATCTAAGTTTGTTGATCACCTCACCAGAAACGCTCCCAAGCTTGAGCTTTTGTTTCTTGTGGAAAAATTTTGAGTTTATGTAGGGTCTATGTGGCCATATTACTTGAGTATTTTGAGGTCTGCCTTCTAGTTATAGCTAGTAACATGTGTGTCGTATATCTTCAGGTACCGCCAATGCTTGCAAGCATTGTTACGCATAGTCTGAAGCAGTTGCATTTACGTGTGTATGTACGCTCGTGGGGGTTTTGATCTTTTGGCTGTGACTGATAAATTACATGCTACTCCCACCCTTGAGGCTTTACATATAGAGGTTAGTCATTGAGTTCCAGTCTAAATACTCTAAAAGCTTAGAATCTATATATGCTGATTTAAAATCTCTTCCTTCAAACGATTACAGTTAAATTATCGCCTAAAAATGAAGCACAGCCCAGAAAGACAGTGTTTCAGGTAAAACAATGGGACCTTCGGCAAGATCCTTTGAAGTGGGCTGAAGACTAAATTCGGTCCAAATGATGTTGGGCCGAGGGTTTCCTGCACAGCAAACACACGTAAACTGGCCTCGGGGGTTGTGCCGAGGAAGGCCCCTCTGATGCCGAAGTCAGTACAGTGTAGAGAGAGAAAGTGCTATGCAGGAGAATTAATTGCTTGAGGCTATTTGTGAGTGAATGCAATGTAAGAGAAGTGAAGACTTTTATACCTTAACACAATGAGGAGAAATGGGCTTGGAACCAAGTGGGCTTGCCACGTTGACTGGACCCTTGACTTGACTTGACATGGATTGGAAGGTTGAACCTTTGACCTTGGGCTTTTAATTGAATCATTTAAGGATTGACCCAATTAGGCTAAATTGTTGCCCCCCAGACCCGATTTGGAAGTATGACGGGTCGGGTTTTGATTAACAAAAAATGGAGGGAAGTAAATGATTTAATTAAATCAAAAGATTTAAAATTTAAACAGCCATTAAGGTTGGATAATGATTAAGGAAGTTGGACGGATAATGGGTAGTTAATTTGGAGGGGGTGTGTTTAACGGTTACTTAATGAGGGATTAATGAGAGATTAAAGGTGCGGACTCCCAGAATTCACATTTCTGGAAATATAAATCGCACTCCGTACTCTCTCTCCTCATTTCTTCACAAATTCACACTCTAAACTCGCGCAAACCCTTAATTCCGACTTCAAACTTCACTGATTCCCCGAGATTAAGGCTTCAAAACTGAAATTCGATACTCCGAACCTGCAATCCGGCGAATTGCGCTTCAGATTAAGGTAATTTTCTTCGAATTTAGCCCGGTTTTCTTTGATTTTCGAAGCACCCTTTCTTTTTTTTCGATTTTCCTCTCGAATTTTCGAGCGTTTGCAACCATGGCTAGAGATAGAGCTCGAGGCCGAACTCGACATCCGAGGGATCGAATTAGCAATCAAGGTGAGGAAAACCCTCAGCCTGCTCAGGGAGAAGGAATCCCTACAGTGCCACTTTCTTCGGCGCCTCCCCGCGAAACGTAGGAGACGAGCACTTCTGGCCAAGAAGAAGCTCCGACCGCCGTGCTTTGGGACCTGCTCCCTGGGGCTGTTGAATGGGTGAGTGCCGAAGAGAACTTCGGCTTGATGACAAACTGCCCCTACCCTTGGTGGGTGAAGAATAGGGAAGATTATCGTCTTGCCGAACAGGTGGAGCTATTCTATGGCATTTTGGAAGAAGATGGGTATTGGTGTCGAATGCTCACTGCCACTGATAGAATTCATCGTCCACCCCCTGGCTATGTGGGGGTGTACACTCGGCAATTGCAGTACGGGCTTCGGTTTCCCCTGCATCCCTTCGTGCGGGACTTACTTATCAAGTACCGCATCTCTTTGTGTCAGTTGACACCTGTCAGCATCCGAAGGGTGATGACTTATCTTTGGGTGTGCCTATTTTACGGCTTTCAGCTGAATTTGCACTGTTTCAAGAAGTTGCACAAACTTGTGTCAAATACCCAGAGTGGGTATGGTAACCATGGGTCCGGATGGTGGCGGATCGAGAGCTTGCCGAGGTATCTGACTATGTGGTCGAACGATACTTCGGATAAGGACTGGTGGGGCCAGTGGATCTGGGTCAGAGCTCCTTCGGATCCCGATCTTTCGAATTTCTTTGGCGCCCCCCGATACTTGTCAAGACCTGATCCCAGCATGGAGGATCTTGGCCCCGAAGAGCCTGGGGCAACTAACCATCCGGACTACGGTCAGCTGAATCGCTTCGGGAAGAAAGATAATCCCGGGGGGACGGGCAGATGGAAGCATGTGCCGGAGAACTGGCTACCGGACTCTTTCTATGCGTTCCAAGAGCGCATGCTTGCTGCTGTCGGCCTCAGCCAAAAGTAAGAGACTGTAAGTATCTTCGGCTGGGGCTGAGGATTTAGCTTTCTTGCTTTTTAATTTACTGTTTAGTACTTTTCAGCTTTTGCTTTGTTGTACTAACGACTTTGATTTTTGCCTTTCAGTGTTGCATGAGAGCGACATTAAAATTGATTACGGGCGTTTGGGAATCACTGCTGAAAGAATTGTGACGAACAACGCGCTGCGCATTACTGATTCTAAGGATCGCCCTCTGCACCTTCACTCCACTAAGCTTCAAATCTTCCCTGCTTCAGATTACCTGAATCAGAAGCCTTGGTGGGAAAAGTAAGATCCTTTCATTCGCTTAACCCCCGAAGAAGAAGAAGCTGCCAAGACTGCTGCTGAAGTAGCCAGAGTAGCCAGGGCTTTTGAAAGTGGAGAAGGGACTTCTGGTGCTGCAGAAGTGCAAGGAGTGGCAGCTGCCGAAGACGCGTCTTTGCTGAAGACTTCGGTGAGTCCTTCAGATTTTTGGCTGCGATTTTTTTTTATACCTTCTCACTTCCTGCCCCCATCTTTTTTAGCAGTCTGCCGAAGAAGAGGTCTTAAAAAGACGTGAAGGGAAAGGTCCTGCTAGGCCCGAAGACCTATCTGAAAGCTCTTCGGACTCAGACAAAGACTTGGATCCAAGTTTGATGGGGCCGCCGAAAAAGAAAAGGGTGGTGGTCCCCCCTGGGGGTTTCAACCCAGCAA
Source organism: Chenopodium album (assembly GCF_948465745.1). Taxonomy (NCBI): domain Eukaryota; kingdom Viridiplantae; phylum Streptophyta; class Magnoliopsida; order Caryophyllales; family Amaranthaceae; genus Chenopodium; species Chenopodium album. Next base: position 443,580 of record NC_137850.1, read on the forward strand.
GGGCAACCAGTGGAATCTCTATCCGAGAGCCTGAAGATAAGGCTCAGCCAAAGATTCCTTCTGGGAGCCCGCCGAAGACTCCCCCTCCTCCGCCTCTAGTCACTCAAGATGTGGAGGTAAATCAAAAGACTCTTGACCAAATGGAGGAGGGTCAGGATGGAAAACCGAAGGATGGCGCCCCCGAGGGTCCTGCTAAGGACAATGCTACTATCAGCGCGACAATAGAGGCGTTTGTTGACGCCATCGAACGAGAGGCTGATGCTCTACTGGGACATCAGCCTGAAAACGTCGAAGTTGAAGACCTCGGGGGCCAAATGGATGAGGATGAGGTTGCACCGAACGAGAATGCCAATGCTGAGGCTCCCTCGTCCTCATTCCCTTCTTTTCGGACTTTTCAGTCTGGAGAGATGGGTTTTTCTGCCTCCCTCGTCCCTATTCCCTCGGCAGTACGGAATGTAATATGGGGAAGGTATAGAGACGAGGCTATTGCTTTTTTCGGAGACCTCTCCTACCTGTCAGAGGTGGAGAGGGCTAGAGAGTGGTCGCTCTGAGCCACAGCTGGAATTGGGGAGCCCAGCCGAAGTATCCCTGACCCAGCTGTAGAAAACTGGAGGTTGCTGATGCAGGTATTTTTCACTTAGTTAAATTTGTTTAACTTTTTCAAATTTTCCTTACATCTCATCTGATTCGACCTCTTTCGATTCCCAGATGGTGCACAATCATACTCTCACTGTTGAGATGATTGAAACCCTTCAGCTGAAGGTTGAGGAGGCTGAAGCTAGGGCCAAGCTGGCCGAGCTGAAGCAAGAGAAAGCTGAAGATCGAACCAAGCAAGTCGAAAAGGCCTTCAGCATCTTCTGCCATGAGATGGAGACAGAATTCCTCCCAACAATAGATCAGGGTGAAGCCTTGATCAATGAGTACGGGGCTGTTGACATTCCAAGTCTCAAGGCTCGGATCGAGCAAAAAATAGAAGATGAAGTCAACACCCGAATGGCTGGCCGAGAGGAAAGAATCCGGCAGAGAGTTGAGAGCTTGGAGGCTGATGTGAAGCGTCTCAGCCAGGCTGTTGATAGCAGGTACAGCCAGCTCAACGACGCTCGAACTGAGGCTGAAGCTCAGAACAAGAGGCTAGCAGACTTGGAGACCCAGCTGAGCGAAAAGGAAACTGAGCTATCTCAAGCTCAGACTGCTATGGATCTAGTCCGAAATTAGCTGCATAATCAAGGGGAAGAAGCTGGGAGGGTCCAGCTTCAGCTTGATGAAGTTAGGAAGAAGCTGGCTGATGCTGAGAATGAGCTGAAGGTCAAGATCTACACCAAGGAAGAATATGACCAAGGCTATGATTATGGCTTCAACGTGGCCAGGAGGCTGGCTCACCTTGCCGATCCTACCATCAGTTGGGATCAATGTGAGATTTGGGCTCTAGATGCAAATGACCCTCACATGGTTGCCCCTCACCAAGCTGAAATTGAGCTGATGATCAGGCTGGATGCTGCTGAGGAGAAGGAGGCTCTGGCTAGAAAGGAAGCTGAAGAAAAGGAAAATGAGGCCAAGTTAAGGGCTCAGCCTGCCTCTTCTATAGCCAGAGCTGAAACTGAGAAGGGGCCCAACACCGTTGCTCAGCCAGATCCTCAAGCTGAAGCCTAGGAACTCGAGCAGTCGTCTTAAGAATCTTGCGGATCAACTTGTGCTTAATTTTTAACTTGCCGCTTCTGAATATTTTTTTGCCTTCTGTTTTTTCTTCAGCTTGCCTTAATGTACAAACTCTTAGTTTTGTCTTTGTACGTATTTCGGCAACTGTAATTTTCCGCTTGTGGGCGGCTGCCGATATTATTATCTTGCTTTTTCTTCCATTGCTTGTGTATTTGCTTTTATCAATTTTCGAAAATTCGCATTAAATTTGCTAAGTAAAAAGCTTCGGCTTGGAAGATCTTAACTGAAGATAATTTGCACTTGTATGCTTATTTCCCCCCAGAAATCTGAAGACCTTGTCTTCGGATTTCTAAGATGACCGCTTGTCCTTTTTGATTCAGACAAAACTTTTAATGTTAAAAGAATTTCTAATATTTCATGCTATTATTCTTGTTTTTCTGTCTATCCGAAAGAATGGATATCTGAGGCACAGGGCCAACTTAAGGCAATGTCTGAGACAATAACCCTCTGGGGTACAGGACTTAGTTAAGGCAATACCCCAGATTCGCCCCTGGACTCATTGCCTTGGAGAACGTGTCTATTCGAAGCATTTTCTTCGGCTGAAAGACTGACGTTCTATTAAAGGCGGGTTTATCAGCAATCCAAAACCTGATGCCTTTAAGGCGAAGGTTTGGACAATACCGAAGAAAACCCTTAAAGAGTAGATAGAATAAGGAAAAATGAAAGAATAAACATTCGCGAATATTTATGGAAATGGTGGCTCGGAGGCCTATTCATTAATAATAAAAGATGCACTTACAAAGATTGTTCTGCCCCGACGGGCTTACACATGGGATTTCTTAAGTACATCAGCATTCCAATGATTTTTCATCTCAGTTCCATTCAACTGCCAAAGTCGGTATGTTCCAAGCTGAAGTTCATCATATATTTCGTAAGGTCCCTCCCAAGTGGCTGAGAGTTTCCCGTGGATTTGGCTCTTCTGCACAGCTGCATCATTCCGAAGGACGAGGTCTCCAATTTTAAGAGGCCTCGCATGGACTCTTCGATTGTAAAATTTGCTGATTCTCTGCTTATATGCAGCCATTCTGTCTCGTGCTGAATCTCTGACCTCGTCTAGGAAATCTAGGGATTCCTTCATGAGTTGTTCGTTTTCAGCTGAGAAGTGGTGCACTCGGAGACTTTCAGCGCCGATTTCCACTGGAAGGACGGCTTCGGCTCCATACACCAGCTCAAAGGGTGTATGGCCCGTAGCCTCTTTTTCAATTGTCCGAAGTGACCAGAGAGTTCCAGGAAGTTCCTCTAGCCATTTGGACTTTTGATCTTCAACCCTCTTCTTGAGAACGTTAAGGATCTGTTTATTAGCAGCTTCGGCTTGACCGTTACTTTGTGGATGACACACTACTGAGTATGCCAACTTGATGCCGAACTGATCAGTATACTGCCTCAGCGGTAAATTATCAAATTGCCTTCCATGATCAAAGACAAAAATCTTCGGGATACCGAAGTGAGTGATAATGTTTTGCCAGATGAATTTTCTGACAGTCTGCTCTGTAATGTTCGAAGCTGCCTCGGCCTCGATCCATTTATTGAAGTAGTCTATGCCGACTATCAGCCATTTTTTCTGGTACGGAGCATCCGGGAAGGGACCCAAGATATCCAACCCCCATTGAGCAAACGGAAGCGGATTCAAGATCGGTTGAAGATCTCGGGCTGGCTGATGGATAATTGGTGCGAATTTTTGACATTTTTCGCATTTTCTGACCAGCTCTTTAGCATCTGAGATCATGGTGGACCAGTAATATCCTGCCCTTAATGCCTTGTGGGCTAAACTTCTTCCCCCAATGTGGTTCCCACAGATGCCGAGGTGGATTTCCCTAAGGATGTAATCAGCATCTGTTGGTCCCACGCATTTTAGCAACGGGGCTGAGAAGGATTTTTTCAGGAGCTCTCCTCTGAAGACTATGAACCTTGAGCTAGTTCGCTTCAGCTTGGAGGCTAAAACTTTGTCTTCGGGAATTTCTCCCCGAAGTTTGTAGGCTAGGATGGGATTTATCCAGCTCGGTTCATGGTCAACGCAGCACACTTCGGGTGCTTCGTCGACGCTTCTTTCTCGGCGCACTTCCACATACACAGATCGATTCAGGTCGGTTAGAGTTGAACTAGCAAGTTTGGAGAGTGCGTCGGTTTGAGCATTCTGACCCCATGGGATCAGCTGAACTTCGAAAGTTCTCAGCTTCGCAATAACTGATTTGATCTTTGCGAGGTAAGTTATCATTGAGGGTTCTCTGGCCTCATACTCTCCTCAGATCTGATTTGCGACGAGCTGAGAGTCTGTCTTGAGACAAACATGCTCGGCTTCCAGAGACATGCACAATTCTAGGCCAGCGATTGCTGCCTCGTATTCGGCTTCGTTGTTCGAAGCTTTGAACGAAATTTTGAGTGCATACTCGAAGGATTTGCCTTCCGGAGAGGTTATCACTACCCCTGCCCCCGAACCATTTACGGTGGAGGATCCATCCGTAAAGACGGTCCAGATTTTCTTTTCTTCGTCTAGCGTCTCCTGGTACGAGCATTCGGCCAGGAAGTCCGCTAGAGCTTGAGCCTTGATGGCCGCTCTCGACTTAGCTGATGCTGAACTCAGTGAGCTCAAAAGCCCACTTGGCTAGCCTACCGGATTTTTCAACTTTGTCGAGGACTTTTTCCAGCGGTTGATCAGTTAAGACCACTATTTGATGGCAATCAAAATAGGGCCTCAGCTTCCGAGCGGCTACCACTACTGCGTAAGCAACTTTTTCAAGTAGGGGGTAGCGAGTCTCGACATCCGTCAGAGTGTGGCTGACGAAGTAGATCGGCTGCTGAACTTTTTCTTCTTCCCTCAACAGTACTGCACTTATAGTGGCTGGGCTGATCGCCACGTACAAGTACAGGGTTTCCCCTTCAGCTGGACGAGCCAGCATAGGAAGTTGAGCTAGATGCTCCCTAAGCTGCTTGAAGGCCTCTTTTTGCTCGTCCTCCCAGATGAGCTCTTTGGTTTTTTAGAGTTTGAGGGCTTTGAAGAAGAGCAGTCCCTTGTCCGAGGCTCTGGAGATTAACCTTGAAAGGGCAGCCATTCTTCCGGTGAGCTGCTGAACGTCCCTCTTTGTTTTCGGCTTGGGAAGATCGAGCGCTGCTTGCACCTTGGCGGGATTGACATCAATCCCTCTTTTACTGACCATGAAGCCGAGGAATTTCCCAGACTTCACGCCGAAGACACACTTCTTCGGATTCAGCTTCATTTGGTGCTTTCTTAAGGTGACGAAGGTTTCGATCAGGTCCGTGACATGGTCTTTATCTTCTTTGCTTTTGACGATAGAATCGTCAACATAAACTTCCATGTTTCGGCCTTTTTTATCGGCGAAAACCTATCCACCAGCCTTTGATATGTTGCCCTCGCATTTTTCAATCCGAAGGGCATCATTCTGTAATTGTACACCCCGGCGTTCGTGACGAATGTTGTCTTTGCTCAATCGACGAGGTTCATGAAGATCTGATGATACCCCGAGACTTTATCCATGAAACTAAGCAGAGCATGCCCACTTGTCGAGTCGACCGGCTGATCAACGCACATTCGGACAAGGGGTATTTGGGTCCGTGAAGTCAACGCACATTCTCCAGGTGTCATTTGCCTTCTGAATCATCACCACATTAGCCAGACATTCTGGATACTGACAGGGTTCGATGAAGCCTTCATCCAGCAACTTTTTGACTTCGGCTGCGATGTCCCGGTTCTTACTTGCGGAGTAATTCCGCTTCTTTTGCTTAAATGGCCGACACGTTAGGTCGACGTTAAGCTTATGGGAGATGAGATTCGGATCAATATCACGCATGTCAGCTGTCGAGAAGGCGAACACATCTCTGTTGTCCCGAAGGAGTTGGATGAGCTCAACACGGACGTTCGGGTCGAGATCCTGTCCGATTGTGATGCATTATTCAGCGTCTCCTTCGGTCAACTCTATGGTTTCAGTCTGCTGATCCAGCTCCATTGCTTTGGGGCCTGATTCTTCATGATCGGGTCTGCTGTCTATATCAGCGGGTTTCCCAGACTTTTTTTTCGGTGAAGGACCAGCTCTATCTTTCCCTGGCGAATTTTCCTTTGCCAGGGAACCTTGGGCTGAAGCACTTAGGCCTTTCGGCTTCTTTGCACTTCGCTCCATTTCTTTTTCTTTTTCCTCCTCATCCTCTTCATCGTCGTCTTCCGATCGACTGGTGGATGGCTTGAGATAATTGCACCTTCGGGCTTCCTTTTGGCTGCCCTCAATTCTTTCGGGGTACCCGGTGTCTGAAACGTAGATCATAATCTGATGGTACATGGAGACTACCCCTTGAATTTCGTGAATCATAGGTCTCCCCATGATCACGTTGTACACTGAAGGAGCGTCGATGACCAAGAATTCGGCCATGACGTTCCTGGCTGCTTCATCGCGGCCGATGGTGACAGGAAGAAGAATCTTCCCATCAGGGTAAGTTGAAGACCCGTTGAATTCAGACACCGGGTAGGGTACTAGCGTGAGGTGTTTGGTCTTCAGCTTAATTTGGTTGTAGGCCTTTCGGAATAAAATATTTGCTCCGCTACCACCGTCAATGAGGGTTCACCAGACATTGTGATTAGCCACCGTGGTGATGATCACCAGGGGATCCTCGTGAGGGTACGTCACCCCCCGACAGTCGGCGGCTATGAACATCATGTTCGACACCGGCGACTGAGGAGGCTGAAGGTCGGTGTTGTTCACCTGGTGGGTCAGCTCCCTAAGGTGACGTTTCCTCTCCCTCCGAGAACAGGTTTCTCCGGAAATGGCTAGGATTGGAGGGTACATCTCCTTTTCCGGTGCCTTGTTGTTTTTTCGGGGGAAGTCAATTTGTTGCCGAGAGTCTTTCTCGGCATTTTCAGCTTTCTTCTCCTCGCGATAATCCGCGAGGTATTTTTTCAAGTATCCCCTTAATTTGGTCCTTCAGCTGGATATATTCTTCGGTGTTGTGTCCAGGGGACTCATGGAATTCACACCACCGATCTTTAGTTTTTTGCTGATACCACTGAGGAAGTGGTCTCGGCTTTTTGTACTTATGTTCGTCCTTGGTCACGCTGTAGATTTTTGCGCGGGGAAGGGCGAGCGGTGTGTACGTTTCGAATCTACCCGTATGAAGGGCAGATTTGTCCTTTTTCGGCTCGGCCGAAGGTGTTTCGGAGGATTTCCCCTTTCCTTTCTTCTGGCCTTGGCCTCCGGACGAAGGTTGTTTTTGTTTCCCAGCCCTAGTTTGAGGATAGGTTTTTGTTTTTTTCCACTCTTCGGCTCGGATGAACTTGTCCGAAGCGTTCAGAGCTTCCTCCAAGGTCTGCGGGGTATGCATGACCGTGAAGTCGAGGAACGGTCCAGATCGCAGGCCGTGCTGTAAAGCAAAAACGGCCAACCCCTGGTCCAGGCTGGTGATGCTAGATGACTCGTTGCTGAAGCGAGTCAGGTATTCTCGGAGACTCTCGGTCTCCCCTTGCTGCAGGCCCATGAGCTCTGAAGTTGTATTCTCTCGGCGGTTTGCCGTAGAAAACTTGCTCTTAAACTTGGTGGACAGATCATCCCACCCAATTATCGAACCTTCCTTAACCCCCTTGGAGATCCACGCTTGTGCGACCCCCTTGAGCGTAGTAGGAAAGTATTTGCACCAGGTCGCTTCGGACCTGGGGTTCAGATGCATATGCCCCTCATAGGAGGCAATGTGGTCCTTCGGATCCGAAGTACCATCATAAGTGATGTGATGGGATTTTAACCGTCGGCACATGCTCTTCCAGAATCCATCGCTCGAACGTAGAACTGGTGGGAAGCATCACGGCCTTTCCTTTGTTACTAGCCGTAGGGAGCGCGCTCCGCCCTCTTAGAGAAGTAGAAGTGGTTTTCGTCCCCGGCCGGGAAGATTCGGGACGAGCCTCGGCACGGTCAGGGAAAGAGAGGCGACTGTGCACACTCAGTTCCCTCGTGCCGAGCCGGTCGTAGACGCTTCGGTGAGCAGACTCTGGCCGAGAGGCAGAGCTGTTGCTTTTGTTGCTCTAGTAATTTTGGGTATTGGAATCCTTGAAGAAGTGTGGGTTCTTTTTCCTTTCCCGCTCGGTCCTCCAAGTATCCTCTTCCCATTTATCCTCCAACTCCTTGAAAGATCGAGGCTTTCCCCCCTCTTGTCCGATTCTCCTCCGCTGATGCCTGCTATGCGGAGGTGATCGGTCACGAGGAGGTGGCATGGTTCCAGCCTTCATGGCCTCCATGAAGACCGCAAGCGCTCTCGCTATTTCCTCGGTCGAGGGCCCCGTTTGAGGGGTTCTCGGCTGAGTATGAGAACGAGAATGGATGCTCAAAGGTGGGCTTCGAGCATTGGAATGACTCGGACGTTGAGAATTCGTCCGTTGAGAATGGTGAGAGGGAGATTGAGTTCTCTCTCTAGACGGCCCCTCCGAGCTGGCCCCCTTCAGAGGAGTGCCTGCTCGGTGAAGGCGACGGAGACGGAGTGGCGAACGGACCTTTCTTAGGTGCCCCGTGACTCTTCTTTGACGAAGATGGGCCACTTCCGTCGGATTTTTTGTTCTTACGGTTCTTAGCCATTGATACTAAGATTGAGTAGAACGATTGAGATTGGCTTAGTTTTTTGAAAGTCTTCCCCACAGACGGCGCCAAATTATTTCAGGTAAAACAATGGGACCTTCGGCAAGGTCCTTTGAAGTGGGATGAAGACTAAATTCGGTCCAAATGATGCTGGGCCGAGGATTTCCTGCACATCAAACACACGTAAACTGGCCTCGGAGGTTGTGCCGAGGAAGGCCCCTCCGATGCCCAAGTCAGTACAGTGTAGAGAGAGAAAGTGTTATGCAGGAGAATTAATTGCTTGAGGCTATTTGTGAGTGAATGCAATGTAAGAGAAGTGAAGGCTTTTATACCTTAGCACAATGAGGAGAAATGGGCTTGGAACCAAGTGGGCTTGCCACGTTTACTAGACCCTTGACTTGACTTGGCATGGATTGGAAGGTTGAACCTTTGACCTTGGGCTTTTAATTGAATCATTTATGGACTAGCCCAATTAGGCTAAATTGGACCCAAACAGACAGTATCCAGACCGCCCACATTCCCGGTTGAAAAAAGTTAATATCGAAGGATATAGTCAAATGTGGAAAGAAATGTTATGTATTTGTTCAGAAATTCCATTGCACTTGAGCAAATGGTCATTGTGACAAATGATATCTCCAAGTGGAGGTGTGAGCCAAAGTTCGACTTGTTGTATGGAATACATCCAACTGCAGAGCTCATAATCTTATAATTTCGATATGTTACAGGCTTGATCCGCCACTGGTTACAGCAAAACTCGGTAGGTGCAGGAGAGTTCTGCATAAGCACAGCAGCTTCCTCGTCGACATTTACTGTATTCTGAAACTAGGGTGCCTCTTATGCTGTCTGCATTTGTGGCCTCTTTCACGTACTCTGCCTACTCCAGTTCCTATGTCTCTACTGTATTGTCGAGTAAAGACTTTGCTTCCTAGAGATAGGGTAATGGTGAGCACACTCGAGTTTATTAACAATCTCTTTGCTTCCTGGAGATAGGGTAATGGTGAACATACTCGAGTCTATTAACAATTTCTTAATATCATAGTTTAATTATCAAGTATCTTACCTTATGATCGACTTAATTTATACTTGGTTAATGTTTTTGAGAGGGTTTTTTTTTTTTTTTCAAATGAGTCACAAGGGCAATACAAATTACAAATGCGAATGGGTTTTAAATTTGTGACCTATCATACACAGGCCCACAATTTAACTACTAGGCTAAAACCTCATTGGGAGTTTTTTTTTTTTTTTTTGGTTGAGGAAACCTCATGGGCAGTTTTGAGAGGTATTAATAGAAGTCAAGACTTCAATTTTATTTTTATTTTATAATTTGAGCAAATTGTGCTTCACCTCGGCTCTAACAGATTTGTTATGCTCAGTTGCCAATAGACAAATATGTTCATAGTCCATCAGAATGCAGTTGAATAAGAGTAATTGGATACAAAGAAAAAAACAATATGATGAATGTGAATGTAAGTCTGAAAATTAAGTTCAAATAAGTGATAACTAGCTGAAAACTACTGTATAAATAAGATTGATAAGCATGTTTATAAAAACAAAGGAGACGCTCAAGATTGTTCTAACTATCGAGGAATTAAGCTTATGAGCCATACTATGAAGTTGTGGGAAAGGGTGATTGAACAAAGGTTGAGGGCATGCACAAGCATTTCAGATAACCAATTTGGTTTTATGCCTGGGAGATCTACTATGGAGGCAATCCATTTGATAAGACAAATGATGGAGTTTTATAGGGTAAAGAAGAAAGATCTTCATATGGTCTTTATTGATTTAGAGAAGGCATATGACAAGGTGCCAAGAGAGATACTTTGGTGGGCAATGTTGAAGAAAGGTATCCCACGAAGGTATGTAGACCTAGTTAAGGATATGTATCGGGATGTGTCAACAAATGTGAGGACATGCGGAGGGTTGACAAAAGATTTCCCTATTACAATCGGATTGCATCAAGGGTCTGCATTAAGCCCTTTTCTTTTTGCAACGGTTCTAGATGAATTAACTAGACCAATTCAAGATGAGGTTCCATGGTGTATGCTGTTCGCAGATGATATCGTTTTGGTGGATGAGACTAAGGATGGGGTTAATGTCAAGTTGGAGCAATGGAGGCAAAGGTTGGAATCTAGAGGGTTTAAGCTAAGTCGGAGTAAGACTGAATATTTGGTATGTCGTTTTGGCACTCAGAGGGGGACAAGCAATGAAGTGGTGAGTTTGGATGGAAAGGATTTGACCATGAGTGAATGTTTTAAGTACCTAGGGTCGATCATCCAGAAGAATGGTGACATTGATCAAGACGTGACCCACAGGATTAAGTCAGGGTGGCTTAAATGGAGAGCGGCCACGGGAGTGTTATGCGACCGCAGCATTCCCTTAAAGTTGAAGGGAAAATTCTACAGGACTGCCATAAGACCAGTGTTGCTCTATGGTACAGAATGTTGGGCTTCTAAGAAAGAGCATATTAAAAAGATGGAGGTTACGGAAATGCGCATGTTAAGGTGGATGTGTGGAAACACTTTAAGAGATAGAATCAGAAATGAGGTTATTCGCAAGAAAGTAGGTGTGGCGGGCATTGTAGATAAATTAAGGGAAAATCGTCTGCGTTGGTTTGGACATGTAAGACGGAGACCCGAGGGTGCACCGGTGCGAAGAGTGGAAGAGTGGGACCATGGAGGGATTAAACGAGGAAGAGGGAGACCAAAGATGACTTGGTTGGAAGGAGTGAGGAAGGATATGAAGTGCATGGATTTACGTGAGGATGAAGTTTTGGATCGTAAGGGATGGAGGAGAAAGATTTATGTTGATGACTACACGGAATAATCAAATTTGGTTCATGTTAGCCGACCCCACTTTTGGGATTAAGGCTTTGATTGATTGATTGATTGATTTTCTTTCAAAAAAATAAAAAAAATAAACATGTTTGATTTGATTGATTCAATATTTATTTTTGGGTAAAGATAAAATTGGAATAAAATATATTTCGTCTACTATAATAGATTAAAAATTAGATGAACTACCCTTTCTTTTTTCCTAAAAAAAAAAAAAAAAAATACCTCTTCGGATTATGAATAATTGACACAGTTTGATCGGTCATACATGTCATTAAATTGTATAAGTTTAACCATCAATATATGAAAATATACATTAATAAAATTATGAAAACGTGATATAATGAAAATACAAGTATATGTTAATATTAATTAATAACAATTTACACCATAACACTTGAATTTTTTATATTAGTATAAATATACGGATAAGAATTTAAGATTAATAGATTAATACTCGTAGTTGATAGTGCAAAGGTTTTTATTTAAAAAAAAAAAAAACATTAATAGTGAAAGATTAAATTGTTTCAATTATTTAAAAACAAAGGGAGTGAAAAGGTAATTAAGTATCAAATAGCTACTGATCTCAGTTACACATTACATTTGTTATTACGAACTTCAACAATAGAATAATAACACTCTCAATAAAAATTAGGTGAGAACATATAAAGCTTTGATTATCAAATGACCATAAACTAATTGTCATGTCTACTAGTATGTGTGGAAATGTCAATTACACTTGCATCTTCGAATAAATTAACAACTCAAACTAGACCTGCACAATACACGGATTAATCTCAATTATTTTTATAATGTAGCTTATAAGTTATAACTAATCATGTTACGATTTTGAAGGACGATGTAGCTAGTTACAAATAAACAAAATTTTCCTACACAAACCTATAAGCTAATAGTAATAAATTGCATTCATAAAGTCCTAGTAATATATTGAAAAAAGTGGTCGACCTTTGAAATTGAAAAGGGTACACACTACACAGTGCCAAACTGCCAATCAAGTGAATCAACCACGATGAGCGGAAAGCCGGAAATACAAAGGCACATCTAGCTGAACCTCACATTACATATGAAAATGATAGCTCCAAAATTAAACCCCCTAAAATTTGAACATTTTTTTAAAAATATAGTGCGCTCCAACGTTCCAGTTGAATTTACACTCCTCGTGAATTTTTGTTTTTCATCAAACGGTCAGGACAATTGGACAAATGATTGATTATTCATGTGAACAAAATTTAATCACCCCGCTTTTCATCTCAAAATCTGTTTCAACTCTTCCAAATGATGGATTATTGGCTACCTGTTTTCATCACTTATATAAACACTCCCACCAAATGGATTTGTAATTCTCATCTCCTTCATTCTTTTGATTCTACCCCTTTGCCTTCCTTGCTTGTTTTTACAAAATCGAGTTAAAACCCACTTCACAAAATGCAGATTCTGAGAAGGGTTCTAATGCTCCTGCTGATTATTTCATTCTCTGGTCAGTTGTCGAAATCCGAAAGGACTGGGGCAACTGGCTCAGGCTGTAATGCAGCTGATAGAGCTGCACTTCTTAGCTTTAAAGCCAAGATAATGAGGGACACAACTGGCATACTCGAGTCGTGGGTGGGCGCAGATTGCTGTGGAGGAAGCTGGGAAGGTGTTGGATGTAACCCGGCTACTGGAAGAGTCACTTCTTTGGTGCTGCAGAAACCTTCTGGCAGTGGCGCTGCTGATGACATTTACATGGAGGGCACCCTGTCACCTGCTTTAGGCAACTTGCAATTTCTTGAGGTGCTGGTGATCAGTGGGATGAACCGCATTAGAGGAAACATTCCGAATACTCTCACTAGTTTAAGATACTTGTCGCAGCTTGTCCTGGAGGGAAACTCACTGGTGGGACCCATCCCTTCAGCCATCAGTCGTCTTCCTACTCTTAAGACCCTCTTGTTAGATGGCAATCGTCTGAGGGGTCGAATCCCTTCTAGCTTAGGAAACCTTAAGGGCCTCCTCCAGCTCAATTTAGCAAAAAATTATCTTGCAGGTCCTATCCCACCTTCCTTTAAAAACTTTCAGAGCTTGCAGTTTCTTGATTTTAGTCACAATTTACTATCTGGGGTAATCCCTGGTTTTATTGGGCAGTTTCACAATCTGACTTTTGTCGATCTTTCTAATAACCAGCTCTCTGGTCCAATACCCATATCACTTTGCAGTCTTACTGCGCTTTCAGATGTTTCCCTGAGCAACAACCAGCTCACTGGAAGGATCCCTGACCAAATTAGTGGCCTTAAATCTCTCACCAGTCTTTCCCTTAGTAACAATCACCTTACAGGTCAAATTCCTGCATCCCTTGCCAAATTAGAGAACTTATGGAACCTGAATTTATCACGAAATGCACTCTCAAATCCTTTGCCAAGTACCCTTGCCAAAGGCTTGCCTTCTTTGCTGTCAATTGACCTGTCCTACAACCATTTTAGCTTAGGGACAGTTCCTAATTGGATCAGGAGCAAAGAGCTTACTGCAGTCCATTTAGCTGGCTGTGGCCTCAGAGGGACTCTCCCAACCTTCACAACACCTACCTCTTTAACCTCCATAGATTTCTCCAATAACCATTTCGTATATGGGATCTCTACTTTTTTAACAAGAATGTCTAGCTTGCAGTTTCTCAAGCTATCTAACAACCAACTCAAGTTGGATGTTTCTCACATTTTATTGCCAAAAGGGATATCTTCTATTGATCTCAGTTCAAACCAATTATTTGGTCCTCTCACAGCGATCCTCAATGCCCACACAACCAGCTTCCTTGAAGTCATTGATGTCTCAAGGAACAGAATCTCAGGCAGTATTCCCGTATTCAGGAAAGGATTGGCCTTGAAAGTACTCAACATTGGGAGTAACAAGATTGCTGGACATATACCAAGCTCAATCTCAAATTTGATTGAATTACAGAGGTTTGATATAGGCCGAAATCAAATTTCTGGAATCATTCCATCAAGTTTGGGTTTGCTGGTGAAGCTGCAATGGCTGGACTTATCTGTTAACCGCCTCACAGGAAGTATTCCAAACAGCTTGCTTGGAATCAAAAACCTGAGGCATGCAAGTTTTCGAGCAAACAGGTTGTGTGGAAAGATACCACAGGGCAGACCTTTTAACATCTTTCCTGCAGCAGCTTATGCCCATAACCAATGCTTGTGCGGCAAACCCTTGCTTCCTTGCAAGGGAAAGAAACCACCTCAAATAGGCCAGTAACTTACTTTGTAACGAAAAATAACCCGCCATCTATAACATTTTCATCTTCACTTGCTGCTCATATGATGCTTTTCATATAGCAGAGTAGGAAATAGGCACAAGCTTTCTCTGATGCTTGCCACAAGCATCCTACATTGTACTTTTACTTTGTTATAAAACTAAATAGCTCTTTAAAGTATAGTCTATTTAATTGTGCAAAAAATGCATACCAACAGTTAACTAATGATACTAAATCCAGATTAAGCGCAGAAAAGGAGATGATAAATATTGGAGACAAATTATGGACTGAAAAAGCATGAACATTTCATTGATGATCATCATTCAGCATAACATCAATTAGAGGAAACATCACTGTTTTAAAAAAGATTCATAAACTACTTCTATACTTTCCTAGCCATAAACAACACCCAAATTTACAAGCTACCCATAACAATCACCATCCCAAAAAAAGACCTACTTCTGGAAGCCTCTAAACATCATGTCAATACACTTATGCATCTTCATCACAGAGTTCTTCAGCTTGAAGATCCTCAGGTTCCTGAACATAAGAAACGAAAAGAAGAGTTAAAATGGAGACAAACTCAGTAAGATAATCACATGGCCAATACTGCAGTAACAATGATACCTCTGCATTATTATCAGCATTGTAAGCCTCCATGGCTTTCTCATACTCCACTTTGAGCTCAGCAGCTTTATCCAGATATGGCTTCTTCTCCTGCAGGACACCACCAAACAACACACAAACTTAGTACCCTCAAAACAATGCAGGGAAAAACTAATGAGCATTCATTCAAACTTCAAATCACTTCACCAAAACTAACCTCATCAGTCATGGACTTCCATTTTGCTCCAGCTTCCTTGGCAACCTCTTTTACACCCTTGGACTCGGGATGCTCCTCCTTGTACACCTTTCGGAAATCCTCCCTATCAAAGATAAAATATAGAAAAACTTCAGCCCAACTTCCCAAGCTTAGAAGGATTAAAAACATTCTGTTAAAGGAAACAATTATCATACATGAAAACAAAGTAGCCACCCATGGGGCGCTTTGGCATGTTAGGATCCTTCACTTTGCTAAGCTTTCTCTTCTTCGACTTAGACTCAGAACGTGCTGCAGATGATGATGGCTTCTTCCTGCAATCATGTTCAGAGAGACTGTTTATTAACAACACATTAAGAACTGTCTGATAACTTTTGAACGATCAAACACAAAATCAAACCTCTCAGCTGGCTTCTTCTTAACCTCAGCTGGCTTTTCAACAACAGTTGCATCTAACAAGCAAACACACAACAAAACTAGCATATTAAGTTCATCATCTGACATCATATACACAAAATAAACTAAAACAAATTAAATCAGATTAATCACAACTCATAAACTGTCTTACCAAGGCTCATCTTGATTTTTGCCTCAATGCTGCAATTGTGCATATCAATAAGAGCTACTGGCACACTGCTGTTGCATTCCTCACTGCCAATTGTTACAAAATAGTCTCAAATCAAATATTTATCTCTTCAATACTGGAAATTACCAACACGACTAAAACGGCATTCAATTCAACTAGCTATGTAAGCATAATTATACCAATAAAATCCATTGATTACTCTTCCATTTCAGAGGCAACAACAGATTTTAGCGCATTTAAAGCAGGAACAAATTAATAAAACTTGAGCAGGGAAAAATTAAAATCAAACAGATGCATAATACATTCTATTTCGCACAAAATTAACATCTCTATTCCTCAATAATCCTCATGATCAATTATAATCATTATCTTTTCAAGAGTTACCACTAAATATCATCAGTCCTAGCAAACTAAACACCAAAATACCACCAAACATTCAACAATCGCTCATTCAAGTTAAAAGCAACAACAAATTCACCATTCTTAAAGCAGGAAGAAAATCAAATAGATTTAAGCAAGCAACATACAAATCTACACAATAAAACATGAGGAACACTCTGGTTATAATCACAAATCAAAAATTAACAACTAAAAATCACAAGTCTACAACGAAATCAAACAGCGAAATATATTCAATAACCTGAAAAAATTAGGTTAAACAAGACAAACAGCAGAAAAATATGAATCGAAAAAAAAAAAAAAAGTAAAAGCTAGGTTGAGATAGAGGGAGAAATATACCAGCGAGAGAAAGCGCTGCCATCCTTAGCACGCTTAAGAGAAAGAGTAGCGGAAGGCGAAGATTCAGCATCTGGAGACTCAGCTTCAACTCTCTTCCTCTGCTTGGGCGGGTTGCTGCTTGTGGATGCCATTTTTGCTTCTTCTTCTAGAGAGAGAAACAGAGAAAGTTGCAGAGAGAGAAATGAAATATGGTGAGATCTGAGAAAATGAAGAGTTGGTTTATAATGAGGAATTCAACTTAAGTGGAGGGAACATTTCCTAATTCTCTTCTCAATTTTATTATTTTCAGTTGGCGCCCAATTGAATTCTACGTCCCGCCTTGTAAGTTGTACGTACAATCAATGGATCGCTGACTTGGCACCATTTATTGGCGTTGGATAGTTGTCATTAATCAACGGTTTCGATTGCTTTGTTTCATTCACTATATTCTATATTATGGGCTCAGCGCCCAAGGCCCAACACTCAACTCCAATGTTAAGTCAACAAGTTCAAACTAATTTTGATGTTATAACAGCAGCTCCTTTTAATTTTCACTCTACTTGTTCACCGTTGGGAATCTGTTGGAACAGAAATAGGTAATAAACTTTTATAATTTACTACACATCTTCATCGACTACTTGCTTTCCCCAAAGAGAGGTAGCAGCAACAGTCTCAGCAAGAGTCCCCGCAACCAAGGAGCCTTGCAAATTTTGGAGTTTGAATTAACCAAAGCTAATGCATTCCGCCGTTCGTCTTCTTCTTGATAATTAAGCATCGACTGCCTATCCCTTTCCTTCACTGATTTTGTCACATTTGAGGGCAACAAGTCTATCCTCAATAAAAGACAATGTAGTCTCTATTTTCTGCAGAGTAACGTCCCCCAAGTCAGTCTCAATTGGAAGTTGAAAGTGCTCAAGCAAAACATGGCATATTTATAGACCCTTGCATTCTGTTTACTTAACATATATGACTATATGAGAGGTTGCACCCTCACTTTCAAAGGGAATAATATTAGGCCAAAGAACAAAACAAATATATATAACTAATAATAAGTACAGTGTACAAGCACTACAAAATGTGCTTCTAATTAGGAACAAAAATAAAAGTACAATTTGATGAAAACACATCTTCAAGTAAATTGCAATAGAACTCTGGTGACAACACAAAGACTGGAATATATATGCACAACTTTGGAAAAACATTTTTTTTTTTTTTTTTTTTTTTTTTAAGAATAAAGGATAGAAAACTTTTATCTTCATCTATTTTCTTGCCGCAGGGCCGGTATAGTTCCGTTCCAGTATCAGGTCAGCAATGTATTTGTCACAATTATAGAATATCGGCAAAAAATACTAGACATATAAGAATTTATAGATGTTATATCAGCCGTTTGGGCCCGTTTCTATATCTCCTCTTCTTCAAATGGATCACGTTCAGGAAAGTCTCCCACCTGGAAAATGAAGGCTCAGGACATATAATGTAACATTTTGACATCATTGAGGTGCCAGCAAATATCCAAATACTTGCAGTATCAGCCAGACAGCTTAATTCATTAAACTAAAGTGAGCACGGACGAAAGTGTTTGAAGAGGCAATAGAAGAGAACTACTCAAACTCCAAAAAAAATTACTTGGTACCCATGATAGATTGACAGCAACTAAATAGTTTTTCGGAAAGCAAAAACTAAATATAACTAACATTCCCAGTAAGCTATTGAGGCATTAAAAAAAGAGAGAGAAATTGAGTTCATGAAAGATAAATAGGACTTATAGAAAGGCATGAAACACTGTATATATGTATAAAAAGGCATGCAAATGAATTTCTTGTACTTACAACTTTTCTAGCATAATTGAGTTGCTAGCAAAAGGATGGGAGTATAGGACAGCTGACAAATCTATCTCAACCAATCAAGTAATCCGAATGAAACTTCTAATAACTAACTAAGTTATCAACCTATTATCATGGTAGATGAATAGGACTTTAATGGTCCTTTCCAAATAAGTGACAGATAATATTGCTGGATTGGCAAAATATGACTACGAACAAACCTGTACTTTATCTGGTCTAACCATCGCACCATGAAGTGTGAACAATCAAAGTGGCGAGTCCCTTTGACCCTGCAACATGAAAAGCTGAAATGAACAGTCTTAACATACAATGGATTACGTTTTGCTGCAAGAATTACTATTCATCTTCAAGTGAAAGTTTCTAACAAAAGAAACACATGGTTATTGGTTACTACAAGGGTTATGATTTGAAAGGCTATCAGAAAGTTTCTACGTGAATAATAGCTGAGGGATTTGGTTACTAACAATCCATCATGCTTCCCCAGTGGTTCATCATACTGAACTCCAACCCAGAAACCAGGGCCTAGATTTTCTGCTTGGCTGACATATTTCACAATACCACGTTTGTCTCCTGGCTGAACTTGACATCTATTCCCACCCGAAAGAAAAGTAAGAAGCTATAGGTAGGCACAATAGCATACTGCTTTGAGCCAGCTAGTCAACCAAAAACATAAATACGTAGTTAAAAAAAAAAAACAAAAACAAAAACAAAAAAAAACAAAACCTACACCAAAAGACAAGAAATGGTTACATTGGTGAATAGTCATAAACCAGCTAGTCCAGCTTATACAAAGCTGTTTTCATGCATTCAAACATGAAATAATACCAGCAGTGATAGAGTATAATGCATAGGGCCCTTTTGATTACACAGAAACACGAGAAGAGCAGTTTCAGGGATGAGATTTCATAAATTTAATGAATCTCAAATACTCAGCACATAATACAAAATTGTTCACAGGCTACGTGAGAAAGTGAAGAATAAGACATCCTTATAGTGAAAGTTGACAAATGATGATAACATATAACTAAACGAAAGGTTCAATAATAGCATCAACAATCCTACACAAGGTTTAGGGATTCCTGAAAGCAGTTAGAGGGGAAAAAAAAGGTGAGGAGAGGGGGGGGGGGTATATTGAATCAGTCCATATAATACAAGTACAGGTGATCTTGAAACCAATTATGTTGTTATAAAAGCTAAAACTGAGAAAACCAAAATATCATCCAAATGAAGAACCAGCAAAGCATCACAATATACCATACAACATCAATTCAGTTAATTGCCCAATAAAATCCAAAAGTTTAAACATTAGAAAGTGAGCAAGGGGCATATCAAGGTATTTCTTGATATCCTATTGATAGAAGGAGATAGAATGGAAAGAAAATGAACATTTCTTTCACTAATCGAAAGTTGCAGCACAGATATTTGCTAGAAATAAGAATCAAACAGTAAATTCAAGGCATTTAACAGGGATGAAGTAGCCCAAAATAGGCTGTATTGATATTCAAGGGGAAATCAACACAACTTCCTTCTTTCGAGAGGAAGGAATTCTCTCCCAAAACTTCTGTTTACAACTTTCTGAATCCCTAACTCACATACTCCCTTCTCAATAAATTACAAGATTCCCTCTAACAAAGTAAATTACCTCTTCTTGTAACAAACTCTCCAACTCTTTCCAGCTCAACACTCAAGTGGCTGAATTGAATCCAGCCTTCCTACGAGCATAAGTGTATTGTATTTTGGCTTGGAGCTACTGGGCTGATTCCTTGCAATATTTCAGATTGGCTGTAAGTTATAAGTTATATTGCACTTGACTTTTCAACACACACACACACACATAAAGAATGTAGTAAATAGAGAATGTTAAATGAAAACTCTAAGAATGCCAAATATCGAGTGGTTGTTATATATGGTAAGTACAACAAAATCGCTATTAACATTCTACTCTCATTTTCAATATCTTTTTACCAAGGGGCCTGAAAAGGAATCTGGTGACTAGTGTCTAAGCCGCTGATTTGAGGGCTAGTATGCTCTTCTTTAGCCCCTAAACATTTGTTTGTACGCCAAACATGAAGAAAGAATCACCTCATTACATCATACGATAGCAGCCCAGTATAAAGTGCAGCTACATGTCAAGTGACAATGTGACATACAGCTCCACAAATTAAACAGAGAAAGACTGAAAGTGCTAATTGCTAAGAACAGAAAATAACTAACCTTGATATTTGCACAAAGATCTTCTATGCAATTTTCAGGTTAACTGCATAAGAGAAAGAGCAAAAAATTGTCAAAAAATGCAGGTTTTGTAATCACATTCAGATCAATTTGAGAGTTACACATTTACACCAGTATTAGTAAATAAAGCTAGATGAATTAAGCACATTTACATGTACAAATTTTAAATTCAGGTAAATGGACAGTTAACAGAAATACAACAGAACATACAAGATGAGCTCACAAAGATCCCATACGCATAGCAATATCTTCAAGGCTTACCTTAGTACTGGCACCTGAAGGGCTTTTAAGTTCTAACTTTTCCTTGAATTTTCTAAAAGCACCTACAATATCAAAGTATCCAAATTAAGAAGGGAAGCAGAAAAGAAGTCCAGAACGATTTCCTATGATTGCTTGGCAGCACATTTGGGGTAAAGAATATGCACAAGACTAAAGATAGTCTAGCCAACATATTCTTAAAATTAGTTAAAAAAAAATAAAATAAAGTTGCATCAATGATCATACATTACATAAGCTAAGAAATACAAAATATATTCAAGATATTACAGAAATATGGATTATAAAGTACTCCCTCTGTCCCTATTTGTTTGCTCCATAGGCAAATTGTGCTTTATTAAGGATTGAACCAAAGTTTGCAAGTGGGTTGGAGGTATCCTTATCTTTTATAGTTTTATTTATGAGTGTGTGCAAGTGGGGTTGATGGTGGGACATATTACCAAATAAGGAAATGGAGTAATCTTTAAGGAACATCCAAATATGAAATATGGGGCAAACAAATAGGGACAGAAGGAATAGTTTTTAAGGTACTTGTCATCACCTTGTTTATAGGCTTCATCGGAAATTTTGTATTTCTCCACCAAAGACGTGTCTTCCAGCCACCAGAAGTTACTGATGTTGGGTCAAGATCTACAACACGCAGCCGATATCTTTTGTGAACCCTTAGGAGGGGAAGAAAAAAGAAAAACATTAAAATTAATTTCATCTAATTTAGATAACATACACAATATCAACTTTACGGGTAGCTATTTACCCAACCATTGGAGAATAGAACCCAAAGGATCTTGCATTATTAGTGAGATCAACCATTTTAGCTCCTAAGTCATCATAAAGCTCAAGGGACATTGAATCAACAGTGGTACCACATTTTTTCCAAAGCTTCTCTTTCATGGCTTCCACAGTCATCTGACCACATATATCACATTAATTTTATCTGAAATACGAAGTCCCAAATGACCCAAAAATCCTTGCATATAAAGCTTTTAGGTAGATATAAGTCCGAAGAAGTAAAACAGAATTATTCAGCACAAAAGCCCTTATATTATAAATACTTGTCAGTTGTCACCCTATTCACCTCCAAATCACAATCAGCAATTACCTGATGAGGTGTTGCAATGCTAGTGAGCTAAGGCAGTTGAATGGACACCTCTGATCACCTGGATTGTGAAACTGATATTCGAGAGAAGAGTTAGATGGCGCTTCAATAGCGATGTTAGATTACCATTTCTCGAAGAGATGTGGTGGGATCTAATGTAATGATTGTGAGATTAAATATGTCATCTCCTACAAACAAACCTTAATATAAGACTATGAAACAAACTTAAATGGACATACTCAAATAAAATTGATACTAACACTAAGGGACGAAAGGAGTATCAACAAGGTCACATTGTTTTATTAAGGACCATGAGAGGCAGAGACTATCACTAGTATAAGTTGTGGAAACTATGTACGAAGTAGTAATTACATGGTATTTGTAGATATAATTTGGATTCTTTATTAAAATTCTATGAAAAGCCTATATTTAAGATTATGGCTAAATGATTAACTATAGGAAAATACAAGTTGATATATTTGATTAATGAAATTCTTTAATCAAGAGGGACGAATAAGCATTGTCATAAGTTTTTATTGTAATATTGTTATAAATTCAACAATTTGTAAATTGAATTATCGACATCGTTAGTTCTCCCTCCGTCCTCCATGCTCGGCTATTGTTTCCTTCTTCTCCCTCCTCCATTGAAGCTTACTCCTTCCTCCATGCATGCTCTATCACTGTTTCCTCCTTCTCCATCCTCCATTGAAGCTTAATCCTTCCTCCATGCTCTGTTACTATTTCCTCCTTCTCCATCATCCATTGAAGCTTACTCCTTCCTCCATCTTCCATTGAAGCTTTCTCCTCCTTCCTCCTCAACTAAAGCTTCTGCCTCTTCATTATTTTTTCCCCAATTTCCACCATTGTCGAAACCAAACTTGAAAATCAAGCTCAATGGCAATTTCAATGGAGGACGTGGTCACCCCCACCCTTGGGGTTGACTATGCTCTTAATTGCACCCTTTATTTATAGGGTTTTCGTTTAATTTGGCGGTAGAGATGGTGGTGTCATCAAAATTGAGATGAGAAGGATGGTATCGGTTAGGGATGGCAATCCAGTCCGGATCCGACCCTACTCCGCCCTGATCCGAGGTAAAAAAATTCGCTCTGAGGTCTGAGAAAAAAGTAATCTGAGTTCGACTCCGTTAAAATAATCCGACTCCGAGTCGAAGGAGGGTCGGAGTCGGATCCCACAAAAAATCCGAGAAAAAATTCAACTCCGACAAATGTCCGACCCTCACAGATTATCCAACTCCGACTCCGATAAATAGTGGATTTTTGTGTGGGTCATGGTGGCATTGGGTGTGGGTTGTAAAGGACCAAATAGCCCAATTTTTCAAAGTATATTGAATAACGAAAAGTCGGGTTGGATCGGAGTCGGAGGTCGGATAATGAAGTCGGAGTATCGGAGTCGGATGTCGCAGACAGAGTCGGAGTCAAATTTAGTCTCCGATTTCCTGTAGGGTCGGAGTCGGATTTAGCATAATCCGCTCCAAATCCAACCCGTTGCCATCCCTAGTGTCGGTGGAAGGTGGACACAAGGAAGGGGGAAACTTCAGTGGTGGTGTCAAAGGAGTAAGGGTCTGTTGTGTTCAGCTTAATTTCAGTTCAGTTCGGCTCCAATCAGTTTAGTTCAGTTCTTAATTTCTTTCTCTCATAAACAATTAATTTCAGCTCTATTCAGATCATTTCAGTTCCTAATTTCCTTCTGTAACACCCTCGATTTACTAACTAATAATAAACAAGAATTAAAGGAAGAATAACAACTTTTAAATAAAATTGCGGAAGCATACACCTAAATCGGAGGTATCACCGTCACACTCGACATCCTGCCAAGTGTTAAGGCTTATAAAATCCCAACAATACAACCCAATAAATCTAAGTGAGCTATTTATACAACTTTACAAACTTGTTATAACAGACTAATTGAAACACTTGAGCTCCTTTAGCTACGATCATTTGCTTAACCTGCTTAGAAAATCTTGACTGCTCACCATTAAGGACAAATTCCAAAATAGATCGTCACAGGGCCACCATAAGAAAAAGACATGGCCGCAAACACAAGTAGCACAACAAAACAACACACATGTCAGCAAAAAGCTAAGTAATCACCACATATCAGAACACAGAGTATAATAGGATAATCAACATTACTAGCTCAATTAAATAATGTAGTTTAAAACTACATTACACATTGTACTTCGAAAATAACCTTGTCAGACTTAACTTTGAATAATAATACAAACCTTCACTCAATTAACTCATTTATCCCATAAGTGTGCCATGCTCTTTGTTCTATACCTAGCCTTGGACATGGGTAATTTGAATAAATAAACCAACAAGTATTAAACTCGAATACTCTCAATAACCAAAAAACACCTTAAACCAGACCATATACGGGTCAAATCCCATTGTAGGGGACCATAGAAAAATAATAAAGATTGTACCTCATTCTTAACTCATGATTATTATCTCCTTACCAACATGCCAAGGACTATGGTCTATAATGCCGAGCCTCAAACCAAAAACAAAATAATAATGTTCACTCTTTTGATCTCATACTTTGATCAAATAATCATTCACATGATAATAAATGATATCTCAACAATGGCATAGGTTCCCAAATAACATAATAATTCGATTCATAAAACGTCTCAACTTATAGGGAAATAATTCTAATACCCAAATATAATCAATTCTCAACCCAATATTATATTAGTAACCCTAAACCTCGAAACAATACTCCCTAGAACAATATTAAAACCCTAGCATAATCAATTATAAACATAAAAAAAAAATTACAATATTCAAATCCAATCTAACCATATAATATCATAACAATTAATCATATATATATATATATATATATATATATATATATATATATGTACAAGATTTCTAGTAATAAATCATACAATTCACATATAATTATACGAAATATAATACAAACAACTCTAATATAAGGTTCGTGTAATTACATATAGTAAATAATATAATCAAATTAATCAAACATCATCAAAGAAGTCTATGTGATTACCTTCCGATTAGTTACAATCGAACCACAACATTCAAGACAAAGTATATGCAGTGTCGTTGCAATTTGCGGGCTTTAATTTTACAAATCCAATGGAGTTTGGAGAATGAAATATTGAATGGAGATCGGAGAATAATAACGAAAGAAAAACTTTAATGAAAAATCAAGTTTGGGGTTGGATCATGGAATTCATGCACAAAAGGATTTCGGCAAACTTTTTTTTTTCTTTAATAATATATCTTTTGAGGGTTAATAATATTTATAGGGTTTAAAATACTTTATGTATGCTTAAAATTGTAGAGTCCTATTTTCGTCAAAATAAATAAATAAATAAAATAAAATAAAATTGTAGAGTCCTATCTAAAAAAAATAGGGTTTTTAAAACTTTACAAACTCTAAATAAAAAATGTGAGATTAGAAAAGTTATATAATAAATAAAAATAAACTATATTTTTATAAAATATATTATATAAAATCATAAAATATTCGGGTAATACACCTTCTCTCATAAACATTCATTTCGGATCTATTCAGTTCAGTTTTCAATTTCCTTCTCTCATAAACAATTCATTTTAGCTCTATTTAGTTCAGTTCCTAATTTCCTTCTCTCATAAACAATTCAATTTAGTTCAGTTGTTTTCAGTAAATCAAAACAGGCCCTAAATCCCGTTATTTCTCTATAACAATGACATAAGTATAGGGGTAGATTTCTAGCTTTTATATTCATAACAATATAATGCGTAGGTGTTTTTTTTTTTTAATTAATACACAAGTATGCTTAATAATGAATATCTGTATTATAAACATAAAATTGACTAAAAAAAATGTAGCAAGTCACGTAACCCAGGTGGAGCAATGACATTCAGTTAGGTAGATAAATTGTTTATAAGTGCCGTTTGACTATCTTTCATTAAAAATGATTTTCCTTTTCTTGTAAAAAAAAGATAAAAAAATGACATTCAATTTATTCACGACATACTTGAAATTTGGTTTCCCAATATACTACCTCCGGTCTAATTTACTCGCAACAATTTCCTAAAAATGGATGGTTCAAATTACTCGCAACAAATTTTTTTCTTTTCTTATTTAGTATGTTTTTGGGTGGTAAATGACCAATATACCCTTACTTTTTTTTTTTATATAAACAACCTTATTAAATTACAAATCAATTTTCATTAGATTAAACTCCAAGCTTAAATAATTAAACCCTCATGCCCTTTAATTTTCCTCCTCCAACCCCATTTTCATGGTGGCTTCGTGGGGTTAACAGCGGCAGGGTTCGTCGGTGTTGGGTAGTTTCAGGTCGTGGGTTTCAGATCGGCGGCCTCATGGTTTCAGATCAGCGGGTTTCAGATGGTAGGTGTTTTACATGTTGGTGGTTGGTAGACGGTAGGTTATTGGTGCGGTGGGTGGTAGATCGTGAGTGCGGTGGGTGGTAGATGGTAGATCGTGGGTGCGTTGGGTGGTGGGTGGTAGATCGTGGGTGCGTTGGGTGGTGGGTTTCGCTGGGTTGGTGGGTTCAAGGGTGAGTGGTTTCGCTGGGTTGGTGGTGGTGGTGGGTTCAAGGCTTTTCGTGGTTTTGTGGGTTTTTCAGATCTGTGGGTGACAGGCTAAAGTCATATCACATAATCAAAAATAATTCCTAAATCCTCTAGCTAAAGTAGATTGAGAAGTAGGGTCGAATCCACAGGGAAACAAGTCTTTCTATTCCTAATTAATTAAAATAATCTAAATTATTAAGTAACCAAATTATAGATATGATGAATTAAACTAAGGGAGATAAAAGTAAGGAGAAATCAATAAATAAAAGCGTAGGATATAAGTTCACCAATAAACAATATTTCAGGGTAAAATATAACAATCAATCACCAATGCAATAAATTAATCAGATTATAAAGGGTTTCGCTACGTATTATAATCACAGGATTAATCTACCGGTATTAAATCGCATCTCTCGAATCTTGACTTAACCATTTATAAATTAATCTGCCTATTGAAACTAAGCCTAAACATCAATTCTCATATCTCGAATCTCGAATCAATATTGCATAACTCATACAATTAAACCAAGCCTAATCAATTGCATAACATTAAATCAATCAATAGGAAATTAATCAAGCATTGATAATCAACAATAATAAATTACCCCTTCATATTATTTATGGATCCCCACAACCCTAGAAAATAATCTACTCACACATATTAAAATCTAAACTAAACAAAGCAATTAAACAAGACATGATAAATCAAAGCAATTAAATTACTAGAAATGAAAAGGAAAGAAATTGTTACCAAAATTAATGGAAATAATGAATTGCATAAACCAAGAGTTGTAGAGAGAGAAACAAGAGAGAAATCTAAGCTTAAAACTAAGTATAAGAATTTACCTAATGAAAAGAGATGATTGTCTCAAAACTAAACAAAACGTATTTATACAATCTTAAAATTCTAATTAAAATCTAAGTAAAAAAATCTTCGGAAAAACTCCTCCAAAACATGCGCCCGGTCGGGCGCCATCTTGCCGGGCCGGGCCCGCCTTTTCTTGAGGGGAGCTTCTCTTGCGCCCAGTCGGGTGCGAAACAGGGCGAATAGTCTTCTTTGTTCTTCCGCCTTGCCGGGCTGGGCACGCATTCGGGCGTCCCATCCGGTCGGGCGGAGCTCATAGCAAGCCTTGGACCTCTCGTTCTGGGCTACTAACTTAGCCCAAACTCGTTTCTCCTCCTTGAGGCTTTAATCACTCGGTCCCATTGCCTCATTTCTTCGATGTCGAATCCTTAAACACCGGTTTGATGATTCTAACCGGCCTTGGGCTATGAAAGGTGATCGTGCTTCTCTAATGCTCGTAGTGGCTCCAAATAAATCCGAGAAAATGCTCTAAACCTGCAATTTTCTATAAACCAATACCAAAACTACGAAAACACTAGAAAACACATATTAGTAATAAAAGTGGATCTAAAGAGCCAAAAATACTCCTAATTATGACCAAGGGATGGGGGTAAATCACTATATAATATAGTCATATAAGTGGGTTTTCAAGGGTGGTACGGTGAGTTGCGGCAGTTGGGTTTTCCTCGATTCATAGGGTGGTGCTGGGTGCGTCGATGGTGCTGGGTTTGTGGGGTTCGGTCCTAGGTAAAGGTGGGCACGGGCCGTGCCGACACGCGGGCGGCACGGGCCCGGCACGGAGGCCCACCTGTGGGCCGTGGGGCGTGCCGTGAACACAAATTCCAGATTTGGCACGGGCACGGTGCCCGGCACGTGGTACGCCCGGGCACGACACGACATGGCACGAGGCCCGCCAGGCACGGCACGACCTGTGCCAACTAGCCGTTGGAAGTAGCCGTTTTCCAACCGCTCTAAAACGGCTAGTTTTTAGCCATTTTTCCCACCCAAAATCCCTATAAATACCCCATTTCTTCCTCCAAAATTTTCACAATTCATCAACTCATCTCTTCTCTCTTATTCTCTAATATTCTTATTCTCTAATTCCTACAATCTTACTCTCTTTCTATTTTGTGCAAAGAAAAAAAAAATTCCTACTCTCTTATAAATTTTACATTTTTACTATTATTAGTCTACTACCAAAAAAAAAAAAAAAATTCTTATATTTACACTCGGGAAATTATAAATTTGGGAAAGCAATTGAAGCGTCATTGTAAGATCTAACTCAACTTTATTTTAATTTGTTATTGTTATTGTTATTGTTATTGTTGTTGTTGTTGTTGTTATTATTATTATTATTATTTTTATTGTTGTTGTTGTTATTAATGTTATTATTGTTTTCTTGGAAGTTGGAACAACTTAATTATATAAAAACTACTTTCTATCTTTATTGTGGATAATTTAGATTGTTAGTGAAATCTGTCTAAGGCGGGACTTGGGCTCAGGACAACGTCGTTCCTAACCTCTCCTACCTGGGATCTCATTGACCTAAGTAATCTACTATTATTATAATTATTTTTGAAAACTTAATTTATATAAAAACTAGTTACTAATTCTTATTGCTATTGTTATTATTATTGTTGTTAATTGTTATTATTATTGTTATTGTTATTTGTTATTTGTATTATTATTGTTGTTGTTATTATTATTAAATATCATGGCATCAAATCCGAGCACTTCCTTCTCCTCTAGAAAAGCCAAGTCAAAACGTAGGGAATCACCAAACCCAAATACTTCAATGCCCCCCTAACACCTTTCCCTCCCCTAACATGCCCTTTCACTCCCCTAACATGCCCTTTCCAAACACTTCCACCCCTTTCTTTCATCCCCAAACCACGGAAGGGCACGAACAAATGGATGATATGGCTCCTTGGACTATGCCTAGTTTGGGATTTCAACAAACCCAATTCTCACCTCATTTATACGGATCACAACATGAATTTTCTATTCCTAGTAACCAAGGTAGCCAACACACAAGCCTCCGGGTCGAGTGAACAATCCACCCAAATGCCTAACACCCAAAATCCTAACATATTAGAGTGGTGTACTGAAGAGGAATTTGCTCAAACCAACCGAAAGAGTGAAGTATGGGCACATTATCAATTGAGTAAAAATGGAACCAAAGCCCGGTGTCGGACTTGTAGTAAAATTTTCTCGGCCGATACCAAGCTAAGGGAGGGACGGGACACCTTAGTAGACATTCAAAAGATGTGGTGGACCATCTAATGATCCAACCCAACCCAAAATTTCTCAATTCCATCCACAAGGCTTCATTTACAGTTATGAGAGAGATAGGGATGAACTTGGGAGAATGATTGTTCATGCCGAACAACTTTTTCTTTTCGCCGAAAATGATGCCTTTAACAACTACATTAACCGAGCACTACAACCCAAATACAAAAAAATCTCCCGAACCGTTCGATCTGCTGCCATGAAGAATTATCAAGAGTATAAATTGAAATTAGTAAATGAATTGGCTAATCTTCCTAGTAGAGTTTCTTTAACTGCCGATGCATGGGATAATGGATACGGACTTCACTATTTATGTGTTACTTGTCATTGGTTGGATAATGATTGGTTGTTACAAAAACGCATCATTCATTTTAAAATGCTTGAATACCCTCATACCGGTCTTAACATTTCTCATCATTTAATGGAAGCCATTGATGCATATAGTCTTAGGGATAAAATCATGTCTTTAACTTTCGATAATGCAACTTCTATGACATATAGTGCGAATTTGGTTAAACCCCAATTGACCGATTTAGTATTAGATGGAGAAGCGCTTCATATTAGATGTATTTGTCATGTTCTTAACTTGTGTGTGAAGGATGGAACACAAGCAATTGGTCCATTTTATCACAAAATAAGGAATGCTATTATGTCTATTAATAGCTCTAACTTGAGATATCAAGAATGGAAAGGTTTTTGCAGGCAACAAAGGATAAAGACTATAAAAATAGCACCGGATTGTCCAACTAGGTGGAACTCCACCTATGAAATGTTGAGTCGGGCAATCGAGTACAAGGTTCATTTAACACTTTTTTATAATATGAAATTTCCACAATGTGCTTTACTAGAAGATGATTGGACTAATTGTGAAAAATATATGCAGTTTTTACAATTACTATATAGTATGACACATTGTTTTTCTTCTGTATATAATCCTTGTTCCCATTCTTTTCTTAGCAATGCATGTTTACTTGCACAACTTTTTGCCGAACACCGATCGCAACATGATTATCATGGATATCTTCCAGCTATGGAGGAAAAATAGCGTAAATATTACACTAATATTCTTATGATTTATATTTTTGCTTCTATTTTAGATCCTAGGCAAAAATATGATGGCACTTTTTTTATTAATTGATATTTATTATAGTAACATGAATTTTGAAGACGATGTTGAAACTTTTAAAAATAAGATGACTAATGAGTTTTTCTCTTTATATAGAGTTTATGAAAGTAAATATGGAACCGTGTCTCGATTTGCTCCTTCTCAAACATCCAAAAACGTAAGTAAACAGGCCAAAGGTTTATTTGCACAAGCTGCTAACATGATGTCCAAGTTTCCAGGTACGGAATCATCATCAACTAGGAGAACACAAAGCAATGTTTCGGAGTTGCAAATGTACCTAAGTTACGACTTTATGAAAGGCATGGACGATGAAGAGAAGTTTGGCCTCAACATCCTTGATTGGTGGAAATCACAAACCATGAAACATCCAATTTTGTCGGCAATGGCTCGTGATATTTTTGCTATCCAAGTCTCCTCCGTTGCCTCCGAAAGAGCTTTTAGTGCGCCGGGACGGGTTTTAGACGATACAAGAACAAGATTAAAACCCGAAACACTTGAAATGTGTGTTTGTTTCAAGGATTGGTTGGATGCCGAAACTCGTTCTCAAGATCGTACTTATGCACAAAACGACGACGATGAAGGAACGTCGACTTCTTTTAGTTCTCATACTTCTCAATCAACTCAATTGGCCAATGAACTTGAATCACAAGAAGACGAAGACGAATACGAAGACGAAGACGAACAATAATAATTACATTATTACATATTTATATTATACACTATTGTACAATTTTTGTATTATCGAACTTTGTATTCCGTATAATAAATGAAGTTATTCACCAAATATTGTACGATTTTTAATTATCATTAATTATTTGTATTATCTATTTATCGTACCGGCTACCGGTATATAATAAAATAAGTTATTCTTCAATTTTTTGTGTTTTCGGATTATCACACTCATAATTTTTTTTTTTATTATATGCATTGTTGTTTTTTGCTAAATTAATAAGATTGTTTTTATTTGTTTATATAAACTTAAACATAATTAGATAAATAATTTATATAACCTTAATTAAAATAAAGTTGTTCAAAACAAAATATATTAACATTAACATAAACATAAATTAATCACATTATTTATATAAAATTAAGTTGTACTAAAAAATATATATATCGTTTTTTATTTACATTTATTATTAAAAAAATAAAATAAAATTAAGTGGCACGGTTTGGCCCGCGGCCCGACACGGCACGGCCCGCGGGTTGGGGTGTGCCAAAATTAAGTACGGCACGGCACGGCCCGCTGCGGAGCCGGCACGACATCCCCCCACCGCGGCACGGCATGGCCCGTTGCCCATATATTTAGTCTTGGGTGGTGGTGGTGGTGGGTGGTTTCGGTGATGCTCGGTGGTGTCGGTGGTGGTGGGTTATTTAATTTAATTAAGGTTGAATTTTTTTTGATTGGATTAATAATTAAGCATATATCCTTATTTTTCAATAATTATGCTTTTAATTTTTTAACTTGGGAATCGCAAATATGTCCTTTGTTGCGAGGTAGTATATAAGAATTGAATTTCCGAAATTGTTATAGTGAGAGTCATGTAAAGCATGGGCTCGAAAAAAAGTACTTGTAGACTTGTCACTTGTAGTAGAATAGGGTTTACAGTTTTACACTAACAGAGCCAATCAAGTTAATTCTCTTTCTCTTGGTGATGTCGTGCATTTTCAATTGAAACCAGGATCTTTGGAGGAGAGAGAATTTCACAGAGAACTCAACTCAATTTTCTCAACTTTGCACCACTCTCTACTCCCACACTTTCTCTCTCATCATGCTTCTTCTTCCATTCACTGTTCTCATATAAACCCCTAATTATCGCACTAAAATTCCCTAATTACCTCATCAAAATACCTAATTTACAAGCCCAATTTGCCGCCATTTTTATCCAACTGCTTAATTTTACTCTCAGATTACTGGAATTTTGGTAATTGCAGCCACTTCGTTTGGTTTGTTAAAACCTAGATTTTTTCGGGTAAATTCTTTTCTTTACTTCTATTTTATATCTTTTGCCCTTAATGATTGCGTCATTTTATTTATTTTTTGATTCATGCAACGTAACCCCTAATTTCTTTTTTAATTTTCGGAAAATTTGGTGTTGATAGGATTTGGATAGAGTTTTATTATGTGATTAAGCCGTTTGATTGTAATTTACTTGTCAAAGTTTGGATTTTTAAGCTTTAATCACTAAAATATTTAATGTGCAATATTTAGTTAGGGCATGCAAGATGGTTTGAGTGGTTCTTTCGGATTGTTTTAAGGGTTTTATATTGATATAGTGTACGAGTGCCTAATTTGAATGCTGATTTCGTATGCTCTTGTTTTGATCTGCTTAATTTACTTAGCTTTTTGTTAATATTGAAAAATCTTTGTATTTGGTGTGAAAATGCTGCTTCTTTCAGAACGTATTTGTACGATGAGATTACTAGATGTCTGATGATGGGAATAATCAACGTGGAATTGTAGAATCTACTCGGCGGTTTTATTCACTCTTTAGTCAATGGATTTCCAGTTTAACGTTCAGGCAGCTTGCTGATCTGGTGAGTTTATAACACTGACAAACTATGTGGTACCATGTTCTGCTGTTCCTACTATTTGTGGTTGTTGACAAATATGACATTTATTTTGTAAAGTCGAAGCACCTCATATGACAAATATGTATGGAACTGCAGGTCAAGTCTTCTTCTTCTAGCACCTCTTATTATAACTTATCTGAGGAACAAGGAAATCAGAGTCAAATATTTTTGGATAGAATGGAGACTATTGATATTACATCATCAGGAAGCGACATTGACTTGTCCTCCGATGAAGATGACACTGTGGAAGTACCTCAACCTGAATTCTCGTATTCTAGTAGTAAAAGAGTTCTACCAAGTTGGACTAGAGAAAAGGGTCAGCAATCAACTCTCAGGACTTCAATGTTCAATTTGCTTGTCAATTTTTGGGTGGTTTCCAATGTTATATTTTATCTTGTAGGTCCTCCAGAGGCATCTTCTAGCAGAGGAACATATTCGCGTGCTGGCAATCATCAGGGTGAATCCGCTCCTAGCACTAGCTATGGCACAAGTAATCGAGCCCTGAATTCCCGAATTGGTGTAGGAAATGGAAGTAGTTCTCAGCCAAGGAAGAATGATGAAAAGTCAAATAGGAATATATCCTTGTATGCCCGTGATGCAGATCATGAGCAACACCTAAATAAGAGGGTCCTCCCTCCTTACCCCCCATTTTCTGGGTCGCAGACTAATCAAAGCAGTTCTTGGGATAATTTAGCCAACAATCGTGGGTATCTTAGTAGGGGAAGTGCCGACGATGGTTTTATGTATGATAATAACCATCCTCGCATTCTTCCTCATACTTTGGCGCGTGGAAGGCCTGGTTCATCATCAGATCATACTAGTTCAAGTGACCCTTACCAAAATGTGGGGTTTGGAGAAGATAGGGTTTTAGGAGACGAAAGAATAATCTATCAAGCTGCACTACAGGTACCCTTCCTATCTCCTTGCCATTTCTTTGTGGTATGTTGCTTCACATAATTGTGCTCTGTTCCCTGAAAAGTGCCTCATAAAATGATGCGCTTGGTACTCTTTGGGGGTACTCTAGCTTGTTCTGAAATTCTCTTTATATGTAGTAGTATAATACTAGAATGGATGCCAGTCTGTTAAACTGCTGTGAGCTTGTGGTGAGCTTTTTACTGCAGAGTTGTTACCAATGGTGGTCAATTAATTTCTCTACTTATTAGGAACATGTTTTGGTCCATTAGAACTCTTTAGGGGTGCTCTAGCTTGTTCTGAATTTCTCTTATATGTTGTAGTATAATACTAGAATGGACGCGAGTCTTTTAAACTGCTGTGAGCTTGTAGTGAGCTTTTTACTGCATGAGTTGTTACCATTCTTACCAATGGTGGTCAATTAATTTCTCTACTTATTAGGAACATGTTTAGGTCCATTAGAAGCTGCTTCCTTGTTCTCCCAGGAGTAACTTTATGCCATCTTCCCATGCTATTTCAGTGGTATTATTACTGGGTATTTACATTTATCCTTCTTTTTATACACATGGGAGCTGAATTTTATCAGAATCTCTAGACATAAAATTTATATTGTTCATAACTTGTATTTATATCATTTTGTTTATATGGCACCCTTAGAAGACATTGCTCTTGAAATATATGGTGTATATAAGATGGTCCTTTGTTCCAAAATAAATGCCCCAACTTGATTGGCATGCCGACACGGAGCTTTGACTAATAATATCTTGAATCATCAATAAGTATAAATGATACGTACTAAATAGTTGATGTTAAAAAATTACACATTGTGACAATTCTAATAGGTACCCACTTAATTATGTTTAATTTTATATATAAAGCACAAACATTGGTAAAGTGGTGTACATGAAGTAATAAATAGTTCAAAAGTCAAATTGAGTCATTTATTTTGAATCGGAGGGAATATTAAATTAATGGCTCAAACATTTGTATCTCATCAATTTTGTAAGTGTTCAAATTATTGCAACACGAATTACTAGGCTATTTAAGACTCTTACATGAACATAACTAACATAACAAACATTACTTGCTCTTACAAACAAAACCTAAAAAGCAGTATTGTTCTTCAAGTTGTTACTTGATTAGTTGGAAACTTGGAACCACTTTGTAGGTAGCCAAAACCTATGACATATATGTTTCTCATTTGCCCCTTTCCCCTTAGGGTGAAGGCGTGAAGCTGTAACCACTGAAAAGATCTCCTTGAAACCTATGGAGCTTGAAAGAAAGAAAGAAAGAGAAAGAAATGATTTAAATGAAAGGAAATTAATATTTCAGAGAAAAAGAACTCCAATTCTCTTCTTATTAGGGAAGATACCCGTACTTAGTAGCATGTTATGAACCCCCAAAATTTGGGGAGCAGCGCTCATATTGTATTTTGAATGCAGCGCTCATATTGTTTTAAAGCGCGCCTAGGTGCTAGGCTAATCAAGCGCAGGGCAAAACGCCTTACTATATCAAGTGCAGAGCATTTCAAAAAGATCTAATCTTGTCCTTAATAGTGTCTCCGCCTTGTGTTGTTTGCGTCTCATGTTCAAATATGATATAAATAGTAGATTTGATTCAAAATTATACTTTCAAATTAATCCTTACATAGTCTCTAAGAAGCTTATTCAAAAACCCTCGATCAAAAGCATGAATTTGCTACACTTAAATCCCCAATTCAAATACCCTAATTATAGAAAACCCTAATTTGCTGGTAGTTTAGCAATTGGGAAAATGGTGGTTACCGGCATTTGACAAAAATTGCTTGCAACGCGCTGGTCTGGCAGTGTTTGTTGCCGGTTAAGCATTCTAGGTGTTCTTTCTCTTTCTATTTGTTATTTGCTCTTCTTTTTTGTTCATACTTTTGCTTTGATCCTCTCTTCTCCTTTTTCTTTGTCAACATCTTCCATTAAAATTTTCATTCTTCTCTTTTTTATTTTCTGAAATTCTCTCTTATTCGAATTGTTTTGTAGGGTTTTCTCCTCTATGACCCCACTTGCTGTGTGGGTTGCTCTTTTTCTTTTATTTTTCTCTTAATTTTCTAAAGTTTGGTCTGATTGATTCAACTTTGACCTTAGTTGTATTTCAATGTTTAAGATAAAACATTATCAAGTGGGATCTTGTTAGATTCGTCTCAACATGTATTTTACAAATATTGAATTTTCTTAGTTGCTAGATTTAAAAATATCTGTGACTGATTAGCTTAAAGTTGCAACTATGCTCTCTTAGTTTTGTTCTATTGCTTATATAGCGTCCTTTATGTTGTAGTTCAAGTCAGTATATTAGTCTTTACTTTCATCTATTCTTGAACCTTGGTAAATTTGTTGTTTATGAAAGATTACTCTTTTGCTGGGTAATATTAAAGACCTGATCTTTTGTTTGAGATCTTAAGAGTAAAGTCATCGTAGTATATCGTATATGATGGTTCCATACTTGTGCCATTGTTTCTATTATATTTAATCTTTGCACATTAGTTGCTTATCTATCTTATTGTTGCTTTAAATATATATGCAGGAAATTAGCCAGCCAACTGCTGAAGTTGATATTCCTCCTGGGCTCTTAACTGTCCCCCTTTTGAGACACCAGGTTTTTTTTTTCTGTTCATCTTATAGCCAAAAATTCAAAAGCCTGAAGTATTTGTGATTATTTGCAGTAGTTTTCTTGCAGAGCTCTGAACATTATGAATATTCATAATGTATTAAAATTTTGGTACTTGGCCTTCTCACTTAAGGATCTTATGTGTTTTTCTAACAGAAAATTGCTCTGGCTTGGATGGTTGAGAAGGAGTCAAGAACTATGCATTGTTTGGGTGGAATTCTTGCAGATGACCAGGTGTGTCTCATGCTTCATGCTGTCATGTATATTAACATTTGATGCTAGACATTTATGTATATGTCCTTTGTAATTTTGTATCATTGCTTTTATTTTTAACATCCCTCTTTATGTAATTTGGAACTTGTATTGTACTTGGAGTTACATGTGGTTAATTTTCCTTCAGGATCCTTTTGCTTGTAATTATCTCTCCACTTAAGGGTTTAACATGCTAATTTTATGTGATTTTCAGGGACTGGGTAAGACAATCTCAACTATTGCCCTGATACTTAAACAGTGGCCAGCACAGGCAAAGTATCAATCAGATAAACATAACAATATCAATACTGAAGCTTTAAACTTGGATGACGACGATGATGACAATGTAGGAAGTA
Source organism: Chenopodium album (assembly GCF_948465745.1). NCBI lineage: Eukaryota > Viridiplantae > Streptophyta > Magnoliopsida > Caryophyllales > Amaranthaceae > Chenopodium > Chenopodium album. The sequence continues at coordinate 481,069 of NC_137850.1, forward strand.
AAACAGTGGATCCTAATGTTGGGAAGAGCAAATTAGAGGAGGATTCTAACAATAAACCTGAAACACTTGATTTGGATGGTGTAGATGATGATGATAATGGAAGTGCCACTACTGAAACTGTCAATAAAATGGAGAATTTTGATGGTACAAAATCTAAATCAGGTTCAAGTTCTTCACATCCGCCAATTCAGAAGAATAGACCACCTGCAGGTACATTGATCGTGTGTCCAGCAACTGTTCTGAGGCAGTGGAATAGAGAGTTGCTAGAAAAAGTTGCTAATAAAGTAAAATTATCTATTTTGGTGTATCATGGTGGTACTAGGACTAAGGATCCTGCTAAGCTGGCCAAGCATGATGTGGTGCTTACCACTTATTCTATCGTTAGTAATGAGGTTCCTAAGCAATCTATAGTCGATGAGGATGACTGTGAGCAAAAACCTGGGGATAGGCACGGGCTATCATCTGACTTTACTGGTACTAAGAAGCGGAAACATTCATCCACCACCAGTAAAAAAGGGAAGAAAAGCAATAAAGTAGCTGATGGTTCTTTATGTAGTCAGGCTGGTGCACTTGCCAGAGTGAATTGGTTTAGAGTGGTACTAGATGAAGCACAAACCATTAAAAACCATAGGACACTAACAGCTAGAGCCTGCTGCGGATTGAGAGCTAAAAGAAGGTGGTGTTTATCTGGAACCCCCATACAAAATTCAATTGATGAAATGTATAGCTACTTCAGATTTCTTCGACATCACTTTTATTCTAGTTACAAAAATTTTTATGGAGGAATAAAAAACCCCATTTCTAGAGATCCAAATATTGGATACAAGAAGCTTCAAGCAGTACTGAGGACTTTATTGCTGCGGCGCACAAAAGGTGATCCTTTCCTTATCATTGCCATCTCTTTCTAAACACTTGTAGTGTTGCTTGATTGTGTCCATAAGCTGTCTGCTGCATCTTGTGACCACTGATTTGCCTCTTTTTTTTTTGTTGGCATCTGTATCGGCCTAGATATACTTCCTCCGTTTTTTTAATCGCACCGTTTGTATGGGCACAAGATTTAAGAAAAAGAGTAAAAGATGGGGAGTGTCAAATTTGCCCATGTGATACAAACAAATGGGAGAGAGAAAGGTGGGGTATAATAGTTGTTATCACATCTGATTAAGGGTAATTAGGCTACGTTGTGTGTGAACACTAGCAAAAGGTGAATAAAGCATACCAAATAAGGATATGGTGCAATTAATATGCAACTTTCCAAAAAGGAAAATGTCCCAATAAGAAAAAGAAGGAAGTACTTTTTAGATGGTGTTTAAGACAGATGATCGTTGTGTACTGGATGATTGATTTTGCTGATGTGGAGACTGCTTTGATTTTTCCAAATGCAGTGAGATAGAGGCGTTGAATTTAACCTGCTATAGTTTCTCATGTGGGAGATATTAACCACAATATAATGAGATTATTCATAACGTATATTCTTAGTGCTTATCCAGAAAATAAAAACATCTATAATGGAGAATAGTTCTTGATTAGATTCTGATGTATTTAGAAGAAGTATGAATTAAAGTGATTTAAAATTGTGGAACAATAATTTCAAGAATCCAAGGAAGTTGAATTGATTATTTAATATTTTCAACTTATATGTAGCCTTCACTGATTTCAAATCTGTAAAAGTGTGGAATTTTGTGCAATAGGTAGCGAAATTTCTTTATTTTTTATTTTTTAATTTTTTTTAATTTTTATTTTGACTATTTTCTGCTTATATCTGCACTCTTTAGTCTTTATAGTTTAGTGCATAATGAAGTTTGTGAAATGTTTTCATAGCTCAATTACTTCTTATTAGCACTTTGGATTTTGTTATGAACAATGCTTTCTGAGTACAATAGTTTTTATTTTATTTTTATTTTTAATCTATTATTATTATTATTAATACAGAGACATTACTAGACGGAGAACCTATTATTAGCCTACCTCCAAAGTTCATAAAGATGAAGGCTGTGACCTTCACTGCTGAGGAGCGGTCCTTTTATGCTCAATTGGAAGCTGAATCACGCTCACAGTTTAAGGTGTTTATCTTTTCTTAAATCTTTTGTATCCTTGCTTTCTAGTTGCAATTTTTGGGCTGTTGGCCTATTTCTGTTTGAGCTTCTTTGTGACCTTGGTGGCTTGGTCTATTAAATCACTGGAAGCTAGGATGCTTAATCCTTTATCATTACAGCTAACACACTTTGGTTCCTTTTGGTTTATTGATCTGTGTGATCCACTGGCTACAGTTTTCTGTATTGTTTAAATGATTTATTGAAGGGAAAAAACAAGAAATATCGTTTAATTTGTTTAAACAATAAAAGTTTAAGGAGACTTCTTATAAAATAGTGTTATTAATCAGGCAGAACCATGCTGGCTGACATCATCACTGTTGTTTCATGCGTGTCAATTTTATTTAAGTTGAGTCACTGGTTGGTGTATATATCCTCCGTTCGTGTTTACTTGTACCATTTGGGTTTTCATGCTTACCTATGCATAATTAAACTTCAAATATCAGTAGGTTTGTTACTATATGTGTTCTAAAAAGTTTATATTTTTAATATATAAACAAGTTTATATTTATTTTCATTTTAAATTTTATTTTTAGCTCATCAATGTTTTATGAACTGTATTGTTTTCCTTTGCTAAAGTTTTCTCAAACCTTTATGTTTACAATTTGAACTTTTAACCACTCTTGTAAAAACTTTCTTGAATTTTATTCTTGATTCTCCTTCAAAACTCCCTTTATTTTTCTTAAATGTTCTTTCGTTTCCTCACTTTACTCACCTTTTTTCAAACTGTTTTAAATGATGGTTTTTTCTGTTTCTTTATATCGTACGATTCCTTATGACGATTCATGTTATCCGATCCCAAATTATTTTGGGACTAAGGCTTTGTTGTTGTTGTTGTAAACAAGATCCCACATTACTATATTTTCCTTATGTATACTTACAAAATCTGGTCAAAGGAGTCTATGAATAGTGTAGAGTTCAAATTGCAAATAAATAATTGATTTAAGTATTAAATTCGAATTGTGACTGATTCAGATACTGGACTGCACTGTTGAATGTGTCTTCTTCTGTCGTTATTTTTTTTTTCTTTTTGGAAATGAACGCACAAGTGTTTTCATTTCAAGACATAGTTTTACATCCAGTAAAAAAAAAGTTGCTTTCATAACATCATATGTTCTCTTCAGCTGATAGTTCGAAATGGAGACAATCGTTCATTCTGTTTGATGGGCTATAAACAATGGTATTTAAAAGACAGTGTTGCTATCGACCTTATAAGAAGTATGTAATAGAGGGTTGAGAAGAGAAATGATGCTCTTAAATCTTTTATGTTTACAAAACACCACCAGAAACTCCAACCTTTAATCTGTAGACTCTAGATGTGATCGTAATTTTGGATGAAACCTGCCATTTGAGGCTTTTCTTATGAAATATCTGGTATTTGAAATTAAATAATTGTCTTGCAGGCTTACGCAGCTGCTGGCACAGTTAATCAGAACTACGCCAACATTCTGCTGATGATATTGCGCCTCCGCCAGGCTTGTGATCACCCTCTTCTCGTGAAGGGATTTAATTCTGACTCTGGTAAAAGAACAAATCTGGAGAAAGCTAAGAAACTCCCTACGCATGTTTTGATGGGATTGTTGGATCATTTGGAAGCAGCCTCTGCTATTTGTCTCATTTGCACTGTATGTTCTTGTTAGAACCGTTTTAATTTCTTAGACTGGCTTTCTTATTAACTTGATGTATGTGGCTTTTCACCCTTGTTATTTAAAATTTTGATCATTATGTTTTGTTAGTTTCAATTGGGGGATTTGGGAAATTGAGTTTTTGTCTTTTGTTGTTTTACAAATGTTCTAATTTACAATGATGTTTACTTTTATGTATTTCATTTTTGACCTAGTTACCTTTGAATAAGTTACTTCCCTTTTAGTTAAATCATTCTCGAGTCTAGATTTATCATTGTAGAGGTTCCTTCTTCATATTTGCTGTGTGTCACATGGAGACTCTGCTATGGTCAGTTCCCTTAAAGGGGCTTACTTAAAACTGTATTGTTACATTTCTAACTACGATTAGTCCCTAAACTATTTAGTCAAAATTCACATACTTCATGTCTTCATATATAGGTGGTTGAGGGACCAAAAATGATCATTTAAAAGTCGAGAGACTAAAAGTTCACAAATACAGTATTGGGGACTGTATTTATACTTAACTCTTAATACACTTCCTACTTTTCATAATAATTGTAATTCTTTGACTGACACACATGCCAATGCATAAATTTAACCATTAATATTTATATATTATCAAGAAGTATAAAAGGTTAAGATAATGAAAATATACTTTAAGACTAATCTAAAAACATTTTACAGGACAATATTTGTTTTTTTACCACTGTATGTTAATAAAAAATAAATACTCGTAGTTTGTATATAAAAAGTGCACAAGTCAAAATGTTTGCAATTATTATAAAATGAAAGGGGTACTTCTTAGATTAGAGTAACCAGTGGAACTCAAGTAAGGAATTTCTTGCTTATATGATCATGCATCTAAATCTATAGAATGTTTAATAGTCTTTGTCAAAAAAAAAAAAAAAAAAAAAAGTTAAATAGTCAGCAATGTCTTTTGGGATGCTTTTGGTTGTGGCTATAATTTTTGTCCCTTGTAATCCAGAGTGAGGCTATTTTTTTTTGGGTTCCCTTATTTGTTCATTGACTGAGGACCTTTCTTCTGGCATTAAAAGATAACAAGTTAAATGTATTAGGGGATAGATGGTTATGAATTACTGTGACAATTCTGACAAGCTGTGGCTGGTAGATCCAAACTAAGACCATCATTAATTGACTTCTTTAATCTTTCCTTGCGCTCCTTCCTTCCTCCTCCCCCCCCCCCCCCCCCCCCCCCCCTCTCTTTATTGATGGAATACCTTCTATTTTCCAGTTATATTCACTGGACGGCCCAAGGTCTCTGTTGGAGACAGTCATAAATTCATAGTCATTAGGTCATCTGGATGAGTGGACGTCTGAGTCCTGTGGTCTGTATCTGTTTTGTTCTTCTGGGTCTGCAACTAAGAATTAAAGGAAAACGGAGACAAAAAAAGAGGAAAAAAAATACATTATCTAACCTTATCTTAAAAGCTTCTGTTGATTTAATGCGAGTTAATATTTTGTTTTCACTGATGCTTCTGCAGGATCCAGCTGAGGATGCTGTTGTGACCATTTGTGGGCATGTTTTCTGCTACCAATGTGTGGCAGACTATCTAAATGGTGATGACAATCTGTGTCCTGCTCGTAGATGCAAGCAACAACTAAGTGATGATGTTCTCTTCTCAGAGGCTACTCTTATAAGTTGTGTTTCTGGTGATGTTGATGGCAATATTTCAACTGACAATGGTTGTTCCAAGGCTTCATCAATACTTAGTAATGAGTATAGCTCCTCTAAAATTAAGGCAGCGCTAGAGATACTGTTCTCTCATTGTGAATTAAACAGTAAATGTATTAAGGTTGATGAGCCGGGGGAGACAAGTAAAGAGAATTCTATGTCTGCACAATTGAGAACTGAGAAAATGAAGGGGTCATCCACACAAGGACCAATAAAAACCATTGTTTTCTCTCAGTGGACTCGTATGCTTGATTTGTTCGAGTATTCTTTAAATCTGTATTGCCTCCAATATAGGAGGCTTGATGGTAGTATGTCTTTGGCTGCAAGAGACCGGGCTGTCAGAGAGTTCAATACTGATCCTGAGGTTTGTTTTCTTCTGATTTCAATCTTTTACTGATTTGTTTCTCTTTTCATATATTTTTACATGGTAGAAAATATTGATCTCTCTCTTTCTCTCCTCTCCCCCTCCCCCTCTCTCTTTGTTTGAGTTTGTTTGCCTTCCTCCACACCCAATTCATTTAAACTTGTTCTGAGCTAATCCCTTTATTCTAAGTGTAAGTAGATGGGTGCTGAGTACCTAATGTGAAAATGAAGTAAGTGTGTGTGTGTGTGTGTGTGTGTGTGTCTGGCTGCGTATGGGAAAGAGTGGCAGGATATTCCCTAGTCAAAGTAATGTGAAACAATACCAGAATATTTTGTTGTATATAACACGTTTGAGGAATTTCTTTTCCTCCTTCACAATCACTTTTAATTGATGGATTTACTTGGCAATAATGTGCAGTTGCACACTGTACGCTATGAACAGACGGTTTAAGAGAATTTGTGCTCCAATCAGTATCTTAGTTCAGTTAGTTAACATGCTTTAGGCTTTAGCATAGATATAATTTGTGCGTGTTTGCGTGCATTCCATCACTATGTACAGTTTCAATGGAGAAAAATTAATTATACTTTGGTTCGCAATTATAGTGGGCTAATCAAACTGTCAGCATCACTATTTAATTAAAATTGCAGAATATTGTGGTGTATTACATCAGGGATAAAAGGATGTGTGTATCCGATCCCCATTAGCCCACTGACGAGGGGAGCTTCTTTGGAGCATTTGGGTTAGTGACCTTAGTATCGATGTTGATTCTTGCTGTGTTGACATGGCATGTCTAGGCGCGCTGCCTAAGCTCTAGAAAGTTTTGGGTGAGGCTTTTTATGAGGAACTCTATGCTGTGTATAAAGGCACATTAGCTGCATTTTCATGCCTGCAACCTTTTCTTTTATACACGTCTATACATCTAAAATTATGCTTCTCTTCTTTAAAGCTCACACCTCAAGCTCTAGGACCCTTATCGCCTAAGGGTGCCTCAATTTTTTTCATACACCAGATGTCTGTTATCTATAATGTAAATGCCACAGAAAACGTTAATGTGATATACTTTGTTAGTGTTGCACAACTCGTACTGACTTTTTCTCCATACCTACCCCTTTTTTGGGGGTAGGAAAGAATGGTGTATAGGGAAGGAGGGGGTGATAATTCTTTAATTGTAAGCAGTTTTATTACTATATCTTGTAGATTTTTACTAAGAATCTGATACTTCAGTGGACAACAAAGAAAAAAGGCCAAGTTGGAGAGATGTCAAGTTAGGATTTTGTTTGTTGGAAAGGAGTACGTTTTAAATAACTGGAAATTTAAAATGTAAATGGGCATGGGGTGGTCTTGTAGAGATGAGCATCTACTCTTTTTAGAGTATAAATTATTTGTGTACCCCTTTTAAGTAAGACACTTTTTTGTGACTAAGAAGAGCCTAATTTGTTAACCAAGCCAACTCCCCATTTGGACTAGTTGAGTCGGCAGTTTGGCCTTCTGCTTTATACATATCTGAGTTTCCCATGTTATGAATAATGATTTGTGTTTGCAGCTGAAGTTCTTTGTATGTCTTTCCAAGGATAATTTTGTGTAAAGTATACATATACCAGAGTATAAGAATACATGTTTTTATCATCTGATATAATAAGAACTGTTCATTGTTTGATATTTCCTTCCGATATTTCATTATTTCTTTCCGTCATTAGTAGTGCTGTTTTGTGTAGCCAATGAATTCACTGGTGTTGTTGATAATCTTATGCTTGGATTTGCATTGATACCTGTTCTTTGTTTTAGCTTTTGGCGTGGTTTTCCTTGGCGTGCTCTTGTAATTTGCTGTGATTATAATTTATAAATCTGATTTGTGGGCTTCCTTGTAGGTCACTGTCATGCTGATGTCTCTTAAAGCTGGTAACCTTGGGTTGAACATGGTTGCAGCTTGCCATGTTATCCTTTTGGATCTTTGGTGGAACCCAAGCACAGAAGACCAAGCAATTGATCGAGCACATCGTATTGGGCAAACTCGGCCTGTTACAGTGTCAAGGATTACAATCAAAGACACTGTCGAAGATCGTATTTTGGCTCTCCAGGTATTGTGTGCCACATTCAGTTCTCTCCCGTATTTCATTTTAATGCTTTATAATATGTTTACTGCTGCTTTAGTGTATAGAGTAAATTGTGTGTAATAATCTCTTGTTGTATAGCAATGAAAAACTTGCCTAGTTTGAAGCCACCTTGGAGGCTAAATTGACTGGCTGTGTTGATTGTGTAAATTAAAGGAGCATAAGAGTCCAAGTCTGGGCTGCTAGAATAAGTTGAATTATTTCCGAAAATGCAATAATTACTTATCCAACTCTTTTTCACTTTTTCCATTGTATGAATATTGCAATAGCTTGGGCTTCTATACTAAATTTGTGCATTGGGCATGTTGAAACTTGAAAGTAAAATGTTTGAGGAGCAGTCTGTTTGAACAATTTGCTCCAAAAGATCTAAGCGTACAGTATCTTGCTATATCATCAACAGAACATGCTTGACCTAGTAAAGATATGTCCTCCGTCCTCTGCCCAGCTTTTGAAAAAAATTCCTCGATTAATTTGATCAACAGAAATAAAGCCAGATGCCTGAAATTTTGTCTTGCGGATACAAACATCTACAATCAAGAAAATCATTCTGAATTGTTGAATTGTGTAGGGGTTGTAATTAAGATCTTTTACCTTTTTTAATTTTTTAATTTTTTTATTATAAACTTATATTTTCTATGGTATATATATTTTGCAAATTTGTCACTGGAGCACAAGGTTCCCTTGTCTGATGATTTGGTGAACTGCAGGAAGAGAAGAGGAAGATTGTGGCATCTGCATTTGGTGAAGACCATGTCTCTGGTTCTGGAGCTCGTCTCACCATTGATGATCTCAAATACATTTTTCTCGGGAGTCAACCCATATAAAAAAAAAAAAAAATTCTATGGCTTCATTTTTCAATTGCCCCCCTCCATGTTTTGTTGGTTGCATGTGAATAGTTGGCTTCTTGGGCGTCTTATGAGCCTATTGGCCAGTGGTGGTTCCAGCAATAGTGTTAGATGTTTCGGTGTCAATTTTAGGTTAGTTTCTTTCATCTTTTGAACATAATTTTTTGTTGGAAGCCATCAGACTTGTTTGGGGGGGTGAGAAGGCTAGCATATACTATGTAAATAATGAAATTTATTTCTATTAATCTTAGCAGTAGTCAAATATCTTAAGTTGCTTTTTCACCAAGGAAATGGATGATAAGATGGCAGACGGTGTTTTGAGGTGTGGTGAACTTGGTTCTTCATCTTCTCCAGATGTTATACACTGATCAAATCCTCACAACATCGACATAAAATCTTGTTCTTTAACACTGAGAGAATATTGTACGATCAAATATTACTATGTATGGAGTGTCATTGAAGGGCTGCCATGAGTTTAGGGGAATAGTAAGTTACGTAGAAATCACCAGTTGTAGTGCTGAATGCTATAAAAACCAGTCGTAGTGCTGAATGCTACAAAAACCATTTGGAGCTTTGGATTATCGTTTAGGGGTTTGTTCTGTTTCGTCATTGTCTATTTGAAATTCTGTAGTACAATCTTTAATTTTAGAGAATATTCAAAAACTTTGAACCTGGAAAGGATAGAGGCTGAGGAGCTTCCCATCAACACCGTGACCTTGGGAGGTCACTAGGATGGTTGGAATCATCTATTTTTCCTCATAACAATCAATTTAGCCAATTACGAATATGTTTTATCATCATTGACTCAAGGTTATCTCGAGTCTTTATGTCACTGACTATTGAATTAATATTATCTTTTATGACCACGAGATGTATCATTCACCATTACATGAGTTTGTTTTACATTGGTTCCCAAAAATCTTCTAAACTGGTCCGATTTCATGTATTATAGCCTTTAGAAAACATTTTTTACAAGTTAGACATCTAGTTACTTCCCATGTTTTGTGAGGGTCCAGATTTATATGTGTATTATGTGAGGGTTGGGGATAAAAGAAGTAGGAGTTAGCTGAAAAATGAATGGCTAATAGAGACATGAAAAGCAGAAAAGGTTGGGGTTGGGTCATCTTTAGTGTAAAAAATCATTGAAAAGAGGGGAAAAGTGAGTAGTACCTTTGCAGATAAAAAGTCTTTGGTTGAAAGGACGCTAATACTACAATACAAGCAGCTAAGTATGTAAATGCAGTTAAAGAGAGTTTACTCATGCTTTCACATGTACACACCCAGCCTAGCCACAAACACATTTATTTGTGGTTCATCATTTCTAAAACCCCTTTTTCTTTTATTATTTGTGCATTTCATTTCACTGTTATTTGATAATAAAAAGTGCTGCCAAAGATAGGAAGGTGCATGGTGCGTTTGGACAAACAACTACTCGTATCGTATGTCATTGTCACCCATTTTTGCATTTTTATTTGTATTATCAACTTTCTTAAATTACTTTCACTACTACTACTAACACCTCCGATCTATTAAGATTATTGGTAGATTACTGTCCTGGCCGTGATAGGTTGTGTATCGTGCTTAGAATTTTTCAATGTCACTTTAAGGGTTACATCGAGAGTGATTTCTAATTTTTTTGGACGTGTGAATTATGAAATCCATGCACCGTGCTAGGCTAAACCTTCAATATAAATGCTCTCGTACAACTTGGGTAATCAAGTGCACGATATAACCATTTTGAAAAATTATTATAGGTAATATATAGTTATGTTAAATTAAAAAATCTAACAAGAAAAACCTTTGGATTCTTACAGTTGTCCAAAAGGGTCACCCTTAGTGGGCTGCCCTTGTAACCTGGAAAATGGTAATAATTGCATATTGTTTTGTTTGACTGTCTAGTGTGAAGTGTCTACTACTATAATTAGCTTTTTCCCACACAAACCTTTTACTCTCTCTTTGAATATCACCTCTAACATCAAGAATTATTGATGACCCCACTATTATACTTCATGTTCTCTTTAATCTCAACACCAATTCTTGCACCTAAATAAATACTTGTGTTAATTGTCGTCCCTTTTTCGATCTTGAACTTGATTAATTAACAAAGTCTAAACATATACTACTATATGCAAGCTCACGTGTATACAGAGAGATTATCTTACTATTACATATAATATATTGGTTTTATTTATCAATTACACTTATCAATACAATCATAATCGATCATAGCAGTAACAAAAGTTGACTAGAAAAAGAGTAATAATATAGGCCAAAATTTCAAAAAGAAAAAAAAAACAACTTTACAAATGGGATCCTGTATTACTATTACTATTACTACTTAGTAGAGTTACTACTACACTATAGTAGTATGATGACTATAAAATTGGTAATTCAATCAATTGCTGGTTGTTCATAACTTCATAAACATTCAGCAGATATTAGGTCCGAATCCTACAAAACCATTGGAACCATCAATAGATATTTGAATACCCTCTTGTTGAATGTTTCCTATGATGGACAGTCCTGAAGATGAAGGAGCAAAAGCGAAGCAAAACGTACCCGCTTCGTCTATAGGGATCAAGAAGTTCTTGGCCGGGAGGGTCAGTATTGGCCCGTCCGTAAAGTAGAAAGATACGGTCGGGACTCGCACTGACCCAAACCCGGCCAAGTTATAGCATGTGTCGAAAATCGACACCCCTGAGGCCCGGGGAAGGTTGGCGGTTTGGGTCAAGAATGAGTCCCGAAAAGCTTGGTAGACGGTGGTAGGAAACCTGGTCACGGCCGTGCCCGTGTCCATGACCACTCCGCCATCTCCTGACCCGGTGAGGTCAAACACACCTTCAGGGAGCGGGACTCGGACCCCGCCTACCCCGAGTCCCGTTAGCCCTATGTAGTAGAAGCTAGGGGCTCGAGGGCTGCGGACCAGGTTGATCCAAGCAGCCCCCACGGGCATAGCTTCTCGTCCAAATACCAGTGAGCCGGGGGTACCAGACCCCCGGCTCACTAGACAATAACTAAAGGCTCCACCAGTTTGACCCCCAAGTTGGCCCACAAAAGACATGGATCCACCACCTAACCCCAACAAACCAGCAGCCCCAACAAACATGCCTTGATTACTATGTCCACAACCCATAGCAACGTTCCTTACAACAGTCCCACCAATTGTGATGGTCTCAAATGCAAGGATCCCTTTTGTGTAAGATCCGTCACTGTATAGCACCTCGTACCGGCATCGGTCCGCGTGGCTGCAACCCGAGTTTTGAATCCGACTACACACGGACGACGAGCACGAGACACCCGAATACGAGGCAGATTGGGCCGGGTTGAATACCGGGTCAGATTGTTTGTAACATTGTGTACAAGGTTGGCATTGTACCCAAACAATGTCACTTCCTGAGTCAATGACAACATATTGTTTTCTTGGAGGACTTCCTACTCCTAACCTTATGAAGTACTCTCCACTCCCTTGATCCATACCCGAAACCACGTCCGACCCGAATGACTCCACCACCTTGTAATCATCCACACCACTAGTGTTAGTATTCGAAAGGCGGTGAATGAGGCCGGTAACTCGCTTGATGTCTCGCTGTATTCGGAGCGAGAATCGATGGGTGTGATCATGCTTGTGCTTTCCAGATGCTGATAGTTTATTGCTAAGCTTGTCCCTATGAATGAGATTGAACTTCAGGTTCAAACTTGAATTCTTATTGTTGTTGTCATTGGATAATAATGTGACGGTCTTTTGTTCATTAAATTTAGGAAGAGGATGATGATGATGATGATCGATATCTAATTTTGTAGGACGAGAATAATGCTTACTTTGAAGCTTATTGGAGGCTATTTCTTTAGGGACATTCAAGTGTTGGAAATTCGGGTAGGACGTCACACGATTGGTGGTTGTGTGGGTGGCCGCGACACCCGAAAGGCGGAGAAACACTAGTAGTGTGGCTGTGGCCACTACTTGAAGAGAAAAGGAGTTGATGGATAAACATGGTAAGCTACTAGTTTGAACTAGTCTTCTTTTGTGGAGTGTCATTTGGTTGCAATTATTATGTATGTATGTGTGTTTTGTTTTGTGGGTTTAAAAGTGGGATAATTAGAAAGTGAAAAAATGTGAGATTTTGGGGGTGAAGAGAGGGAGGATTTATTGGTATTGGGTTTAGAGAAAAAATGAAATAGTGAAAAGCAATGCAAAGAAATGATTGTTGACTTTGATGGCCCATTGGTCTGAGTTAATTTTGTTGTGTGATGGGGTATGATTAGGATAAAGTTGTGTTGTATGTAAATTTACCAATTTCATTGTATTTTGTATGAGGTAGGTAGTATGTAGTAAAGAGGGCAGAGGAATTTTTAGTGAGCAGTGAAATCATCTTCGTTTGTCCTTTTTAGAAGGGGGAAATACGAAATAGGTGTGGTTGGAATTGAGTGATTGAGTATGAGATTGTATTTGTATTCACATTACTACAAGATCCCAAGTAGGGAATGTAACCCCTCTTTTATGGGGCATCTACCCGGAGCCTATTGCATTGTGCATATTTATGGACGAAGCTATGTTGCGACCAAGGCTTACGGGCATGTACATTTCATCGTTGTTTTGTAATCCCTTTGTTCATATATGTTTGTCTCATAGACGAATTATACTTTATTAAGGCTTGAACTAAAATTTTGCTATTAAATAGAGTATATGTTTGCCTCATTATATGTACTGTATATTTTCAAGTTTTATACGAGTGAGTGCAAGGGGTAAATGACGAGGACATGTTACTATGTAAGAAAATAGGGCAATTTTTTAAAAATTAACACAGAAATGAAATTTGAAGCAAACAATTAGGGACATGTTGCTAATTGTGCTAGCTATTACCCTATCACAAGTAAACTATTCAAGTTATAGAACTCAGGCTCTTGAGGATTGAGGGAAAGGGATTATGGAGCCTCAATTAATTGGTAGAAATCAAATGTAGCTATAACATCAATGTTAAGGTTCTAAGGTGAAATCCCTACCAACTACATTATTAATATTATTGTGTTATCGGCTAATGTAAGTTTCCTAAGTAGACATAAAATCTTTGTAGCTCATGCTTTTCCCATAAATAATTATATAACCCCAACCTCCAAAATCTCCCAACAACAAAAATAAAAAATAAAATAAAGGATTATGCATGCATTATAATAGGATATAACTACATACTTGATAGGTTATGGAGTGTTAATGGAACATGAAAAGGTTAGAGAATACAATATACAGTAGCCTTTATATAATAAGGTGCACTTTAAAGCTAAGACATAGATAGGTAGACAAGCTAATTCCACTATACATGCTCGCATTAGTTTACCTTTCTATTAGCTTGTACATATATATTAAATTAATCCATGACTTTTAAAATTTAACCACAACAATAAGCTATACTTTCTATAACTATGTATTGTTAATGTTGCTTTTACACTTCAGCAGCCTGCTTTGTGCTTAATTAATTAAATGTTGCTCCTTATGTCATACTTGCCCTCATAAACTTAAATTAGGTTGCGTATAGGTCAACCCGTATATATAACAGTAGGTTAGATTTTTAACTTTTTGACCCGTTTATCTAAACAAGTCGCATTTGGGTTGGAGGTGTTCACTCGTACTGTATATGTAAACAGGTCAACCTGAACCCCACCCAACTTGTTTGCTAGCTCTATTTTTTTTTTTGTATATGCCTCCTTTCAATGGCTAAGGGTCATCAATGGCATTTATGTGACTAATTAATTGCTATATATGGTTCAAAACAACATTATATGACTCCAGAATTCGTATCCTACAATTTTGTGAGTTTTTAACATCGGGTCTCAAAAGCTCGATCTAAAATTGCTCAAATTTCGTGTATTATAGCTTTCAAACGACATATTTTAGACACGAGAAAATTACGCATTGAGGTGCTTTTTGGTGTTCCCAAAGGGCCTCAAGAGGCTTACTTGGTGCCTGGAACAATCTCATTTATTCCTTGGTTCATCCTTATCATCATGTCTTAAGATGCCTTCTCTTGTCTTATCATTTATTACTTGGTGCCCGAACAACCCAATTAATGAGTCTATGAAGTGCTAAGAATGAGTTTGGTTGCTATACATGGTTATATTAAAAATGTATTGCAATGAAAGTCTATACCAGCTAGAGATGGATCCAATCACCAACATGGAAAAATAAGGCAAGGGCATGAGAAGTGGAGGTGGGTTTGGTCCGTGGTGGGTAGTAGCAATAAAATAAGACGTACGACATAGTCACGCACTAGTTTGTATGCTACATACGTGTGCATCAAGCTAAGACGATATTTTCTCATTTCCCATATATTTATCTATATCTACCCCTTTTGATTTTAGTGGTTCACAAACTTTCACCATCCAATCTCCTCTAACCTAAGTCAAGTTTAATTATTTGAAGAAACTACAATAAGATAACACACGAAATTTACATGTAATTTCACTCTTTGAGCAATAATGTATGCACTTTCTTTGTTATAATTAAAATACTTTGTAGCACTTTGATTCTTTTTACTATTTACTTATTATTTATTTTTGTTAACATACTGCGATACTGAAAAATACAACAAATATGACCATTCCATTTAATAAAAGTCCAATTTTATCCAAAATCTATTCCCTAGATATAAATTTCGATTTATTTCATTGATCAGCTTTCTCTATTTCATTTATTAACCTTACTATAATTGTGTGCAGAAACATGAAGCCATTAGTCTCAAATAATATTTTCCAAACATCAATTTTATAATTTATACTAAATATGAAAGTCAAAGTTTTGCAAAGTATATTGAATTTGATCGAGAATGTAGTAATTGTATCTATGCAAATCCATCATTTGAAGAGAGATAACTCATGGTTCAATCAAAGAGGCGAGATAGTTATATATATTTATTAAATATTAGTTTTGTTTATTAATAATAGTATAAGATACCAATTATACTTTAGTAGTTGCATGATCGTTCAACTCTTTACGTGTAGAACAATTGGCTGAATTGATAAAGACACTTAGCAACATTACAATACTAGTGTTCCAAATAAATTCGATCACTTTATAAATTCCAACCTTTTTTCTTTCACTGATTAATAAGTAATGGGTTATCTATATGAAAAGTTGGAATTCTTTTGTTGACAAAATGGTTGCCAAGTTCAATTAATTTAAGGATAAATCAAAGTGTGATTGTTTATTTAGCCCACCTTTTTTTGCCTCTCAATCAGTGTAGGGGGTTAGTTTATGAAACATAATATGGCCTGTATAATCTTACATTTTTAATTTATAAACCCTAAACTGTTACGTATATATAGTACTTATCTTAATCAACTTATTTCGATCTATAAAGAGTCGCGCAATTACTATATTAAAGGAATTGAAGTTAACTATATAATGATTGATCTAAAATCTTTGAACTGGTAATCCATTCAAGATGTATGCCACGCAAAGTGAGCACATTTGTAAGAGACTTAGAGCAATTTATGCCATTATATTGAAAGTGGGTGCATGCCAAATTACTGGTTATGTAGGAGCTATTTTGCCTAGATATTTTCGTGCACTTGTGCTTATGCTATGTACATGCATGTGTTGGGTTCAAACTTAGGTGGAAACATTTGTGGTTAGTTGGGTACAACTCGACTAGACTCACACGTATCCGTTTATAAATAGAAAAACACTCTAAAAAACTCCAATATTAATAACAATAATGCAATATGCTTGTATGAGATAATTGTATTGATATATAGGTATGGCATTTTATGTAAGTGATACACATATGATTTGTATGATCAATTCTAATATTGTAGTGTGACAATTATTTGAAATGATCAAGGTGATCGACATTTTTATCTCATAATATAGGATCATTATCTTGTGCTATAGTTCATAATATATCATAATGCTTAATTCATAGCCGTGAAATTCAAGCATAATGCAGGACGAATAATATATAACATGAATAACAAAGAGAAAACTATATTAAATAAAGGAGTGTTTTCCAGCACAATTAGTAGGTAAAATGGAAAAATATGATCTCATAAAGCTAGTAATTATTGTTAATGCAGCTTGTGTATGCCCCCATGTATTAATTAAATCTTCCACCTCCCATTATCAAATATATATTAGAATATAAGGCTAATAAAAAACCAATTAATCAAAGCTAGCAATCAATTGGATCATAATATCCTTGAGCTTAGGAGTGGACATGGATTACGATGGGAGGCAATAATATCAAAATTTTATTATTCTACTTAATTTATTAATTATTTTGCATGAATACACGACAAGAATGTACCAAACTGATGATAGATTATTGTAGAGAAAAATAAGATTAAGTGGAATAAATGTCACCAAATTAAAATTAAAAGGAGGGTTTAGAAAAGGACATATATATACTTCGATCTTCTGAATGGAAAGTTGGGAATACATTTGGCATGCATAAACTAGAGATTCTCAATAATTGAGCCATTATTACCACCTAAAAGTTTTCTCCATCTTAATCTTATTTTAATACAATATCATCTTTGGTATTTGAAAAGTGGCTTACAAATTTATTAATTTTTATTATATTTGTGCTATATAGTGGTATGTCCACAATTGATATTATTTTAAATCTGTTGCTTTTCGTCTATATACATAGTTTTCCAGCTTAATTAGAGAAATTTCCTAAAAAAAAAAAAAGGCTTAATTAGAGAACTAACTCTGGGTCTAGGTTGAGTTTAGAGAGTGTAAGTCCAAGATTTGATGAGGAAGACTATAAAAATGAATAGATAAAGACATTCCTCTTATATTCTCATGTAATATACGGAATTTGATGACTTTTGTCTATATTTTTTGCCCAAGTGTTTAAAAAAAAAAAAAAAAAAAAAAACAAACTATAGTATTTAGATTCGTTTGAGAACAAAACTGTTCAAAACAATTTTTTTTTGTTGATATACTGAATGATAAATAGATCTAGCTCTATATGCATATAGCTAGTACAAACCTTTCAATTAATCTATTATTTTGTGCAAAATGCACCAAAAGATTTGTCAAATGAGTTGTTTTAACATTGAACATTTTTATAGATTGCACAATTACATCGATTGCTAAAAATTTACATTACTTTAAGCTAATCGAAGGGATATATAACTCACTTTGCCCCTTAAAGATAATTGCAGCAAGCCACTTCGGAATTCCGAACAAGAAAAACAATAATTTGGAAGAACAAAATCCATGGTGGGACAATACGTAGATGATCAAAATCATGCCTAAGATTGCCACAGTGATTCCATATAAAATGTTATAACTGGAATGATATGATTGTGAAAGTAGTCTTAGAATATACTATAGTCTTACAACCTTGGATAAATGAAAATTGAAAAATCCTTGATCAAAAGCACACAAATCTTGACAAGATTACACTTACATCAACCAACTTTGTCTCAAGTGCATATAGTTCGTCATTTCATTGAATACTTTAATTTATGCACTCGTCAATCAACTCTAGATGATGATGATGGCCAAATTCCTACACCCTTTTTCTTCTTTTTGTCTTTGTTTTTTCCATGGTTGATAATCAATATAGAGCATTGAGACAAACGCAAGGAGTTAGATCATCTCCTAGACTCGTACACTCGCATATGTCGCGTCCAAATCAATTATTACATGGCCTGGTGTGTATGATTGAACAACAGATGATGTCCTAGCGTTTATATAACTACTAGTGGAAAATAATGTTAAATGGGTTTTAGCTATACCATTGCTACAAGATCAGCAAGATTTTAACTTCCTCGAAATAAGGGCATGAAGCCATAAATATAACTATTGGGAATAGCATGATGAATTTATGGTCAAGAGCACCAGATTGATTGTTAACATGTAAAATCAATTAATCAATTCCTTGTATGAAAGGTTAATTAAATAAATTATGTTTGAGAATCCTTACGCAATGAGATAGAATTTTGAAACTAACCCTTCCAAAAAAAAAAAAAAAAAAAAAAATAGATAGAATTTTGAAAACTGAATTTCAAAAGATATATTTCCCAAACAATATCTTGCTTTCCAGCCCGTCTTGTGTGTGGTTAGCCACACTATGTGACCACTTATAAAAAAACAAAGTAAGACTAACCAAGTAACCCCTATTGCACTAACGAGGTAACCCCTGCCACACGTTGTTACATATAAGACTTTGTGCTTTTCTTTTCTTTTTTTTTTTTTTTTTTTTTTGGGCAAGGCAAACAATATCTCATAAATCAGATAACTTTTTGCAAAGATTTTGATTTTGTATTGAAGTTTCATGTTCGTATGGATGGGAACTGTGTCACTCATCACCTAGCTAGAATAGTATCCTTTGACTTTGAGCAAGTGTGGGAAACCATTGTCCTCCCACCATTGCTTCCTATATACCAGTGGACAATTTGTCTAAATCTTAATTAATGGTACTTCTAGCTTTTCTTTAAAAAAAAAAAAAAAAAAAAAAACAGAGAATTTATTGTTTTTCAATTACAAATCCTATATGGAGAAGAAAACCAATTTGTAGAGAATTGAACTATGAAAACTTGCACAACATTAACACATCTCTTAACATGGTTATATCCAAGTTGCTGTGGAAGTATGAAATTAAATTATACATGTGAATCAATGAGAATTATGAAATCTTAATCAGTTTAACTACATAAAGTACAAAACTTAACTTCGTCATCTAAGTACAAATCTAAAAATAGACCCATAATCCAAAACTTAACTTCGTCATCTAAGTACAAAAACTCAAAGAATAATTACTATCATAAAATCCAAAAAAAAAGAAATCAAGTAATGCCGGAGTGATTATCCTTGAGCAAATCCACAAATTCGAGTAAATCAGATCGCATTTGGTTCTCAACATAGTACCGGAGGACTTGGTTTCGAACAACTTGATACCAAAGACAATATTTGTCATCACTGGCTTTCCTAGACAAGTACCATTCACATATAACAGCAGCAATTTTCATGACATAAAGACCACAATCATACACATTGCTTTGTTGTGGAGTATAAAACTCTATATATACAGCCTCTTCATCATCCACCTTTTTGTTGCCTATTCCGTTCTTCCAAATCTTTTTAGGCCGCTTGTCATCATCATCATCCCCTACAAAATCCTTGACCGTATTATAAAGCTTTTTGGCGTCCGAGTGGTTTAGTCCTTTAACACTATCATGGTGCACAAACACATCAAGGGTCTTGTAATAGACTAGTAGACTCCAATGTGTACATTCTTCCGTGTCTGTCGAAATATCTTCGTTATTGATGGTGAAGAAAATAAGTTTTTTATCGACGAGTTCGAGGGATTCTGCAGTGTGTTTTATACCCGCAAAATCAGAATTAGCGAGTAAGAATGAGACTGCAGGGGATACAAAGAGGATGTCTTGTTCTTCATATGTGAATGTTAAGTACCGAAAGTAGAACTCTATAATCTGGTCATTAATGTAGCATGGGTTTTTAAGGATTTCTCGATCCGACATGTATAAGATTATGCCTTTGAAATTTAGTATCTTCTCGTCTTCCATCACCTGCATCAATAATTTAAGTGATCAGAGGTAAATATGGAAATAACAAAGTGCATAAAAATTATATGAAATTAGAAATAATAATGATTTATATAGTAACAAGAATAATGTTTCTTGCCTCCTTGGGGCTCAAGCACTTAGAATTGGGAATTGGGAATTGGGAATTGGTCTAGGTTACTTGGTGGCCAAGCAGGCAAGCATTCAAGATTACGTATGTATACAATTCAATAAATATACTGATTTTAGAGTTTTCATTATTTAAAAAAGAAAAAAAAAACAACTAAATTTAGCATAAAGTGAGAAATTGATGAGTTTGTATCATTTTGTAATTTTAAGTATACCAGCTTTTCATATTTATTTTATTATAAATTAACTTGCAATTAAAAAATTCAATTTCTTAAAATGTGAAAAAGACATGCTACAATAATTAAATAAAACTTTGAATTAATATAGAAGTTAAAGGTGTCAATCCTTAAACTCCTATAACACTATAAGGCTGCAAAATTTGGTTTAACAATTTGAAATCCATTCCAACTGTTGAGTGAAATATACTTTGCCAACTAAATTCTCTTTTAGCTTTTCAAAGCAACTTCGTTTTGCCCTTAAATCCCAAAAAACACCCCATTACATTGCCCGAAACTATAAAAAGGGTCACTGTTATATGCAAAATTGCATTATCATAGAACATATACACCAAAAGGGGGTAAATTATAAAAGATAATAAAAGCGATACCCAAGATGAATTCAACTATTTAATACTAATGGACAGCTATAGACTATAGTATAGCAATAACATTCTAATACAGAGCTCTGTGTTTTCAAAGAATTGCCTGGTAACAATTACTATTTCTAATAAAACTACACCCTTGGAAGGAGAATTGTAAAAAAGAATAGGGTGTCAAGTCCACATCAAAAATTCGATGTTACCAACACTGCGATCCATACCCTTAAACCCATACAGTTTGTTTATCTTACATTTCACTATTTCAGAGCTGTGTTAGGATATAGAACTGATACAGATAGATATGCCTTCAACAATACAGTAACGTGTATCAATTGTTGCTCGTTATGGTTGAACCAGCAACATCAGGCAGCTAACTTGCTCCAATACATGGAACTCCAAATCATGAGTAGCTCAGCGCATAACACTTTCTTTAACTAATTTCCGGCCACCAGAACTGCAAGAAAAGAATGTCAAATCACATATATACATTTCACTGCAACCATCCAATTATAATATGTTGTCAAGAGGCTCACGTGTATTCAAGATGAATATTCATGAACCGACGGTTCTCCTTGCTTTGCGTTAGGGTCACAGATCCTTCAATGAGCTGATCTTGCTCAACTTCTATTGGCTCATAAAAGTAAATCAACGTCTGCAACCATCCAAATACATGTTTTTATATCAAGAGGAAGGCTATTCCTTACATAACACAGTAATAAATTCTACTGAGAGGTGCAAGCAGTTCACTGATCAATTACATAAGCAATCCGCCAAGCCACATAATTACGCATGAAGCCAATAGGTTTTGTAAAAAAAAAAATCTTGGACATTATCACACAATTGCAGGGGCGGTCCTTGATGGGTTGTCTGAGGGCTTCAGTGGGGATGTCAAGATTCAAACAAACTATGTCCATTAGCTTTCATAGAAAGAGGTTGAGTACAACCAGAGTTCTCAGAATTCCTAAACAAATGGAGTTTGACCTCTACTATAATCAATGGACATAACTTACCAAAAGTAACTACCACGAAATTCCCAATTTAAGGTGACAAAGTTGGAGTTACAAACTCAAGCCTCCTAGTTATAAATAATTATCCCATAAGTCTTGCAACCTTTTGGATTTATAACCACAATGTTGCTCAGGCTATTGACCAAGCCAGACGGGACAGCCTATCAGGTGCAAAACAGGACTAAAATTTCTTGAACGATTGCAACACGACTTGTCGACTTCAACTATTGGGATCTTTAAATCAAGGCTCACATCTTACACCCATCTAGTTAAATACAATCCCAGGGATCTTAAACAAGCACAATAGGACAAGATGCTGTAGAGACAAGATTGAATAAGCACATAGAAAGACCACTGGATGAAAACTAAAGCCTCTATCATCTGACTATAATAATAAAGAGTCTACTATGACATCAATAAACACACTTATGTAGGGGAGCACTAGAATATGTTGGAAGATATGCTGAATCTGAGAACCTATCAAAGAGAAGTATCTCTCACACATAACCAAAAAAGAAGAGTGTGCATTTAGAGCTAGGTTGTTGGGTTGGTACTTGATACTACTGAATCATAGATTCCACATCACTGCACATGAAAATAAAATTATGGATGAAAAATATAGAAAGACCTCTGGATGAAAACTAAAGCTTCTATCATCTGACTATAATAATAAAGAGTACTATGACATCAAAAAACACACTTATGTAGGGGAGCACTAGAATATGTTGGAAGATATGCTGAATCTGAGAACCTATCAAAGAGAAGTATCTATCACACAACCAAAAAAGGAGTAAGCATTTAGAGCTAGGTTGTTGGGTTGGTACTTGATACTACTGAATCATAGATACCACATCACTGCACATGAAAATAAAATTATGGATGAAAATAATGTCATGATAACAAGCACAGAATCCATATCCACATTACAAAGGAGTTCGTGTATCAGGCCCCAGGATCTAGCTAGGACTATGTAGAGGAAGAAAGTACCTGTTGCCAATGTGTTGGTGGACCCTCAGGGGCAGTAGATAAAACAAGTGCTTCACTAGGATTTGTAGATCTCTTTCTATGTCCATCATTTTCACAGTTATTGTTGGTAGTATTATCATTGGAGGAAGCACCATTGTTGGTTGGCAAATTGGCAGGTCCACCAAATTCAACATCAAACCAGAATGCAAACCCGTGAAGTGGAGCTGAATTCATAAAAATGTAACAGAAGACACGAGTTATAGCTCAGCTGCTCACAACTCACAATTTGAAATGTCGCACATATTAAATCAGAGCATTAAAGTAACTTTTGGAATCATTTTAACCATTATTCCCTATTAGTGATCTACAAAGATGTAAAGAAGAAGCAGAAACACAGTTCATGCCTTAATTGCCCTCAGCCTATTACTTGTACCCTAGTATGCGGAAACAAGGAGCTACGTTGTCAATCAGCCTCAAGGGTATCCCATAAAATGAAATAGAAGCAGTTACAGAGTAACTGTGAGTATAACCACCATAATCTACACTATACACTCAAGCAACGTGAAGTGTTCAACAACAAACTATAATAGACTCATCATAAATCCATTAATATTTCTTTTATTATTTTTTTTGATTGGAGGGGGCTGGGGGTAAATATCATTTCTTCAACTTCAATAATATTTTTTTTACCTGGAAGCCCAAGACTGGTACTAGCCTTGTGGAATAGATCACTTCACAAATTTTATAACATCTAAATTTAACAAATAGACAAGAGATGATCTTATAGAATTGGGTAATGCAATGATTGGAAAAAAAACCCAACCAATGCTTACCTCGCATCATAGACTGCAATTTAAACTTTGCCTCAACAGTTTCTAATTCTGTCAATGTAGTGGTATAGCAATCTACATGCTTTACCTGTATATAAAAAGCTGATCAGCCATAGGTACTAGATAATACACCACGATAAAGAAATTTCAGCTATCCAAAGAGCTGATACATATGAATAAAAATTTTCAAGTTCACAAGAAAATTGCATTTAAGTTATAAATATAGATAATGTTATTTCACAAGTACATAACAAATGTTCTTGAGTCACACATAGTGGCACAGTCACCAAACTGACCTAAGGCAGAGCTTGAAATCTTGGATGGATGACCAAAAGTAAAGCCCCGCTAGGTTGCATAGAAACGGATACGGGGACGGGAAACGGCAAAATCAAATTTCAAAAAACGGGTACGGCAAAAAAATTCAGAAATATATACATTAAAGGTTTTTTTTAAAAAATCCACACAGTAGAAATTAAAAGAAAAAAACCACTTAATGTAATAATCACATGATAATAATAATCATTTAAAATAAACAAATGAAAAACAAAAACAAAAAACAAAGCACAAACCTACAGTGATTTGAAAGAAAAAAGAAAACAAAAATCAAATGATCACATAACCATTAAAAAGAAAACAGAAACATAAAAAAATAAAAAATAAAAAAAAAAAATTAAAAAAAAAAAAAAAAACTGATTTACTGCTAAAGTCTAAGAGAGAGAAAATGAGCAAGTAGAACAGTAGAAATAGAGATAGAAGGTAGAGTAAATTGAAGTTTCGCCGGTCACCGGTGTCGGGGTGGGTCGCAAGTGGTCGCCGGCAAGGAATAGTGGGTTGCAGCAGGTGGTCGCCTCCTAATCTCCAAGGAATCTTGGCTTCTCAATTTCTAGGGCTTTTGAACAATCAACCTGATGCAAGTAAATTTGGGGGTTTTTTAAAAAATGGGCTGGGTTTGTATTGGGGACGTCAGAATAGAAGAGAATTCGTCCCTGAAACGTTTCCGGAGCTGCTCACAGCCGTCCCCGAGGGTACGCCATGGGAAAGTATCTGGGCCGTACCAGTCCCCGGTACGGGAAACAGCTGCACTTCGGCGTATCCATGCATCACACAGGGGCCTAGTCAGCACTTACAGATTTCCTCTAGTTCTATTTCCATCAATTTTTTTTTAGTCCCTCAATCTTTTCAAGTGTTGCACACTTACACTTCCATTTTTGGCAAACAAATACATTTTAATATTATATCTCTTGTCTCATGGTCCCCACTCAAACCCACTGCTACTTTTATTTTTATATTTTTTATAATTATTTCCTTCCATCTCACATCCCTTATCTTTCAATAAAATATTAACACGCTATCTTATTCTATGATTTTTTTTTTTACCAAAACTGCCCTACTTACCTCTTATTATATTAGAGTCAATTTAATTGCCTAAAACTATGTACCGGTCAAAGTGTACACTTAAAAAGAAACGGAGGGAGTAGTGTCATACAACTTGAAGCATTGGGCATTCAGATTAAGAGTAGGATCACACTGCAATCCTCCCTAGTCAGTCATCCCTTTGACCCGATGATACTATAAAAACACTACTAAAGCCCATAGCATATGTGCCTTTTCATAACATATTTCTGTTACATCTTTCTGACATTTTTGCTTTAGTGCATTTTCATCTCCAAATGATTCCAATATAAGATGCAATGTTACCACTAGATGTTTTAGATTTTTTTTTTTTTCCTGAAGAAATTGTTTTGATCCACAACATGTCATTACTATGTCTCCTAATTTGTTAAACATTGCTGTATGTCTACGTCACTTTCCCATCTCTGTTCTGCATATTAGTAAATTTCTCACAGAAGAGGCACGTCTTAACCTTATAAGGAAGAATTTTGCTATCCTCTGGCTTATGTAAAGTTTTTACCACACCCAATGGTTTTATCAATTTGTTTAGATCTTACAAGCAAACATTCCAAAATCATTTTCAAGGAGCTAAAGAAAAGGAAACATTACTTGAACATGCATAAATTCAAAAAACAAAACCTCTCAATAGGAAGAGCATTTTGACAGATATGCAATCAAACACTTTACATGTGGCTCAGAGATAAACAAAGCATAGGAATACCACTCGAGAAGATGAATTCAGAGAAAAACAAATCTCAAAAAGTAGAAACATAATAACAAGTTAACCTATAAATGTATTGAAATGAACATTAATAAAATAAACCACTCGCTCGAACCCTAGATACTCGTCACTCAACTATAATTAGATTTGAAAATAAAAACTAAAATGAGGTGACTTGGGGAAGAAAGGACTCACCATGTGGGGCCAAGTCAAGACATTCTCACCCGATATAGTCTCCACACTTGGCTCTTCAAATGCACACTGTTTAGCAAGTGGCACCATAGCTGACACTAGTGATACAGAAAAAGAAAATTCATCAAATTGAAAGGCCTAGCAAAAAAGGGGTAGTACAAACAATGACTAATAGTTTACTATAATCTGCTCTTTCACAGTGATCGAATTGAGATAAATGATCAGACAAGATTATTCCTCTTTTATATAGCTTGCAACATAGCTACCAATGTATGTCATCTTGACTTTGCATATAAAGCCATTAGATTATGCATAAAGTTGGTGCATGTTATGATCATTGCTTTAGATTAGTAAATTTACTGGATAAATAAATTTAGTACAGCAAGATGTTTAATAAAAGATTCACAAATAACCTAGTAGCAGAAAACAAAATGTGAGATTCTCGAAAAAGGGTGAAGGATTCTCCATGTGATAAAGACATGGAATTATGGAAGGAACCAAACAATACCAAACAAATTATGCATGTGTGGAGAATGTTGCAGCAACCTTTCTGTACTTTGAAGTTGATCTTACAACTTTACAAAAAGAATGACCTCCCTCAGAAAGAGTAGAAGATAAAAGATGTTGAGACATAATGAGGAGAGAACAGGGCTTTTTCAATATCTCAAAGGAATTGGCACCTCAATAATTGCAAAACTATCCTGACCTTATAAATTAGATAATATAAATTACTTTTAAAAAATCTGATGATTTATAGTCAGCAATCTTCCTCATTGCAGTTCAAACAAGGGATACAGAGCAAGTTACAAGAAATTTTTTCAAGAGAAAAGCAAACAACCAGTATGGACATAATCCAGAGAAAACATTAAAACTAAATAAATTTGTCAATTGACATGCAATAGTTCATACTTACTATCAATTCCGTATACATTACGCCAAAAATCAATGCTCTGGGAATATCGATCGGGATTTGTAACAGGTGCCATATATAGCTGCAGATAAACCAGTGAAATGCAGATGTTATATACAGTCGTACAAGGTGCATTAATTAGCAATTAAAAAAAAAAAAAAAAAAAAAAAAATTTAAGCACAGTAAAGAGCATACAGTTGCATGTGAAGGAAGAATAAGACCTCCAGGCTTCAGCCAACGATCTCGAGCAGTAATCACGCTTCCCAGCATACTCTACAGAAATAAAAAAGACTAAAGGTTCAATGACAGCGAAATAAATATGAAACCTCAGGCTGCAACATCTGAAATGAGCAATCTCAATACTGAGAATATTATAACTGTGACACACATGTTTGAATCTTAACCTCATATAGAAGCATGTACCCCATCCATTCTGATATTATAATATCAACCTCTTCATCAATCTCCACGTCCTGCAGTAATACACGAAATAAGGTAATACATGATAGATACAATAGTTGGCAAAGCTGTAAAGACTAAAAGAACTACAGACAAGTATTTGAAATGTTCAAATCAGGATATTTAACAAAACTAATAAAACAAGTTATTTAAACTTTACTAATAAGTCAGGCAGGAAGACAATCTGCAAATTAAATCTTTGTTTCAAATTTGGAAATCAGATTAGAGCGAATAATGGCAGTCAGACATTGACAAAGAGTTATCTTTTCTTATTTTTCTAAGGGCTCATGCATCTACATGGCTACACCTTTCCATTTTTTCACCATATACTATTAGATTTCAGTTTGAAGCTCAAATTCCTCTGTAATTAACTGACACAGATTACATGAATATATCGGCTTCTGGTGACTGGTGAGTAAAAAAAAAAAAAAAGACACCTTGCCCAAAAATATGTCAAAGGACACTCAATGATAAGCAGGGACAAACAGAAATACTGGTTGGAGTAAAGCTCATAAATCTTGCTCTTCCAATGAATCCTAAAACTTGTTGTTGAGGTGTTGCTGTCATCGGTTTCTTACAATTGAAATAATACTTGTACAAGAGTTGAATTGAGCCCAAGTTTCCCGAATGAAATGCAAATTATGCAACAAGTAAACTTTCAAGATCTAGAAAAGCATAATCACTCAGAAGCAAAGTTCTATCATATTACATAGCCAGACCTTCGTGGTTTAACCAGATAATGAAATTTTTTGTTTCTGAGTCATACCTCCACTCGTCCATGCAATACTTTAACAATATCAGATAGATTATTTGCATTGACGACTTCATTTGCCTGTTAGAAATGCAACAATTGTGAGGAGGTGCTTGAAATATTTTAAGGAACAAAAAAAAGTTTACACACATATATATGACAGAAGAAGAA
This sequence comes from Chenopodium album, assembly GCF_948465745.1. Taxonomy (NCBI): domain Eukaryota; kingdom Viridiplantae; phylum Streptophyta; class Magnoliopsida; order Caryophyllales; family Amaranthaceae; genus Chenopodium; species Chenopodium album. The sequence goes on from NC_137850.1 coordinate 509,452, forward strand.
AGAGCTACCAACAGGAGCAGACCTTGGCGGTGTTGTTGGGTAGGGTGGGTTGGGGTGGGGAGTTTTATGACCTAAACAAAATATACTTCCTCTGAATCCTTATACTTGCAATGATTTGACTTACATTTTTTTTAATCCAATTTTGACCACAAATTTCACTAACATTAAGAATATGTTATTATGTAAATGCTGTTGAACAAGTATCAACGTATATTAAAGATATAAATTGTTAGAGATGTGCAGTAGCAAACATGAAAGTCAAACTATTGCAATTTCTAAGGAAATTGAGAAGTCAAAAGCATTGATGGATACTTCAAGGGGTTTGTCAAACTAATAGTGATGATACTACCACCTTAAAGTCATCAAAAGCAACTTGGCATTTCTCAAACCATTCCTATTTCTAGCATTTCTTTCAACATGTACTAGCAGCAATACCATTTTAGAATACAGCTTGATGGATGTGCTGTAGTTGGCTATAGCTAAGGAAAAATGAAACTCTGAAACAAAATTGAATTCCTTGTAATAAAAGAATGCCATGACATTGGTTCATCCATTTGACATGCCTTCACTGATTATACATGTCAATAATATTAGGTTCCTAACATAATCATTTAGGCATTTTGAGTACATAACAATGTCATGTGAATAACAATACACAACAAAATGAAATAATTAAAAGGAAAAATGGAAACTAATAATCCCACTTTTGTCATTTCTGCTCAAAATAATCCCACCTTTTCGAAATCTGGAAACAATCCCACCTTTAACCCCCATTTGCTCAAAATGATCCTTTTTACCTAAAACTGGTTTTATGGGTTACTTTTTTTATTTTTATTTTTATTTTTATTTGTTATATCTCCTTCTTCCTACCTCCAACCTCCCAACTCCTTTAATGGCAACACCACCCCTTTATAACCACCATCACTGCCAACACCACCACCGCCTCTCCATAACCACCATCACAGCCACCACTTGATCCCCACTAAACCTCCACCACGAACTACCAACCCACCCTCTCCCACCTGACCACCGAAATGTCCCCTAAATCGACCCAAACCTGACCACCCCTTAACTGGAAATCAACCCCCACCACTAACCTGACGCAACACCTCAAAAATCTCTCATTTAGATAGTCACAGAAGAGTGAGAGCTGTCTCAATTATAGTTACAAGCAATCTCCCCTACGTCAAAGTTCATAACTTCTTAAGAACTTTCTAATATATAATTTTTTCAAAGGATTATTGGGTAATTATACATGATTGATACTTCCTTGAATAGATTTCTTTTTATAAACCTTTGTAAATTATTTTTTGTTGGTGTTCAACCCCCCACACTACCTCTCAACTCCACAATTCCGCCACTCCATCAAAAATTATTAACCCGTTCAACTCCACCAATCCACCTCCATAAAATCCGATCCCACAAAACTCGCGCAATTGTCGGTTGAAACCCCACAAAACTCGTGCAATTGTTGATTTAGGGCTGCATTTATGCACTAGGTGGTGGTGGGAGAGGGGGGGGGGGGGGGTGCTGCAGTTAGTGGGTGGGTCTCTAGCACTACCAGGGGAAGGGGCTAGTTCAGGTGAGGGCCTGAGGGGGCAGGAGAAAAAGGTAGAGGAAAGGGGCTAGAAAGGAACTTTTGAATTTTTTTTTTTTTTTATATTATTAAAAAATAATATAAATGACTAATCAGACAGTGACAAGTAGCAAATTACCTTCTATAATAGGTTACCAATTTTACAAACAGAAAAAAGGCTTGTTTTGAGCAGATGGGGGTTAAAGGTGGGATTGTGTTCAGATTTCGAGAAGGTGGGATTGTTTTGAGCAGAAATGACAAAGGTGGGATTATTAATTTGCATTTTTCCTAATTAAAACGTATGTCATTGATTAAAATATAAAATGAGGCACTCTAAATACAATTACTATATCTAGTGACATACATCTTCTAAGGCTAATCCCCTTTCACATAAATACAGTTTCAAAAAAGTAAACCCTTGGTAGAGTTTTATCAACCTCAGATGGAATTCATTACCTCCAACAATGCAACAATGTCTTGTAATCTCCTCTTCTTAAACCGGTATGTTCAAGGATACACGTTTTACTTTCATATTCAGCTAAAAATATTAAAAGCCCACGGAACAACAGCGAAGCCAAAAAGTTGGCATTTGGGTTATGTTATTGTTGCTACAGCCTACAAAGGCATTGGTTGGTTCAAATGTAAGATACTTGGACTTGGACATGGGTGTCGGACTTAGTTGGATATTGTACATATAAGATACAATATATGGATGATCCGAGAGTAATGAGAAAAAAAGTTCCAGACTAAAACCAAAAACAAAAGATAGAGAGACACTTACATAATTAAGCTGACTATGCAACAATAGGTAAGGGGAAATAAAGAAGAATAGTTGTTCAGTCACGACTCACTTCAAAGGGAGAATAAATACATGAGTAAAAAAGGAATGGGAATAGGGGACAAAGAGAGAGAAGAAGAAATTTAAATGACAGCACATGACCCTAGAAAGAGGGCAAATAGGATATCTAATTACATCTAGATTCTTTTTGGTGTTTAGAGAGCCACAAGGCAGGTGATGAGAATCGATCCCAAGATCTCTACGAAGCGGGAGGGAAGCTCTAACCACTTGGCTATCCCTCACTCTCCCAAATTACATCTAGATATTAGAATGTCAAACTTCAAGAAGTCCGACAAGCGTATTGATTTCTCTTCTCACAAGAAACCTCTCTTCAGTAAATATGTTACATTTGAGAAGATAAAAAAAATAAAATAAATAAATAAGGGTTACTCTTTCAAACATAAAGACCAACAAACAAATTAAAAGGTCTCATAACTAGATAGTCTTGATGTCTCATATGAGATGAGAAAAAGTTATCTAGGTTTTGCAAAGTCCAAACTTCAATAAATTTAAAGAGAAAATTGAGAGGTCTAAGGTCTAAGAAGAAAGCCCTCTTCCATTAAAATGTTTCATTTTGTTTCTTTGATAATTTATCTGTACTCTACTATAAAGGAGAAGACGGTTTCAGGGATAATTATGACAAAGGGACCTATGTTTCCTAAACAAAGGCACGTCTACGGTCTATGGATCCAATTGTCTGATATAAAATTTCTTAACTTTTCATTGTGGCAAAGCATAAATCCTCAAAAAAAAAATAAATAAATAAATAAATAAAATAATAATATTAAATAAAATAAAATAAAATAAAAACCACACACATACATACAAAAGGTAAAGAATACTTCAACAGTAGTTCAAGAGGAATATAGAGAAAATAATGGAGCACATGCACCAAAGAAGACAACTAGTGCTCTAAAAAATCACAATTTACTCTTCTTCCCTCCATCAACCAAAACACTAAATGTAATCTTTCTTCATATTGTAGATTTCATCTTCAATAGACCAATCTTCGGACTTTCTCCTAGAACTAAAGAGCTTCAACTTTATAGTTTTAATAAAAATCTCAAAGACAAATTGTCACCCATATCTCCCTCCATCCTCTCTAATTTCTAGTAGGGAAGTTTTAACAACCCTTAATTATTTTGTACCTGAATATATGTCATAACCGATATCCCAACAAATATTTCATGTTTGACTAACATAGCTTATGACATTATGAGTTAAGGGTTTCTTTATTTAAGGTTAAACAAATAGCTTAGGAGGGTAGAAAAGATATTGAATTAAGTGTTGCTAGTCACTTGCTAGATTTTTGGAGATGATAATAGGTGCTTCTAAAGAATGATTTTCTAAGAGAAGGTGGTTAATAAGTTGTGGTACATGAACAATCATCACCGTTATTTCACATAGGGTTGTGTTTAAGGTGCAAGGAAGGAATTTAAGGTAACGAGTGGAGGTCTACTACATGAACACGACAACCAAGATTATCTCTCTTGCTTTCCTTTTATCTAATGTAATATTCCTACAAACCAAACTTTTTCATATCCTTTTACAATCCCTTCCATCCAAGATCTATCCTCTCTTCCTTGCCTTATAACAATCCATCATTTTCCTTATCAATGTATAGCTTCCATAGTATACCGCCCTTGCATAAATTTAAATTGGTTCTCACAGATGATAGATCCTCATAATTTAATGGCGTGGCTCATGAAATTTATACCAATAGTTTGAGAAATCTAGAGCATCCCCTCTAATCTAATAGATTAGTACCTAAGTGTTTTTTCCTCAAATCGTATGGAATCTTCTTCGTTCTCCAAATCTTGTTAGAAAACAGTTTTAGCCAATCAATACCGACCATTCCCAAACATATCCAGCCCTCCACAAGGAAACCATATGGGCCAAATGCTTTATTTAGTTAATTCTTTTCAATGCAATTCTAATTATTTGCATATTCTCCCAATTGATATCCTAATCTTAAATAGTGATGTCTGTAGTGACACCCACCTAATAACCAATGAACCAACTCATGAAACCATCAGTACACCTAAATGTGTCTCCCCAAAATAAAATCCTCAAATATTACACCTTTCACGTAGTACGCCGTAGATGGAATTCCGGGTATTGTAATGATGCTGCAAATTACTTAAGGAAGGAATGATGAATGATTAGGAATGCCTAAGGCTCAATCTATAGCTCGTACGTGAATGAAAATCGGTGCTGAAAAAGGCACAATATCTATAGGCTAAGGTGTGGAAAAAGATAAGGAAAATTTGAATTTTGTCATGATGCGACATTTTCCCTTCCAACTTTCTTAATATCTTCATATTAAACTAGAATCCATTGGGTTTTATCCTTCATGCACTTCATTGACAAAAGGTCTTTGTTCACTTGAGGTGGCAATCCTAGTAAACTAATAAACCTCTATAGTACCATTAAATTTTTTGTTATATGGTTCCAATGGTAATTGTTAGTAAAGTCATGAAACTATTCAGAAATTTGAGGGTAAGTTCTACAAATCGGTATGGCACAATAAGGATCACCTAGTACAAATGGGATTAGGATCGTACGACACAATAAGGATAATCTAGATTGGTTTTAAGGAGTAGTAAGTCACCGTTAAAGATTCCATTATTTTGTAGGATCTTACGACACTTCGATCCGATTTGATGCTACCCCTTAAAATAATGGAAGAGTTATACAGAAAAAGTCACATAAAAATCATCCTATTCCTTGGCTCTCTTTGACCTTTTTTGTGGCTCTTCAGTTCACTTCTATTCCCTAAGCAAACATAAATTGAGGAAAATCATGTTTGTGACACCTTACAAAAAGGTATGAATACAATTTAGTTTGTATATTAACTTGAAAAAAAATGACTTTCAAAAGAGGAAAAGTAGTTGATTGCCTTCCATTACTCAAAAATGCGGCAACATCATCGCAAAGCAGCCGTTTGGTGATGGGATTCAGTTAGTCAATCAAAATTTCCCGAATTGATACGGCTTAAAACAACAAATGCATTTTTTCCATGTTTGCCCAACTCAACTCTGAATCAAAAATTGATCAAATTTTTCAGATTTGTTGTATGATTTCCGAGGGAATAAAGCACCTTGTCAAGGATTGTCTCCCAATAACATAATAATGGGTCATGGATTCGGACTGCGCTGACACTTGGGGCACATATTATTTTGGTCTAATGCCAATAAAGGTAGGGATGGATTTCCAAGATAAACAAATAGACTTAACAGTGACCTACCTTCAGGAAAAAATAAATAAATAAATAAGAGGACAGACAGTTGAGAAATTTAGTATAATCCAAAACTGTGCAAAAATTAAAATTGACTTGCCAAATCTTTCCTTTCAACAACTGTTGTATGATTAGCAATCTTGCACTAAACAAAATTGGAAGACTAGAAAGGAGTTATTGCAACAAAGAAGAATCTAGTCAACACATGAACTAAGCAAAGCATCAACTGACTAGTATTAAGAAGCATCACCTGACTAGTATTAGACAGCATAATCTCAATAAAATCACATGAAAGGAGTCAGTAACTACTATTAGGAAGCATAATCTCAATAAATATACCTGCACTGCAATGTCACTAGCGTCCACTGCATAAACCTGACAAGGGAAAAGAAATTTAGAAGACATAAATGAAAAGAGCATATACTACCCCCTTTCCATATACTTTTAGTAAATCACAGTTCCAAAACTAGCATGAAATTTGGGAAGCAGGGAGTAATCAAGATAGTTAACATTCAGGATTTCAAAAGACATAGAGGAACAAGGCATAAATCTATTGGTTTCTTATAGTATGTAAACTACTCAGAGGTCTTTCGAGAAAGAAAAATCAAGAGCTAGTAATATTCCTAAATCCTGATTCCCTTTTAAATCTGGTACATGAGTATCATGACTATAAAAACTTGTAAAGGGGATTTTTTTTTCCCCTTTAGGAGTCAATATCATAAAAGGAATATTAACTTCAAAATAACAATCACCTTCCTTGTTTAAAGTGTATGGATAGAAAATTTTGAAGGAAAAAGGGGGATCAATTTTCATTGTTTTGATAGATATGAGGTTAGGATAAGAAAAAAGTGAAAAATAAAAAGGAAAATTTTTAAATCACCACTCACAAATCACACCTATTTTATTATAACCACCCGTTAATTTTTTATTTTTATTTTACCACCCCTTAAATCAAAAAAGTACTCGAATTCCCACCTTTTTCAAATTTCCGTGGCTTTTCATGAAATCCTAATTCCCCAATTTCATGAAATCCCCCAACTTCTCCTTATTAATTTGTACGAAGAACCCTAATTCATGAAATCCCCCAATTAATTTGTTCGAAGAACCCTAATTTATGAAATCCCCTAATTTCCCCCAAATAATTTGTGCAAAGAACCCTAATTCATGAAATCCCCCAATTTTTCCCAATTAATTTGTGCGAAGAACCCTAATTCATGAAATTTCCCCCAATTTTCTAGGGTCACAAGAACAGTTTTTTCTCACAAAGATGAAATCTTTATCACTATTTTCAACTGTTACATCTTTTGGGAGGACATCAAACATGCTTTAAACTAATGGCAGAGTCAGATTTGAGGAGGGTTTTAGAGCTAAGAATGAAGCACAGACTGCCAACAATTCATGGGTTGTGTTGATGATTTTGACATAGTAAGTGTAGAGAGAGAAAGTAGTGAGAGAATGAAGATGTAGACTGAATTGAAATGTAAAGATTTCATCTTTTTTGTGAGTTTGGATTTGTGGGTTAATTGTGATTGAATTAGTGAGATGGGGTTGATGAAAATTTGAGAGAAAATGAGTTTGAGGAAATGTTTTGTAGAAAAAATGGGGGGGGAAACAATAATGAAGGCTCAATATAGCCGTTAGTAGCCGTTATGTGGGTTCCAGTGACGGAAAGTTCACCTAATTTTATAAAAAGGTGGGAATCTGAGTACTTTTTTAATTTAAGGGGTGGTAAAATAAAAACAAAAAAATAACGGATGGTTATTTTAAAATAGGTGTGATTTGTGGGTGGTTATTTAAAAAATTTCCAAAAAAAAATTTAGACCTACAAAGATATTGATTATGCCACTAATGAACTTCCAATATGATCATGTTTTGACGGCAGATATGGCACTAATGCACTACATTGGTTTGTTTTTCTCCGGGTGACTTGCTTAAACTTCCTTATCTGGGAGCTTAGAGACTCCTTCTAAACTATACTCGGTCATATCAAGCCTTCAAATCATCCTGTTTGATGCTTGTGTAAAGTAGTAATTAAATTTCATTTCAGCATTGCTGGTCATTGGATGAATATTACATACCATGATCATTAATTTATCTTGAGGGTATCATTACTTAAATCTGCTGCTACCCTCAACACTTATACCTATGTAGGTTGAGCATTAGTAGATATTGCTCTTAACCTCCTTTTAAGGATGGATAACATACCACTTTCAATTGATGTCCTTCTCAAATATATTTCTGTATTGCTCACCACATGATTATCATTTTCAGGGTGAACATAAACCCTCAAGAGCCAATCTAAAAAGCTAATAAAGTAATGATATATCAGTAATCCAGTATATCACTTTTCCCTATCATTCAGAAAACTAAAATGTGATTGAGGTTCAAAGGGAAACTAGAATGTAATCCAAACCCATCCAGGACATATCTGACTTACCACAACCACATTGAGAGGTTCCTCTAGTCTTACCTTTGGTTTTCATATGTATCTAGTTGGCTTCATCTGATAGCATGTCTGATCAGTATATTCAATTATAGTAATAGTCATAGTCACAATGTTCTATAATCCAATAATCATCTACAACATCATGATAGAAACATACTACTAGCATCTATGTGGAAAAATAAGGATCAATTCATTGCCCCCAAAATGACCATTGATATATACTACATTGTTCTAGCGTCTAAAGAGTACCTCAAGCTACTCTTTACTCTGACAAACTTATTGTCATCCTTTGATTCTAAGAAATTCAACACATTAACAGTTTTCTGCAGCAAAACCTAAGAGTTTTTGTTTCTTGCCTTCATTTCATAAATAAATCAGCTGAAAAAAATGGGAAATCCAAAAAATATAAAAGTCTGAGTAAGAATCAAAACAAATTTACCCTTTTTGCTCCAGCTTGTGCACAAAATATAGATAGAATGCCTGTACCACAGCCGACATCCACAACAACCTGCAAAACTTGTTAAGTAAAATCTATTAACAGGTAAGCGTGCATAATCTCCTATCACGTATACTATAAAGCCAATGCATATGCTTTCTTGTCATTACAATCACAAAGGGAAACTGTAAAAACTGACTGTCAATTACGCATTTAGAATTTTAGAGTTATAGTATTAAAATAAGATATGACAAATGTATCATAAATGGAATGAAAGAGACTTTAGATGACTTTGAAAAGAGAGTTATTGATTTTATGTAAATCCAAGTATACCCATGTTCACTGTTTGCAAAGGTTGATACTAATGTTTTCGGTGTGAGTTACCAAAGATAAAATCCAAGTAGAAAGTAATTACAAAACGCCAACGATATAAGCCTTACTTTGCCTGCAATCAAATGTTGATGTTTCAGGATTGCATTCTGATAAGTGCTAGTCCTCACATGATCCTGTGCATAGATTAGAGAGAGTTAAGAATATTTATGGTAAGTTACATGGTACTAGGTAGCATAAAATTACAATAAAAAAACTCTACTTGTTAACGTCTATTTGATCATAAAGACACTCGCGTAAACAACTCATCATTAACCCAAACTCTGACTGGTAGTTCACAATCCAACATAAATAATAAAGGAACTAATCATAGCAACATCACCACCACCTCCTCAACACGTCTACTAGACTTCAAAACAACCGAATACAATAAAAAGGACAGACCAATCAGATGAAAAGTACCTAAATTATGACAATTCACACCATATCTAACAATTCCCCATTTTCCTAGATCATGATTACCTCCACCTAATTGCATGTATCATCCACGCTCACAAGATAATCAAGAAGTTTATATCCAACTCTCGGAGAAACACTACTATAACAAAAGAGGCAATAATTCATGGCATATAACTGAAACCCAAATAAAGAGTCAGCAAGAAAAGCTTCACACTAAAACCCTACATTACGGTTCAAACTTGTAATACATTCACAAAAAGATTGAAGGGCTGCATAGCAAACATTACCGACTTTCGAGGCTAGTTTTCTAGGTTATAAAACAAACCCGAAATCAATCGACATAACCTAATGTCCTTAATCAATCTTAACTTCAATTAACACAAAACCCCTAAGCATTTCTCCATATTATTCAAAAATTAAAATCTTGAAGCGCCAATGTCCATTTGAAGGTTATAATTAAAGAGACAATAAGCAATTAACTGCTAATAAACCCTAATTACTGAATTAAATAAAATGATGATAAACAAGAATAGAATTATTAGAAAGAAATTGAAAAGAAGAAAAGGCAGAAAATAGAAAGAAAGAAAGAAAAACCTTAATCATCTCTTCGTGAATGCCGAGATGAGAGTAAGACTGGAAGTAGGCAACATCAAAGTCAGTACAAGGAGGTGCGTCGGAAATGGCGGCACCGTCGGCGGAAGAGGCGTCGCGTGATAAACGGCGCGCCTTCCTCAGCCTATCTCTGTGACAAGTTGCCGGCGCCGCCGTCGTAGTCGTCGCCGCTGTCGTCGGCGCCGCCATTGAAGTAGAATGGCCGTTGCAGTCGCCGCCACCTGAAGTCGCCAACATCTTATTCACACTCTCACTCTCTCTATCTGTCTAGTGCGAGTATTTCTCTGTGACTGTCCTTATTTCGCTAGTGTTGAAGCTTTTTTTTTTAAGAGGGTAAAAACAGGAAAATAATATTGAATTCACATAAAATAATTGAATCATTCAATCTCAACGGAAATGAAGAATTATGATTATATTCACAAGCTAAGAGACGCATGAAAGTTCATATTATTAATCTATCGAGACCGGTGGGCTACCTTTTTCTTTTTCTTTTTCTTTTCTTTTTTTTTTTTTTTCTTTTTAAAGACAAAAATAAGAGGGGTAGTTATAAATTGTTATAGGATAGTTTTTATTTTTATTCTTAATTGCACTTATTTTTGTTAAAAATGTAATTTTTAAAATATCAAAGGGTATTTTAGGGAAAGCAAAATTTATCAACCAAAAGGTCATTTCTCTTTATATAGTACAAGTTAAGAGATACACGATATGCGTGTACAATATAAGAAATTAGATGAAAAAAATAATCGATTCAATAGTGGTTTTATATTTCATGGGAAGTGAGAACAGTTGAATATGTAAATTTATGTGGAAGAGAGGGAGCGGTTATTATTGGGTAGTTATGATAGGATTTTTTTTAGAAAAAAATAATTCTGAAATTTTAACTGTAATTGTTAAAAAAAAGGTAATTTTGCAACTTGAGAAGGGTAATTTGGGGATAGTGAAATTTATCACCCAAAAGGCCCTTTCACTTTATATATATGATTATAGATATTAATGCAGATATATTTTGAGTTTAAGATGATAACCTAATTAAGTGACATATTAATTGGCATTAATGATGATTTATATTGGTTGATTTTTCATATTATTGTTACTCCTGATTTTTCATATTATTGACATATTATTTTTAATCTTCACAAAGATAATTAATTGTACTACTAAGTACGTCCTTTATTTTTGTCTCGATTTATACTATTTCGTGCGTCTCCCTATGGTGGAGTCGTTAGTTTTTGTTAGTTTAGGGTTCGTTTGGCATCACTGTGGTTTTTTAGTTTTTTGTTTTTGTTTTTTAAAATCATATGATATATATATCATATAATGAATAAAAAATTAGTCAAACTTATTAAAATCATGATAATTTTGAAGACTGGCAACAGAAAAGTGAAAACACCTTTTTCTTGTTTCCTGTTTTTAGTTTAGGGCTTGTTTGGCATCATTTTTTGTTTTCAGTTTCCTGTTTTTTGAAAACCAAAAACCAAAAACAAGAAATAAGAAAAAGGTGCTTTCACTTTTCTGTTGTCAGTTTTCAAAATTATCATGATTTTAATAAGTTTATATAATTTTTGATTCATTATGGGACATATATCATGTACTTTTAATAAACAAAAAACCAAAAAACAGAGAACCACAGCAATGCCAAACGAACCCTTAGTTGTTTGATTGTGTTTAGGGTTTGTTTGTGTGTTAAAGTTTATAAAAAAGGTAATCATCTTTTGCCCTATTGTCAGTTCGTTGGTAAAGATTTGTTCGGGATCACAACGGTTGTCAAGTTTTCATTTGCGTTCAACCAAATCAGATGAAGATCCGTTAGACCGTCTCTCCGAAAAGACTGTATATTCCAACGATGTATACGAGAGATTTACCACAGTGCAAGATCTTTTCAACGATCGTAGCTTTGATGAAGGAAACCCTAATTTGATTCAATTTCATGTATTTGTTAATTTAGATTTCATTTGTAGATGACGGATGACTTTTTATTAATGAATTGATGTGTTTTAAAAAAAAATTACTTCAATTTTCAAGGTTGTCAATGTATTATTTTAATCGTTAATATCTTTAATTACCAATATGCAAAATTGGAAATTAAATTTTTTTTTTTTTAGCTTGCAACAGAAAAAAAAAATAGAGGAAGTATTTTTTTTTAATGAAATGTGTGAAAATATGTTTGAGAAGTTTTTTTTTTTTAAATTTCAATTCACAATTATATTACTGGATGAGATTTTCAATTTTTGCTAATTTTTTAGCGCGATATTACTTGAATAAAGTGTTATATAAATTAGATGAAATATTACAAGAGGGAGGTGAATTTTAGTATTGAGCTTGTTAGTCACTTTTAAAGGCATTAAAAGAATCTTAACACAGGTAGAGAAATAGTGCAAGATATATTTCGCAAGGAAAACTTCCTAGGCCTAAGGAAGTGAAAATCCTTGACCCCAAGGGATTTTGAATCAAAACTTTCCATTAAAATAGGTCAACAACTCTATTACAATAGATAATATAATGAGCTTAAGCCTCTACTGAATTCCTCAACGTGCTCATATTCCCAACAATTATTTTCTCTAATATAGCTTGTGATCTCCCCTCAAAGCGCTCTCTTTAATTACTTAAGACTTCACTCAAAGTCTTACTCTTTCTCTCCTTCGAGCTTCACTCAAGGAGCTTCACTCAAAACTCTCTCATGTATACAAGAACTCACCCAGATCAAATTTTCACCCCAATACAAGAGTTAACTCTAACCCTTACAGAAAAATACTCCCTCCGTTTTAAATTAGATGTCATAATTTGACTTTGTGCACTATTCACATAACTTGCAATTAAAAAAAGAATCGATATAAATGTTAAACTCATTTTCTTCCAATACTCATTTTGACTTTGTGCACTATTCAAATAACTTGTTTCTTTCATACAAAACTAGAGAGGGAGGTTTTATCGATATGAAAAACTACATCCTATCACTGTGATTATTGTAGCGATTATAATCACGGTAATTGTTAAACTCATTTTCTTCCAAAAAAAAAAAAAAATTACGTACACGTACTCTTACCAATCACCAAACACTACTGAATGTAATAGAAGTATATTTTTATGTTTATTTGTAGAGCTTTACTATGGAAGCATGGAACTAATGTAGAATAATACATACATGTCTTATACAAGTACTCCGTACTTCATATATGTATGTAGGTTGTCCCAATCCATACTCTTTAGGAAATATTTACTTTAATAATCCCAATTTAATTATAAAAACAGAGGCCAGAGGCCGTAAGATGAGATTTTAATTTCAAATTCAACAGCCACCGCAACTGAACAAGGATCAGCTGTTGTTTGTACCGTAAGCATGTACCATATGCAAGGATAACTGGATAAGAACATATGAAGAAGATGATGTGAACAGCAGCGCAGCCTGTGTTTGGTAGTGTGTAACACATTTCCAGCATAAGCATAACTAGTTTTTAAAGATATTAAAAAACATGTGTTTTTTTTTAATAGAAATACAAACTAAGATGAGCTGATAAGGCTCTTATTTCATCTATTTGAATACAAAAAATAAGCAAATTACAGACCACATCAAAGTTATTTCTAATTTTCAAGATATTTCACCATATACCAATATCAATGGCATTATTCAGCTCTGAATTACTAGCAGGAAAAAAAAATAAGATTACTCTTTATTTTTAAACAAAGCACTTGACAAACATAGGCTGGTTTTGCACTGGTGTGTTGGAGAGAAAGATGAATCCAATGCTTAGTTATTTTCTGCTTCAACTTCCTCAGGCTGCAGCCTTGCCTCGTTCTTATCTTTGATCGAAACCAGACTTTCCATGTAAGCAAAAACTCCTTCACACAACCTTTTCTTCTGAAATGCAAGATCCTTAATTTCTTGTGTTTCGGGATCCAATAAGACCAGCTTACCACCTTCACATTCTAGTAAGAGCCTGTTATTTCTCCAATGACCAACAGGACTCCAAATATCTGACAATGGTCCCACAGTAAATTTCTTGGTCCAACACTCCTCACTCCATATCCAAATTTCGAACTTCTTGTCCGTCTCCTGGAGAGACAGAATCGCAAGAGAATCATCGTACACTCCAAGACACTTAGAACTTGGTTGTGCATAGTCTGGAACATCAATCTCTTTGAACGCATCAGTAGCCATATCAAAAGAAATGATCACTTCAGAACTATATTCAAATGATCCGAACCAGTAACAACATCCATTCACATAGATGTAACATTAATTACTTTCCAAATCATAAGCTCTAGCCAGGTCTCCACAATACCTCCACGAATTAGTCCTTAACGAGTAGACAAGGACTGATACAGGATGCTTGACATCACTTTCATCATGATAATTAGTAAGCCAATAACCTTTCATAACAACCACCTTATAGTCTCCACTAACAAGATCAAGCCCGAAACCATAAACTTCATTCGAAGCATAAGTGAATTCAGATGGAAGATCAGGCTTACAAATTATTCTAGGCAAGGGTTTAAATTCATTGATGGCTGGATTCCACAAAGCACAACCACTAGAATCGTACTGGTACAGATAATATAATCCATGACACGGACCACAAACATACAAGCTATGCATTGGCATACTATCTAACACTTCATCAGCTAAAACTCGAGGAGATTCATCAACCAACAGCTCATACAGCTCAAGTTCAGCATGGCTAACATAATATTGAACAAGGATACAACCGCGCCAACTTTCATCATTGTTATAGTAGTTATTCAGGTGTTTTGATATGAAATGCGGACTCGAAATAATAGCATACCATGATTTGCAAACACTCTTAAACTGTAACAGATCTTTCACAGGTAACCATGACAGAATCTCAATGATTAAATTTTCAGGCAAATGATCAATCTTCTCAATTGAAATTAACATTGACCTCTCTTTTTCTTTATTAATTATGATAAATTAAAACCCAAAACTAGAATCAGCAAATTTTAACCACCCATCAAAATAAATTAAATCAGAAGGAAAAGAGATATAAGGATTTGACCTTTGTTTCAAGAGATGATGAAAACGGCGGTTGTTATCTGACCAAATGTAACGCTGCAAAGATAGAGCCATTGCTGCAACGAAACAAGAAGATAATTGAGTTAATTTTTAACAACCAATTAACTATATAATGTATGAAATAAAAAATTGAAAGCAGAAAATGAATAGGGCTTAGAAAATATACAATTAAAATTGCAGGATTGAAGACAAAGCAGTAAAAAAAAGAATGATAATTACTCGTATATGAAATTAAACATCAATTAATTTCAAAAAAAAAAAAAAAAAAAAAAAGTAAACATCAATTTATGAAACTTATAAAAGAGAAATACAGAAAATAATACAGTACCTGGGTATTAGTTTAAAAAGATGGATTTGAATCTGGGTTTGAAGAAGAAGAAAATAAAGTCAATTAAAATAATTGGCGAGCAAATTCTGCCTGATGTCAGTTTTAAATAAGGCTTAATATATGCAATTTGCTGAATTTGATTATAGTAAATGGCAAATCAATAATTTCCTCGCTTCAATATTGTGTGTCTACTCGAACTTGTCTTCTTGTCTAGTTTAACTGTTTATTAAGTAATACTTCATAAATAATTAAGTATAAGTAACTCCTTTGGTTCATAAATACGGAATATGAGAATCACGATGGGGCGTTCGGTATTATTTTATTTTATGTTATTTTATTTTTTTATTTTTTTGGTGCAAAGGACGTTTGGTATGTGAGACCATAATAATAAGGATAATCATAAGGAATATGATATCATCAATATCGGAAAATATATGTGTGATATATTTTCCGTATTGATCTTATTAGGGCAATAATATATTTATCTTTATTTATGTTAAAGAATATATCTTAAGGTTTATGTTTATGCTGGCATGTCTTTTAGGAAGATTGTTTCCTATCTTGTGATCTTAAGTTTGGTATAAATACTCTACCTATTGATGAATAATAGACAAGTCATTCTATTCTCTCATTCAACCTATTCTATCAGATAAGGATAATGAATTATGAAATTTTTTATGGTACACCTTGATGCACCCATAAAGAACATTATGTATATTGTAAAGAACATGTGCGGAAAAAGAACATTAACATTTATAAAGCACGCGAGCAAAATATATTCTTTGAGTTTGAATTATATGTTTTTTTACAGAAAACCCAGAAAAATCAAAAGAACAATCACTTAAACAATCAAATCAGCAAGAAAAAAAATCCCAACAAAAACACCCCAAATTCACCACAAATTAAAATTCAAACAAAACCCATTAAAAATCCAAAACAATAAATAAATCCTCACTTAATTCAATTTAGGGGAAGAATCACCCAATTAAGCATCACCGAAAGGCGAAATAGCCTCATCAACATCACCATCGTCGCCGAGGTGAAGATCGAAAGATCATGAGAGAGAAGATTAAAAGCACAAATCAAAGTCTGAGTTTTCTGAACATGATCAAGAGAAGATTAAGAAGTGAAGAAGCTAGAAGGAGAAGGTTGGATTGAAGAATTGGCCTCAACCACTTGAGTAACTATGGCGAGAATGAATGTACAAAAGGGTTTATTTTTCAATGGCTAATTTGATGAAATTATTATCATGTTCTTTTGTAAAGACTTTAGGTTCTAATGTCATGTTCTTTGTCAAACAAACATGTTCTTTTATCAAATACATGTATTTTTTTTTTCAAACATTAGTATGATCTTTTCACCTTTTTTTTATTTTTACCGGGTGTATGGTGCACCCAGGTGTACAAATCAATCACTAATGAATTATGGGTGAGATAGAGATAAAATAAAGTGTTATCTTTTGTTTGGTATAGGTTAGGGATAAAAGTAAAATCATTAACAAAGTTATAAAAATATGTTTAAATCTATCTTTCTCCTTTATTTTTATTTTTTTCATTAAGGTTACATATGTTATTTTAATTATAATCCTTGTACAACCATCCTTATACCAACCCCCCTAGGTATAGTCGTATAGATGAGGGATAAGAGGGGTTTTAAACCTTCCTATCCCTTTCTTTAGTCCCAATCCCCATAAACAAACAATCAAACATGGTATTTTATTAGAAATAATTGCTTGAAATAATCTGATCTTTACTTCATCCGTTTAAAATAATTCCACCTTTCGATTATTTTTTAATTAATCTAACCTTTATACTTAATCCGCTCTCAATGGTCTCAACCGGTCATCTAACTTGTTATTAAAAGTTATTAGACATGTGTCAGCCTATAATTGGTAAAAATAATATAATTAAAAAATAGAAAAAAAAATTAAAAGCCCCAAACCCAAATAGATAGAGGAGGTGGTTTCGGTGGTGGGTTTGCCAAAGAGCGTTTAACATCCTAGAAATTCTTTCCCTTTAAAATACCTTTTTGACTTTTTTAAAACACGAGATAGGAAATTTTAAGGCATTATTGCCAACGTGATAACGACTAAGACTTTTATCAAAAACAGACAACGAAAATTCTTTTTAAAACCTTTCGAAACAAAATAAAGTCCACCATCCCAACCAAAAGTAAAGTCAAGTAAAAACCAAACCAATAACTTTTTTTTTTTACAAGACAATAACTTAGAACCATTGTAGACCCCATTCTCTCTTCTTTTTTTTTTTTTTTTTTTTTTTTATTTTATTTTATTTATTTTATTAATTAGAATCTTTATTTACTATTTTTCCACTCAACACAAGCTTTGGCTTAGTTTTGTCGGTTTGTGGTAATAATTTACTTTGATATTCATATGGTCATACTCTTCTCCTATTTTTTTTTTTAATTTAATTTTATTAATTAGGATCTTTGTTTACTATATTTCCACTCAACACAAGCTTTGGCTTAGTTTTGCAGTAATAAGTTACTCTATGCCTGAACATCGTTCCAATTGATAAGATTGGTCATCTGATATTCATACTCTTCCCCTTTTTTTAAAAAAAAAATTTATTTTATTAATTAGGATCTTTATTTACTATATTTCCGCTCAACACAAGCTTTGACTTAGTTTTGCGGTAATAAGTTACTCTGATATTCATACTCTTCCCCCTTTTTTTTTTTAAATTTTATTTTATTAATTAGGATCTTTATTTACTATATTTCCGCTCAACACAAGCTTTGGCTTAGTTTTGTTGTAAGTTACTCTAATCTCCACACTCTTCCCCTTTTCTTTATTTTATTTTATTAATTAGGATCTTTATTTACTATATATACTTCCACTCAACACATGTTTTGGCTTAGTTTTGTTGTAAGTTATTACTCTAATCTCTAATCTCCATACTCTTCCATCCCCTTTTTATTTTATTCTTTTAATTAAGATTTTTATTTACTATATTTCCACTCAACATAAGTTTTGACTTAGTTTTATTGTAAGTTACTCGGAACTCCATACTCTTCCCTTTTTTTAAAAAAAAAAAATTATTTTAGAATTAATTAGGATCTTTATTTACTATATTTCCACTCAACACAAGCTTTGTCTTAGTTTTGTTGCAAGTTACTTTGATCTCCATACTCTTGTTTTTCTTCATCTTTTTTTTTTATTTTTTTTTTATTTTTAATATTATTAATTAGGATATTTATTTACTATAATTTGGTCATTAATTTATACAATTTCTACAAAATGAACTTTGTTGATTATAATAATTTATCCAGGCCATTTTAATACATTATTGTACCAATCACTTTTACAATCTCAAATGCACGTATTTTTTTCTCCTCCTCCATCTTGATTTCCTGATTTCCATACACTTTGTAATAAACTAATAACATCGTGCTAACATTAGTATTTTTGTTATGAAATATATAGAAATTAGAGGATTAAGAGAAGAAGGTAATAAGAGAAGTATTACTACTTTTATGTATTACTCTTGGTAATATTTTTGTGCCTCATACAAGTGAAATTGCATGGCTATTTATAGTAGTAAGAACCACTATTACATTGTGGGCTATAACATTAGAGGGTGGCAATTAGGGTTGGCTACTACATTAAATGCAATGGAGAACTTGGAGTGTGGACATTCACACCTTGACTAAATTAATTAACTCTTAACACTCCCCCCTTGAATGTCCATACAAAATAGGGTATATGTTGTCTCGTTAAAACCTTGCTAAGTAAAACCCTTTAGGATAAAAGCCATAGCTAAGGGAAAAGAGTACAACAATATATTACTATATGCTTTAGTGTACTGCTTCATTAAAAACCTTGTCAGGAAAAACCCATTGGGATAAAAACCTGATCGAAGGGAAAAAGAGTGCAGTGCATATAATGCTTCCCCTGATTTTAACATAGTTTATGAAGACGACGCATCCCAATCTTGTGGACCAACCGCTCAACACTCTTCGAAGGTAGGGACTTTGTAAACAAGTCTGCAAGATTATCAGATGATTGGATCTGTTGGACATTTATCTTCCCTTCCTTTTGCAAATCGTGTGTAAAGAACAGTTTTGGGGATATGTGTTTAGTCCTATCACCTTTAATATATCCCTCAGTTACTTGTGCGATACATGCAGTATTGTCTTCGTAAATGATGGTTGGACTTTCAGTTACTTCTTTCATCCCACATTCTTCTTGGATATTGCCGATCATTGACCTTAGCCATACACACTCACGTCCTGCTTCATAAAGGGCAATCAACTCAGCATGATTTGATGATGTCGCAGTTAAGGTTTGCTTTGTTGATTTCCAAGAAATTGCAGTTCCACCATAGGTGAACAGATATCCAGTTTGTGACTTGGCGTTTTGTGGGTCTGATAGATATCCAGCATCTGCATATCCGATGAGGGTGACATCTTGCCTTGATTGATAAAACAAACCAAGATCTTTTGTTCCTCGTAGATATCGTAGTAAGTGTCTTACTCCTTTCCAGTGTCTCTTCGTTGGTGCGTTGCTAAACCTGGCTAACAAATTCACAGAAAAAGCTATGTCTAGTCTAGTATTGTTAGCTAGATACATTAGAGCCCCAATTGCACTTAGATATGGTACTTCAGGACCAAGGACATCCTCGTTTTCCTCTCGAGGTCTAAATGGATCATATTTCATAGTCAAAGACCGAACAATCATCGGGGTGTTTGTTGGGGTCGCTTTGTCCACGAAAAAACGTTTTAACACTCTTTCGGTGTAGTTAGACTGATGGACAAAAATACCATTATTTAAGTGCTCAATTTGCAATCCAAGACAAAATTTAGTTTGTCCAAGGTCTTTCATCTCAAATTCTTTCATCAAGTATTTTGCAGTTCTTTCAAGTTCATTTGGGGTTCCAATGATATTCAAGTCATCAACATAAACTGCAACAATTGCAAACCCTGATTGTGATCTCTTAATGAAAACACAAGGACTGATTTGATTATTCTTGAACCCTTTTTTCATAAGGTATTCACTAAGACGATTATACCACATCCTCCCAGACTGTTTCAATCCATAAAGTGTCCTTTTTAATTTTATGGAAAGTAAATGTCTAGGCTTGTGGTTTTCTGGTAATTTTAGTCCATCTGGGACTTTCATATAAATATCTGTATCGAGTGACCCATATAAATATGCGGTCACTACATCCATCAATCGCATCTTTAGTCCTTCTGAGACTGTCAAGCTTACCAGAAACCTTAACGTAGTTGCATCAACTACGGGATAATATGTCTCCTCATAATCAATCCCTGGAATTTGAGAAAAACCTTGGGCTACAAGTCTTGCCTTGTATCTAACAATTTCATTTTTCTCATTTCGTTTTCTCACAATTACCCACTTGTATCCAACTGGCTTTACACCTTCTGGTGTAAGGGTTATTTTTCCAAACACTTCTCGTTTTTCGAGTGACTTTAATTTTGTTTGCATTGCCTCTTTCCATTTTGGCCAATCATGCCTGCAACGACATTCTTCCACTGTTCTTGGTTCACTATCATTTTCGTCAGATGCCATTTCTATTGCAATGGAATATGCAAATATTTCATTTACGATAACATCATTTCTATACCAATAATTCCTGGTAGAAACAAAGTTTATTGAAGTTTCATTGTTATCGATGTCATGGTCATCTTGTTCATCCCCTTTCGGATTATCATCTTTTTCTCTATTCTCATCTGTACTTTGTCTTTCTTGACCTTCCGTAAGGGGAATGTTGTTGATCTCATCAGGTCTTTTTAATTTTCTTGGTTTAGAGTCTTTTGAACCAAGTGGTCTTCCACGCTTTCGGCGTGCTAGAGATTCATTTTCAATGATCTTATCACCAGATGGAATTTCAATTCGTGCAGGGGCATTTTCAGCTGGTATATGTGATTTTGTCACTTTCTTTGCATCTATAAATGCATCAGGCAGCTGATTTGCAATGCTTTGTAAATGAACAATTTTCTGAACTTCTTGTTCACACATATTTGTTCGTGGATCAAACATTGACAATTGTGTTGCATTCCAAATGATTTCTATTTCTTTCTTTCGTGGGTCCACTTTCTCTCCGCCTAAGGCTGGAAATACTGTCTCATTGAAATGACAGTCGGCAAATCTGGCCGTAAATAAATCACCGGTCATTGGTTCAAGATATTTAATTATGGAGGGTGATTCAAACCCAACATAAATTGCCAGCCTTCTTTGTGGACCCATCTTTGTTCGTTGGGGTGGAGCAATAGGAACATACACCGCACAACCAAAAATTTTTAGATGTGAGACATTAGGTTCTCGACCAAAAACTAATTGTAGTGGTGAGAACTTATGATAAGCAGTTGGTCTCAATCTAATTAGAGTTGCCGCATGTATTATGGCATGACCCCAAGCAGATGAAGGCAATTTTGATCTCATCAATAATGGGCTTGCAATCAATTGTAGTCTCTTAATTAATGACTCAGCGAGTCCATTTTGTGTATGAACATGAGCTACTGGATGTTCTACAACAATTCCAATCCTCGACATACAATAATCATTAAATGTTTGGGATGTAAATTCCCCAGCATTGTCAAGCCTTATTCTTTTTATTGTATGGTCTGGAAATTGTGCTCTTAGTTTAATAATTTGAGCAAGGAGTTTTGCAAAAGCAACATTTCTACTGGATAAGAGACTTACATGTGACCATCGAGTTGAGGCATCAATTAATACCATAAAATACCGGAATGGTCCACATGCAGGATTAATTGGTCCACAAAGGTCTCCTTGAATCCTCTCTAAAAATGTTGGAGATTCAGTAGCAATTTTGTTCATAGATGGCCTTATTATTAACTTGCCAAGTGAACATGCAGAGCATGTTAATTCATCTGATCGAGGGATTTTAACATTCCTAATTGAATGTCCTACTGAATTTGCTATAATCTTGTGCATCATTCCTGTACCAGGATGACCCAAACGATCATGCCATAAATTTAGCAGATTCTTATTATCTAACTTCTGGTTAGATATCGAATTTATTTCAACTGGTCGTATATCTATATGGTATAACCCTGAAGAATATGCTGGCAATTTCTCATACACATGTTTCTTGCCATGTTTTTCTGCCGTGAGGCATAAATATTCCTTTTGATCCACTATCATTGTTTCTAAATGAAAACCATTTTGACGCACATCTTTAAAACTTATAAGATTTCTTCGAGATTTACTCAAATATAAAGCGTCATTAATGATTAATTTTGTTCCATTTGGGAGTATTATGCAAGCTTTTCCAGAACCTTCTATTAGCTTGGCTGACCCAGAAATGGTATTAACATTTGCTTGAAATAATTTTAACTTTAAAAAATATTTTCTATCCTTCAGAATAGTGTGTGTTGTTCCACTGTCCAAAAGGCATTGAAATTTGGAACCAACTTCGGGCAGATCCATATCTTCATAAAATAATAAGTACAAGATTAATTTAAGACAATTAAACTGGACTTACTTTATTAATGATGAAAAATTAAGAGTACATAATTTGAACATGAAAAAAAAACATATAAGAAAAGTACATAATGAAAACATAATACATATCATAGTAATTGATGAATTATCTAAACATGATTATTCTCTCCAAAGATAAATTCACCACCAGCTTCACCATTGTCTATGTGGAAATCAGACACATCAAGGCTAATTCCAGGGACATTTTCTTCATTAACATAATTTGGTTCGGCATGTTTTTCTTTCCCTTTAATGGAAGCCTGGTATAGTTCTACCAGATGTTTGGCCGTACGACAAGTACGTCCCTAATGTCCAGTCATGCCACATCTATAACATGTGTCTTTTCCTTTTGTGGTGGCTTGATTTTTGTTTCCTTGTTGATGCCCCCTTTGAGTGTTGTTTCTAGGGAGAAATTGGCCTCTACCACGGCCATAACCACGTCCACGACCACGTCCGCGGAAATTTCCACGACCTCTGCCACGGTTATTATATTTTCCACGTCCACCTCTATGAGCAACATTTGTCTCGGGTGGATTTGAGCTTTCTACATCATTTGTTTCATTGAATGCTTGAGACCCAGTTGGTCTTAGGTTGTGATTCTTCAACAGAAGATCATTATTCTTTTCAGCAACCAATAATGTAGAAATAAGCTCAGAATATTTTGCAAAGCCTCTTTCACGGTATTGCTGTTGCAATACAATGTTGTTAGCATGGAATGTAGAGAGTGTTTTCTCTATCATTTGCACTTCAGTGACTGGTTGATCACAATATCTCAATATTGATACGATTTTATATAGTGATGAATTATAATCACTGACAGATTTAAAGTCCTGAAATATCAGGTTTGTCCACTCAAACTGTGCTGAAGGAAGGAGTACCCTTTTATGGTGGTCATATCTTCCTTTCAGGCTATCCCATAGTTCTTTGGGATTTTCCACCATTAAATACTCAGTTTTTAAACTGTTATGTAAATGATGCCTTAAGAGAACTATAGCTTTTGCTTTCTCTTGATCAGTTGGAACTTTAACTTGAGCAGGGGCATCTTTTTCGTTTCCTGGGATGGTAATTTCTTTGATTGTATGTTCCAATCCCTGAGCCTTCAAATTCATTTGGGCATCAACTGTCCATTCAAGATAATTATGTCCGGACAAGTCTAATACGTCAAATTGTCTTTTCATCAAGTCTCCCATTTTAACTACAATCAAATAGGTAATTATTATTAACCCAATTAAGCAAGTGATAATTAAAGTAATCAAATTATAATCATAATAATAATCCATTTAAAACATATTTGCTTCTCCCCCTTGGGTTATTATTATGATTTACATAAAGTTAAGCTAAAATTAAACATGATAATCACTTTAGTTAAACAACGACAACAACAAATATAACAATAACAATGATAATAATAACAATAACAATAAATACTACTACTATTACTATATCACCGACAACAACAACAACAATAATAATAATAATATTAATGACATACATTAATGATAAGACAAAAGGAACATTTATTATAACAAAATGCACTTATAATCTACCTAGAAGACAAAAAAAACTTGAAGTACTACGGAGATTACATGCATGAATTCCCTTTGTCGAAAAACCGAGCACTACTTATGTAAAATGATGAAAATCATCATTGCCATTAATAAAACTACTAGGGCCATAATTAAAACTAAGTATAGTTTTAATTTCCTTAAATCTTCTTCAAAGGTAAAGGGGTGTGGTGGTTGTCGGTTGTCGACGGGGAACATGGTGTGTGGCCGGAGTAAATGGAGGAAGAAGAAGAGGAGATAATTTGGGTAAAGTTTAAGGAGAGGATAAGGTTTGTATGGTGAAATAAGGGGGGTGTAATCCGCCTTTTATAGGGGGTAAATTATCCGTTTCAGCTTTACACAACTGTAAAAATATCATACAATGTTCTAGTAGACTGGTAAAATAATCGTAATCAAACTATTAATATTTACAAACGTAAATAAGTATCACACTGGGATGCAAGCCGTAGTGGTACGAGAACCCTAATCTATTCATGAGGTCAAGGGTTCGAAAACTGAAAGAAACATAAAAAGTGTGTAATCTAAAAATTAAATAAATATAAAGGCTGCATCATTTTTTTTTCATTTTAGTAATTATGCACAAGTAAGTATGAACATGATTTGTGTGACCATGAAATTTACTCTATTAACATGCATACAACAAATATTTTCACATGCAAAAGTAATTATATATTACTTTCTATAACCATGCATGAGAGTTACCAAACTAAGTATCATAAATAAGGTATGTATTGATATCCTCATTTTTATCAACATGGCTAATTATGTATAGTAATTTTGTGGAGAAATATATTGTGAGTTTCTGGTATAGAGGATCCCATATGGGCAACTATTGAGCATACTCCTCAAAATATATTTTGTGAAAGAAATTGAATCTTTGTAAAAATTGGATAATCGGTATAAGTATACCTGATTGAAGATGGTGCTGATAACGTGTTATGAAATATATAGAAATTAGAGGATTAAGAGAAGAAGGTAATAAGAGAAGTATTACTACTTTTATGTATTACTCTTGGTAATATTTTTGTGCCTCATACAAGTGAATTTGCATGACTATTTATAGTAGTAAGGACCACTATTACATTGTGGGCTATAACATTAGAGGGTGGCAATTAGGGTTGGCTACTACATTAAATGTAATGGAGAAATTGGAGTGTGGACATTCACACCTTGACTAAATTAATTAACTCTTAACAATTTTTTATTTTTGTGTAACATACTAGGTTAAAATGCAAAAAGAAAGCAAGAAGGTATGGCTTGTTCTCGACATAACTTTATGGGTCATCTTTCAACAGATTAATGCAGCTGATATAACCTTCAAACTTGAACCAAAACCTACACATCGTACTTATAACACCTTTCTGCAAAGTATACGCAACCAAGTTAAGGATCCAAGCTTAGGGCCTGTTCACATTTACTGAATTGAGCTGAACTGAACTGATTGGAGCTGAACTGAACTGAATTGAACTGATTGGAGCTGAACTGAACTGAACTGAATTGAGCTGAAATGAATATTTTATGAGAGAGGAAAATTAAGAGCTGAACTGAACTGAACTGAACTGATTGGAGCTGAAGTGAGCTGAACTGATTAGAGCTGAACTAAACTGAACTGAAATTAAGTAAATGTGAACAAACCCTTAGTGTACGAGGGAATCCCGATGATTCGAGCACCAACCAACCCAGATACATATCTTTTGATTGACCTTGAATCTAAAAAGGATAATGATAAGATATCCGTTACACTTGCTTTAAGTAGAAACGATTTGTATGTAGTGGCCTTCGCTGATAAATCTAGAGGTGAAGTACGCGGCCATTTCTTTCCCAATCTTGAAATCGATACCATTGATAAGGCAAAGAAAGTTTTTCCAGAAGTTCAGCATTTTGTAAATATTAAGTATGGGGAAAGTTACAGTCAAATCGAAAGCAATGCTGATACAAACCGATTAAGTTTCCCGTTGGGGTTTGATAACCTTAAAACTTTCATGGATAAGGTTCATGGAATGGATACAACGGCTAGACATTATAGCAAAACCGAAGCTCGGTTCCTACTCATTGCAGTTCAAATGGTTGCAGAGGCAACACGTTTCAAGTACATCCAGGGTAGAGCTATCGTAACTACAACTCCTAACGATTATAAAATACGGTCTCTAGAGAACAACTGGGTTGATATTTCGAAAGGCATTCGAAATGCTGTTAAAAAAGTCATTAACTACAATACCCTGATGGTAAGACATGGACAGTTAAACAAGTGAGTGATGTGAAAAAAGATATGGGACTCCTAAAGTATGTTGAGTAATTAATACTGTATGTAGTACATAGTCCTCCGATTTTAAATGTTTTTCAAACTTAAATAATCTATTACGTATATTAATTAATTAATGTTAGTCTACTAGTAAGTTATTTTATACGTAGGCAATATCTGGGATATGGTTGCTACTTAAAATAATAATGTGTAATAGAGTAGTTTAAGAATTTTGTCTTCCATAAACGTGAGTTTATCTTAAAAATAATACGGAGTACAGTAATGTGTAACAAAAGAGTAATAAATGCTGCATACGTATGCATACGAGGCTCATCAATTGGAATACAATAAATAAGCAAATTACAGACAAGTAGACAACACATCAAAGCTATCTCTAATTTACAAGATATTTCACCATAAACCAATATCAATAGCTCTGAATTACTTGCAGGTAAAAAAAAAAAAAAAAGATTACTCTTTATTTTTAAACAAAGCACTTGACAAACATAGGCTGGTTTTGCACTGGTATGTTGGAGAGAAAGATGAATCCAATGCTTAGTTATTTTCTGCTTCAACTTCCTCAGGCTGCAGCCTTGCCTCGTTCTTATCTTTGATCGAAACCAAACTTTCCATGTAAGCAAATACTCCTTCACACCACCTCTCCTTCTGAATTGCAAGATCCTTTATTTCTTGTGGTGTTTCGGGATCCAATAAGATCGACTAGCTTACCATCTTCACATTCTAGTAAGAGCCTGTTATCCTTCCAATGACCAACAGGACTACGAACATCTAATAATGGCCCCACAGTAAATTTCTTGGTCCAACACTCCTCACTCCATATCCAAATATCGAACTTCTTGTCTGTCTCATGGAGAGACAGAAACGCAAGAGAATCATCATACACTCCAAGACACTTAGAACTTGGTTGTGCATAGTCCGGAACATCAATCTCTTTGAACGCATCAGTAGCCATATCAAAAGAAATGATCACTTCAGAACTATATTCAAATGATCCGAACCAGTAACAACATCCATTCACATAGATGTAACATTTATTACCTTCCAAATCATAAGCTCTAGCCAGATCTCCACAATACCTCCACGAATCAGTCCTCAACGAATAGACAAGGACTGATAGAGGATGCTTGACATTACTTTCATCATCATAATTAGTAAGCCAATAACCTTTTATAACAACCACCTTATAGTCTCCACTAACAGGATCAAACCCGAAACCATAAACTTCACTAGAAGCATAAGTGAATTCAGACGGAAGATCAGGCTTACAAATCATTTTAGGCAAGGGTTTAAACTCATTGATAGCCGGATTCCACAAAGCACGACCACTAGAATCGTACTGGTACAGATAATATAATCCATGACACGGACCACAAATATACGAGCTATACATTGGCATACTATATAACACTTCATCAGCTAAAACTCGAGGAGATTCATCAAGCAACAGCTCATACAGCTGAAGTTCAGCATGGGTAACATAATATTGAACAAGGATACAACGGCGCCAACTTTCATCATTGTTATAGTAGTTATTCAGGTGTTTGGATATGAAATTTGGACTCGAAACAATAGCATGCCATGATTTGCAAACACTCCTAAACTGCAACAGATCTTTAACAGGTAACCTTGACAGAATCTCAATGATTAAATTTTCAGGCAAATGATCAATCCTTTCAATTGCAATTGACATTGACCTCTCTTTTTCATTATTAATTCTGAAAAGTTAAACCCAAAAACATAATCAGCAAATTTAAAACACCCATCAAAAAATAAATTAAATTAGAAGGAAAGAGATATAAAGATTTGACCTTTGTTTCAAGAGATGATTAAAACGGCTGTTGTCATCTGACCAAGTGTAACGCTGCAAAGATAGAGCCATTGCTGCAACAAAACAAGAAGATTATTGGGTTAATTTTAACAACCAATTAACTAAGTATATATAATGTATGAAATAAGAAATTGAAAGCAGAAAATGAATGGGGTTAGAAAATATACAATTAAAATTGCAGGTTTAACGGCAAAGCAGAAAAACGAATGATAATTAGATGAAATTAAACATCAATTTGTTAAAGATTGATATAGTACCTGGGTAATAGTTATAAAAGATTGATGGATCTGAATCTGGGACTGAAGAAGAAGAAAATAAAGTCAATCAAAATGACAAAATAAGTGGCGAGTAAGTATTTCTGCCTGATGTCAGTTTTACAAACCGAAAAAAAAGGCTTAATCGGAGTATTGAATATTTTGTGTCGACGGAGTACTTGTTTAATTGTTTACGATTATACGAACACTTGCGATATACTCCGTATATTTTTTTCGTCCATTTGTTTGTATGCCCTTGCATAGTGCTGTCAAGTTTCAAACCAAAACCGTTTAACTGCCCGAAACAAACCGACCCAAATGAGAACCGAACCGATTAAAAACCGTTTTTTTAAAACCGAAAATCAACCCGAACCGTACGTGAATGAACCCGAAACCGAACCGATCCGAATAACGTTACACCGTATAAGAACCGAACCCGTTAATGAACCGAACCAGTTCTAAACCGAACTGAAATCAAACCGAACCGAAAAAGAACCAAACTGTTTCTAACCCGAAATCGCTTTCAACCCGAAACCGTTTGAACCGGGATAAAACCGTTTACACCGAACCGTTAACAACCCGCGACCCTTTTGCACCGAACTGTATATAAACCGAACCGTTTATTAACCGAACCGCTTGCAAACCGAATCGTTTTATGAACCGGACAGCTTATAAACGAATCAGCTACAAACTAGTAAGATTGGTATGGCTAAACTTGAAACAGAACATGATATGTATTTATAAAATCAATGAGAATTTGTATATAATTTGATGCCTATTTATGAAATGATGAAGTCTCGACTAAATATAAAATTTGTTAACCAACAAAAGGTTAGCAAGTACTATCAAATTTCAATCCAAAACCATTTAACTGCCTGAATCCAAACAACTCGATAAACAATCGATTTTTTGAAACCAAAAACTGACTCGAACCGTAATTTAGTAAACTCGAAATGGAACCGATCCGAATAACGTTAAACCGTAGAAGAACCGAACCAGTTATTAAATTGAATCGAAAAAGAACCAAACTAGTTATAAATTGAACTGAAAAAGAACCGAACTAGTTATAAACTGAACCGAAAAAAAACCGAACTGTTTCTAACCCGAAAACGTTTCCAACCCGAAACTGTTTGAATCGGGATAAAAACTGTTTACACCGAACCGTTAACAAACCATGACCCTTCTGCAACGAATCGTTTACTACCCGGACTGTTTACAACCCGAACCGAATTAAAACCGCTCAAGAATAAACCGAAACCGAATTGAATCGATAACTATTTAAACCGAACTGAAACTGACCCGCAAGACACTTAAACCGATTTCAAACCGACCCGATTTAATACCGAACCGATTTCAAACCGAACCGAACCCGAACTGTCAAACCGTTTGACAGTACTACCCTTGCACAAATGAGGGGCAATTGGTAAAGTCCCAATACTTGTGATTATGATCGATTTAGGGGTGCCAATTTGGTTAACCAAATAAAGTTTTGGGTTGACGCATGACGAGTCCGGTCTATTCAGGTCAAGGTTATTTATCTTTTTAGTCGCCTCGATTTGGGTTGGATCAATTTTAGGTAAAGATTTGTCGAGCTAGGTTCAGGTTAATTTATATCAGTTCAAATCAATTCGTATTGGGTTCAAAATGAGTTTAATTAGGTTAATTTTAGGTCGGATGACTTCGGGTTAGGCTGATTCGGTTAGGTTTATTTCAGCTCGGTTAAGTTTTAATCTATTTTTTTAGGATGGATAAGGTTGATTTATCGTCAAATCCAATTCAGATCCTTTTCGGTTTGGTTGAATTTGGGTCGCGTTGATAAAATTCAATATTCAAACAAATAAGATTATTTTTAAACTAGGAGTAATTATTGAGTATTATCTTATTATTAGATCACTATCAGGTCATTTACGTATCATTTTTCATATCGTGTCAGTAAAACTTACGGTGTATATATTACATTTCTCACTAGATCGGTTCTTGTGTCTTTTTTTTTTTATCTTTAACTCAAATTAAAACCGAATTAACAATGACTTATTGTATGATGTATCTACAAAAATGAGATGATAAGTAATGAACTAATGACAATTTAATAAAAGATAGCCACATATTGATTAAGACTAGAGTTGTCAAAACCTGACCCGAACCGAAATACTGACCCAAACCCGATTATTAACCGACCCATCTGAACCTGAAAAAATGGTGACCCAAACCCGACCTGAAACCAACCCTAGACCCGAGTATGTGAGATCCGAACCCGAACATGAACCTACCCGAATGTAACTCGTAAATTATTGACCTAAACCGAACCCGACTTGAACCGAAATTGACCCAAACCCATGTTAACCCTTCAAAACCCGATTTGTTACTAACCCGACCTGAATTCAACCCGACCCGTTCCTAACCCGACCTGTTACAAACCCGACCCGAAATCAACCTGACTTATTATTGGCCCGACCCAAATTCAACCCGACTTTTTATTGACCTGATGAATCACATTTATATAGGATTTATAGGCACCTTTATGCCAAGTTTATAATTGCTTTTTAGGTCTTTTAGTCGCTTTTTAGGTCGCAAATGCATAAGTTGTTTGTTTTGTTCTCTATTACGCTCCGTTTGTAATTTTCTTAATGTTTCAGGTGATTTCATAGTCATTTGGACGCTTTCGTAGTGTTTGGAGTTGATTCGGATGATATTTGGATGGAAGTCGATGAATTGAGGTTGCTCAATGAAAGATATGTGTTTGAGGAAGCATATTTTGAGATTTATAAGCATATGGAATGAATGTAGTATCTACAAGAGTCACTATGCACTTTTCGGAATTGAATTTGAATTAGAAACGGAGAAAAACAATGTTTTACAAAGTGGCCAAATTGACTTTTGTCCACTCTTTTGATCATAACTTGAGTTCTACATATCGGATTGAAGCGATTCAAATTGCGTTGGAAACTAGACTTGAATAGCTTTCTAATGATAGGTCACACGCCCCAAAAAACCTTCTAGAACAGAAGTTATGGCCGTTTTAATTTGTGCTATGTACCCTGCGACCAAACCCCGCGCCCACACGAACCTCCATGCTGCTACTGCCGGGGCGCGGCCACCACCCTGTGGCCGCAGGTTCTGCCGACTGACGAGCAGCCAAAGCAGCCCACGAGGCTTTTCCACTGCACATCTTCACTCGTCTCTCGATTGCATCGATCTTCTTCGTGCCACGTCATCGTCTATGGTCCAATAGCATTGTAACTTATGTTTTTATTATTTTCTTATTTATTTTCTTTAACCATCTTTAGATTAGTTTTAGGATAATATAAATACTAAAAGGGATTTTATTTTTTCCTATGCCTTTTTATACTTTTTATTTTACGTTCGTTGTAGTTTTTTTTTCTCTAGCGCTAGTTTTTCATGGACAACTCCATGGATTTGTCTTTGAATTTATTACTTTAATTTATAGAGGTAATTTTATTTCTTTACTTTTAATTATGCTTTCTTTATTATTTCTAGTTTTTATTATTTATTTCATGCTAGAGTAGTTTATTTCTACGGTTTGGGAATCCATGTTTATTTAATGAATCTTGATTGATGTTTTTGATATTTTGATTGTTGATTTCTCTAATTGATAGTGTTTTATTGTTAATCTTGCAACCTGATCAATTGTTTGATTAATTATTGTTAATAAGAGTTTGAATCGAAAGATCTTACTTTTAGAGGCTTCCCTACAACTAGCAATTCTGATTATGTTAGTGACCGTACTGCATATGTTGAATTGAGAATGTTAAGACCCGACCGTAGGCTTAGAAATTTCTCTAGATAATTAATTGATTGAATTGTTATTGATATTTGACAGATTTAAAACTATAAACGTGGTGAACCATAACCCTAGATCTTTTTATTAATTGTTTTATTCTTATTTTTAATTTAGACTACTTTTCTACCCCAATTTCGTGACATACTTTAGTTTCACCAAATTCTTAAAGGTTAGATTAAATAGCCATCTCTCTGTGGATTCGACCCTACTTACCCTACTACATTGTTAGTTGGTTTTGTTAGGAATTTATTTTTGACAGGTGTACGACAACCTATCATGACCCGACCCAAATTTTACTCGACCTATTACTAACTCGACACAAAAATTCAACCCGATCTGTTACTAACCCGACTCAAAATCAACACAACTTGTTATTGACCCGACCTAAATTCAACCCAAATTGTTCCTGACCCGATTTCAAATCACCTTAAATGCAATTTAGACCACCTTATTATTGTTGATCAAAGCATTTTGTCCAGGGAGACCAAGTCGGTCCAGGCCAGCAAAAAAAAGGAGCATCATCCCCAAATTTAAGAGTTAAATATAGTATATATTTGTTGTATGGTTAAAGGAGATAATTATCTTCCTAAATTATAGACTATTGTTCCCTAGTATGTTGCCATATACTTCGTATATTATAGTCAAAAGAAATAATTATCTTGATAAAAATGATAATTATCTATTTATAGTTAGTTGAACCCGAATACGACCCGACTTGGCAATGACCCAACCTGATTGTAACCCGCAAATTATTGACTTGAACGTAACTCGAATAGAGCCCGAGAATGACCCGACTTGAAAATAACCCAACCTGATTATAACCCGCAAATTATTGCTTGAACCAAACCTGACTTGAACCCGAGAATGACTCGACTTGAAAATGACCCGACCTTATTATAACCCACAAATTATTGACTTGAACTAAACTCGACTCAAACCCGAGAATGACCCGACCTGATTCTAACCCGCAAATTATTGACTTGAACTGAACCTGACTCGAATCCGAGAATTACCCAAATCCGTTTTAACCCGTGAAAACCCGAATTAAACCCGACCTATTGTTCACTCGACCCAAATGTAACCCGACCTGTTATTAACCTGATCTAAACCTGACACAAACCCGATAAGATGTATGACCCGACGTGACCCGACTCAAGCATGACCCAACCCGAACCCGACCCGCATAGGTTACGACATTAACCCGAGTTGACCCGACCCGACCTGATTTGACCTGACCCACTCTTACCCGACCCAAACACGACTCGTTTACCTGAATTGACAGCTCTATTAAGGCTAGTATGCCAGCAACATGTTAAAGTTTGCACCAAAAGTCGAACATGATAAGTATGACGATAACAAAGGTACGAGGTGAATTCCAAGTTTTAGGTTGTATTAGAACAGAGTAGGCAAGCAAAGAATTGAAGAGATTCACCACAAGAGTCTAGGATTTGTTTTCTTTAAAAATTTAGGAAGGCAATATACAATAACTTTCTACTATGTTTTGAATTTACAACCAATTAACAAATTAATAGCAACTTGGAGTGTATTTGCGGTTAGTGTAAATGGACCGGATTGGACCGGACCTGAAAAACCCCTAATAAGTTATAATACCCTTTGTATGTATTACAACACTCATCTCGAAAACTCTAAGCTAGAAAGCTAAGTCATTTACTAGTATTAGATATCTCTCCTTGTTAATGTGCGTTGAAGAATGATATTTTACATTGTCTTGTATTTTTATATGTTTATTTTACATTGTCTTGTATTTTTTAAGATAAACGGTCATCATCATGTTTATGGAAGATATGAAACTAACCCACCATATATTCTCCTAACTAGTATTGTGGTTTATAACAAGTAAGAGACTAAGAGGCGAGTCCACAGTAGGGATCGATGCAAGCATATATATGAATTTGTTCCGCTTTTTATAATATCAACTAAGCAAGCATATATCAAACTCAATTCATATATGCTTGCATTGCTTTCAATCGGCTGTCACTATGTTAATATGACCTCACTATCACTGTACTACCAATGTGTTAATTACTCCAAGTTCATATTTGCAAAAATTGAAATTATCTCACTTAAAAATAAACTCAGAGAAGCATAATATTAAAATAGGAGTAATAATTTGCATAAATTGAGATTGTATCACTTAAAAATCGACTTTCACTATAATAGACCTCAAAAAGCAAGCCGATTAAAAATGTACGTAAGCAATTACGCTAGGTATACGCTAACTAGCTATGAAATTTCGTTTAGCAGATTCCAAGTCAAGCATAAGAACATACCTCGTATTTAACTTGAATGTGAGATTGATTGGGAAGGTACAATGCTCCCATGTATGTATTGTTGTAGTTTATTATGTGGTTGACGTTTAGTCACCCACTTCAGTCATTTCATAATAAAATGACACTTTTCCGTGCAAATTTGGTCAAATGTTGTGAGCTTTATGCAAATTGAGGATAATTATATTGATAAAACCTCACTATTATCACTATGTTATCTTGCCAATATGTTACGAACTTTTCATTTTCACTTAATTACCGTGTTGGTTACTATAATTTTATATGATACATTAAATTATTTTTATGAGACAAAAATATCATGCAAAGTTTTCAAATTTATAATAGATGTGTTTGATAAGACAAGTATTCATGTTAGACACTTCTGAACGAGTCTGAGTACATTGGAGTTAAGAGGTGAATATATTCTCTCATTTGGAATGTAGACATTATTCACAAGTAAAAGGAATTTCTAAGTTATTTTCAATATATAAGAAAGAATAAGATCAAATCAAGTCATGTTTGATTCGTCTTAATGAACGTTTTTAGCCTTTTAAAATGTCAAATATATATCATTTTTAGTATTTTGTTTACTAAAGCATATTATAAATTTAAAATATACATTGACAAACAGGGCGTTAAAAATGAAGAACTTATTAATGGATCACAAGGAGTATTATTCTAGTAGCCGCCTATTATCTTAGGCACATATTTTTTGACGCTAAATTTCATCCCTAATTACCTATATATACTACTTGCGTGATTTGAATTTTCTTTGAATAGTACGTAGTGGGTGAATTCCTTTTTCGTTTAATTGTCAGAGGTTTATAGCACTATAAATAATTCAAGAAACAATTCAAGAAACAATTCGTAAGGAAGTACCAAAATAAATTATTAGTTCAGAAAATAATGGCTACTGATTCAACAACTATCCCTCTATTGAGCCCTTACCAAATGGGCAAGTTCCAACTTTCTCATAGGTCCGTGAGCTTTATTTATTTTTTAATCTTCATTATTTTCTGTTTTTATATTTGGTTTAATGGTTTGTGAAATTTCCTAATAATAGCCACATACATGAGAAGTTCATTGAGAACGAACCTAAAAGAAGTTTAATTTTTGGTACTCTATTATAAAGTTGAATTTCAATACCTAAGTTAGATCATGAAATAGGAAAATAAATTATAAATTTTTAATAAGATCGCCTTATCATCATAAGATCATCCTGTAGGTGGGTTGAGATAATGGTAGAGAAAAATTGTAATAGGGCTACATACTTGCAATGACTCATATAAGTGGTCTTGATTAAGATGATAAAATGGTCCAACACAAATAATGATAAACTAGTTATGGGTTCGGGCGATGCCCCGGTCATTAAAAATTTATTACTTTAATCGGTTTGTTTGTCACTGAGAGCGTAAGTGGTGGGTTTTTTTTTTTTTTTTACTTTTTTTTTTTAAGATGATAGTTTAAGTAGTTTGTGGTTTGTATGAGTTGGTTTGACTATAAGAATAATTCTTTTGCATTAAAATCAACTCTTTGTAAAATAAAAAATGACAGATTAATCCTAAAAAATGACAGATTAATCTTAAATATTAATCTTAGATAAGTAGATCATAAGATAGCAATGTGCTCGGTCGTTTTATAATATGTATGTGTTGATAATACTGGCCTTCCTTCCTTCCAAGTTATAGACAGATTAATCTTAAATATTATGTCTAAATTTCAGGGTTGTTTTACCACCACTTACAAGATCAAGGTCTTATGGAAACATACCTCAACCACATGCGATTTTATATTACCCTCAACGGACTACAAAAGGAGGTTTGCTCATAGCTGAAGCAACTGGAGTTTCTGAAACTGCTCAAGGGTATGCTTGAGGCTCCTAATTCTATATATCTTTACCTTCATTCAATATATATGTTAACTACATTTAAAAAAATTGTTCAAATACTCTCTCAATCGGCTTGTATAGGTATCCATACACGCCTGGTATATGGACGAAACAACAAATTGAGGCTTGGAAACCTATTGTTGATGCTGTACATGCCAAAGGAGGGATATTTTTCTGTCAACTCTGGCATGTTGGACGAGTTTCCAATCGAGGTACGTATTTCCTTCAAATTTATATATATATTTTTAACATTAATAGGAATTTTGTGATTACTTGCTTAAATATGATTTCTTTTTTCTTACATTACTCTCTCTGCCCTAGAATAAATGACACACTCAAGCTTTACACACATGCCGATGCAATAGTTTGACTTATTTTATATATAATTAAATATCAATAAAAAATTATAAAAAAAGTTTTAGTATGAAATCTTATATTAATATCTATCCAACAACTGATTTCATGATAAGATATGTTATTTTTTTCAAATTTTTTGTTTTTAAAAAACTAGTCAAATTAAAGTTAAGATCTAAACAATGAAAAAGTCAAATGTGTTAGTTATTTTGTGACGGACCGGAGGAAATATGTAAAAGATATTAATAAATAATTTGTTGTTAGTAATAAGTTGTATTTTCTGCTTATATTAATTTATTTGTGATTCTTGTTTTTCTCTTTAAATTTGGGATTCCTTCATCTATCTAAATTTCCTTAGCTTAGTTGGTGCAAAATTATCATTATAATTATTTGTTGTTGCAAATCATAGATTATCAACCAAATGGGGAAGCTCCAATCTCATGCACTGATAAGACTCTATCACCTCAACTTCGAGGCAACAACATTGAAACTGATCAATTTTCTCCCCCAAGGCGGCTTAAAGTTGATGAAATACCTTCACTTGTAAATGATTTCAGACTTGCTGCTAGAAATGCAATAGAAGCTGGTAAGTATGGACTATATATATAGTAACTCGACAAAGAAAAATTTCGTACGTATGAGATTAAAAGTTTCACGCTCTTATATATATATAAACTTGAATTTTCAGGATTTGACGGTGTTGAAATCCATGGTGCTCATGGATACCTTATTGATCAGTTTATGAAAGACAATATCAATGATAGAACAGACGAATACGGTGGATCTATAGAGAATCGTTGTAGATTCGCTTTAGAGATAGTCGAAGCAGTTGTAAAAGAGGTTGGGGCGGATAGAGTCGGATTTAAAATCTCCCCTTATATCAATTTCATGGAAGCAACAGACTCGAATCCAGAGGCTTTAGCCCTTTATATGGCTAAATCACTTAGTAGATATGGAATTTTGTATTGCCATGCAACGGAACCTAGGATAATGGAAGTTATCTTCGAAGAGAAAATGGAATGCTCTTATAGCTTAACCTCCATGAGAAAGGCATTCAATGGCACTTTTATTGTTGGTGGTGGTTATGGCCGAGAAGACGGAAATAAGGCTGTGGTCGAGGGGCACTGTGATCTTGTAGCTTATGGCCGCCCTTTTCTAGCTAACCCGGATTTGCCTAGAAGATTTGAGCTTAATGCACCTCTTAATCACTACCATCGAGAGACTTTTTATACTTCTGATCCTGTTGTTGGCTACACTGATTATCCTTTTCTTGAAGACTCAATGTAGTATATTATTTTTTTAATGATGCAAATCAAATGCATTTGAGTTATCTATTAACCATGAGATTAAGTGGCTTCAATCCAAAGTTACGCATGATTAAAAGATTTAGTTATTTATTTACATAAATAAACCTATGCATGATTTAGATTAGTTTTATTAGGAAAATCTAGTTATTTTAATTACTTTCTTAGGAATTACTTTAGCATAAGTATTATCTTTTAAAATCCTAGTTGACATGGGATCAATATAAGTTATAAATATGTTAATTCTCATTAATAAAATTCAGAGATCGATGAGTTGAATGATAAGAATTTTGTTTGATGAGCTTTTGAGGGAATTAAGCCAAACACATAATCGCACATTTTTGGCATCTTGTTGACTAATTTTGACAAGAAACACTCAATTTATGCGAGAGTGAGGATCTATCCTTGTTAATTTTGTTAGGTCTACTTAGATCCATATCATTATGCCATCGATGATTCTTGTCATTTATTGAATATGGAATGAAATAATGTTTATTGATATGATAAATAAACAATGTTTACCGATATATTTGTCATTTGAAAATTAAAATTATTGACTGAAACCGGTATTATTGAATTAATGATTTATAAGGATTAATTGAAACATTATTTTTAGGCAACGACAATGAGGCTTAACATTACCTGGATCTTGGTAATTGATACATTAATACAAGTACACGCATGATTATTTATTCATATACTCCGTAAGAAGCTACGGATCGGAGTAGTAGAGATATGATGCATGCTTAATTAATTGTCTCTAAAGTCGGCTAATGAAGCCATAATATGTACAAGATTAGAGCATTATTATTTTGAAGTGTTATTATAAGCTAAGGAAGGCAGCCATTTTAATATTACACAAGTGCAGATTGCAAGACTCCGACTATATATCATCGTCCAAAATCGAGCTTCCGATAACACTAAGGGTGCTAGACTTGTACTTGAGGAGGCCCATGTCGTTTTTTATTTCGTCTACTCTATTCACCTCCTGCCGGTAATCAACGTTACTTATTATAAGAGTTGGTGTAATAGTAACACATTTAGGTGTTGCTGCTTCTGCTTTATGTATAGCTTGAGAAATCGGATCCCAATCATTCTGAAAAGCCACCATTTTCTTTTTGAACGAATCGGAATTATCCCCCCTAACTATGGCTTGCTCCATAAATTTGAATCGTGCTGCCTCTGGAACCATTTGGATCGCGATAAGAAAAAACCTAGCCTCATCCGTGCCCTTGTTTAGTTCACTCTCTTGTTTATTGTAGACTTTTCTAATGGCCCCGTCTAGGTTTTGTATTCCTAGTACAAGGTTCTTTCGAGTTGTACCAGCAGCCGGCTCTAGGCTGTTATAGTTACCTCCAAATCTAGTGGTTCTTTTAGTTGATCCTGGGAAAAGGCGGTCCTTAGCAGCCTGAGGAGCGTCACTAAGGAAATTGGCTCGGTACTTTCCATTGTATTTTACGTTGTCTTGATAAGCCCATACATATAAATCTTTGGCATCTATTCCTAAGGTCACCCATTGCGTGTTACTAATTTTGAGGTCTACTAAGACATATTCGGCTCCTGTTAAAGGGGGGTTTCGAGTTGATTGTAAGGTGCAAGCCCTAGTTGGGGCTTCTACTTGATTGCGCAATCTTGTTAGAAAACTTGAGTAGCCCGTAACACCGTTTGTTAGTTCAAATGTTACCGTGCTGTAGGCTAGGGTTTCTCCGTCTTGCGCTGTTGTTAACGGTGGAACAACCGCCATCATCACCATCATGCACCACCTTATAATAACTGATAATGGTGCTGCCAACAACTTCATTTTTTTTCTTCTTAGCTAACCTGTATACGGAGTAATAATTACGGAGCATATTATATGTACATACACAGATACACTTGATTAGTTAAGTATGTAATAATTTAATTATACTGAATTCCCCTAGGCCCTAGCTACCACATGTTACTTTGATTGTATGATATCTTGTAAAATTATATGATAATATGTATACTAATTGTGACGGTATACATTAATTGAAAAATAAAAATATGATGATACAGTCATACAGATAGATCGAGTTTTTAATTTTTTAACGAAAAAGATCAGGCCATCTTAGAAAAGGTACTAAATAAAAGTAATGAAGGTAAGGCTTAGCTTTATAACTTGTTCTTCAACTCATAAAAAAGAAAAAATTATTGGAAAAATATACTTAAATATGTAAAAATTATTTTCAAGTCATAAAATTTTAATTAATACGAGTAACATCTAATTGGTAAAACTAATTTTATGTTTCAAAAATTATGTAAAATTTAAGGCCATAATAATTTTAAGCTACCCACTTTTTAATTACCCATCCAAAATAAAAACCATAAATATGAAATATGCATACGGAGTACAATATAGATTAAAGAATTAGGCCAGAAAAACAGTTTTCTACAAATGAAAAGATAGACATTTGAATAATTTCACCATCATTTATCAAGCAAGTAAAGATCGAAATTATTGCATAAGCTGTTGATAAGAACACAATATCGTATACATAGTACGTAGTTAAAAGTATATATGCACTGATAAAACAATGCGTAATTATTAATGATTAAAGTTAGCTCCAAATTGAACAAAGTACACAAAACGAAACATGTATAATTGGGAATTTGGGATAGAGAAACTTACGTAAATATTGAGGCGTTGGATGATGAAGAAAATGATTGGTAACTAATGTGTGATAATTTAGTGAAAGGCAAGGTCTAATGTGTAGCTAAATCTTCTTAAATAGGCAAATAGATCGACTTGCTAAGGAAGTAAGGAACTTATTAATTCAGAAATTTAATGATTAAACACGAGGTTCACGAGTACAAGTAAGTGTCAACAACAATGCATAATGATAATGTTAATTTAATGGAGTACTATGTATTTGATATGTGTATTACAGAAAGATTCTATTAAGTTGATTCGTAAAAATAAAAATTTATAAGGGAATTCCTATCCACGAACATGCACAAATCTAATATTGGATCATTTGTTCCCTACTCCTACCGTCCTACAATTGTCGATCAAGTGGTTTTGGGATGGAACCTACTTGAACTTCTAAATAAAGTGAATTTCTTTTTTGGTGACGGATGCGATGCATGTTGCCTGTACCTAAAGCAATGAATGTAGGTTGGTGTTGCATTGAAGTATAACATTTTCAAATAAGTGTCACGTATTGATAAATAAAAATATTAAGCATTATTTTCTCTTATTGTCATATAATTTTTCAGATTTAGGCCGGATGAAAAGTCTTTGGATTTTTTGAAGTAGACTCTCTTTTTCAATGATGTGTATGACCTAGACTTAGATCAAAAGCTACGAGAATTAATTTTAAATCATTCAAACCCCAATTAATTTTTGAATTTGCCTATCTACATGCACATAATTATTGTTGACTAGGATCAACGTGTTCTTTTCCAGGTTATAAACATTAATCTTAATAATTATCTAACTCATTGGTAAGAAATACTCAAACAAAATATAAGGTCTACTGTGCTCTTAGCTTATAGATAACTACAAAACCATCTTTTGTAACAAACCTTATCTGTATATATGCATGTGAACGACAGATTCAAGTGTTGATTTTCTTACTCTTGTTAAATCCAACACTCTACTTGGTTGCGCAATAAATTATTTTAAGTAGGGCCTTTTCTAGATATATTTGG
Source organism: Chenopodium album (assembly GCF_948465745.1). NCBI lineage: Eukaryota > Viridiplantae > Streptophyta > Magnoliopsida > Caryophyllales > Amaranthaceae > Chenopodium > Chenopodium album. Next base: position 551,448 of record NC_137850.1, read on the forward strand.
TTCAATTATTAACTCCACATTATTTTGGTCAATGAATTATTTTAGCTAATGTAGTACACACATATATAATTAAATGGACTTTGGACCACGAGTAAAAAATAATATGTTCCAAACACTAACATGTGAATTGGTTAAAAAATTCTACTTGTACTATATTCGTCTCTGTCAGTATTATTTTTTTATTTTTAAAAAAAGTCTACAATTCAATTTGTAGATGTGATTAAAAAACGACATGATTGTAATAATTAAATTAGCTAACCTTATTAGGTAGATAATTAACCTCATTAAATTAGGGCTTGTCTGGATTTGTTTGATTCAATATACACATTTATATATATAAATAATATTACATATTTGTGTCACGTTGGCTCTGATACCTTGTTAGTTTACCATGTTAACCAAAAGCTTAAGTTGATACTTGAGCCCCAACAATATATTTTATATTTTATTAGTTAATTATTTTGGGACAAAAAGTGTAATATTCACAATTGTTTTTATTATAAAATTAATATTTAACAATATAATAATAAATCTCATATAAAACGATAAAGTATGTTATGAACTTATAATAGGGAAAAAAACCTCACATAAAATGGAGTAAGTATAAATGTATAATAATCAACAAAATTCATTTTATGGAAATTGTATAAATTAAGGACCCATTTTATTTTTAAAAACTAAAAGGGAAAGAGTATAGAGATCAGAGTAACTTACAACAAAACTAAGGCAAAGCTTGTGTTAAGTGGATATAATGTGTAGAACGACTAACTATAGCAGAGAGCGGAGATTTTTGTCGGTGACAAGAAAAGGCTGGCTCTTTGGCTTTTTATATAGGCATATATGGCACCTATACGTAACTCAAACTAGAGGTGTCAAGAGTACACCCGACCCGACTCGATCCGAAATCGAATCCGAAAAATATCCGATTCAGATTTGGACGCGCGTGGACATAACAATTTAATATGACTTAACTTTAAAAATTTACCCGACCCGACCCGACTATATCAGACTCGATCCGATCATCCTAATTGACACCCCTAACTCAAACACAGTTACGATCGACTAACTGATCTAGGAATTTAAAGATTGGAGTATGAAATTAGGCTTAAAAAAAATACAAATAAAACGTGGAGTCTTATCAATTTTTGTGTAAACTTATAAATTGGAGTTATTTATAAAGTATGACTATTATTAGATGAAACCCGTGCAATGCACAGCTTATTTGTTTTTTATAGAACAATTTTTTTTTTTAAATTTATGTGCTAAAATTTGTTATATTAAGATAAAACTAGGTTAGAACCCGTGCGATACACGGTTTATATAAAATCTATTTTTATAATTTGTACATTTTAAAAAAAATGGATATATATGAATAAGAATTATGCACCTTGAATAAAAATATTTGTACTTTTAAAATTTTAGATTTTCAGCAAAATCATGATATAATACTTGTTTAGCTTCGCGCCTAATACATATTTCATTGTAGGAGTCTATTTATTAGTAGGCTATTTAAAATTATTTTATTTTTTAAGGATAAATTGATAAGCTGTAGTTGTAATGTAGAAGCTTTTAATATTCAAAATTATTAAATATGATACCTCAAAAGAAAAAATGACATCATCCTTGCATTTAGGCGGGAAATTTTTTATCATGACTTTCTAATTTATTTATTTATTTTTTAAATCATAAATTTTGATCCCGAACTAGTATTAAAACAACTAATATATCGCTGGAATGCTCTGGAAATCTACTTTCCAACCCAATTAAAATCAGGTCATTACTTATCAAAATTAAGAACAAAATTAATTGAACCTCGATTATCGTACATTTTATTTTTAGTAACCGTATCTTAGATATTGCCCAAGTTGCAATAAAATAACTTACTACTCCATAATCTATAGAATTGTCATTGTGTAGGCACGGGACAAGATATCGTTATTCATTAGTCAGTACACATAGGGGTGTTAATTCAGATGATCGGATCGAGTTTGATATGATTGGATCGGGTCGGGTAAATTTTTAAAGTTAAGTCATACTAAATTGTTATGTCCACGCTAGTCCAAATCTGAATTGAATATTTTTCGGATTGGGTGTGGGAGGGAATGAGAAGAAAACGACAAACAAGCTAAGAGCCACTTTTAGTTTGTTTGGATGGAGATTAAATTCTACTCAGCACGTTGTAGCGTGTGCATCAATGGCCCTATATAATTGATTTGTTTGGAATTTTGGATGAGAGTAATATAAGAACGAGTAATAAATGCAATATACTTGGTACCATTAAGTCATTATCAATTTATCATACATATTTGCAATGCATGTCCAACGTTTGATTTATCTTGTTTGTTTTTATCTGCTCAATCATGGAGCTAATACTCAGTATTATTGCTAAATAACAACGCAATGAATCCAAACTATTGATGCATTGTGCGATAACGTGGTCCTTGTGCGATAACGTGGTCCTTATAGTTGAGATGTATTGTGTTTCATCTATGTTTGGCATCAAGTAAATTTAATTTATACGTAGTATATGGGAATAATTTGTCAAAAATGGTACGGACTATCACAATTCACAACTAGGAATTAAAGGCAAATTATCCACCAAAAGGTTCCCTAAAGCAGTTAATTTTTGGGTAATGTTATATTTAGCCATAAGGGTTATATATAAGCATTAAATATACTCTTGAAAATTGTATAAAATTAGGAATTCATGACAAAACACGCGTAAATTAGTGTAATTAGTGTTTATATTTTTTTGATTTACTAACTCTATACGATTTTCTAGTGTTTATTGAATGCTTATATGTAATTCTAAGGGATATATATAATTTTTTCCTTTCTAAAAAAGGTTTTTAGGGTTAATTTCTTAACAAGTTTAGTATTCATTGTCATATCACCAATTGATTTTATTAGGATGAAATCTTATTGAGTTTCCATAGGCTTAATTGCGTACGAGCCAATTAATGGAGATTTATCAAATGTACTCCTTGTCTATTGGATTGGTGAGCTTTCTTTCAACGAACACAAGTTTCCTCTACTCCAAACGAACAACAAATCAGTTATCAAATTTCTTGGTTGATCTTCATAGCCAAGGTAATAGGAGATGTTGGATCCATTTTCCTACACCACCCGGCACCCGCAAAGGCCGCTATTTTTTATAAAAAAGAAAAGCTATCGATGAGTTATTTCTTGTGGCGGATTGGAGTAAAAAAAAAAAATGGTGTTAAGGCTTTACTATGCTGCTAGTGCTTTGATAGCATGAAAGAAAGTAAATTAGTGTCTTGATTTTGATTTTACAATTAGCAAGAAGGTATTTATGCATTCCAAACTGTTGAGAATGCTTAACACAAACTATAGTAAAGATGGACTAAGCCCACGATACACTAGTCTGAACCTATCTCCTGAACATGCACTTTAGGGAGGAGTAAACAGACAAAATATATAGATCAAATAACTTGAACACCAGTAAGATAAACATTATGTTGAGTTATTGCCCTTATCGGTGAACCGACTTGCAAAGAATACTGACAAGAAGAGACAACGTTGAAGATTTCTTAGGGAATTAAAGCTTGGATCCCTTATCTGCTTCTTCACTGGCGCGAGATAAGGAGGAGACTCACCGGAGAACAGGTAATGGTGCTGGATTTCCGACAAATTCCGTGACATAATTTCAACGATTACACCAAGAAATGCATAAAAACACCCGAGTAAGCAACCATATAATTACATAAACAGAGGCCGTAAACTGAGATATTAAAATTAAACAGCCACTGCTACTGAATAAGGATCAGCTGTTGCTGATACCGTAAGCATGTACCATATGCAAGGATAAGAACATATGAAGAAGATGATGTCAACAGCAGCACAGCCTGTGTTTGGTATTGTGTAACACATTTCCAACATAACTAGTTTTTGGAGATATTAGTAACATGTTTTTTTACATAAAAATACAAACTAAGATGAACTGATAAGGCTCTTATTTCATCAATTGGAATACACAAAATAAGCAAATTACAGACAACACATCAAAGCTATCTCTAATTTACAAGATATTTCACCATATAACAATATCAATGGCATTATTCAGCTCTGAATTACTTGCAAGAAAAAAGAAAAAAGAAAAAAAAGAGTACTCTTTATTTTTAAACAAAGCACTTGACAAACACAGGCTGGTTTTGCACTGGTATGTTGGAGAGAATGATGAATCCAATGCTTAGTTATTTTCTGCTTCAACTTCCTCAGGCTGCAGCCCTGCCTCGTTCTTATTTTTGATCGAAACCAGACTTTCCATGTAAGCAAAAACTCCTTCACACCACCTTTCCTTCTGAAATGCAAGATCTTTAATTTCTTGTGGTGTTTCGGGATCCAATAAGACCAGCTTACCATCAACACATTCTAGTAAGAGCCTGTTATTTCTCCAATGACCAACAGGACTCCGAATATCTGACAATGGTCCCACAGTAAATTTCTTGGTCCAACACTCCTCACTCCATATCCAAATTTCGAACTTCTTGTCCGTCTCATGGAGAGACAGAAACGCAAGAGAATCATCATACACTCCAAGACACTTAGAACTTGGTTGTGCATAGTCTGGAACATTAATCTCTTTGAATGCATCAGTAGCCATATCAAAAGAAATGATCACTTCAGAACTATATTCAAATGATCCGAACCAGTAACAACATCCATTCACATAGATGTAACATTTATTACCTTCCAAATCATAAGCTCTAGCCAGATCTCCACAATACCTCCACGAATCAGTCCTCAACGAATAGACAAGGACTGATAGAGGATGCTTGACATTACTTTCATCATCATAATTAGTAAGCCAATAACCTTTTATAACAACCACCTTATAGTCTCCACTAACAGGATCAAACCCAAAACCATAAACTTCACTAGAAGCATAAGTGAATTCAGACGGAAGATCAGGCTTACAAATCATTTTAGGCAAGGGTTTAAACTCATTGATAGCCGGATTCCACAAAGCACGACCACTAGAATCGTACTGGTACAGATAATATAATCCATGACACGGACCACAAATATACGAGCTATACATTGGCATACTATATAACACTTCATCAGCTAAAACTCGAGGAGATTCATCAAGCAACAGCTCATACAGCTGAAGTTCAGCATGGGTAACATAATATTGAACAAGGATACAACGGCGCCAACTTTCATCATTGTTATAGTAGTTATTCAGGTGTTTGGATATGAAATTTGGACTCGAAACAATAGCATGCCATGATTTGCAAACACTCCTAAACTGCAACAGATCTTTAACAGGTAACCTTGACAGAATCTCAATGATTAAATTTTCAGGCAAATGATCAATCCTTTCAATTGCAATTGACATTGACCTCTCTTTTTCATTATTAATTCTGAAAAGTTAAACCCAAAAACATAATCAGCAAATTTAAAACACCCATCAAAAAATAAATTAAATTAGAAGGAAAGAGATATAAAGATTTGACCTTTGTTTCAAGAGATGATTAAAACGGCTGTTGTCATCTGACCAAGTGTAACGCTGCAAAGATAGAGCCATTGCTGCAACAAAACAAGAAGATTATTGGGTTAATTTTAACAACCAATTAACTAAGTATATATAATGTATGAAATAAGAAATTGAAAGCAGAAAATGAATGGGGTTAGAAAATATACAATTAAAATTGCAGGTTTAACGGCAAAGCAGAAAAACGAATGATAATTAGATGAAATTAAACATCAATTTGTTAAAGATTGATATAGTACCTGGGTAATAGTTATAAAAGATTGATGGATCTGAATCTGGGACTGAAGAAGAAGAAAATAAAGTCAATCAAAATGACAAAATAATTGGCGAGCAAGTATTTCTGCCTGATGTCAGTTTTACAAACTGAAAAAAAAGGCTTAATCGGAGTATTGAATATTTTGTGTCTACGGAGTACTTGTCTTGTTTAGTTGTTTACGTACGATTATACGACCACTTGCGATATACTCCGTATATTTTTTCTTCTTTTTGTTTGTGTGCGCTTGCACAAATGAGGGGAAATTGCCAATTGGTAAAGTCCCCAATACTTGTGATTGAGATTTAGGGGTGCCAATTTGGTTAACCAAAAAAAATTTTGGGTTGACTCACAACGGGTCGGGTCTATTCAGGTCAAGGTTATTTACCCTTTTAGCTGCCTCGGTTTGGGTCCGGTCAATTTCAGGTCAAAATTTGTCGAGCCAAGTTTAGGTTAATTTCATATCAGTTCGGATCAATTTGTATTGGGTTCAAAACAAGTTTAACAAGGTTAATTTTAGGTCGGATGACTTCGAGTTAGGCTTATTTGGTTAGGTTTATTTCAGCTCGGTTAAGTTTTAATTTAGTTTTATTAGGATGGATAAGGTTAATTTATCGTCAAATCCAATTCAGATCCTTTTCGGTTTGGTTAAATTTGGGTCGTGTTGAAAAAATTCAATATTCAAACAAATAAGATCATTTTTGAACTAGGAGTAATGATTGAGTATTATCTTATTATTAGATCACTATTAGGTCATTTTGTATCATTTTTCATATCGTGTCAATAAAACTTACGGAGTATATATTAGATTTCTCACTAGATCGGTTCTTGTGTCATTTTTATCTTTAAGTCAAATTAAAACCGAATTAACAATGACTTATTGTATCTACAAACATGAGATGATAAGTAATGAACTAATACAATTTAATAGAAGATAGCCACATATTGATTAAGACTAGTATGCCAGCAACATGTTAAAGTTTGCACCAAATAAAAGTCGAACATGATAAGTATGACGATAACAAAGGTACGAGGTGAATTCCAAGTTTTGGGTTGTATTAGAACAGAGTAGGCAAGCAAAGAATCGAAGAGATTCACCATAAGAGGGGTGGCGATGTGGTTCTCTTTTAGATTATAATCAGCTACAATTCCTTGTTAATTTTTTTAGTTGGTTGGTTTAAGAGTCTAGTATTTGTTTTCTTAAAAAATTTAGGAAGGCAATACACAATAACTTTCTACGTACTATATATCTTTTGAATTTACAACAACCAGGCCAATTAACAAATTAATAGCAACTTGGAGTGTATTTGCGGTTAGTGTAAATGGACCGCATTGGACCAGACTTGAAAAACCCCTAATTTAATAAGTAATAATACCCTTTGTATGTATTACAACACACTCATCTCGAAAACTCTAAGCTGAAAGCTAAGTCAGTTACTAGTATTAGATATCTCTCCTTGTTAATGTGCGTTGAAGAATGATATTTTACATTGTCTTGTATTTTTTCATGTTTATTTTACATTGTCTTGTATTATTTAAGATAAACAGTCATCATCATGTTTATGGAAGGGGCATATGAAACTAACCCACCATATATCCTCCTAACTAGTATTGTGGTTTATAACAAGTAAGAGGCAAGTCCACAGTAGGGATGCAAGCATATACTACCTCCGTTACATAGTAGTTGCAACTTTTATCAAAACGGGATGTTACATATTAGTTGCAACTTTTCATTTTTTTCCCTTTTTAGTAAGTTTTTAAAAATAAAAGGACAAAAATACCCTTACTAAAAAACTCATAAACACAATTAACTACCTAAATAGATTTCATTAATCTCTTAATCTAACTTAAATATATATCAAAACAACTCAATTTCAAAATTCATTCAACTGGATAACTTCATAACTCCCATGAAATTGTGAACAAATTTTCAACGTCACCGTCGCCGTCCTCGTTGCCACCGCATCTACCAGGCCACCACCAACAACGTCGCCACTGCATCTACCAGGACACCACCGTCAAAATTGCCGCTGCATCTACCAGGCCACCACCGTCAACTTCGTCGCCTCCTCCTGTGTTCCTTTCTCTCTCTTCTTCTTTTTTTTTAAAAAAAAACAATTGCTTAGATCTGATGGTTTGAGGGGTAAATTGGCTAGTTTGGGGTGGTTTCAAGGTGAGTAAGGGTAGTTTTGGGTTGGTTTAGGGTGAGTGTGGGTGGTTTTGGGGCTGAATTAGGGTGGTTGTTTCGGGGTGGTTTATGGTGAGTGTTGGTGATTATGGGGTGGTTCGGTTGAGAGGGGTTGGTTTCGATGCGATTCGAGTTGAGAGGAGGTGGTTTCGGTGTCTTTTGGGTTGAGAGGGGGGTGATTTTGGGGTTGTTCGGGGGGTGATTTTGGGGTTGTTTGGGCTAAGAGAGGGTGGTTTTAGGGTTGTTCGAGGTGCGTGTAGGTGGTTTCTGGGTTGTTTGGGCTGAGAGGAGGTGGTTTCAGGCTGCTGTTGGGCGGTTTTGAAGTGGCTACTGTTGGGAGACGGTTGCGAGGTGGCTGCTATTGGTGGTTTCTTGGTGGTGCTGCTTTGGTGGTATTCAATTTATTAATTATCTTTACTTTCTCTCTCCTACACTTAATTAATTCATTAATCAGCTATTATGAAATTTTGTCTTAAAAATCATGTCAAGGTGAAAGTTACAACTAACTTGAAACGAAGGTAGTATATGAATTTGTTCCGCTTTTTATAATATCAACTAAGCAAGCATATATCAAACTCAATTCATTTATGCTTGCATTGCTTTCAATCGGCTCTCACAATGTTAATATGACCTCACTATCACTGTACTATCAATGTGTTGATTACTCCAAGTTCATATGTGCAAAATTTTAAATTATATACTACCTCCGTTTCATATTATTTGCAACGATTAGACATTTTTCCACTCTACTTTATGTCAAATCGTTGCAGATAATATGAAACGGAGATAGTATCTCTTAAAAATTAACACAGAGAAGCAATATACTTCGTATTAAAATTGGAGTAATAATTTGCATAAATTGAGATTGTATCACTTAAAATCGACTGTTACTACTATATATTAATAGACCTTTTTTTTTGAACGGGAAGTAATAATATCACACTACTAAAAATTAAGGTTTTTGCGACCGCCACAAACGGTCGCAAAAACATCAAAAACGGTCGCAAAAAACTATTGCGACCGTCGACGGTCGCAAAGCGGTGGTTGCAATTTCGATGGTCGCAAAAAAACAAAATTGCGACCGGTTGACGGTCGCAAAAATATTGCGACCGTTTATTCTATTTTCAACGACAAGTACTACGACGGTCGCAAATATGAAAAATTGCGACCGGTAGAGCAGCGGTCGCAAAAATCGATATTTGCGACGGCTTAAGGCGGTCGCTAATTAATTATAAAAAAATAAAAAAAAAAAGAACAGAAACAAATGCAACCCAGCCTGCATTCACACCGTACCCACGCACCACCACTGCCAACCTCCCAAAACCACCTCTACCCACGCACCACCACCGCCAATCTTAACCCAAACAACCTGAAACTAAACCAAAATACAAAATTTAAATTAAAATTAACAATAAAAACCCCACAAAATTACCCAGCAAAAATAAACCACAAAATCAAACCACAAAATCAAAATTAGCAAAACATACCTCAAACCCAAAATCAAAACGAAAATAAAACTGAAATTAACAAAAATAAAACCCAAAAATTAACAAAAAATCAAAACGAACATAAATTAAAAATAATTATCAAACATTCTACCATAATTATCAAACATTCGAACATGAAAATTCGAAAAAAAAAAATCAAACCAAATTCGGAAAAATGAAACAAGAAAAAAAAATATATAAAAACGAAAACATACCACAAACCCCGAATGGACTTTGAATTTCACCTCGAATTTGGTTTATAAGGCCAAATTCGACCATGAAAAGTCTAGATCTAGCCTTTTCATGGTCGAATTTGACCCTAAAAACCATTAACTTGTTTAAGCATGAGCTTGTGACGGTGGAGATCGTGGCGGTGCAGTGGGCTCGTGCTTGTGATGGTGGTGGTAATTGATGAGTCTAATTTATATATATATTATTCCCCATCCCATGGTCATATTTGTGCTTATTTGAGCTCTACGGAGCTATTTTTATTACTAATATACGTTTTCTAGTGTTTTTGTAGAGTTGGTATTATTTTGTAGGAATTTGCAGATTTATGATAATTCCCGGACTATTTTAGCCACTACAAAGATATTAGAGACAGAGCGTATTTTATGACCGTATATTTTAAGCCCAAGACCGAGTTAAAGGTATTTGGTTCGGTGATTAAGGGCTCGATATAGTAAAAGAGGTCCAAAGTTCCCATACGAAATACGGACCATACAAGTGAAGAAACTTGGTCTAATAAATTTTAAAAGACCAAGTCCAAGCATTGAAGCCCAGCTCGTAGATCCAGCTGACCGGGCCCGATCGGGCGGCCCAATGCCCGATCGGATGAATAAGATGCAAGCATGTTGTTAAGTCAGCTTAATGATTTTAAGGCCCATTATTGTTACATAAGCTATTTTGGGCGGATATAATCACTTTTCAGCGTTAGGCCATTACCAATTATTGGGCTTACAAATTATTGGGCTTCCTAATATCTGATGACTTAGCTAGGTCGGTTGTGAGTAGTAAAGTTTGAGTGGGATTTGAAGTTTACTAGGAATAAAACTCCTTTTTCCTTATAAAAAGGAAGGAGTAGTTACGTAGATAGGGGCCAATTTCTTAGGTGATTATTAGCTTAGTTCTTTTATTAGTATTAGTATTAGTTTTAGTTTCTAATTAGTTTTTTTCTTTTCTCTTTCTCTCTCTAACTCTTTTCTCTCTCCTCTTAAACTCTTAGTATTATTTTCTCTCTTATTTATGTCTCTACAACTCTTGGTTTAATCTCAGTTATTTATTTTATTTTCTTCTATCATGTCTTGTTTAATTGCTTTGTTTAGTTTATATTTAATTATGCACGAGTAGTTTATTTCTAGGGTTCTTGGGGATCCATAAATAATATGAAGGGATGATTTATTATTATTGATTGTTAATGTTGTTAATTAATTTCCTATTGATTGATTTAATGCTCTGCAACTAGATTAGCGCTGGTTTAATTGTATGAGTTTAGCAATATTGATTCGAGATTCGAGAGATGAGAATTAATATTTAGGCTTAGTTTCAATAGGCGGACTAATTTATAAATGGTTAGGTCAAGATTCGAGAGATGAGATTTAATACCGGTAAATTAACTCTGTGATTGTAATACGTAGCGAAAGCCCTTTATGATCTGATTAATTGATACATTGATGATTGATTATTATGTTTTACCCTGAAGTATTATTTATTGGTGAACCTATGCCCTAGGTCTTTTATTCATTGTTTTCCTCCTACTTTTATTTCTCCCTACTTTTATTCTTCGTAGTATAATTCCTTTAAATAACAACAATTTGGTTACTTAATAATTTAGATTATAATTAATTAATTAGGAATAAAAAGACTTGTTTCCCTGTGGTTCGACCCTACTTCCCTATCTATTTTAGTTAGTGGTTTTAGGAATTACTTTTGATTAGGTGATACGACTTTACCCTGTCAGTAATGGAGGTGACGGTTGAAGGTTGGTGTCGGTGACAGAATTCGCAAAGCATTCTCATTTGCAGCAAGTAAAGTTAGAGAATAAATGAAGGAGAGAAGGAAAAATGGAAGAGATAAAGAAAAAATGGAGAAGAGGAAGATGATGGAGGGATGCGTAGAGAGGAGAGAGAAAGGAGAAAGAAAGAGAAGAGAGAGAAATGAAAATGAAAGAAAACGGCTGAGTGAACTATTATTAGGGTTAGGGGTGAGTGGGATCCTTTTTTATACCACTTTTTTTTTAAAAAAAACAAAAAACTAATTACGACCGCCTCAAAAACGGTCGCAAATGTTCGCAAATTGCGACCGTTTCTATGACAGTCGCAATGGTCGCAATTTGCGACCGTTTTTGGCGGTCGCAATAGAATTGTTTTTATTTAGAATTATTTTTAACATGTATATTATTTTTTTTAAAAATTTTAAATACCTTTGCGACTGTTAAATAGCCTAAAAACGGTCGCAAATCTGCGACCGCCTTAAAAACGGTCGCAAATATTATATTTTGCGACCGTTTTAATGACGGTCGTAAAAAAAACGGTCGCAATTTGATCGAATTTTAGTAGTGTCATTAAATAATAGTCATACGACATCTACAATAATAAAGATCTGTAAACCACATATTCAGAGAAAATATCATAACTTTTACCATCAAAATCATAACTAATTTGCATATTTGGCATAACTCATACTCCACCGCTTCAAGCTTGACGCGAGCAATGATTTTCAATGTCTTTGCATCTTTCCAAGTTGAAACCTCCGCAATCTGTGTTGATGTTTTGATCGACCGGTTGATGACAAATCCCAGACCCATAGGAATCCAAATCACCTTCCCAATTATTATAAGAACCCTAAAAATAAAATTCTCATCCATGAATAAGAATCAAAATTCCAGAAAATTGAGAAAATCCCAGGAAATTGGGACAGACTCTCACAGATGGAGAGAACAAAACAAAACAAAACAAACAACCAAAACAAAAAACTAAATTTAATTAAAGAAAACGGATCGGAAATAATCTAATTTTTGAAGAAATTAGACTATTTCCGGCTTAAACGGCCAAGAAAATTAAAACCCTAGAAGAGAGAGAAGAGAAGAGAGAAAAAAGAATATTATTAATAGACCTCAAAACTAAAAGCAAGCCGATTAAAAAGGTACGTAAGCAATTACGCTAGCTATACTCTAGTTAGCTATAAAATTTCGTTAGCAGATTCCAAGTCAAGCATAAGAACATACCTCGTATTTAACTTGAATGTGAGATCGATTGGGAAGGTACACTGCTCTTATGTAATCCCTCCGTCCCTTATTTTTGCCCCAATATAAATATATGGTTCAAATTAATAAAATTTTGACCATAAATTCTTATTAACTTATAAATTATAATATATTCAAGTGAAATCTTGTTAGAATCACCTCATTATATATTTTATTAATATCAAGTTTTTGTAATTTTTACACATGTAAAATTGAAATATACACGGTTGAAGACATGTATTAGAGACTATGAAAAGTCAAATGGGATAAAAAATAAGGGATAGAAGGAGTATATATTGTTGTAGGTTATTATGTGGTTAACGTTTAGTCACCATCACTTCGGTCATTTCATAACAAATGACACTTTTCCATAGCTATAAAATTTCGTTAGCAGATTCCAAGTCAAGCATAAGAACATACCTCGTATTTAACTTGAATGTGAGATCGATTGGGAAGGTACACTGCTCTTATGTAATCCCTCCGTCCCTTATTTTTGCCCCAATATAAATATATGGTTCAAATTAATAAAATTTTGACCATAAATTCTTATTAACTTATAAATTATAATATATTCAAGTGAAATCTTGTTAGAATCACCTCATTATATATTTTATTAATATCAAGTTTTTGTAATTTTTACACATGTAAAATTGAAATATACACGGTTGAAGACATGTATTAGAGACTATGAAAAGTCAAATGGGATAAAAAATAAGGGATAGAAGGAGTATATATTGTTGTAGGTTATTATGTGGTTAACGTTTAGTCACCATCACTTCGGTCATTTCATAACAAATGACACTTTTCCATGCAAATGTGGTCAAATGTTGTGAGCTACTGAGCTCCATGCAAATTGAGGATAATTATTGATAAGACCTCACTATTATCTCTGTGTTATCTCCCCCCCCCCCCCCCCCCACACACACACACACACATATATAAAAAAATTATACAGACCCTTCAATTTCACTTAATTACTGTGTTTGTTACTCAAATTTCATATGATACCTTAAATTATTTTTATGTGACAAAAATATCATGCATAATTTTTAAATAATAGATGCAATGTGTTTGATAAGACAATGCAAGTGTTCATATATAATTGGATACTTCTAAACGAGTCTGAGTACATAGGAGCTAAGTGGTGATCATGGCGCTACGGGATTATATTACAATACTCTAATTTGAAATCTAAACATTATTCACAACTTAAGAGGATTTTCTAGGTTATTTTCTTAAAATAAGAAAAAATATGATCAAGTGAAGTCTTGTTTATTTGATTCATCTTGATAAGTACTGTTATCTTTTTAAAATGTCATATATATATATATAAAATTTTTAGAATATAATTTTTTTTACTAAATGTAATTAAAGATTTAAAATGCACATTAACGAATGCGTTGAAAAAAAAAAAAAAGTAAAGAGCTTAATGGATCACAAGGAGTATTGTTCTAGTAGCCGTCTATTAAGTTAGGCACATATTTTTTGACGCTAAGTTTCATTCTTAATTACTTGCATGATTTGAATTTTTCTTTGAATAGTAGTGGCTGAATTCCTTTTTCGTTTGATTATCAGAGGTTTATAGCACTATAAATAATTCAAGAACAATTCTTAAAGAAGTACCAAAATAAATTATTAGTTTCCCTCAAAAAATAAAAATAAAAATAAATTATTAGTTCAGAAATAATGGCTACCGATTCAACAACTACCCCTCTGTTGAGCCCTTACCAAACGGGCAACTGGGCAAGTTCCAACTTTCTCATAGGTGCGCGGGCTTTATTTATTCTTTCATCTTCATTATCTTCTGTTTTATACTTTCTCCGTTTTTTTATACTTGTAACAGTTTGACTTTTACACTATTTATGTGTTTCACTTTAACTAGCTTTGACGATTATATATAAGTAAAAATATAGTCATATGTGATCTTGTTAGATTCGTCTCGATTTGTACAATTTTAATATCTAAAATTTATAAATTTTAATCAAAGATATTAACGATTCAAAATATGAATTGACAAGCGTAAAAAGAAAAGTGTTGTAACTATAAAAAAACAGAGGAAGTACTTGGTTTATTAGATTTCCTTATAATAGCCACATTCATAAGAAGTTTAATTTTTGGAACTATTATTATAGTTGAAATTCAATAACTAAGTTAGATGAAATGAAATTCATTATTATAAATTTTTAATAAGATCGACCGCCTTATCTTCGTATGATCAGATCACCTTGCTTGTAGGTGGGTTGAGCCAATGATAGAGAGAAATTGTAATAGGGCTACATAGCTTGCAATGGCTCATGTATATAAGTGGTCTTAATAATTTTGGTCGAACACAGATGGCATGATAAACGTTTCTCATTAGCTTATAGGTTAGTTTAACGCCTTCAATAATGAGTAATAAAGAGTCGTGAATTGTTCCTCACCTTGCATGCTAACGATTTGAATTTTTCTTCCCATCAAAGATTTACATATATATATATCATGAACGATCAAATCAAATCATAAGATAGCAACGTGCTCGTTTTATGTTATGTATGTGTTTATATGATAGTGATGACCTTCCTTCCTTCCAAGTTATAGACAACATATTAATCTTAAATATTTCAGGGTTGTTTTACCACCACTTACAAGATCAAGGTCTTATGGAAATGTACTCTCAACGGACTACAAAAGGAGGTTTGCTCATAGCCGAAGCAACCGGAGTTTCTGAAACAGCTCAAGGGTATGTTTGAGGCCTACTAATTCTATATACTACGTATCTTTACCTTCAATATATGTTCACACATTTACAAAAATTGTTCAAATACTTTTCCAATCGGCTTGTGTATGTAGGTATCCATACACGCCTGGTATATGGACGGAACAACAAATTGAGGCTTGGAAACCTATTGTTGATGCTGTACATGCCAAAGGAGGGATATTTTTCTGTCAACTCTGGCATGTTGGACGAGTTTCCAATCGAGGTACGTATTTCCTTCAAATTTATATATATATTTTTAACATTAATAGGAATTTTGTGATTACTTGCTTAAATATGATTTCTTTTTTCTTACATTACTCTCTCTGCCCTAGAATAAATGACACACTCAAGCTTTACACACATGCCGATGCAATAGTTTGACTTATTTTATATATAATTAAATATCAATAAAAAATTATAAAAAAAGTTTTAGTATGAAATCTTATATTAATATCTATCCAACAACTGATTTCATGATAAGATATGTTATTTTTTTCAAATTTTTTGTTTTTAAAAAACTAGTCAAATTAAAGTTAAGATCTAAACAATGAAAAAGTCAAATGTGTTAGTTATTTTGTGACGGACCGGAGGAAATATGTAAAAGATATTAATAAATAATTTGTTGTTAGTAATAAGTTGTATTTTCTGCTTATATTAATTTATTTGTGATTCTTGTTTTTCTCTTTAAATTTGGGATTCCTTCATCTATCTAAATTTCCTTAGCTTAGTTGGTGCAAAATTATCATTATAATTATTTGTTGTTGCAAATCATAGATTATCAACCAAATGGGGAAGCTCCAATCTCATGCACTGATAAGACTCTATCACCTCAACTTCGAGGCAACAACATTGAAACTGATCAATTTTCTCCCCCAAGGCGGCTTAAAGTTGATGAAATACCTTCACTTGTAAATGATTTCAGACTTGCTGCTAGAAATGCAATAGAAGCTGGTAAGTATGGACTATATATATAGTAACTCGACAAAGAAAAATTTCGTACGTATGAGATTAAAAGTTTCACGCTCTTATATATATATAAACTTGAATTTTCAGGATTTGACGGTGTTGAAATCCATGGTGCTCATGGATACCTTATTGATCAGTTTATGAAAGACAATATCAATGATAGAACAGACGAATACGGTGGATCTATAGAGAATCGTTGTAGATTCGCTTTAGAGATAGTCGAAGCAGTTGTAAAAGAGGTTGGGGCGGATAGAGTCGGATTTAAAATCTCCCCTTATATCAATTTCATGGAAGCAACAGACTCGAATCCAGAGGCTTTAGCCCTTTATATGGCTAAATCACTTAGTAGATATGGAATTTTGTATTGCCATGCAACGGAACCTAGGATAATGGAAGTTATCTTCGAAGAGAAAATGGAATGCTCTTATAGCTTAACCTCCATGAGAAAGGCATTCAATGGCACTTTTATTGTTGGTGGTGGTTATGGCCGAGAAGACGGAAATAAGGCTGTGGTCGAGGGGCACTGTGATCTTGTAGCTTATGGCCGCCCTTTTCTAGCTAACCCGGATTTGCCTAGAAGATTTGAGCTTAATGCACCTCTTAATCACTACCATCGAGAGACTTTTTATACTTCTGATCCTGTTGTTGGCTACACTGATTATCCTTTTCTTGAAGACTCAATGTAGTATATTATTTTTTTAATGATGCAAATCAAATGCATTTGAGTTATCTATTAACCATGAGATTAAGTGGCTTCAATCCAAAGTTACGCATGATTAAAAGATTTAGTTATTTATTTACATAAATAAACCTATGCATGATTTAGATTAGTTTTATTAGGAAAATCTAGTTATTTTAATTACTTTCTTAGGAATTACTTTAGCATAAGTATTATCTTTTAAAATCCTAGTTGACATGGGATCAATATAAGTTATAAATATGTTAATTCTCATTAATAAAATTCAGAGATCGATGAGTTGAATGATAAGAATTTTGTTTGATGAGCTTTTGAGGGAATTAAGCCAAACACATAATCGCACATTTTTGGCATCTTGTTGACTAATTTTGACAAGAAACACTCAATTTATGCGAGAGTGAGGATCTATCCTTGTTAATTTTGTTAGGTCTACTTAGATCCATATCATTATGCCATCGATGATTCTTGTCATTTATTGAATATGGAATGAAATAATGTTTATTGATATGATAAATAAACAATGTTTACCGATATATTTGTCATTTGAAAATTAAAATTATTGACTGAAACCGGTATTATTGAATTAATGATTTATAAGGATTAATTGAAACATTATTTTTAGGCAACGACAATGAGGCTTAACATTACCTGGATCTTGGTAATTGATACATTAATACAAGTACACGCATGATTATTTATTCATATACTCCGTAAGAAGCTACGGATCGGAGTAGTAGAGATATGATGCATGCTTAATTAATTGTCTCTAAAGTCGGCTAATGAAGCCATAATATGTACAAGATTAGAGCATTATTATTTTGAAGTGTTATTATAAGCTAAGGAAGGCAGCCATTTTAATATTACACAAGTGCAGATTGCAAGACTCCGACTATATATCATCGTCCAAAATCGAGCTTCCGATAACACTAAGGGTGCTAGACTTGTACTTGAGGAGGCCCATGTCGTTTTTTATTTCGTCTACTCTATTCACCTCCTGCCGGTAATCAACGTTACTTATTATAAGAGTTGGTGTAATAGTAACACATTTAGGTGTTGCTGCTTCTGCTTTATGTATAGCTTGAGAAATCGGATCCCAATCATTCTGAAAAGCCACCATTTTCTTTTTGAACGAATCGGAATTATCCCCCCTAACTATGGCTTGCTCCATAAATTTGAATCGTGCTGCCTCTGGAACCATTTGGATCGCGATAAGAAAAAACCTAGCCTCATCCGTGCCCTTGTTTAGTTCACTCTCTTGTTTATTGTAGACTTTTCTAATGGCCCCGTCTAGGTTTTGTATTCCTAGTACAAGGTTCTTTCGAGTTGTACCAGCAGCCGGCTCTAGGCTGTTATAGTTACCTCCAAATCTAGTGGTTCTTTTAGTTGATCCTGGGAAAAGGCGGTCCTTAGCAGCCTGAGGAGCGTCACTAAGGAAATTGGCTCGGTACTTTCCATTGTATTTTACGTTGTCTTGATAAGCCCATACATATAAATCTTTGGCATCTATTCCTAAGGTCACCCATTGCGTGTTACTAATTTTGAGGTCTACTAAGACATATTCGGCTCCTGTTAAAGGGGGGTTTCGAGTTGATTGTAAGGTGCAAGCCCTAGTTGGGGCTTCTACTTGATTGCGCAATCTTGTTAGAAAACTTGAGTAGCCCGTAACACCGTTTGTTAGTTCAAATGTTACCGTGCTGTAGGCTAGGGTTTCTCCGTCTTGCGCTGTTGTTAACGGTGGAACAACCGCCATCATCACCATCATGCACCACCTTATAATAACTGATAATGGTGCTGCCAACAACTTCATTTTTTTTCTTCTTAGCTAACCTGTATACGGAGTAATAATTACGGAGCATATTATATGTACATACACAGATACACTTGATTAGTTAAGTATGTAATAATTTAATTATACTGAATTCCCCTAGGCCCTAGCTACCACATGTTACTTTGATTGTATGATATCTTGTAAAATTATATGATAATATGTATACTAATTGTGACGGTATACATTAATTGAAAAATAAAAATATGATGATACAGTCATACAGATAGATCGAGTTTTTAATTTTTTGACGAAAAAGATCAGGCCATCTTAGAAAAGGTACTAAATAAAAGTAATGAAGGTAAGGCTTAGCTTTATAACTTGTTCTTCAACTCATAAAAAATAAAAAATTATTGGAAAAATATACTTAAATATGTAAAAATTATTTTCAAGTCATAAAATTTTAATTAATACGAGTAACATCTAATTGGTAAAACTAATTTTATGTTTCAAAAATTATGTAAAATTTAAGGCCATAATAATTTTAAGCTACCCACTTTTTAATTACCCATCCAAAATAAAAACCATAAATATGAAATATGCATACGGAGTACAATATAGATTAAAGAATTAGGCCAGAAAAACAGTTTTCTACAAATGAAAAGATAGACATTTGAATAATTTCACCATCATTTATCAAGCAAGTAAAGATCGAAATTATTGCATAAGCTGTTGATAAGAACACAATATCGTATACATAGTACGTAGTTAAAAGTATATATTCACTGATAAAACAATGCGTAATTATTAATGATTAAAGTTAGCTCCAAATTGAACAAAGTACACAAAACGAAACATGTATAATTGGGAATTTGGGATAGAGAAACTTACGTAAATATTGAGGCGTTGGATGATGAAGAAAATGATTGGTAACTAATGTGTGATAATTTAGTGAAAGGCAAGGTCTAATGTGTAGCTAAATCTTCTTAAATAGGCAAATAGATCGACTTGCTAAGGAAGTAAGGAACTTATTAATTCAGAAATTTAATGATTAAACACGAGGTTCACGAGTACAAGTAAGTGTCAACAACAATGCATAATGATAATGTTAATTTAATGGAGTACTATGTATTTGATATGTATTACAGAAAGATTCTATTAAGTTGATTCGTAAAAATAAAAATTTATAAGGGAATTCCTATCCACGAACATGCACAAACCTAATATTGGATCATTTGTTCCCTACTCCTACCGTCCTACAATTGTCGATCAAGTGGTTTTGGGATGGAACCTACTTGAACTTCTAAATAAAGTGAATTTCTTTATTTGTGACGGATGCGATGGATGTTGCCTGTACCTAAAGCAAATTGAATGTAGGTTGGTGTTGCATTGAAGTATAACATTTTCAAATGAGTGTCACGTATTGATAAATAAAAATATTAAGCATTATTTTCTCTTATTGTCATATAATTTTTCAGTTTTAGGCCGGATGAAAAGTCTTTGGATTTTTTGAAGTAGACTCTCTTTTTCAATGATGTATACGACCTAGACTCAGATCAAAAGCTACGAGAATTAATTTCAAATCATTCAAACCCCAATTATTTTTGAATTTGCCTATCTACATGCACATAATTATTGTTGACTAGGATCAACGTGTTCTTTTCCAGGTTATAAACATTAATCTTAATAATTATCTAACTCATTGGTAAGAAATACTCAAACAAAATATAAGGTCTACTGTGCTCTTAGCTTATAGATAACTACAAAACCATCTTTTGTAACAAACCTTATCTGTATATATGCATGTGAACGACAGATTCAAGTGTTGATTTTCTTACTCTTGTTAAATCCAACACTCTACTTGGTTGCGCAATAAATTATTTTAAGTAGGGCCTTTTCTAGATATATTTGGTTCAATTATTAACTCCACATTATTTTGGTCAATGAATTATTTTAGCTAATGTAGTACACACATATATAATTAAATGGACTTTGGACCACGAGTAAAAAATAATATGTTCCAAACACTAACATGTGAATTGGTTAAAAAATTCTACTCGTACTATATTCGTCCCTGTCAGTATTATTTTTTTATTTTTTATTTTTAAAAAAAGTCAACAATTCAATTTGTAGATGTGATTAAAAAACGACATGATTGTAATAATTAAATTAGCTAACCTTATTACGTACATAATTAACCTCATTAAATTAGGGCTTGTCTGGATTGGTTTGATTTAATATACACATTTATATATATAAATAATATTACATATTCATGTATAATAAAATTGATACATTACCTACAAAAAATAAAAATAAAATAAAAAATAAAAAAAAAATAAAAACAAAAAAAAAAAAAAAGAAAGAAGAAGAAGAAGACAAGGGCAAACCAAGTTAGTATTTAAAAATCAACATAATAATTGAACTCCGTCTGTAGCCATGTTAGTAACAAGGTTAATCATAACGAAGACTTATTTAAGTTTTGTCTTGATATATCATCATATTGACATTGAAATTTTGTTAAATTTTAGGGGTTAAACATATGTAAATAAGAAAATAATATAAAACAATATGGATATTATCTTTAAAATCTCGTAGAATATTTTATAACTATCTTCTTCACTAGTTTAAGACTCTTAATATGACTCTATATAAAGAGGGTCGTCTTTTAAAGTTTAACATTCCATCTTCTCCCTACTATCTTATAGGCATGTAGTATAATAGTATGGATTAAGCTGACAATGTTTCCGTATTGAATTTTATGATTAACACATCATATTTGCCAATTTTTCAACCATAATTTTGAATATTTATAAAAGTTAAAAAGTCTCACACGTATTGAATTTTAAATTCTCCTAGACATATTAGCCTACTATTACTATTCGCCATTTTCTACCTAAAATGTAAGACTAGTAGCCCATACCCATTATTCCTTAATCCTAACGAATAAACACAAGCTATCTTATGTCACCAATTATCATTTTTTGTTTCTCTCCTCCGTCCTCTCTTATAAACCCTATCCTCAATGGTTGATTTTTGAAGAGGTTTCACTCGTAGAAAGCCCCAATTCTTATAATTAAAAGTTTTTTCTTTTTTACTTCCATTTGTGTTTTAAGTTTACAATAATGTTTTCTCATTCTGAGACGAATTGAACTTTTCTTCCTTGAAAAAAAGATTTTCAATCTCTTACGAAAGATAAGGTTTTTCGAGCTGCTCTTTTGAAAGATCAAGTTTATTGTTGAAGCTTAAAGGTTTTGATGATGATGAACTTAAACTAAAGCAAACTCAACTCATAAAGGTTTATAAGTGTTTGATTAGTACAGGTGAAGTTGACCTTGAGGTGGAAGAGTAACTTAAGCTAAGAAGACATGAAGAGACTTTGAAGAAAAGTCAAAAAATATAGAAGAAGAGTTTTCTAACAAGAACTGAGTTCCTTAACAGGAATGTTCCCTAACAGGAACTTGGAGGATGCGAGCCGAAGACAGTAAGTTCTGGAAGGAACTTAGTCTACAAAGTTCCAGTTGAAGACTGGAGCAAGAGTGACAGCGGGAACTTGGTCCTGGTCTGCGTGAAGCTCAAGTAATTCAATATTACAGAAACGCGGCACAGCAATATCAATTTAGTTAAGATTTTATCTTCTAGATTAATTGTTAAATATGTTAAGTAGATATGCACGGAACTTATTAGAAGCACGACAAGATAATTGACAAATATTCTAAAAACGGAAAAGATAAAAAGATAGATTTTAGGAAAAGATTTTCTATAAGTTTTATTTCTTAAAATCAGCTTGTTAAAAATATATTATTCTTTTATAAAAAAATATATCTTTCTTTATCTTTTTCGAAAAGATTTTCTTTTAAACTAATTTACTTAAAACCGTGTATTTGAGATTAGGAAAATTAACATCTTTATCTTTTTGAAAACTCTACTAGGTATACGAGTCATTCTTGTATAAATAGTAGAGAATCTCATTTCACTGGTTTTTGGTGAGTTTTGCGTGAAGAAATCTTTGAGCTTAATTTGTGTAAATTTGCCAAGATTTTAATCTTTTCATAATTGTTTCGGGTTTCGTGCATTGCCTGCCTAACATATTCTAGGTGTTATATTTTCTGTAATTGGTTGGGTTATTGGGTGTGTGTGTGTATGAAAAAATATTTTGCATACAGGTAAGATAGCTTTGAGTGCAAAAGCTGTGAGGTAGTACTGTGATAGTACGAGTGAACTCAAGTGTGGAACTTGAGTTGGGTAGAATAGGGTCCTACTGTGTAGCAAGTTCAATTTGGAACTTGTGAGTAAAAGGTCTGTCATATAATAGGTTTGTAACTTGGTGTTTGCCCTATTATAGTGAATTGGTTTTGGTTTGGAAATCCCTTAGAAGGGTCGAGGTTTTACTTCCAGTTGGGCCCTGGAAGGTTTCCTCGTAAAATCTTGTGTGCATTGCTAAGTTCCTTTATATTCTGTTTTATATTTTGCAAAAGTAGTCATCAGGAACTCAACTACAATTCACCCCCCCTCTTGTAGTGTTCGTTTCGACTAACAATTGGTATCAGAGCAAGGTTCTCATAGTTAAGCAGATAATTTTGCTGAGTAAGTTCCTGAGGAGAAATGAACTACAAGGAGAAACTTGAAGAAGGGTATTCTACCCAACGTCCACCTATGTTCAATGGTAAGTTTTACACCTACTGGAAGAACAAAATGGAGATATTTATTAAGGCTGAAAATTACCAGGTTTGGCGTGTTATTGAAGCTGGTGATTTTGAGGTAACTTCAACCAATGATAAAAACGAGGTAGTTCCTAAACTAATTTCTGATTATGACAAAGAGGATTATCAGAAACTTGAATTGAATGCTTTAGCAATAAAGTATTTACATTGTGGACTTGGACCTCATGAACATAATCGCATCATGAGGTGCAAGTCTGCTAAACAGATTTGGGATCTACTGGAGGTAACTAATGAAGGTACAAATGAGGTAAAATGTTCTAAAATTGATCTATTGATGTCTAGATATGAAAGGTTTGAAATGCAGTCAAAGGAAACCATAGAAGAAATGTTCACTAGGTTTAATGATATAATTAATGAACTGAGTTCCCTTGGCAGGCACATTCCTATTGATGAATAGGCTAGAAAGATCTTGAGAAGCCTACCACAAGATGAACGTTGGAGATCCAAAGTTACTGCAATGCAGGAAGCAAAGGATTTCACCAAGTTCAATATGGAACAGCTAGCAGGATCGTTGATGACTTATGAACTACACCTGGGTTCCAATACTGAAAGTTCCAAAACCAAAGGCCTTGCTCTAAAGGCTCAAGATTCAGAGGACTCGGAAGTTGATGAAGAAGAGATGGCGATGCTAGTCAAAAGATTTAAAAAGATGATGAATAACAGGAAGTTTGATAGGAACAAGAAGTTCACAAGTTCCAGAGACACTATCTGTTTCAAGTGTGGGGCAAAAGATCATTTCATTAAAGACTGTCCACTTAAGGAAGGAAAGAATAAAGGAAAGGAGCAATCTAAAGAATCTAGAGTATATAAGCCATACTTCACTAAGGACAATCTGAAGAAGGCAATGCTAGCTGCCTGGGGAGACACAGATTCAGAAGAAGAAGAAGATCAACCTCATGAAGAAACTGCTCATCTATGTCTCATGGCCAAAATTGATAAAAAGGCCAAGCTGAAGGAACTTGAGGCTGAGGTATGGTTTTATCAAAGTGAATTAAAACATTTTTCTAAAGAGAATCTAATATGTGTGGTTTTAGATATTTAAGAGGAACTTAAAGAATTACATAGAGCTAAACATCAAAGTGACAAAGCTTTGACTACTTACAAAGAAAATAGTGAGTGGGTTGATAATATGAAGTTTGACATTCAATACAGGTTCTTTAGTCTTTTTGATGATAACTTGTTTTAAAAGAGACTATAGAAAAATTGAAACATGATAACATACTTTTGAATGTGGAACTATCCTTGTTAAAACTTGATATTGATACTCTTAACTCTGAAGTTCCCACTCTAGCTCAGTATACTAATTTTGAAAAATTGAAATCTGATTTGGAAGATGTAAGGATGGAGAAAGCTAGACTCAAGGGGGAACTTGAGAAGGTTAGGAAAGGAAAACAACCTGTTGAGTATAGAGTTCCAGATTGGATCACTAATGCTCAAGCCAAAAGAACAGAGGGTTTAGGTTTTAAGAAGAAGTTCCAAAAGGAAAAGAAGTATGTTAATTTGCCTAGTAGTATTGTTTGTTGCTTCTGTGGAAATACAGGACACAAGCAAGTTAAATGTCCTAAGAAAGAAAAGAGTACATAGAAAAATGAAAAATTTGTAGAACAGATTTGGGTTATGAAAAATAATCCTACTACTACTACACAGGAACCCAAGGAAACCTGGGTTCCTGATACTAACGTTTGATTCTTCATGCAGGTTCCAGTGAGGGGGAACAACACTTGGTACCTCGACAGTGGTTGTTCTAAGCACATGACTGGAGACAAATCTAGATTTCTCTCACTGGATGTCTACTATGGTGGGACCGTGACCTTTGGTGATAATATGAAAGGAGATATAGTTGCTATTGGCAAAGTAGGAAGGTCAAGCTCCCACGCTATTGATAATGTATTTTTAGTCGAGGGTCTCAAACACAACTTGTTAAGTATTTCACAATTTTGTGACAAAGGTAACTCTGTTAGCTTTACTTCTAATAAGTGCATAATCATCCACAATGACACTAGGAACACAATTTTAGAAGGAACTCGTAAAGGGAACACATATGTTGTGGATCTTAACGAGGTTCCTCTATTATGGCACAAGAGATTTGGTCATGCAAGTTTTTCTTTACTTGATAAACTAAGATCTAAAGAATTAGTGGAAGGACTTCCTTGCATTAAGTTCCTATATGATAAGGTATGTGATGCTTGTGTTAGAGGAAAACAGACTCGAGTTTCTTTTAAATCTAAAAAGATGGTAAGCACCAAAAGGCCTTTGGAACTTATTCATATGGATCTCTGTGGACCAATGAGAATCCAAATTAGAAGTGGTAAGAAATATGTTATGGTAATTGTTGATGATTTTTCAAGGTATACTTGGGTATTCTTTCTTGTTAGTAAAGATGAAACGTTTGATGAATTTGTTGCTTTTGTAAAGAAAGAACAGAGAAGAACAGGTAATCCATTGGTACATCTCAGATCAGATCATGGCACAGAATTTGAAAATTCCAAGTTTGATGATTTCTGTACAGTGCATGGAATGGATCATAACTTCTCAGCACCAAGAACTCCACAGCAAAATGAAGTTGTGGAACGCAAGAATAGAAGCCTGGAAGACATGGCTAGAACAATGCTAATTTCAAGCAGACTGCCTAGGAACTTCTGGGCAGAGGCAGTGAACACAGCATGTTATATCCTCAACAGAGTATCTGTTAGAGCCATCACCAACAAAACTCCCTATGAACTCATGAAAGGGAGAAAACCTAACATATCTTACTTTAGATCTTTTGGTTATAAATGCTTTGTTCACAATAATGGAAAAAGGAACTTGGGAAAGTTTGATGAAAGAAGTGATGAGGCAGTTTTCTTAGGATATGCCTCTAATAGTAAAGCCTATAGAGTTTATAATAAGAGAACAATGTGTGTTGAGGAATCTGTACATGTTATATTTGATGAAACTGAACAATTTATTGATGTACATGATTGTGATGATGATTTGAAATTAGTCTTGTGCGAAAACAGGATCCAGATGAGGAATCAACATCATTGCAGAAGCAGCAAGCTGAAAATGAAGCAAATACAGAAGCAAATGAAGGACCTACATTAGAGAATGCAGCAGGAACTCCACAAGTTCCAGAACAGAATGAAGTTAATGAGGAAGTTCCTGAAGAAGTTCAAACTGAGAATCAATTTAAAGTTCCTACTGCTGAACCAGTCATCAACAATGAAGAAAGGCTGTATCCAATCAAATACTTTACACCAAAATCTTGGAAACATCAGAAGTCACATCCAGTGCATGCAATCGTGAGCGATATCACAAAAGGAACTCAGACCAGATCTCAACTTAGGAACTTCTGTGCATTCTAGGGATTCCTATCTTCTGTGGAACCTAAGAACTATGTTGAAGCTTTGACTGACGCTGACTGGATTAATGCTATGCAAGCTGAACTTAATGAGTTTGAAAGAAACAAAGTTTGGCATTTGGAACCTAGACCGAAACAGAAGAAGACAATTGGATTAAAATGGGTGTTTAGGAACAAGCTAGATGAAAATGGTATTATTTTCAGGAACAAGGCTAGACTTGTTGTACAAGGTTTCAATCAACAAGAAGGAATCGACTATGAAGAAACATTTGCTCTTGTAGCCAGGTTAGAAGCTATACGCTTACTTATTGCTTTTGCTGCTTATATGGGATTTAGGCTGTACCAGATGGACATTAAATGTGCATTCCTAAATGGATTTCTTAATGTAGAAGTCTATGTGGAACAGCCTCCTGGATTTGAGAATCCAGAGTTCCGAAACCATGTCTATAAGCTTGACAAGGCTCTTTATGGGTTGAAGCAAGCTCCTAGAGCATGGTATGAAAGATTATCTAAGTTCCTATTGAAAAATGGTTTTAAACGTGGTAAAATTGATAAAACTTTGTTTTTAAAATAAAATGGAATTGACATATTAGTTGTACAGATTTATGTTGATGATATTTTATTTGGTGCAACTAATGAATCTTTGTGCAAGTACTTTGCTGACCTAATGAGTGGAGAATTTGAAATGAGTATGATGGGAGAGTTAAACTTCTTCCTCGATTTGCAAATCAAACAAACTGAAGAAGGAATCATGATCCATCAACAAAAGTATATCAAGGAACTGATCAAGAAATACAATATGGACAATGCAAAAACCAATAAGACTCCTATGGGTATTGGAACTAGGTTGGATGAAGACCCAATTGGAACTTGCATAGATCAAACTATGTATCGAGGTATGATAGGCTCACTAATTTACTTAACAACAAGTAGACCTGACATATCTTTTAGTGTAGGTCTATGTGCTAGGTTCCAAGAAAATCCAAAGGAATCCCACTTAATAGCAATAAAGAGAATCCTTCGTTACTTAAAAGGAACTGGTGACTTGAGTCTCTTCTATCCTAGAAGTGATTCATTTAAATTAAATGGCTTTACTGATGCTGACTATGCAGGTGATTCGGTTAATAGAAAAAGTAATTCAGGTATGGTACAGTTTTTAGGACCTTATTTAGTTTCTTGGGGTTCCAAGAAGCAAAACACAATTGCATTATCTACAGCTGAAGCTGAGTATGTGGCAGCAGCAGCATTTTGCTCACAAGTTCTATGGATAAAGCAACAGGTTAAAGATTTTGGAATTATATTTGAATGTGTTCCTATTTACTGTGATAATACCAGTGCTATATGTATCTCTAAAGATCCAGTTCAACACTCAAAGGTAAAACACATCCACATTAGGCATCACTTCCTAAAAGACAATGTGGAGCAATGGAGCATTAAGTTAGAATTTTGTCAAACTGAAAATCAAATTGCTGATATTCTAACCAAGCCCTTGAACAGAGAAAGATTTGAGAAATTGAGATTGGAACTTGGGATGATCAAGCTGACTTGATTGCTTTTGAAGTTCCAAGATATGGCAGAATCAAAAATAATGTAAATAAAGCAAAAAGAGCATTTGGCGCAATCTTGGTGTATGAACATAGATGAAGTGTCACCGTTGTTAGTCACTGAAGGTTAGTTCTTTAAACACTTAATTGCTTAAGTTAATAATGTACATTGCATATGTGTTAAAAGCGTGTTCCAATACGTGTATTTTAGAAAGAAAACTCGTTTTGTAAATTAAATGAATTTGGAAAGAAAACGATTTTTGGAAAATACATCCTGCCAAAATTAATTTTATAAAAATTAATTGAACTTGTTCCATTAAATGACTGAACAGTAAAACCCATTCAATTCCATCACACCGCTTCAATTAATATAAAAGCATCTTTCACCAACCTTTTCACTCTACAGTCAAATCACATTAACCATCTTCAGTAAAAACATCAAAGCTCAAAACCACCATCAAACACCATGGTCATCATTGCCGAAATTGTGTCTTCAGAAAACTCTCATAACTCAGAAAACACCATTCAAGAAGAAACCTCTCCTCTAGCAATGGTGAACTACAAACCCTCTTCCGAAACAAACAAAACCACTTCCGAAACACCAAAGCTCGCTGAAAACCCTAAACCCCTGACTTCAAACCCTAAAGAAGCAGAGAGCAAGAACGAAAAGGAAGAAATTGCTAACTCAAGTGTGCTTGAAAGGGTTCAAGAATAGAAACAAAAGAAAGAAAAAGAAAAATCACTTGAGGAGCAAATGCAGGAAGTTAAGGAGATGGAACAAGGGGTTCAAAAGGAGGAAGAAGATGATCAAGAGGAAAGTGATGAAAACAAGACGGAGGAGAGAGAGGAAGAAAAGGAAGAAGAGAATGATGATCAATTGGAACTTCTTGCAAGTGCCGAAAGGTATGTTGTTGGACATAGACTCGATATTTCCTGGTGCAAGAAGTGTAGGTTTTTAGAATTTCTCGATTTAATCAAATTTCAAGGGTGGGAGTACTTGTTAACTACTGCTTCCAATAATGTTCTGTATCCAGTTACTATGGATAAATTCTGTAGCAAGTTCCAAGTAAAACAAGGAAAGATTACTAGTGTAGTTAATAAAAAGAAAATTGAACTTGATGTTGAAAAATTAGGGAAAATTCTAAAGGTACCTACTATGGGTTATGAACTGTATGTCAAAGGGAAGACAACTGTGAAGGTTGGTGACTATTTAAGTGGTGATATAGTTGAGTCCTTGGGAGGAGAAAGGGGGAAGAATGTTATGAGCCATAATGATCTAAGCCCTTTGAACAAGTTGTTGTTTAATTTGGTTAGAAAAACAATTCTGCCTAGGACTCAGAAAAGGAGTCAAGCATGTTTAATGGATTTGGCTGTCATCTTCTGTCTCTCCAAGAAGATCAAAATTAATTTTCCTTCTTTAATGTATCAACACCTAGCACACTGTGTTCCTAGAAAGAACAAAGTGGGCTATGGGGTTGTGCTCTCTACTGTGTTTGAGTTTCTAGGTGTGAAACTCAAAGGGATTTATGAGGCTTTGGAGGAAAAATCAGAAAATGTAATAAATGGTGAGACACTACTGGGTATTAGCCTAGAGGTAGTGAATGGGAAGGTTAGGAGAGTAGAAGAGAAAAAGGCAGTAGGTGGGAAGAGAAAAGGGAAGGAAGTTCCTGATAAGCCTGTAAGAAAAAGTAGGAGGCTCTCAGCTAGCACTGTTCCTAAAATAAGTATAGAGAAGCCTCTAGAGCTGGATGATGATGAGGAAAATGTGACTGCTGGACAGGTGGCTGAACTTACTAATAGAGCTGAAATTGCTGAAAAGCAGCTTAAGGCAGTCACAGAACAGGTGCAGAAACTTGAGAGGAAGATACAAGGTCTTGAGGGCAGTCTCAAACTGCAGCAGTTGGAGTTCCAGAAGGATCTCAAGAGTCTTCAAGATAAAATGGAGGAGTATGTGAAGCAGAACATTGAAGATAATAAGAAGATTCTTGAACTCCTTCAGACTTAACTCAGTCCAACCTCACTTCCAATCTTTTAGCCTACTTTAGCCTAGCCATTTCTCTGTTTCTCTATTTCAGTCATGGACAAGTTTAATTTCTGTTTTAGTTTGTGAACAATTTATTTTGGTTTGTAATATTTTTAATTGTTCAGCAGGATGTTCATTTCTTGGTTTTAATGAATATTTTTGGAACTTGGCAGAAACATGTGTGTATATGTATGTTATGAAAACTTGTGCAGGAAAGTGGAACTAACTTAAGGGAAGTTAGCAGCGCTGCCTTCAGTTTCCCACACTTGATGAATTGCTTGTGGGGCTGTGGCTAGATGCTTAATAACTTGAACAAGCAGGACTTTTTGATGATGTCAAAAGGGGGAAAAGAAAAAGCAAACTTGAAGGCTGAAGTTGTTATGGGTTTCAGAATTTTTTTTTTCTGATATGATGCCAGTAGCTTAGTTTTTGTCTATTTTTGTTTTTCTTGTTTCTATATTTAATTTGAGTTGTGAGTTTACTTTTTGTCAATAAACAAAAATCCAAAAATACGCCCTTCTATTTGTTTTAACTTTTCAAAAAAGTTTGCTTAAGTTTGTCATCATCAAAAAGGGGGAAATTGTTGAAGCTTAAAGGTTTTGATGATGATGAACTTAAACTAAAGCAAACTCAACTCATAAAGGTTTATAAGTGTTTGATTAGTACAGGTGAAGTTGACCTTGGAGGTGGAAGAGTAACTTAAGCTAAGAAGACATGAAGAGACCTTTTAAGAAAAGTCAAACAATATAGAAGAAGAGTTTTCTAACAAGAACTGAGTTCCTTAACAGGAATGTTCCCTAACAGGAACTTGGAGGATGCGAGCTGAAGACAGTAAGTTCTGGAAGGAACTTAGTCTGCAAAGTTCCAGTTGAAGACTGGAGCGAGAGTGACAGCGGGAACTTGGTCCTGGTTTGCGTGAAGCTCAAGTAATTCAATATTACAGAAACGCGGCACAACAATATCAATTTAGTTAAGATTTTATCTTCTAGATTAATTGTTAAATATGTTAAGTTGATATGCACGGAACTTATTAGAAGCATGACAAGATAATTGGAAAATATTCTAAAACCGGAAAAGATAAAAAGATAGATTTTAGGAAAAGATTTTCTATAAGTTTTATTTCTTAAAATCAGTTTGTTAAAACGATATTATTCTTTTATAAAAAAATATATCTTTCTTTATCTTTTTCGAAAAGATTTTCTTTTAAACTAATTTACTTAAAACCGTGTATTTGAGATTAGGAAAATTAACATCTTTATCTTTTTGAAAACTCTACTAGGTATACGAGTCATTCTTGTATAAATAGTAGAGAATCTCATTTCACTGGTTTTTGGTGAGTTTTGCGTGAAGAAATCTCTGAGCTTAATTTGTGTAAATTTGCCAAGATTTTAATCTTTTCATAATTGTTTCGGGTTTCGTGCATTGCCTGCCTAACATATTCTAGGTGTTATATTTTCTGTAATTGGTTGGGTTATTGGGTGTGTGTGTGTATGAAAAAATATTTTGCATACAGGTAAGATAGCTTTGAGTGCAAAAGCTGTGAGGTAATACTGTGATAGTACGAGTGAACTCAAGTGTGGAACTTGAGTTGGGTAGGATAGGATCCTAATGTGTAGCAAGTTAAATTTGGAACTTGTGAGTAAAAGGTCTGTCATATAATAGGTTTGTAACTTGGTGTTTGCCCTATTATAGTGAATTGGTTTTGGTTTGGAAATCCCTTAGAAGGGTCGAGGTTTTACTTCCAGTTGGGTCCTAGAAGGTTTCCTCGTAAAATCTTGTGTGCATTGCTCAGTTCCTTTATATTCTGTTTTATATTTTGCAAAAGTAGTCATTAGGAACTCAACTATAATTCACCCCCCTCTTGTAGTGTTCGTTTCAACTAACATTTATCTACTCTTTTCTATCCTTCTAAGATAGGAGAAAGTTCTTAGTTTTAAATCCATAATAATAGATATAATGGATTCTCGTGAATTGAAATTGTTTCGTACATGAAAAATTGCGAGATTGCAAAGACTATTGAGTTTTCAAATACAATCCTCAGCTACAAAGATCGATCGTAAGATTGTACTTCTAACAATATTGTATTTTCCAGCGATATAAATCGATGATCGTAAATCTTCTTTATAGATTCGTATACTCATATGCCATTTTTATTAATGAATTAATTTTACTTAAAATATAAAACACACAAGCCATCTTTGATGCTCCAGTTATCAAGAAATATATCCATCTTTAATTTGTTTAATGTGTAGCTACAGTTTTTTCGATAGATAAGATGACTGGTCTTTAAACTTTAATTATAATCTAGGTCAATTATAAGACACAGCAAAATTATATACAAGTACATATTTACATGTCATTACTGTTAAATTAGTCTTAATATATTTTTTAAATTGTAATTAAATTTTATAAAATTTTCTTATATAACTAATACGAAGTATATAATTAAAGTCTAACGGTCAAAGTCGTTTGTTGAAAAAAAAAGTTAATACAATGCATCCATGTAACAATGGTACACAAAGAAATGGGGCAATGTCATAAAGAAGTTAGGCTATGTCATCTTAATTTCTCTCTCACTTTTTAATCACGTGTACAAAATGGTCTATTGTATGTACATGTTTCAAAACCGAATCGATTCGAAAAAAATCATCTATTTTGAACTGTAACCGATCTGATTTGATTTGACCTGAGAAATTCAGGACCCAAATCTGATTTGCAACCGACCTGAACTTTTTTCAAACCCAAATTTAATCAAATCTAAACTTAACCCGACACCGATTTGACCCGACTTGAACTCTACCCGAACCCGATATGACCTGACTTGAACTCAAAGCGAACCGATTCGACCCGACTTGAACTCAACCTGATCCGAAAATGACCTGACAAATAACCGATTTGATCCGGTCTATTTTAACATGAACATATATTAACCCGACCCGATTTTAAACCGATCTAATTTTAACCCGGCCATAATTTTAAACATAACCTATTATTGACCTTTTTTATTCAAGTTCTTGTACTAATATATATTTACAAATTTACTAATTATTATTAAGATGGAAAGTCAAAAACTCTACAAATATCTTATACAAATGATTGAATTAGTAATAAAGCAAATTAGCAGTACTCGTAGCCTCATAAGATTAAATAATTAAAGAGTAGTACCTTAAACGAAGGACATTCTTTTTTGTATATCATCACCATATGCGACTATCATCTATCAATCGATCAATATATCACTAGTTCATTACTAAGGCCCTGTTCACTTCACTTTAAAAAAAATAATAAATTAAGTAAAAATAATTTCAGTTCAGTAAAAATAAGTTCAGTTCAGTAAAATTAATTTCAGTTCAGTAAAAAAAAGTTCAGTTCAGTAAAATTCAATTTTCTTAAAAAAGAATTATAATAGAAAATTAGTAAAAATAATTTCAGTTCAGCAAAAATAATTTCAGTTCAGTAAAATTAATTTCAGTTCAGTTAAAATAATTTAAATTCAGCAAATATAATTTTGTTTCAGTAAAAATAATTTCAGTTCACCAAAAATAAGGTGAAGTGAACGGGACCTAATCGTCTCACTTATGTACGTAGATATGATAAGTCATCGATAATTATTCAATTTAAACTTGGCTTCAAGATAAATATTTCACAAGAATTGATTAAATGAGAAAACTAATTCTTCGCATTTCATAATAATTAACCACACAATATGAGAAATGACACATGAATGACTTGATATTGACCCAATAATAAGGTAAAAATTTAATAATTACTCTAGTTTAAAAATGATCTATTTAGATTTTGAATTTGGTCAACTCGACCAAAATCTAGACAAACACGGAAAGGGTTTGAATTGGTATTGGCCAAATACTAAATCAACTTTATCTTAATCAAACCGAACTTGACCGAACCGAAATCAACCCGACCCAAATTTATCCGACTCGAAATTAACCCGGTCAAACCCGTTTTGAACCCAAATCGAATTTCTCCGAACCAATCCGAACATGAACCGATCTGGAGTTGACCCGTCCCATATCAGACTCGGGCTCGATAGACCGTGATCCGAATTTGATCCAATCCTAAATTGACCCGATCCAAGTTAAAAGAATAATTTTGACCCGAACTTATCCGACTTGAACATACCCGACCCAAGTAGCCCCCTTTAGTGTTTTACTAAAAATGAAAATTGTGAGATAAAATATAAATTCACTTTCTATACATTTTAGTGTTTTATATATATGTAGAGCACAAGCTAAAGTTTGCGTTTGAGTGACATGACAATCCAATAACAAAATTCAATACAACAATAACATATTAATATATTATGGCTTGGCCTTATTTGTTTGACTACATGCATTACATTGACAAGCATGGCATAGCCATTTAGCTTCATTATTACCTTAAACATCATATATTTTTCGTAAACAACATACATTCTATAAATTTGTTCACGTCAACAGCGGCGGCGGCGGTGATGTAGACGGCTCATGGTTAGACCAGATCCCCACAAGTTCCACGAGTGTAGCATACAAGGTCTGGACAACACTTGAGGTAAGCGTTGCAGATTTCGTTCCTTTGCTGGCACCAACCAGCAGCTCCGTCGTTGACCGTTTCGAGCATGATGTTTGAGAGGGGATTCTGTTGTATGGTGTTTGTGGTGAGCGGAGTTCGGCGCACTGCCAAAGTTGGTTGTGTCATGGTGCCTACCACAACAATGGCAACCATGAATAATAGCACATGACCAACTTTCATGTTTTTGGCCATCTCGGACTTCTTACTATGTGAACTTGTATTTTTTTTTTTTATGTAGACGGAATTTGATCCTAAACTATATTATTTTCTTGTATGAAACTGGGTTTGATGAGTTGTATTTAGAAATCTCGTTTTATAGCCGGTCTAATGTTTAGTTGTTGATGACTTTATTTTTTTAATGTCCTCGTCAATGAATTTAGTCCACAAACTTATCTCATAGTAAGGATAACCATTACTACGTACATTGAACTAGCTATAGAAAATTAAAAAAAAAAACTTATTACTAGAAGAAAAACGTGGATCAACAATTGATACTCAACTGAAGTACTGAACAAAAAAAAGGACAATAATTGAATGGACTTAAACAAATGTCATTCATACGTGTCTTTTTAATCGAGGACAACATTATTGTAGAAATAGGACAATAAAAAAAATAAAATAAAATAAAAGCCAAAATGGATTTGGACCAAATAAGTACGGAGTAATAATGGTAATTAACTTAGCATTTATGAAGACAACAACTAGCATGGTTTAAAACCAGTAACACGTTTGCTAAATGGACGTTTGTACTTCATGCTTTGCAACACCCTCCTTCTCTAATTCCTCTAGTGAAAAAAAACAGAAGGGAAGAAAACCATATAACCAATCAAGTTTAGCTTGAAAATTTTCATTTTATATACACCAAGGCACATGGTACACCAAAAGTAAAGTATGCTCATTTAATGTTTATTTATTAGTTAAGAATATTCAAAAGAGCAAAAAAAAAAAAAAAAAAAAAAAAAAAAAAAAAAAAATCAAATGAGTAAAAAGTCAAACTCAAGTGCGTCGTGCACCCAAATGTGTATAAATGGTTACAAGTTTAAATCTACAAACATAGTAGAAAAGGTTTTTGAACAAGAACTGTCTAGCCTACACAGAGTGTAAATTAAAATGTCTAAGTATATAGATGACATACTGTGGGTGATCAATACATAAATTGTTTGAAATCGAAGGCCCTGCAAGAAGAGTACATAAATTGTGCTTTCATTTAAGAACTGGAAATTACAATAAACCTTTAACAAATTAGCACCACATCATCGTCATCAACAACAATATTTTGTTGCTTATTAGACTGAATTAGCACCATACGTCCACACGCACAACTTCTATTAGACATAAACATGTTTCATACATTGCACATGTTATTATTGTTGAAATAATAATAGAGATTAGAGAAGGGAAAGAATAATAAAAGTTGTATTCAATCCACTAACAAAAGTAGTACATAGCAACATATATATAGTGCAAATAACTAAGCTATAATTAAGGAACATGATTCCATGACCATTAATCGGTAACATTAACCCACTAAACTAACCCACTACTATTATGACTCCACTAACACAAACTAATACTTAGTAGAGCATATTCCTATACATTAGGAGTTGACTAACCACTAACAATTTGAAGCAAATATTCCAACACACCTCCTTGCTTCAAATTGGGTTACAATGATTATTCCATTTTCACGCTTGACCTCGACGACATTTACTCTTGCTTTTATAGCACTTTGTGATGCACATCTCATCATCCACACAATTTTGTTGGTGCACATTATCACCAATGCCTTACTTTCGGAGCACCTCTCTCCGTACACTAAATCTTGACATTTTTTGTTGATGCACTTCTCATCAATTATTCGATCTTGATGATGCACATTATCATCAACTTACATTCAAGGAGCACATCTTCTCCATTAACTCTATTTGACATTATCCTCCAATTGACCATGTCACCTTGCATTATACCAAAAATCTTTGGTATTATCTTGAAAACCGTCTCTGCATTGATAACGACTTCCACACTCGTAAAGATAATGCGATCTTTACCTCAAACACTTTTTTTGCTCTCGTTTTCACAAGATTAAAATCCCTTTTCATGAGCTAAAAGGGAACCCATTAATACACCTAACCATTACTTCCATGGTTAAACACAATAACACTCACGCAAAATTTCACTCAAATTTTTTTTTTAATTGCTCAGAAACGATGAACTCAAGCTGCATTGCTTGTTTCTCTTACTCATTTTATTTTTATTTTTTTTTAATTTTTAATAATACTCTTTTTTTTTCTATATATATATATATCTTATTTATTTTTTATTTTTTGGGCTTCATCTCTTTCCCTTCTCTTTTCGGCTTTTTCCAAGATCTAACCTGAATCTCTTGATACCATGTTGAAATAATAATAGAGATTAGAGAAGGAAAAGAATAATAAAAGTTGTATTCAATCCACTAACAAAAGTAGTACATAGCAACATATATATCGTGCAAATAACTAAGCTATAATTAAGGAACATGATCCTATGGCCATTAATCATGCTAACATTAACCTACTAAACTGACCCACTACTATTATGACTCCACTAACACAAACTAATACTAAGTAAAGCATATTCCTATACATTAGGAGTTAACTAACCACTAACAATTTGAAGCAAATATTCCAACAATTATGACCACTTACCAAACATGTCATTACTTAACATTATTAGTTGTATTACATAACTTGTACTTGACTTAAATAGAACTTCACAATTCAGCCTCATCTTCACCAGTCTTGGTTATAAAAGGCTTGTTCATGAACAACTTCATCAGCTTATTAAATACAGATACTTGGCTCTTATCATAATTTTTTAGGAATGCCATGTCACCAACTATGTCTTGGACCTTAGACACTTTCCAATCTTTATTGTTCACATCCGTCAAATCAAGCACGGGTGTGATTACACAATTCTTAGAATCCTTAATACCTTTACTAATTTTACTCCATTGAAGTTCCAATTGCCTTGCTTTTGGATCAGGGTTATAGAAAGTTTCAAAGTGTTCCAAAATCATATTTTCGATATACTTGAATCGTGTTGCCTCCGAAATCATTTGGATTGCAACAAGAATGAGCCGAGCTTCGGTCGTACGATCAATCTCCTTTCCGTAGACTTTGTTGATGAACTTGTTAAGTGGATCAGCTCCCAATCCCAGATTACCTCGATCTATGCCAGCATTTTTCTCAATGTGTCAAAGCAATTAGGGCTCAAAGCTTGATCTCTTCTCATTGATTTCCAATCATATAAATAGAGTACATTGTTTCCTAAGATAGCATCACAAGATATTCTACATATTTATCTTGAGTCAATTAAGCCTATAATTAAGGAAACAATAATATATGATAAATATTAAAGATATTCTCCTATTCTTTCCTAACACCCCCCCTCAAGTTGGAGCGGGTGGACTGAAGACGCCCAACTTGGGAAGAAGATGTTCAAATTGCGATTTGCCCAATGCTTTGGTGAAGATATCGGCCAATTGGACATTAGTAGAAACATAGGAGGGATCAATGAGACCATCTAAGATTGCATCCCGAACAAAGTGACAGTCAACTTCAATATGCTTTGTTCGTTCGTGAAACACCGGGTTTTTTGTAATGTGCAAAGCAGACTGACTATCGCAGAACAATTTAATAGCTTTGGGATGATTTACACCTAAGCTCAAAAGAAGACCCTTCAACCACTTCAATTCACAAGTAATGGCATACATAGAGCGATATTCTGCATCTGCCGAACTAGTTGCAACCGTGATTGGTTGCTTTTTGGTCTTCCATGAAATCGGCGAGTAGCCTAAAAACACCAGCCAACCTATCAAAGATCTACGGGCTAGGGGACATGCGGCCCAGTCCAAATCACACCAACCCTGCAAAGTGAGTTCACTATCAGATCGTAACAAAATGCCTTGATCTGGAGTACCTTTCAAATACCGAACAACTCGCAAAGCTGCTTCCCAGTGTTCTTTTCTTGGTTCTTGCATGAACTGAGATAAAATATGAACCGAATAGGCTAAATCCGGCCTAGTGACTGCAAGGTAGATCAACCTGCCAACAAGTCTGCGATAAGATTCAGGATCAGAAAGTACAGGACCACGTGCTAGACTAAGCTTGTGGTTTTGTACCATAGGAAAATCGGCAGGCTTGGAGCCTAATAATCCTGCCTCTGAAATAATGTCAAGAGTATATTTTCTCTGACACAAAAACAAGCCAGAAGAACCACGGGCGACTTCTATGCCCAAAAAATATTTCAGAGTACCAAGATCCTTCATATGAAAACAGTCACTGAGATATGCCTTGAATGCCCTTAGAGCAGCGGAATTATTCCCAGAGATAATGAGATCATCAACATACACAAGCACATTAATTTGTGTGCCACGAGTAGTGTAAGTAAACAAAGAATAATCTGAATATGACTGTAGGAAACCATATGCCTTCAAAGCAGAAGTAAGTTTGGCAAACCAACATCGAGGTGCCTGTTTCAGGCCATATAGGGATTTTCTAAGGCGACATACCTTATTAGGATGTGATGATTCAAACCCCGGAGGGAGTTTCATGTAGACTTCCTCTTCAAGATCACCATGAACAAAAGCATTGTGGACGTCCATCTGATAGAGCTCCCAATTTTTAGAAGCTGCAATAGCAAGGAAAGCTCGAACTATGACCATTTTAGTCACTGGTGCAAACGTTTCGGTGTAGTCAATGCCCTCCTTTTGATGATTGCCAAAGACGACCAATCTGGATTTCAGACGTTCAATACTCCCATCCGAATTATATTTGATTTTGTACACCCATTGACTCCCTAAAGGACGATTGCCAGGTGGAAGATCTTCCATTTTCCATGTGCCATTTTTTTCAAGAGCCTGAATTTCATTTTGCATTGATTTTCTCCAACCTGCATCCTTCATAGCCTCCTTAAAAGACCGTGGCTCTTTGCCATAAGTAATAGCTGCAATAAAATTTCGGTGATATGGAGAAAAACTGTCACAATTAATATAATGCGCTATAGGATAAGGAGTACCTGAGGGATGCTTTGGAGACGGAGTGTTGAGAGATGGAGATGATGGACTGTTAGTGAAGACCGTATGAGTCACAAAATCCCGGTGTCGTACATTGGGGAATTTCTCACGCATACCCCGACCCATTTGAGCTTCTTGAGCTGCTGTGTGGGGTTAATTTGATGGGGTGGCATTGCTTGTGTGTTGTTCTGTAGCGGCTGGAGTTGTGGCCGAAGGTTGCTGTGGTTGGGCAGGGACAGCAGGCTGACACTGCTGCTGGTCCGTGAGCTGCTGTGTGGGAGGAGCAGTGAGCTCCGTGGCCTCCCTGCGGTGAGCACCAGGTTGCCGCAGGTAGCCTGCGGAGTAATCTGACTCCTTTCGTGCTTGAGGTGAGTGCAATTCAAATTCTTCCTCATTAATTAATGGAGAAAAATTATCAACATGCACCGCATTATCCACATTATATTCAGCTTGATTGTCCAAAGTTACATCAACAAAGTCAAAATCAACAGCAATATCCATGGGCACAATTTTTTCTGGAACAATGTTGGATGATGTCAGATCAAGAAATGGTAAAACATCCTCGAAAAATTTAACATCTCGCGATACAAAAAATTCTTTTGATTCAAGATCAAATAAATTCCAACCTTTCTTCCCAAAAGGATAACCAACAAACACACACTTACGACTCCGACTGGCAAATTTATCTCCCTTAGTTTTCTGATTATGGGCAAAACAAAGACACCCAAAGGTACGAATAGTAGTGTAAGATGGGGGAGTATTGAACGTCTGAAATCCAGATTGGTCGTCTTTCCTAACACAATGTCATCATTTGAAAATCTGTAGTTAATTATATAACGATTTCTACCTTTTGCCTCAAGAAAGAGATTTTTTATAGCATCTGGAGGAGCAATCTGATCCCGTAATATCAACTAAAAAACACTTTTGTTTTTAAAAAGTTGTGTTAAATTTCGAAACAATATAAAATGAGACAGGGCAACCCGAACAAGGAGGAGGGGAGTTTGGTCTACAAAATAGGCTTAGGAGCTTCCATACTAAAATCAATTGGCAATAGTAGGAGTTACTTCTCTACCTTACAAAGTGGAACCACCTCTCCTCTTTCTCTAATGCGGGACACTCACAAATGGATTACAATGGGTTTCAACACTCCCCCTCACTTGTGAGTGTCCATAGAATTAGAGCACACCAAAAAGTACTATATAAATCATTTTTGGAATGAACATCCAATAGAGGCTCCTTAACCAGTGGCTTTACAAATACCCAGTTATAAACGACCCAACAAACCTAGACTCTGATGCCATGTTAAATTTCGAAACAATATGAAATGAGTCTGGGCAACCCGAACAAGGAGGAGGAGAGTTTGGTCCACAAACTAAGCTTAAGAGTTTTCATACTAAAGTCAATTGGCAATAGTAGGAGTTACTCCTCTACTTTATAAAGTAGAATCACCTCTCCTCTTTCTCCAATGTGGGACACTCACAAGTGGGATACAATGGGTTTTAACACTGCCATTACTGGAACACTGGTATTGTTGTAATTGAGTGTTCTATCTCTCAACCAGTCACGTATGTTGCTCAATTGTATCGAGTAGGTAGTCGTCATATGATGTTTCACATCGAATCTTAGATCTGATGCTGTAAATGTTAGTTCAAGGGCGATCACCCCTATTGATATGGCTACCACAACGAAAGCCCTCATTACTCTTTGCATTCCTTTCATTTTAATTACCTGTTCCAAAATAAAACCATTTTAGTACGTAAGATTGGATTTAACAAACGTCTGCCTTGAACAAAAGGTAGTTTAAGTCAAAACTATGCCTTCATTAACAAAAAGTTGGTTGCTCAAAACATGGGTGTTAATTCTACTATCATTCATTAGTAACTTTATTTATTTATTTATATATTTAGACAAT
Organism: Chenopodium album; assembly: GCF_948465745.1. NCBI lineage: Eukaryota > Viridiplantae > Streptophyta > Magnoliopsida > Caryophyllales > Amaranthaceae > Chenopodium > Chenopodium album. The sequence continues at coordinate 593,468 of NC_137850.1, forward strand.
CATAAGAACGGGTGATCTAATGAGAAACGATTCAAGAATAAGGTTGTTATACTGGATGATCCTCAGTGTGAGTTGTTGTTACTTAGGGCATGCACCGGAGTTTCTAAACTCTACTTTGTATTGCGTATTCGTCCTCCTAATACTTTTGAGGCGGCTCAGCGCACATTCGACGGGACTCTTTGATCTTCCTTGAGCGTATTGTTAATGCTTCAGGGCCTGGGTTTGACGATTGGCAGTGGCGAATTGCAACGTTACCATTTGCATTTGGAGGACTAGGTAATTATTCCGCAGGAGATGTTCTGTAATACCCCATATTTTGATACGTATTTTTCTAATTAATTAATTAATTATTATTTTCTAAAAAAGGTATTTTAGTAATTTAATTTACTATTTGAATTTTGGAGCCAAAATAATATTTGAATTTTGGGGCCAAAATTAGTTCGAAACTTAATCATTATTTTTAGATTTTGGATAAGCTTTATTATCCATTTAATTTATTTTAAAAACCGGATTATTTTTATATTTCAAATATTTTAATTAAAGTAAAAACTATATTTTATTATTTAATTAATAAGGTCCGAAAATTCCTAATTATTGACTTAGATTTTTGGATTCTCCTAGTGTGGAAAATCTGATTTTCTAGGTTAATTTATTTGTGAATACTTGGTATTTTATTGATTAATTATTTTATACAATAAATATTACTTACACAATTATTTTCAATTCCTTAAATCTTGCAAAATAAATCCCTAAAATATACTAGTAGGATTAGAAAATTTGAGCTATGGAAGATCAATATTTTCGGCCCTCAAATTTGGGTGATTTATCTTGGTAAATTGTAATTTAAATCATCTCCTTAAAATCTCTATTTTTTTTAGTTTATTTCTCCATCTCCTAAATATTTGATCATCTTATTTTTTTACCTTATATATTCCTTGATTATTCCCCAAATAATCTCTTTTGCTATATTATTTTTCATGACAACACAATTTCCTTAATTCTATTATTCTTAATCATCTTAATATCAAAACTTTTCATATTTCTTTATTCAATTCTCCAAATAATTCCTTAATTCTTTTACCATAATTCTTCCTACATTCTCCTAACATAATTCTTTCATTCATGAGCCTATAAATACCCTCTCATATCTCTCATATTCTTCACACCAAAACCCAATTCTCTTCTCTCTTATTCTTCTTTTCCCTAAACCTTTTCATACTTTTCTTTCTAACATTTTCCTACATATGAAAGATTTATGTCTTCGTCATGTGCAATTACTAGATATATAAATGGATCAAATTATGGAGATAATTAAGTTCGTTCATTTGGGTCGTTGTTATATCATAGCTAGAGGTACTAACGATCTTTGGGCTAGTAAAATAGGCCAAAGCTCAATTGAACTGATCTTATAAGTTCACACAAAGGGCCTAGATCGAGCATGAGAGAACGAGGCCCATGATGGGCCTTATCCCCTAGCATGGCCGGCCATATGGAGGAATAAGGAGGGTTTTGGGCTTCGTGACTTAGTCTAATTATAATAGGATTATAAATAGACTAAGTGCCTAGAGTTTTCAGTAATGCAATTGAGTGATCACTTTGATCAAACCCTTATTAGCAAACATGAGACCAAACCCCTCTCAAACTCCTCTCTCTCACTGCTCTCTCCTCCTCCCTCGGCGCCGGTTGTGGTGGTTCGTGGTGGTCGGTTCTGTCCATTAAAGGAGGTGATCGCGGTTTTCCTCTTTCACTCGACCAATCTAGTATTGGTGGACGGCTCGTTCGAAGCTCGTAGACTAAGTAGAGGAGCAACGCTTGGGGCTCTATTCTCTCCCGGATTAGCCTGTCGAATTGCTACGTGGAATTCACGCTTCAAAGGTATGATTATGTGTCTTGTGTGTTATGCAAGTGATCTTGGGATTAGGTGCTTTATGAATATGATTCATGTTTTCCGCTTTATAGTACCTATAAACTCCTATAGTGGTATCAGTTAGCCTCTTGCATGAACACGCTTGATGATAATAATTCTATTATTTGAAGTCCATATTATTAATTTTATAATCAATTAAGAGGGAGAAATTAATTTAATTATGGTTTAATTATTATATTTAATGTGATTAAACTTTTGGAATTGATTAAATGCGATTTAATTATGCTCAAATAGCCATGAAGAGGATCGAAATTTAGCCTTATAATATTCGAAATTTTCGAACCCTAACCTTAATGATTTTGGAAATTAATAGCCCTAAAACATGATTTTTGTGCTTGATTTTGATTTAATTCGATTTGTTTATGTCTCATAATTTTAATTGGATCGATTTATGCATAAAAATGTTTTGTGTATGATCATAGATTTAATTTTAAGAGTTAGAATTAAATTGGGATTAATTTTATGATGAACCCTAATTTTAAAATTGAATGGGGATTTAATTTTAATTTTAATTTGTGGACTGATTTAATTTAGTTTTAATAAAATTTATTTTAATTAAATTAAAAACCAAAAAAAAAATTATTTAAAGTGGTCGACAGCCGCGGCTGGGTGGCGCAGCCACGGAGGCTGCCGACCTGATGGTGGTCCAAGAGGGAGGGGGAGAGGCGGCGGTCCAGGGCGGTTGGCAACAGCTGTGCAAGCGTTGCACGCTGCTGCCGTGGCTACCACTGTTGCTGCTCGCTGTTGTCCTTTGCGGCAGTGGCTGTTGTTGGCAGCCAGCCACCGTGGCTAGCTTCGGCTAGCCAACCACGATGGCCGACGTGTGGCACGATTTTCAAAAAAAAAAATTAATTATTTTTGTTTAAAAATATTTCAAGATAATTACAAATTATTTTGGGATAAAATTAGTTAATTTGAAATAAAATCTTTTATTTGGGATAAAATCAAATATTTCAAAAGTTGTTATATTTGATATTATCCATATTTAATTTGCTAAATTTGATGATTTTCCATAATTAAAGTGGTTAATATTGGATAATATTTGTTAGGATATTCTGAGCATATTCCAAAAGGATAATAATTGATTTAAATAATGTGATTATCTCATAATTAGATTAGGATATAATTAATTCTAAAATTATTTGATTAGCTAGTAATTAGGATAGAATCTCCTAAAGTTGTTAGGATAATCATGGAAAATTAAATATGATTTATCTTTCTAGATTAAAATATGATTTATCTTTCTAGATTAAAATATGATTTGATTCTATCTCATGCCTAAATTAAAATATATGATATTTTATAAACGGTCATGAATAATATATGATATTATCTAATTATGATTTAAAATATGAGATATTTTAGTAAATGCATTGACTTAATTATGAACATTCGATGTTGTAGTTTAGACAAGCATGTTGAGTGATTTATTATATGGCATTTTATGTAATATATGATATTATGTTGCTATATATAGACTAGTGTGGCCCATAGTTTTTAAATACGATCCGCGCATCGTGATGTAGTTTTGTAATCTAATTACGGTCTGCGAACCGTTAAGTATTTTTGTAACTTTTATTTAAAGTAAATAGATTAGTTATTTAAAAAGTTTAGTCCAAATAAGCCCATGAAGTGAAGGCCCAAAGGAGCAAGGGGGATGGAGATCCATGACGATTCAAGTGGGAGTTTTTCATTTCTAGTTTACTTAGGACTAAGGGGCTATACTATGTCATGTTTTATTGCATTAGTAGATTATGCACGTTAGATTTTATTTATGTTGATTGATGATGTGCTAGAATTCACTAAATAATCACAACATAATAAGTCTAGGTTCCAGTAATATTGAGATTACTTTTCCAATTAGATACCCAACAATACTTCAATTGTGAGTGATGGGTCGGCCTCAACAGAGTGTCACTTATTATCTTGGGTAATTTGGGGTAGATCACGTTCTACATATTTAATTGGTTATGCTCAACAAGGTTACCTAAAGCATTTAGAACCTTGAAGCAAAGGGTAATAATTAAACATGTGATGGTTAATTATTCAACCAAGAGTTGCAAGAGTTGTAATTAGTAAAGAGTTTACTCACCTTGAAAATGTAATGCTTGATGGTAGGGCCTCAGTCCTGTCTACTATTACACAAATAAAGGGTCCTGGAATCACTTAAAATTCAATTGGGATAATTTAATATTGAATAAAGTGCATTTTAAAGTTACCTACATAATTCATTTATGGTACTTTAGTTTTAATCAAGCATAATTATTAAACTTTTGCCTTATTTTGACATAGATGGGTAGTCGTAACAATGATAACAACATTTACAATCTACGACCATTCCTTGAGAATGATAGGTTGACAAGAGAAAACTTTTCCACATGGGAAAGGATGCTAAGGCTTGTTCTGAAATCTGAAGGTAGAAAGGATGCCATAGACACCCCATTGCCAGGACCTTTGGGTGAGGATGCTATTGCAGTAGAGGTCCGTAAGCGCAAGGAAGCACTAGATAGGGTTGTGTCTATCATTTGCTTAATGATTGCTACTATGGATCCTAGTCTTCAAAAGCGTTTTGAGGACCAGGATGCATATACTATCATGCAAGAACTCAAAGCTTTGTTTAAGAAACAAACAGTTGAGAGGTATGAGCTCCATCGAGAGACTCTGGATTGTAAGATGGAGAAGGGCACCACAGTTCATGATCATGATTTTAAAATGATCGGCCTTATTCAAAATATGGAAAAACCGGGGCACCCATACAGTGATGAGATGGCAACAAACATTATTCTCCACTTACTTCCAGAAACTTTCAACCAATTTATCATGAACTTTAACATGTTTGATGCTAAAAAGACTATGAATGAGTTGCATGCTATGTTGGTTAGTGCTGAGAAGCAAATCCCTAAGGAACCTAAGAAAAAGGTTCTTATGGTTCAAAAGGGAAAGAGGTTCAAGAAGAAGGGGAAAAAGGCTAAGGGCAAGGGTAAGTAAGTTGCCAAGGCTCCTGAAAAGCCTAAAGCAACTCCAAAGGCTAAGGCTGCAGATGAAAGTGAATACTTTTACTGCAAGAAGAAGGGGCATTAGAATCGCAATTTCCACAAATATCTTGAGTTCCTCAAGAAAAATGGAGCATCCACCTCAGGTATTATGTTATAAACATTTTAACTTTCACTTAGGTATGCGATACCAAGTTGCAGTGCTTAACATTATAAATGTTGTGCAGAAGCTGCAAAGAAGTGAAGCTAGCAAGGAAATGGAGCTAAAGGGTGCACTAGAAGTGTTCGAGTGACCAAGAAAGCTTCATAGTTTTAATTTCTGAATTTTATGATGATTTTAGACTTATTTCCAATTAAATGAGACAATATTTCGGTTTCTTGTTTGAATACTGATTTGGTTTACTTGGCTTGGACAAGTGTTAATCCATGACCATGGTTATAAATTGTTTTCATTTTGCTAGATACGAATTAATTTTGTTTATGACATTGATATAAGTAGATCACAAAAGCAAAATTAGATAATTTAAGATAAACGTACTTATAACAAAGTAAGAATAGGTCACATAAACCATTTGCACATCCAAAGATACAATTTGATGGACTCTTACTCTTATTTGATTGTGAATTATTTGAGAATTAAAAGTCATGCTTGATAAGGTAAAATGACCAAGTCACCTTTTAGTTGAAAGGGTGAAGGAGCTAATGACCTTTTGGAACTCATACATATGATGTGTGTGGACCAATTAGTTCAAGAATTAGCAAGAGATTTAACTATTTCATTGCCTTTACTAACAATTTAAGTAACTATATCGATAATTACTTAATGAAGTGAAGGTTGGAATCATTGAAATGTTCAATATTCCAAAATTAAATGTAGAATCAGTTTGAGATAAACAATTTCACACCACAATAAGATTGTTGTGATAAATAATTAACTCAAAATTAATGATCATCTAAAAGGAATTGTTGAATTAATTCACAATCCAAAAACACTACAATTAAATGTGTGTTGAAAAGGAATCAAACTTTGCTTGTCATGGTTCGATCTTAGATTGACTTTAATGATTTACATATATTGTTTTGAGGATATATATATTAGAACAACAATTGTGAATATACTAAACAGAAACTCAACCAAAGCAATTAAAAAGACGTCATAAGAGTTATGAATTGAAAATGTTCCAAAAGCTGTCTTTTCAAAACAAGATTAAGCGTTATGAAATCGATGTAAAATGTTTACAAAGATGACATAATGCACCCTAAATCAAGTAAATAGTTCTTCGTGGGTTTTCCTATGGAAACTAAGAGGTATTATTCCTACAATCGCGTAGATAACAAAGTGTTTGTTGCTCGCGATAATGTCTTTATAGAAAGAAATCTCTTCCTACAAAACTAAGTGGGAGTAAAATTAGATCTCGACACTACTAGAAAAAGGGTCTTTAGTATCATAAAATTTAGTATCAGTAAATATTTCCGATACTAAAAGATTCATTAGTATCAGATAATTTTTTTCCGACACTACTTGGATTTTGACTCAATCTCACTATTAGACTTTATTTTAGTGTCGGAATTTTTTTCATCCGATACTAATAACATAGTAGTATCAGAAACATTTCGATACTAATAGATTTTTTTCCTATCGGAATTAATAATGTTACAAATAATTGCCTATAGTAACCAATTATTCCGATACTAAAGCCTATTTAGTATATCTGATGAAAAATTTACATACTTGGCGCGGGCGGTACATTAAAATTTTGGGGAAATTTTGAAACACTACACTTCATTTTTATAATTTCACCTCGGTATTATAACCAAAACCAAATTCAAAAGAAAGGTCTTACCTTTTTCTTGAGCAATTGAGCACTCTTATCTCTCCTCCTCCATTTCACGAATCTAGGGTTTACACCAAAATCCAATTTGCTCAAATTCACGAACTACCCATTACATTCGAAGTTTAATTACTTCGATTTTTCTGAAAAAAAGCAATTGCTGCTCATATCATTTCTCAATTTCTACGCATCGAATGGGATTTGCTACTCAACTTCTAAAATCTCAACCAATATTCACTGGTGGTATTTGGTAAGTTTAACTCACTGATCTACTTATTAGAATCCTCTTTACTTTAAACCTATCCTATTTGATTAGGAATTGTTGACTTATATAAAAATATGAAGAAATTCTTAAATTAGGCATATTTTGAGTTTCTTGATTAATTCCATCGTTAAGGGCAAGAAAACTATGCTGAAAATTTCAATTTATCATAGCTTAACATTGAAAATATTGAACAAATTTATTGGTTTTGGTTATTACTAGAGCTGTGAAATAAGGATTCAATGTAGAATTTATAATTTATTTGATGAGTTTAGATTTAGATTTGAATTTGGATATTTGAAACGACAAAAACTGTAATTGTTATCGCTAGAATTGTGTAATTTTTGTTTGTTTTTGCTGTTTTGAGCTTCAATTTTGCTGCAGGTTGGATGAATCTGAATGAAAATACACTGTATTATCAGAGACGTGTTATTTTGCTGGGTATAGTTTGGGTCCAGTGCAATATTATATGTTCATTCTAAAAGGTTGAAGGTGTGTTAGACTTAATTAAAAAATATTTAATTATTTATTGGTTTGCCTCAAACTTCAATGTCCCTTGAAATAGAGATAATATCATTAAATTTTTGGTACTTAGTTATCTCCCTATTTCCAGTATATGTTTTGGATGTTTAATATATCTGTATGGAGAATTGTTGCTTATGTTTGATTATTATTGAAGAATAGGTTTAGTTTAAGGAGATATGACTATAAGAGTGAGAGGAAGGAGCAAAATGAAGGAGAGAAAGAACAAACAACCTTATATTTGAAGGTATATGATCTGACCCTTGCAACGCTTTTGTTTTGAATTAGGACCTGGCTTTTTTATTCTCTATTATGTTTCATTTGGGGATGATTTGGGTAGCATCAATTAGAGTACTCCAACTTTAGTTTCAACTATCAACTCAATCACTAGTAATGCTTTTCTATTATTAAAATAGTCCAATTTTCTCACTGATTCACTAATTTTAATTGTATTCTAATGGGTTTATGATTAATAGAGGTTAGTGATGTATCTTTTATGTCTTACATCCTACAGAGCACTATTGTAGTTACGATGACGGAAATATGCTGACATAAATGAGGATGATATGTATTTGGACTACAATGAGATCATATACGCACTTATTAAAGTTTTTATATATGGAGATATATTAGCGTTCATGATGGAGTAATGTTGGTGGTGGTTCTTAATCTTTGTGTTCTAATTTTGTGTAACTTTCAAACATGCAGTTATAATACAGAGGGTTTTACAGAGAGCAAAAGAAGGGGTTTAGTTGTTCCCTAATAAAAATTCGCTATTCATTGTTGTCTTTAATTTTGCTTGTGGAGCATGGTTTAGTTTACTAAACATTGCTATCTTTAAAGTGTTAACTTTCTTATGCCTATTTGTGAATTTAGTTGGTATACGCAGCAAGATAGAGAACAATATGAGTACTTTTTGATGGGAAGATTATCACAAACTCACATAGTACTCTCAAGGTACATCTTACTTTCTTGATGAGTATTCATGTCATCTTATTTATCGCCCTATAGTTCATGTTAGAACAATCTCACTTTTAATCTTGATAGCTTGCTGAGTTATCAATTTACTTGTTATGTATGATCAAACTAACCACTATATATGTTCCCCCACCAAACTTAAGAAAGTAAATTAGAAAAGTTTTCTATGGATTATTTCTTATATAAGTTAAAAATACAAGCTACACTAAACAAAATATTATTGTATATGATGATGAAGTCATAGCTGAAATTCTCTTATGTCCTTGTTAAACCTTATGGCTAGTGTATTAAGTTATACAATGCATGCTTTCATTGTGTGATGCTCAAGATACTAATATGCTGTTGGATGAATTTGTATGTGATGGTTTTTCTTATTTATGTTAACAGCTTAAATTTTTGATGATCTAAAATGTCCAAGTTTGAAGATCGTTGATGGAAGCGTATAGCTTTTTTGGAAATCAAGTAGCTATTGTATACTTATGTTAAGAAAAATTTATGCTACAATTTTATATCTTCAATGGTGGTGATGATTATGTAAAATTTTCTTTGTATCTTTGTATTACAAGCATGTATATATCAGTTTTTTGTATTAGAACTCCTTAATGTAAAATTGTTTACAGCTCTAAATAAACAAAAATAATGTACAAGGGTTTGGATTATGTATTTAGTTTTGAATCATGTATAAATTAATTGAACAAGGTTCATTAGTTAATAATGATACTATATTTTGTCTAGTATATGAACATTTCTAATACTAGAGTACTGTTATTGTTGTAAAGTTAATCATTAGTATCAGAAATTTCTGATACTAAAGAGATTTTTCAAAGCTAAGAATAATTATTGTATCAGTAATTTCAGACACTATAGGGTTAGTTTAGTATCAAATACCAATCTGATACTAAAGATTCAACTCTTTTGTATCAAATATTTCCGACACCATAGTATCTTTATAGTATCAGAATATCTTTTGATACCACAAGACATGATATTTGTATCTAAATTTCGGTTACTAATTTTCCGATACTATTGATATATCCGATACTATAGGCACCCCTTTTTAGTATTGGAATAAAAAACCGATACCAACACATTAGCCACAGAGGTACTAGTATCGGTTGAGTATCGGAAATTATTTCCGATACTAATGACCTTTGGTATCAGAAAATATCTCTTTAGTATCAATAAATTCCCGATACTAAAGACCAATTTTCTAGTAGTGCGATGAGATTCGAGACGAGCAACAAATGAATGTGGATAATACTACATCAGAGACGAGGGCACATGAAATCAGCTAATTTGATAAATCATGTGTCGATGCAAGCTAATTTAACTAGCGAGGCTTCTATCGTCCCACTTGAATGAAAGGCTTTAAAGAGTTGAAGAGAATAATTCTATTGTTGCTTATACTTATTGTAGGTTACTTAGGATCAAAGCAAACAGTTTGTTGAAATTCTAGTAAAAGGTGGATTCTAAAATTTTCCTATTGGAATGGTTAGAACCCATACCCTACATGCAAGCTTTGGTAAGTGCCAACTCAGGAAGTGGCTTAAGGCCATGAAATCCAGTTGAAATCTAGAATGGACTCCATGTCTGTAAAGATGTGTTAGTCCATGATAGTCTTACAAATGGGGTCAAACCTATTAGCTGTGTAAGCCTATTCGGATTCTTCTAGTGATTGCTGATTTCGATTATGAAGTTTAGCATTGGATATCAAAGGAGGATATGTATATGATACAACCTAAGGGCTTTGAAGATCCAGAAAATCATAGAAAGTTTTGCAAACTTCGGAAATTCATTTAATGGATTGAAGTAAGCATTAGGGAGTTGGAACATTCATTTCGAAGAGGCAATCAAATACTTTGATTTCCTTGAAGAATGAAAAGGAATCTTGTAGAGACAAGAAGTTTATTTAGAGAAATTGGTTTTCTTAATCTTGTATGTAAATGACATACATTTTATATGTGAAATGACATATCTATGCTTGAGTAAGTCAAGCAGTGGTTAAGGAGTTGTTTCTATATGAATGACTTAGGAGATGTTAGGTGCATATTGGGAATCAAGATCCACGAAATGAATTTCGAAGAATGATTGGACAACATCGAGAGACTTATGTTGATAAGGTTCTTGACAAGTTGATGAAGCAAGACTCTAAGAGAGGATGTATTCCCATGTTTCATGGTATTGCGCTCAGTAAAACTCAGTGCCTTCAAAAGCCAGTAGAGTTGAGTAATATGGATAGTGTACCCTATGCTTCTGCAAAAGGGTCCACTTTATGTGCCATGAAATGTACAAAGCAAGATATTACATATTACTTGTGCATGTGTAGCAGGTTTCAAGCAAATTAAAAATAAGCATACTGAAAGTTACCAAGAACAAATCCTTAAGTACTTGAGAAGCACTAAAGGAATTTTTCTAGTTTATGGTGGCAAAAGTGAACAAGTTATCAAAAGGTTATGCGGATGCAAGTTTTCAAAACAGGCAAGATGACTTTAGATGGTGATCTAGATGCATTTTATGTCTGAATGGAGAAGGACAATGAGCTTGATGAAGAGTTCAAAGCACAACACTGTTGCATACTTAATGTCAAAATATGTGTGTTTAGCTCCAGTAAAAGTAGTTAAGGAGGAAGTTTGGATCAAATTGTACTGTGACTAAAAGGACACTTTTTCCAAAACAAAGGAGTCAAGGTCACATCACAAATCCAAACAAATAGATATGAGATATCACCTCGTTTATGAGATCAATGACTTGCGGGATGTCATGATCTGCAAAGTTTTAAGTGAGAATATCGCTTATTTATTAAACCCCTTCCACAGAATAAGGTATGGGAGTCATATTAAAGTCTTGAATTTTAGCAAATTATATAATTCAAGTTGTGTATGTTTTGAGAAAACATATTACATGAGGAATGCATATATTTGCAGAATTATATTTAAACAGAAATTTTTATTTCTCTTATTTAATTATGGTTTTGGAAATTAAATAAAATGTCCAAAATAATTATGAATTGATGGGCTCATCAGGTTGATGACCTGGTGAATGAAACTCCACAGGTGAACAAAATTCCTATATTATTTAAGTTCCTAGTTCGAAATCATTAAAGTGGACATAAATGATTTCAATAAATGGACTAGCATGTAAGATTGATTGAATAGTGCAGTTTCATGGGCTATAGGCGCATAGTGATGCTCGGTCAATTACTTGGATATGCATGAATGATGCATGATTGAACTATTGACCTACTTTGAAGTTCAAGTATAGAGTTTTCGAATATATTACTGGATTTCTATGACACGAGTGGGACATTGATTCTATTTAATGATTGATTTAATTGTGGTACATTCAAACGTCTACCCGTAACCGGAGATTATAAAGGATGTTTCTTGGTTACTTCAAAAGTTGAGTGGGAGCTTTGTTGCTACAAGATTGGATTGAGTCTACTTATTAAATTAGGGAATGTGTCATGACCGCTTGAAGAGGGAGAATTCAGAAAATATGTGGCCGCGTTCAAATGTATTAATCAGTAATCATTTGGTTTTGTAATTCGAACTCAGATATTAAGAAACGATTTGTAGATTAATATGATCTCGACATGTGATGAAATCATATCATCAAATTGACACACATTAACTTAAGGAATTTGAATATTGCACACTTGTCTCAGACAAGTGGGAGATAGAAGGATTTATGTCTTCGTCATGTGCAATTACTAGATATATAAATGGATCAAATTATGGAGATAATTAAGTTCGTTCATTTGGGTCGTCGTTATATTATAGCTAGAGATACTAAAGATCTTTGGGTTAATAAAATAGGCCAAATCCCAATTGGACGAATCCTATAAGGTCACACAAAGGGTCTAGATCGAGCATGAGAGGACGAGGCCCATGATGGGCCTCATCCTCTAGCATGGCCGGCCATATGGAGGAATAAGGAGGCTTTTGGGCTTCGTGACTTAGTCTAATTATAATAGGATTATAAATAGACTAAGAGGCTAGGGTTTTTAATAGTGCAATTGAGTGATCAGTTTGATCAAACCCTAATTAGAAAACACAAGACCAAACCCCTCTCAAGCTCCTCCTCCCTCGGCGCCGGTTATGGTTGTTCATGGTGGTCGGTTCAGTCCATTAAAGGTGGTGATCGCGGTTTTCCTCTTTCAGTTGACCAATCTAGTATTGGTGGACGGCTCGTTCGAAGCTCATGGACTAAGTAGAGGAGCAACGCTTGGGGCTCTATTCTCTTCCGGATTTGCCTGTCGAATTGCAACGTGGAATTCACGCTTCAAAGGTATGATTATGTGTCTTGTGTGTTATGCATGCGATCTTGAGATTAGGTGCTTTATGAATATGATTCATGTTTTCCGCTTTATAGTACCTATAAACTCCTACAACATAATCAGCCCGTACACATTGAAAGCCAATTTTCGGGCACTTCTGGTCAATTTTTGGGGTTTTGATGTTTAATGGAAGATTGTTCCTCTCGAAAAAACCTTGAATTTAGGCTCAAGAATCACCCAATTCGAAGTTATATTGAAGGAGTTATGGCCTCTGCAAGGTCTGCCTATTCTTTCCAACGTAAATCGAATTCTCTTTAATCTTATTCCTTTATTTTCTTCATGGTAAGTTTTCTAAAATTATTTATACTTATTTCAAAGCTATAATTTTATATTAAAGTATTATTTAAAGAGTTTTATAGTCCATGCACATTAGATTTGGGTTTATGTCTAAAGATGTTGTAATAACCTTATGGTTATGTTAATTGCAAGGTGTATTCGTGATTGAACTTTGAAAGTGCGAAGTGTTGATTGATATTCGTAATCAAGGTACATTTAGGTGGCTATAACCTTTGAAAGTGATTGGTTTGAATAACATGTTTTATGTAATTTGATGGTGATTGAATTAAATTGATTTGAATTATGATTTATGAAATAAGTATGTTTGGAGGTATTGATTTTAAAATTTGTTTTAATAAATTATCTTTGAAGGATTGATTTTCATATCATGTTTTGAATGGTTTGAATTACTTATCATGTTTAAATAAAGGTATTGATTTGAAATGTTTGTTGAATTAAGTAAAAGGTTTTTCAAAGGAAAAGTTATTGATTTTGAAAAGTTATTAATATGAGATTTTATTCTCAAGTATTTATTAAAAGGTTGATTTTAAAAGCATGTTGAATTGAATATAAAGGAGTTTTGAGTGATTCTACTACAAAGTTTAATTTTATTCAAAGAGGAATTTCATGAGAATTATTGAATTATTTATTAAAGCTTTACAAGCATGATTATATTAATCCCACTATGCGGATTTGGTTGATAAGACTATGGATTTTGTAGACCTAGTCTTTCCACAAGGATAGCCTTCTAGATAAGGACACTAACTTGGGGGATGTGCACACTTGGGTGAGGAATTGGTCTTAAAAAGAAGAATTGGTTTTAAAAATCGTTTTATTGAATTATTAGAATTGATTTTGAATCATGAGTTTGGAATGATTGGATTAATTATTGGAACTGATTTTAAAAGCATGTTTGCTAATAAATTGAGTTTACGCTATCTTGCACTTATCGTACTTAGCATAATTTGCTAATCCGTATTTCCTATTTCTTTTGGTTCGCCCTATTTACTGTTATGGTAAGCAGTGTTGACTATTTTCAGGTGGAGTCATGAATGAGCATATGGGAGTCCCGTAGAGTTGTAAAAAACCGACCCGAACAGGTGAATCCGAACCGTTTCGAACTATTCCGAAAAGAAACTGAACCGCTAAGAACCTGTTATTTTAAAACCGTAAACTAGATCGACCCGATTTTTTAAAACCTGAAACTTAACCTATCCGAATGTTTTGAGAACCGTACCCGTTATCAAACCAAACTGATACAACCCGAAACCAAGGACAACTCGGACCGAGTACTTCCGAACCCGATAGCAACCTAACCCATTGTAAACCGAAACCGTTTAAACCCGACAAAAACCCGATGAACACAAATCGTTTACAACCTGTAACTGGTTAGGACCAAACCGTTTATAACCCGTAATAAGTTATGGCCGAACCGTTTACAACCCGTAACCGGTTACAACCGCACCATTTATAATCTGTAAGTCCGTAACCTGTTATGACTGTAGAGTTTTTTTTTTTTTTTTTTATTTTTCTCTCTTTTTTTTGGGTATATTTTATCAATAGTAAAACAAAAGGGTTTAATATGAATTACGAAGTATTTATATTGAAAAGGTTTGGAATTTTGATGTCATTGAAACTCTTATGCTATAATATTATCGTCCTCTTACAAGTAATGGCTTATGGAACACTATATTGTATTAAAAAAAATCTTAATCAAAAGCTAACTCTAGATTTGTTATTATTATTTGATCCTGAAAATCGTTATACAAAAAAGGGACATAAAGCAAAACAACTAATTAATACTTTATATGATATACTAGAATTACTAATTAAAGAATGTTGAGGATATACTAGAAGATATACTTCAACGAAACCCGTTTAAAACTGGCAAAACAAGTTGTCAAACCGACTGAGTTCAACTCGAACCAATTATGACTTGAACCGATTACAACCCAATATGTTTTGACCCAAAACCCGCTTTAAACTGACAAACCCGATTTTTGAACCAACCGAATTTAACCCAAACCGATTATGACCCGAACCAATTATAACCCGACCCGATTAAAATTCGACCCGAAAAGAAATTGTAATAAAAATAAACCAAACCGAACCGACCCGAAATTATTTAAAATCGACCTGAACTGACCCGATAATAATTCCAACCTGTTAAAAACCAACTTGTTACAAACCGAAAATCGATAAACCAAACCCAAAACCGAACCGCAAACCCGATTGACACCCTTAGAGTCCCGAGATTTGCTTCACCTAGTTTAGGAATGTTGATTTTGTCTTTATTTTGAGTACTCATAACAATGTTACTATTTTTATAAGTATTTATAAACGAAAGTTGAGTTTTTTCGCTGCAAGTTTTGTTATTAAATTAAGTATTTTGAGTAGCCTTGCGTAATCACGTGGTGGTAACACTCCTAAGGCCCTGTTCTGATTCATTGAATTAAGCTGAACTGAACTGAACTGAACTTATTGGAGTTGAATTGAACTAAACTGAATATTTTATGAGAGATGGAAATGAATAACTGAACTGAACTGAAAATAAGCTTAAGAGAACAGACCCTAAGTCTATCTCTACGATATAATTATACGTATTATACTAGTATTTCTATAGAGGGAGATTTGGGGGTGTTACAAGTTCGTCACTATGCTTTTCTTGCATCTCGATTACGGTCCGCTGGGTTGCAGACTAAGCTTCTACGTCATGTCGGTATTGTTAGTCTTGGTCGAGCTTTTGAGGAGTCTGACATTTTGAGTAATCTTAGTGAGGTCGTTGCCCCGAAACTCATGAAGAAATTGGCAGCTATATATTTCACAAAGGTTACCGCTTCTACAGAATCCACGTTTTCTTTATCTCCTCGTCAATCAGCCTTGTGGAAATCACACTAGGGTGATCACCCCTCTACTTGGCTTCGGGCTATCCCTATTTCGGGGTTGGGTCAGACGATGAACGCAAAGACTTACCGATGTGTGTTGTGCTACTGGTTGAGTGTTCCATTGTTCTTTATATTGACGTCGTGCTTAGCTTGTTCAAGGGTTTTTTCTGGGGATATTTTTGGTGATCACGCGGTGCCGTGTGCTGGTATGGTGGATATTAAGCATTAGCATAATGTTGTTCGGGATACCCTTGTTGATGTTTGCTATCGATCTGGGATTTCAGCGAGAAAGGAGGTTAACATTGGGTTGTCCGGAGGGAATGACGGGGCCCTATGACCTGCAGATGTATTACTTTATTCTTGAGATCGTGGCCGCGTTGTTTATGATGACTTGACAGGGTCTTCTCCTTTGACACAGTCTGGGCTATCTCACTACTAAAATTTGGTAAAATTGCGACCGTGTTTTTACGACCGTCATTAGAATGGTCGCAAAATATAATATTTGCGACTGATTTTAACACAGTCGTCATTTTGCAATCATTTTGGGCTATTTAACGGTCAAAAAGGTATTTAAACGTTTTTTTAAAAATAAAATACATGTGAAAAATAATTCTGAATAAAAACAATTCTATTGCGACCATACAACCGTTATAGAAACGGTCGCAATTTGCGATCGTTTAAAGCGATCGCAACAGGGTTAATATTTATTTTTTTAAAAAATATGGTATATAAGGAGTAGCAAATTAACCTTAGGCCTAATATTGTTGACCGCCGCTCCATATCTCCTCTTTCCTTTCTCTCCCTTCTTTTTCCTTTTTCCTTCTTATTCTCTTTCCTCTCCTCCCTGATCTGCTCCTCCTCCCTGATCTGCTCTCTTCTTTTTCCTTTCTTTCTTTCTTTCCTCTTTCCCTACATTTTTGCCTCTCCTTTTCTCTTTCTCTTTCCTCTTCTCCCTCTCGTTCTTCTACCTCCAGTTCTCTTTCCTCTTTTGATCTACTTTTTGGAAGTTTTTCGGCAACGTCGGTGGTGTTGGTGAGTCCGGCAAATTTCCTGCACGGTCCTAATTCTCTTGGTTCGATGCTTAGGTGGTGGATGTAAGCAAGTTAAAGGTTTTTAAGGTCAAATTCGACCATGAAAACTTTAGATCTAGACTTTTTATTGTCGAATTTGGCCTTATTAAACCAAATTCGAAATCAATTCGGGGTTTGAGGTATATTTTCATGTTTGTTTTTTTTTTTTGTTCGAATTTGGTTTGATTTTTTGTTGATTTATATACGAATTTCCATGTTTGAATGTTAATTTTTTTTACTTGATTTTTGTTCTATATGGGTTTGAAATCCGTTTTGATTTTTTGATTTTTTTATTTGGGTTTATATAGTGGTCGTTTTGTTTATTTGGTTTTGTGGGGGTTTTTTTTTTATTTTTTTATTTTTTTGATAAATTCATGTGTTTGGTGGTGTGTTTAGGATGTCGGTTTAATTTTGGTGGGTTTAGTTTTTGTGGGTTTTTTTTTGGGTTAGTTTCTTTCGGAGATGTTGACCCGGAGCAAAGGAAAGATGACTAAGGTAGTTTGTGGTTGACGGTTGTGGTGGGTAGAGGTTGTTTAGAGATGGCGGCGGCGGTGGGTAAGGCGTTTTGAAGTGTACAAGTATGCAGGCCAGTGGAAAGTAGCTGCTGGTTGCGTTTGATTCTGATTTTTTAAAAAAAAAACAACTAGCGACTGCCTATGGCCGTCACAAATGTCCATATTTGCGACTGGTGAGATAACGGTCGCAATCAATAATATTTGCGACCGTTTCAATATCGGTCGTTGAAAATAAATAAAACGGTCGCAAATTGATTGCGACCGTCAACCCGTCAAATTTTTTCTTTTTGCGACCAAGCGAATAACGACCACCCTATTACGACTGTTGATGGTCGCAATTATTTTCAACGACCGTTTTTTCTATTTTCAGCGACCGTTTGAGACGGTCGCAAAAACCATTGTTTTTAGTTGTGTCTGACTTTGTTCCTTGACAGGTTGTGGCTAATGTGGCTCATCGGAAGCGGGTCAAGTACGAATCTAGTTGTCAGGCGATTGGATATGGTTTCATTCCCTTATCTTTTTCTTCACTAGGGGAATTAGAGAAGAAGGTTGTTGCATTGCTTAAGCAGATTCAAAAATTCTCGACGACGCAAGACATTGGGGCACGTGCTGCTGCGCATATATTTACTAGGGTAGGGTTGATATAGCTAGAGGATTGGGGATGCAGATTGTATTTCGGCTTCCCACTAAATTTTTGTAGGTTGTATGACATCGTCTGCTTTTGAGAAATAATAATAATCTTTAATTTTACAAATTTTACTACTTATTAGGGATTAGATGTACTTTGTATTAATCATTGAAATTGTACAAGTAAGAAACTAATTGCAATGTTGCATGTACGTCGTAACAATTACTAATTTAATTGATGACAATGTGAACTTGAGATAAAGAGATTCTAAGCTTTTATTGATTATGATGGTTTACTTAGCAAAGTCATTTTTTACGCTTAATTTATGATTAATAAAATACAGTACGTTTATCCATCCTGCCGAGCAAGTACCATGAATTTTCTTGTAATATAGTAATCCGCAGGAACAAAAATATCTACTATTTTTTTTTTTTTTTTTTTTTTTTTTTTTTTTTTTTTTTATGTGCAACTCACATTAAAAAAAAATAAATAAATAAAATAAAAATCGGAGGAAGTATAATTATAAAATTCAAGTCAAATATTATTATTATTATTTGAGATGTTCTTGCAAGAATGCATAAATTGTGCTTTATTTCATTTGAGAAATGGAAATTAAACATACATAAGCAAATTTCATACATTACACACGTCATTATGACTTATGCACGACTTAAATAGAACTTCACAATTCAGCAGCTTGATCTTCACCAGTATTGGTTATTAAAAACTTGGTCATAAACAGCTTCAACTTAGTAAATAGAGATAGTTGGTTACTTCCAAAATTTTTAAGGAGTGCCATATCATTAACTATGTCTTCGACTTTAGTCACTTTCCAATCCTTATCGTTCACATCCTTTAAATCAAGCTCCGGTGAGATTACTCCCTTCTTAGATTCCTTAATACCTTTACTAATCTTACTCCAACGAATCTCCAATCGCATTGCTTTTGGATCGGGGTTATAAGAATCCGCAAATTTCGCCAAAATCATGGATTCGATATATTTGAAACGTGTTGCTTCTGAAACCATTTGAATAACAACAAGCATAAACTGAGCTTCAGTCTTAACAACAAGCGTCTTTCCGTAGACATCGTTGATGAACTTGTTCAACGGTTTAACTCCCAATCCCACTCTACCCCGACTCGATACGCCAGCATTACTCTCTATATCAGCATATGAACTTTTGTAGTTTATTATTAGACGGTTTTTACCCGTTGCCTCTGTAAAGAGATCGGTTTTTGCATCCGAAGGAGCATCCTTAAAAATATGTGACCTAAAGTTTCCATTAAATTTGTCAAGATATCCAACGACATATATATCATTATTTAAATTCAAAGCTATTGTGATGGTTCCTCCCTCTGATCCCTTAAGATCAACCAAAATGTACTTCTTTTTGAAAGTAGCAGCCATTACTGGTACGTTGGTGCCGCCGTATTTGAGTTTCGGATCCTTCACCAAGTTACGCAAGTCGCTCAATAGCTTCGAATACGTTGTCGCCGGCGGATTTGTTGCATCGAAACTTAGATCTGATGCCGCAAATGTTGGTTTTAGGATGACTAACCATACCACAACAAAAGCTCTCATTATTGTTTGTATTCCATTCATTTTACCTGTTAAAGGACTTTAATTAAGTTTACAACAAAAAAGATTTGGTTATAAGTTATGGTACTTTATATTGCAATAATTAAAATTAATAATATAACAGTGCGAGAAAGTTTAAACAAAAATAATATAATTACTACATTGATTGCACATTATAGTTCACAATAAATCCAATAATAAAAATACGGTGCAAGCATCTTTTTGTGCAGCTGAACATAATGAGTGACCGCCTGCGAGAAATACATGTAACCCCTTATAACACTAATATAGTATCCCTTTATTATTCTTGTTATTGATCAATAAATTCTTAAGTAACGGAGTAACCCCTATAACAATGACATAATAATTAAACCCTTATAAATAATCCTAGCTAAGTAACCCTACCATGGTTGTCATGTACTCCCTCCGTCCCATAATTACAGGCAAATATACTATTTTGGGTGTCCCAAAATATTCCTCCTATTACTAAAAATAACATTCAATCATTACTTACTTTTTACCTTTTCCATACAAATTACACACATACCTAACAAATTATTACTTACTTTTTAATTTTTTCATACAAAATACACACATACCTAAAAAATCATTACCTACTTTTTAACTTTTCCATACAACATTCTCTACTTTTTATCAACATTCTTCACTTTTTAGCTTTTCCATACAATATTCTTCTACATTTTCCATCCTCCTTAAAAACCGTACTTTTTAGAGTTATTTGCCTGTAATTATGGGACGGAGGGAGTAGTAAAATACGTCACATACTAGTACAAAAGTTAGTGTAACAATATTAATTACAAGTAATAAACATCAACAATAGAAAAAAATGGTAAAAGAACTAATAATATACATATATATATATATATATATATATATATATATATATATATATATATATATATATATATATATTTAAAAAAAAAAAAAAAAAAAAGTAACTTGGCTTAAGCTTAATATATCAAAATCGAAGATGACATACCAATAAAAACTGCGAAACTAAATGAAAGTTGCTTGATGATATCCTAACTCCCCTGGTCTGTAATAACTCTAACTTAGCTCCTTTAAAAAAAAAAAAAAAAAAAAAAAAAAAGGTTGCTTGATGCGTTTACACTTTGATGACTTAGAGAACGTCGTATGGGAAAAAACAATGAGCTGCAACGTTCAACTTATCTTCTTCTTTAAATAGAAATCATGAGGAAAGTTCATGCGTGCACGTTTTAGACCCAAAAAAAAAAAAAAAAAAAAAAAAAAAAAAAAAAAATTTAATACCAAGTACTAGTATATTTTTACGTAGTATTAATGTACTTGTATTTTTTTTTATATTTTTTATTTTTTATGAAAGATGCTGTCTTTTATAAGTGTAACATGTAAGATTTGACTTGAATTTTATGACTAGAAATTTTGTATCATGTAGTAGGGGAGTACGGTATATTATTATTAAAAAAAAAAAAAAAAAATGCATGTACATGGCACGTGCTAGGCAGGATCATGTCGGACAAACGTGTAGATTAATCACATGTAAATTAAGTTTAAAAATTTATTTTGCTCCGTAAATCATCAGATTCAACATATATTTAGTTTAAAAATCACACCTCTGTCTCCTACCATTTGAGTTAAGGTTCCTCTTTCTTCCGGTAGGTTATCTCCTCAGTCCATGTACCAAAAAGCTGTTTTTTTTTTTTTTTTTTTTAAATAATTTTTTTTTTTAAAAAAAATCTTTTAACTCTGCTCAAACAGTTTAAATCTTTTATATCAAACAGTGTCATTTGATAGGAAGAGAAATTACAGAGTAAAAAAAAAAAAACAAAAAAAAGGACTCTTAGGGTTTGTTTCAATTTACTAAAAACAACTGAACTAATTGGGGCTAAATTGAACTGAACTGAAATAAATTGTTTATGAGAGAAAGAAATTAAAAACTGAATTGAATTGAACTGAAATTAAGTTGAACAGAACAGACCCTTAATAGAAAGTAGCCACGTGGCCACAAATGTCTGTACATAATAGGTCACGCGGAAAAACTCTACCATGCATTAATTATTTTATTGTTGAGCACCATTCACCATTTCATATTTATTTATTTTAATTTTACACCAAATACATTTCAACGATAATAAAAAAAAAAATTCTGCTTTATCCCAAAAAAAAAAAAAAAAATTATCGTTGAGATGTCATAAATTTACCTATAAATATAGTCCAATATTGATCTGACATACTTTTTAATTTCACACTTAAACTTTTTAGTCTCTTTCTATTAACCCACAACATACAATTTTCATATTATCCAAATCCAAAAACAAATGTTAGTGATACTTATGGAGTAAACTTAATCAAGGAAATAATTTCTACTCCACAAATAATCCAAATTTCCAACGATAGTCTCCAAATTTTCAAGCCAATTACCATTTTGACCCAAGTACTCTAATCCAAATATTCAAAGGATGTTATATCACAACATTTTTAATCGGGCAATAACATATCCAAACCAACAATTTTCTAACCAGTTTCCACAACAATCTCTTAACCAATTTCAACAACTACTGTATATCAAATCCCTCAAAAGTATCCATTTGGTTCAAAGTTTCTAATGTCTTTTGTAGACACCTGATTGTGTCTCCCCAAAAACCAAACCCAGTGATGAATATCTTTCACGTCATTTGATTATCGAACAAGGTGAAACGTGAAAAGTCTTGTGGTGCGGTTTTTTTAATAAAAAATATTTCTTTCTGTTTTCGAAAATGTTCTTTTCTTACTCTATTTATGGAAAATGTCCAGTCCAATTTAGTTTGGTCCATAATAAAGGTCCAATAATAGTGTAGTTGGATTGGGCTCGAAAAGAGCTTTCCAACGATATATTATAAGCCCGATTCCGATAAATAATGAGGAAGTTATGACCAAAATACGAAATTGGGCCCAAAATGATTATATGGGGCACAATGATCAAGTAGAGGGGCCATTAATTAACATTCCTAGAGTCATTAGGGTTGATTTTAATTTTCTAGAATAATCTGGAAGGTTATTTTAAATTCTAGTGGAATTAGGATTAGTAATTATATCTTTTAGAAAAGTAAAGAATTTTATTCGGAATAAAACAAGTGTTTTGAAAGATTAAATCTGATTTTAAAAGATAAGTACGGACATTAATTAGTCTAATTTAATTAAATTAAGGACTCTGTACGGCCTTGAGTTAATGCCTGGACCATCGCGAAACGACAGCTCTATCGCGCCGCGATGAAGCTATCGCGGCGCGATGGACCCTGTCGCGCCGCGATGGGAGCAGTTTTATTCCGAATCGAACTCGATCTTTTTCTGATCGTTTCGGGACTATTTTCTCTATAAATAGGGTCGTATTTCCCCGTTTTTATTAATTCATAATCATCAACAATCATCTTTCTAACTCTATTCTCTTCTCTCTAAAAGCTAGAAACTTGTTCTTTCTCCCTCTTTCTAAGCCTAGCCTTTTTTACAAATACAATACCACATTCAAGAGTTCTACACACACCTAGTCAAGTTCGAAGTTGCCTTCGCCCTAGACGTGAAAGGTTGATAATTTCTAAGGGGTTGGTCCCAAATTCCTATTTCAATTATTTAAATTAATTGTTTGATTTAATATTTTCCTTAAAGTTACTAACGTGTGTATTGTTTTGATAGAAAGAGATATGAGGCAAAAAAGTAAGTTGTTTCACTGCTTTATTTTTCTTTAAAAAAGCACGCTTATATTATTTTAATTCCTAGTATCATGTTAAGATGCTTTTATTGCTTTCTAGTATCATGTTTAGGTTGCTTCCTATTTTCTTCTATCATGTTAGTATCATATTAGGGCTAAAACTTTGATTTTTATTGCTTAGTTACATGCTAAGGTTTGTTATTAATCTTGTTAGTATCATGCCTAGGATCTTGCTAATATTATTATGCTTTGATGAGAATATTATTTTTTTTTATGATGATTTGTTATGTCATTATTATTATGTATGTTGCTTGATATATTATTGTTATTGATTGATCACGCCCTCTCTTGCAGGTTTAAAGGGATCGGAATTTGTACTTGTAATCATGCTTAATAAGATAATTAATAATTTTATTTAGGCTAATATGATTTTAATTCAAGTGATCGCCAATAATAATTTTGTTTGTGCATTAATATTCAACCAACATAGATTAAACAGGTTTAGGATTAATATATTGATTGTATGTTAGTCAGAAAGCGTACATGAATATGAGAAGAATAAAGTAGAGGCCTATTTTTAGGGCAGGTTCAATCTCTATTAGGTTGGATTTGTACCTTCATCCTCGAATATCCACTCATGGTTCTAGACTACTATGGAGTTAGAGATCTCATGGATCGTGAAGGGGTGTAACCTTCACCCTTTGAACAGTTTACAAGTTCCTAAAGCTTGTTGGTGATTCTTTGCTCTAGCTTCCTTCCATTTGGACGCCACCATGTTTAAGTGTATGATCACAGTGGGGCTCAACTGTGGGATGCTTGAAATATTCTCTACACTTAACATTTTTTTTTAAGGGTCAACATTGTTATTTTAATATTAATAGTGATTTAACATATTTAGTTATTTTAATAATTTTGAAACCATGCTCAACTCGACTAATTTATTAGTTAATCGAAATAATAATTAAAACATAAGGTCATTAATTAATTATATTATTATATAATTACAAGGGAAATTCTCTTTGGTAAACCTCTAATTGTTAAAATTCTTAATGGTGAATTGTAAAAAAAAATTATTATCCTTGGTAAACTATATTTCAAAAAATTAAGTCATTGGTAACATTAATTATAGTTATTAGGGATTTTAAGCTTAACCGTGGTTAACTAATGACCTAATGAGAAATTTGACCCTATTAACAAGTCTGAATTTCCCTCCAAATCAATTTCCTCCTTCTTATATACCTCTAATCGATTTCTCCCTTTTTATAACCCTAATTTTCACGATTTTCCCCAAATTCTCTCTGATATCATGAAGAACACTCGATCATCTTCCTCAGCTAAGGTAATCACCATGGACGATCGGATGTGTGTTGCGATTATGTCCCCCCCCCCCAAGTTGCTGCAGTGATGGTTTCACACACCACGAAGAACCCTAGAAGACTATTTTTTAAGTGTAGGGCATGCGATCTTTTCAGTTGGTTGAAGGAGCAGGATATAATCAGGGTTGGTGACGAATTGGAGGTTGACAAGGTGCTCTTGTTGTTGTTAATTCAAGGCTGGATGAATTAATGAATTTCATCAAATTAATTGTGAGGAAGATGGCTTTGATTATGTATTTTGTAATGTTATTTGTTGTTGCGAACTGGTGAATTAGATTAGGATTAGTATGGTGAATTAGAATGTTAATGTTGAAGGTTATGTTTTAGGGGTATGAATTAAAACTGATGTACTTGGTTATGCAAATGGTTAAATAAAATTGGTACTCTTACTTTTGTGCACAATGTATGAGTTTTTGCAATGTCTTTACTTAATATTAATGCTTATATTTCATTGAGAATTGTCAAAAGCAAAAGATTACATTAACCCATAATCTGTCCAAAAAACACACCATATGAATGTGTGACACATACAGTTAACTAAGAAGCAAAATAACTGTATTAATACTTCAAAATCCATGCGCTGTTTTGAACAAATTTTCCTAAGACACTAAGATGCAGGTTGTGATGCTGAGACACCTCCCTTAGCTTTCTTTAACCTTGGTGAGACTCTTAATGGCTGTGAAGATGATGCCACTTTTGCTGGTTGTGGTTGGCTTATTGATACTCCCTTTTTCTGCTTTTTTGCTTGCTTTTCTTTGGGCTAAGCAGTTGAGGTTTCACCTAAGGCAGCCTTGTCTTTTCATGTCAAGCCACCTTGGCATGTCCGTGACTTATTCCAAAATTGTTGGCATTTTCCACACCTCACAGTCCTGGACCTCTTCCCTTTTGCTTGCTCACCCTCTTCCCTCCTCCTGTTCCTAGCATGTTACCTATAGCACTTTTATTGCTGGTGGGCAATCTCTGGATAATTGCTGTCTGGCCATTGCTCCACATCTGGTATGGCCTTGATAGAGTTGGCATAAGCCAGTTTGTATCTTCTGACAGAGTACCACTCACTGATGCAGGCCCTAGGATCTTGATTATCATGCAAGATTTCCCTCATAGCATGTTTGCATGGAAATCCAATCAGTTTCCAAGCATTGCATACACATGTCTTTTCCTTTAGGTTGACAGGAAGCACATATTTCCCATCAAGCACTTCAAATTCTCCATCTCCAGATTTCAAACACTTGCATGTCCTTGATTCATGGCTAATCACTTGCAGCCTTTTCATGATATTAGGGCAAACATCATCTCTCCAGCTCTCACATGCCTCCCTTCTGGTTGCCATTCTAACCATAGTTAGTCTTCTAATACTTGCAGTACAAGTGATGACAACAAATTAGCATTGGGACTACAAATTAACACTAAATCAAATTAGGTTGGGCTAGTTAATTACCTTCAAGCAGAGTTAGCACTGGTCTGCATTTATCAATGCCCATGGAAGAATTGAAGCTTTCAACAAAGTTCGATTTGTTGATGTCACACTTCACAGCTGGATTGAAGGCATGCTTTGACCATCTTGATTTTGGTCCAAGCTTTGAGAGCCAAACTAGAGCTAGGGGATTGGCCTTTTTCAATGCCTCCATTGCCTTTTTGAATGTGAATGGATTGTAAGCTCCAGCAGCCTTCCAAAATAGTTGAAACATCAATAAACCAGGATATTCCTTCTTAAAATTTTTGACCAAGTGCTTGCAACAGTACCTTCTGCCCACTTTTGGCCAAATTTCAGAAATGACAGGATCAATACCCAGTACAAATTAACATGTGTTATGGTTTACATTACATAGTTTAGCATAATAAAAGTAGCTCACAAGATGGCAGAATCAATGTACCTTTTGCCTATCACTGATGATGCACCAATCATCACCCCTGCCACTTGGTTGTAAAGCATTTTTCAAGTGATATAAAAAGAACTTCCAACTTGTAGCATCTTTAGCTCCAACTATTGCCCATGCTATAGGAAATATATATCTCATTATTTCCATCAAGAGCAACTGCAGACAATAAAACTCCACCATAGTTGCCGTTTAGATGAGCTCCATCTACACCAATCAGACTTCTGCATCCAGCACTCAACCCATCAAGTGCAGCTTTAAAGGCAATGAATATGGAACTAAACACCATAAGTCTGTCAGGACCAACATTGTTTCATGCACAGAAAGCTAATGAGTTAGGGTTTAGCTCTTTGATAACATCACAGTATCTAGGCAATTCATTGTAGGAAACATCATGCCCACCATGAATTTCCACTAAAACCTTTGTCCTTACCCTATACAATGTGCTTTATGCCATGGTCACTCCATATCTCTTCCATAACAACTGATTTAGAGCCTTGGAAGGAACATCATTGTTTTCCCTATTATCATCAAGTAAAACCCTCATAGCCCACTTAACATTCACCATATTGTTTCTTGTCTAAAGTCCTTGACAAGTATGCTCTGGGTTTTGTATGCTTTTGATTGCCCAAGTTGTACCATCTGGAAACACAGATGTATGCAATCTCCACCTAGGGTTGTTCATTGGTCCAAGACCGGACCGGATCGGACCAACCTGGATTGGACCGAAGACCGAAAATTAGAATTTTAAGAACCGAAGGCCGGACCGATTAAGCTAGGACCGAACCCGAACCAGATCGAAAGAATCGGTCTAAAACCCAGACCGGACCTTTTTGGACCGACTTAAGAATTTTATTTAAAAGAATACTAAATTTTTAATAAATTTATGGAAAACACGAAAAAAGTGAAGGAAAAACTATATTTTAACGTAATTTTTACGCCTTTTTTGTATGTTTAGTAAAACAAAACTAATAAAGTTAAAGTTTTCTAAAATTATTAAGGATAATTTTAACCATTATTTAAGGTTTCACGCATATTTTTAATAAAAAAATCGGTCCGGTCCAAGACCCTTTTTTATAGGGTTTTGGACCAGACCGGAAAAATGAATTTCAAGACCCGAAGATCGAACCAATTAAACGGTCCGATCCGGTCCGGGGTGGTCCGGTCCATTTTTTCGGTCCGGACCGATTTATGAATAACCCCTATCTCCACCCACAGTTCACATCTGAGCATCTAGCACAAAATCTCTTACTGCTAGCAAAGTCAATAACTACTGCAAATCCACACTGGATGCAGTAATCCCTCTCCACATCCCTGAGGTGTTGTTTGTCCATGAACAGCTGCCAAGGCTTCAAAACTATCTTCCCAAATCCCTCATCCTTATACACTTCTCCATTGTTGTACAACTTGGTTAAATGATTGTCCTGTTCATTCTCACACTCAAAATGTTCATCTTTAAAAGGGTCATAACTATCTTCAATCATGGGCCCATAATCATCCTTAGGCAAGTCTTCTTCATCCTCTAAACTCACATCTTCTGACTCATTACTCACATCTTCATCAGACCTTCCAGTAGGGATGTAGCCATCATCTTCACTATCATCGTCATCTTCAAATGACACCAAATTAGTGTCCACATCATCTTCACTTAAGCTAACAGACATAGTCCTTCTCCTATTCTGTTCCACTAGTTGTTGTTCACTCCCTCCTCCACTTGCACTAGTGCTAATCACAATCAATTTTCTCTTAGCAGTTGTCCTAGGCAATCTCTTTTGAAAAAAGACTAACACTCTAGAGGACTTAAAAGAATCACCCTCACCTGAATTATCCCTAGTACCAAACTCACCTATGTTTTGCAATGGAGGTATCAAATATTGGGTATGTGGTTGGGCTTGACTGTCCTGTGTGATGATGTCATGGGGCATCTGGAATTCATTTGCAAGAAGATCATTACTTTGGTCTAGTTCATCAGTTTGGTTAGGCTGGTTAGTCTGACATGGGGTAGGGGAAATGTTGAACCATGTCTCTAAGGCATTCCCTCGTCCCCTCCCTTTGCCAGAACCTCTCCCTCTACTCTTACCACTCCCTCTCCCTCTCTCAGAAGCTCTCCCTCTGCCTCTCCCTGTAATCCCCCATATTTCTAATATATTTATTTATTATTTATACAAATATTTTTTTTATTTTAATTTTATAATACGAATTATTTGTTACAAAAATAATAAGATTTTATTACTAGTAAGCTAAACCATTAAGTTTTAGTCTAATTTACAACTCCCTTGTTAAGTATTGGCCCAAAGTTGATTTCTATTCAAGCCCAAACTACCCAAATTCTACTCCTAAAAAAATTAGGAGAATAAAACCCAAATAAAACACCAAACCCTCACCTCTCTTCCTCCTCTTCTACGTGAAAAAGAAAAAAAAAAAAAAATTCTTCCCGAGCTGTTCTGCCGCCCAGCCCGACGCACGCCGTGACCACCACCTCGCCGACCACCACCCTGCTGACCGGCGTCCACCTGCTGTCCCCGACCAGTGCAGTCCGCTTCTTCCTCCTTCTCTTTCCCTTTCTTTTTCCTCTTTTGTTTTAATTAATTTGATTAAAGTTTTTACCTTTGATTAAATTTTGTTCTAAATTATTATTATTATGGTTTGATTATACATATAAATTACAAAAGGTTATGAATTTATGAGTTTTGATATGTTTAGATTGTCATATAAAATTTCAGATTTTATATTGTGTATAATTAAGGGTTTAAATATAGATTTTTCATGTTTTAGCGCTTGAAAACGTGCTAATTAAGTTACCTAATCATATTATGTTTAAATTACATTAAAGTATAATTATTTGATTTATATATAAATTTTCAGATTATAAAAGTTACAATTTTTATGTATAAATTGTGTTAATTTCATATTTTTATGCTTCTAATCTCATAAAATAATGTTTGTGGATATTTTATGATTAAAAAGTTTTGAACTTTAAAGTCTAATATCAAGAATAAATTTTCAGATTTTAAAGTTACAATTTTGAAGCCTCTAATTTCGTTAAATTGATGTATTTTTGGGTTTTAAACATACTAACTTACTATATAAGAATTATTTCAAGTATACTTGTTTATGGGATTATTTTATATACTTAAACTAAAATTTCAGATTTATTTACTTACTTTAAAGCTGTTGGAATTTCATGTTATACACTATATTTTCATAATTTTGACATATAAACTTATAGTTGGGATGTTATATTATTATTATTGACTAATGAGAACAATTTAAAAGCTTTATTTTGATAGTTTAAGAGGTTTTAAAGTAGTTTAGTATTGCTGTAAATTTATTTGCTTGGGTATTAATTTAATTCTTATTGTTTGATTTAGGAGAGGAGTTTATAGAAGGTGATTTCTAGTGAGTAAAGTGGCATACCAATTTGTTTACTCAAGGTACGTATGAGTTACGAAACCTTGCTTTTAGATGCATGCATGTTTAAGGACGGATCAAGAACTTAGTATCATGTATAGAGAAGACTGGGATAAATTGTTTGGTTATACATTGTGATTTCCGTATGTTGTGCACTATTCTATATTTCAAGTATTGTTTATGCTCTAGTTATGCAAAGTGCGCTTAGAGGCAAATGTATGTGGTTGGTGAAATGATTCATTTATTACTCGTTCTTGATCATGGAGATAGAATGAGTAAAGGAGGAAATTTAAATCTTATATGACGAGGTTAAAGTTGTGGGGTGCCTTATGCACTCAAGGTGTTTATACACCGAGGTAGTTAAAGGAATAAATAATAAATGTTACTTGTCACTAATAAATCAAGAATTGAAATTGAAAGTTTGCTTTACTTGATTGAATTGATATTAGATTGATTGTATTGCTTTGCAAATGAGTCATCACCAAGTCTAAACTTGTAAATCATGTAAAGTGCAAGATGGATGAGCAACAAAACTCTGGATTTTTGCACATCTGGAGTAATGATAATCAAGGGTTGGGGTACACGAGGTATTAGCCGTGCACTTTTCTTGAGGCCGTATGATCTACGAGTCTCTTATTTCAAATATTTCTTTTCAAAAACTAAGAGTTAGATGAGATCTCATACTAGCTACGGTCACGGAGTCGCGCCCGTGGTCATTGGATGTTTTATTGATATTTTCGAAAGGAGGCATGGAGTTTTTCTTTTGTTGATGTTCCAAATGGAGCATGGGTTGGACAACCTTGTCTATTGCTTAATCCAATGAATAATAATGATGAGTTAACTATGTTAACTAGTGAAGTATTAGCAAATTGATAGTTGAGTCATGTGTCGAGTCTACAAATTAATGATGTGTGATGATTGATTATTAGTACACTAGTAGAAAAAATCAATTGGGAAGCCCCAAATTGGAAGCGGTTCTTGAATTCCGCTTCCAAAAACCCTCAAAAATCCACCAAAATAAAAGAGAAACATACAAATGGGAAGCGGTTTATGAGTGAACCGCTTCCAAATATTCTAATTGGAAGCGGTTTGAATAGTGAACCGCTTCCCTTTTTAAAAAAAAACCCTAAAACTTAGTAGTATAGCCGCCCCTTATATTCTCTCTCCCTTCATTTTCTTATTCTCTTTCTCTCTCCTCTCTTCCCTCTTCTCTCGTCACTTTCTCTCTCCTCTTCATCTCTCTCGTTCTCCTGGTTTCCTATTCTTCGATCTGCTTCATCTCCTTCTTCCTCTTCTTTTTCTTTCTTCGATCTCCTTCTCTTCCCTCTTCTTTTCCTCTTCTTCCATCTCCTTCTCCCTTCGATATCCTTTTCTCTTCTAACCACCACAAACGCCGACCACCACCACAAACGCCAACCGAGCAAGCATCACCGACTCACCTAGCAAGCACCACCATGTATTTCTAGGTTTTTAGGTCTAATTCGACCATGAAAACCCTATATCTAGAGTTTTTTATGGTCGAATTTGACCTTTAAAACCATAATTTCAAGCCAAAATCGGGGTTTTGGTGGATTTTAAGGTATGTTCCTTTTTTTTTTGAGGTTTTTTATTTTATTTTACGGTGATGTGTGGTTGTTTTGGTTTGTTTCAGGTGGCGGCGAATCTGGTTTGGGTGGAGGTCGTGGTGGGTAAAATGGGTTTTTTTTTTTTAATTTTAAAGGTTGGTTAAAGGTGCTTGGTGGTGGTGGTGATACGGTATAAGGGGGCGGTGATACGGTTTTGGTGGGTGAATGTTGGTGTTTGGTGGATGAATTGCGCGTGGCTGGTGGCGGTTGGTGGCTGTGGTTTGGATGCTTTTTTATTATTATTTTCTTTTTTTCTCCAAGAAAATGCTGTATTTTTTTTTATACATATGTTAATTGTTTGTATTTTAATTTAAGTGAAAAAAAAAATTTCGTAAAATATATATATATATATATATATATATATATATATATATATATATATATATATATATATATATATATATATATATATATATATATATAGGCATAATGGAAAGCGGTTTGAACCGCTTCCCATTTAAATGTGCAATGGGAAGCCCCCTAAGCTGGAGCGGTTTAAAACCGCTTCCTATTAGGGGGTTTGAATCGCTTCCCTTTTAGTGTTTTCTACTAGTGGTAGCATGCTAGGGTTTTCTTATTATGTTTCCCACCTTGTATGTACTCAGCTTTGCTGATTACGTGCTTTGTGTGTCTTTCTTTGGTCATGGCCTTCGCCTTTTATTGACCCTATGACGATCCAATTTTTACACTTGTAATATTGGGGAGCAGATTAATCACAGGTTCTTACACATGCAGCATCCGCATCTAGGTAGTGGGATCTTGAGTGGAGTGTTGGTTGCTTTTTTTTTTTTTTTATTGCTGTTTACTTTTGAAGTTATTTTAACTCAATTTTACTTTCATACTACCTCTAATGGTTTGAGTTTTGAATAAGGGCCTTAATGGTTCCAAGTTATAACACTTAATTTGGTTTTGTTCGTTGGTTTTGAAACTTATTTAAAACTGATTTAGTTTTCCGCTGCTAATTCCTGATATAGTCTTAACGTTTGAACACGTGGTGGTAGCACACCAGTAATTCTCTTGAATATTGTTCAGGTTACTTACAGGTTTAAAGAGAGAATTATTGGGGTGTTACACTCCCTCTTTTAGAAGCTCTACCTCTCCCTCTCCCTATTTCATTCCCTCTCCCCCTCTTTCTACACTTAGGTTGACGATTTGCTTCCCTCTCAGCCCAAGTTTCATCTGGGTCATAATTTAGAATCTCCGGTTCACTCACATTGATTGATTTACCCAATACCTTAACATGTCTATCAAAGTCAGCCTTACTAACAACTTTAGCTTCCACCAACTCAAGTTGTTTTTTCTTCCTAGGTGTCAGTTTTTTCCTATTGCTAACTACTGGTTCAGCTACTAGCTTAGATACTGGTTCAACTACTAGTTGCTTTCCAGCCATTAGTGATCTTGCAGCTGCAACAACCTTAACATTCTTTAGACCATCTCCAACCCATATGTATATCTTCATTTTGTCAGGCAAATTAACAAACATCTTCATCAAATCAGCATAACTTTCAAGTTTAACATGCTTCATTTTATAAAACACATACTGAAAAGTGGGATGTTGGGGTGTTTCAACATTATTCTCCTTAGCTTTTTCCCAATACTCTATAATAAGGTCTATCAAATTGACCTTATCAACATCGTCAACCATAACAGACACATCTCTACCCCTATATTGAAACTGTAGAATAATTTTGTCAACCATTCTGCATCAATGAAACCAAAGAACATCCAACAAATAAATGTATAAGAATCAACCCTAAAATAGCATATCATTCCAACAATAAACAACAATTACCTAATAATCAGAACCCTAAACAAATAAAAAGGTCAACTTTAACAATTAACATAATCAATCAAACAAAAATAACCAATACCATCAACAACATTTCATATCCAACCCCATTATACTTATTTAAAAAAAACAAAGCATAGGAAAAACGTTAACTACAAAAAAATACATATATGGCTTCAATTCAGACTAAAATGGTGGTATATTTCCCATAAAGTTCGAACTTTGATGCCGATCGTCTTACCCAAACATGAATTCAACAACCTAGAATTCCCGAACAAAATCCCTCACAACGTCTTTAATTGTCACTCAATCCGTGTTCAATTACCACTAACAACTACAAACAGTATCCCAGATTAAAGTTGAAAATAGCCCTAGATTTTTCAAGGACAAAAACAAAGTGCAATTTTGAGAAGATGAGCAATCAAAAATGTCGAATGATGAAGAATGAAGATGAAGAGAAGGCTGAACGTTTAAACTCTCCAAATGATTTGACATATGTAGTTGGGGCAAATTAAATGGGGGTATTTTAGGCATCACATCATATTTTTACTTAGTAATGTTAACCACCATTGAGAATTTTAACAATTAGAGGTTTACCAAAGAGAATTTCCCTAATTATAAATTAAATTATGACTTTTTTTTATAATTAAATTTATAGAATTTGTCAAGGGTAAATCCGTAAGGTGGGCTTTCTACTTTCTAGGCTTCAATCACCGTGAAAAAAGTAGGATTTTTTTTTTTTTTTTGGGATTTTGGTGTAGCGACTGGCATGGGTGGGAGATTGGTCTAGCAGGTGGGGGCCGGGGCAATAGATGTGGGTTTCGGTGGTGGGTTGTAGGGGTGGGTGTTAGTGGTGGTGGTGGTTTATTTTATAATAGGTTTTCGATTGATGACCTTTGACAATTTAGCGATCGTAACACTGCCGATGGTTGGTTAAAGCCGGCGAAATCTCCAATGGACACAATCAAAATCGTTGAAAATTTGATTTTAACTGGTAATTTCATAGGTAATTCAAGAAATATATAAATACGTTGACGGCCAATTACCTAGAGCTAGCAATCCCTTACACGACACGACAACACGGCCGAAACCGACACAACACGAACACGAAGTTACTGAGAGAAACACGACACGACACAAAATCAACCCGAACACGACCCGTTTGGATAAAGTAGTCAAATTATGCAATTACTTACATTTTACATAGTTTTTGATAAATTTTATGAATAACATGAAATTGACACGAAACCAAACACGAACACGACACGACACGACACGACTTTTTGCCAGCTCTACAATTACCGATGGCTAGTGCAGCCAACAGTAATAATGCCGCTTTTGACGATTTTAAACACATTTAGTGATGGATTTTGGCCATTGGTAATTGGCTATTTTCTTTTAGTGGTTGACCCACTTTTTTTTTTTTTTTTTTTTTTTTTTATCACATTTGTTAATGCACAATTTAATTATTAATATCTCAAATTATTATTAAGTACAAAGTATGAAAGTTGATGATATAATTATATATTTTGATACGATTCTAACAAGATCTCACAATTAAAACTCTAAACTATGAAATCAAGTTTAGATAGAGTTTATTTGTCAATAATATCAGAAGTCAAATTATATCAGATAAAAATAAAATAACGACACAGGGCTTAGGAAGTATAAAGAAACAAAATTCTAAAGGTCACAAATTCATAATATATGACATAAAAATGTGTCACAATTTTTCGATGGATAAGGTGTACATGTATAGACTATGACTCAATGAGGTGATAGGTAAGGCAATGAAAAAACTATGAAGAAAATATAACGTTCTAAAATTGGTATTCTTTTTGTAGCAAATTATCGTCATCATCTTCATTTTCAACATTGCAACCATCTTCTCTAATTTCTAAATAGAATTCAAGAGAATAATAATAACGCTGTAAATTTGATGCTATTATTTATGAAACTCTGAAAATTTACATATCCATTCTACATTATACATCTAGTAAATGTGATTAGTACATAATACAACAGTTTGTCAACCATTAATTATACTACCTCCGTTTTATATTATTTGCAATAATTAGACATTTTTCCTCTTTACTTTATAATGAGAAAATGCATGAATGATAGGATAAACGTGCAATGGGTGAGAGTTATCACATGTGTAGACTTTTCAAATTTAGTAAATTAAAGATCTGAATTAATATATTCGTAGTTTTCTTGTGTTCAAATTAATGCTACCCCGTTCCTAATGGAAAAATACTTTGTATACTCGCCACTAATAATGATAAAAAACACAACTCAACATGTTAAATGATATTATTGTATTAATAGTGGGTAATTGTTAGGAGTAGGTGGACGTAATTTTGCCCGTTCTTAAATGATAGTTACATGTGATAAGTTGATAATGTATCTAATTATTATAGAGACCAATGATCGTATGTTTTATGAACAGTTTAAGAAGATGCCCAATCGAGTTGAATTAAGGAACCATAAAGGGCGGCAAGTAAAAATGTGTACGAGAAACCAGAAAGTGAACAAATTAATTAATTCATAATTTTGGGTTTTTGAATATTATTGAATTGCATTATCAAACATAATATTACAGCCTTGCACCATACATAATTCAAGTACATACTTTATAAGATGTTAGCAAAAGCGTACGTAGTTATTAAAGAGATAGGGACATTATATAAGGAAGCAATACGTACATATGTAGGAAATTCAAATAAAATACAACTGTACTAATTAAAGCATGAATAATAAATATAATTATTAAGTGATCACATAACCGCAGATTTCGGAATTGTACGATCCACATCCACATTATCGACCAAATTAGAGGTTGGAATAGGCATGTACTTGAGGAGGGCCATGTCACTTTTTATGTCGTCCACATTATTTACCATCAACTTGTAGTCAGTGTTACCAACCTCAATGGGTGGCCTAATAACAGTGCATTTATTCATTGTTTGATTTTCTGCTCTATGAATTGCATACGAGATTTTATCCCAATCATTTACGAAGCCTGATAATTTGAGTTTGATTTCCTCTTTATTATTGTACTCACATATGGCAGTTTCGATAAATTTAAAACGTGCTGCCTCTGAAACCATTTGGACGACCATAAGAAAAAATCTAGCCTCGGTCTGCACACTTACTTCACCTTCTGGTTTCCCATACACCTCCTTAAGGCTAGATTCGAGGTTAGGAATTCCTATTGTTTGGTCACGTTTGTTCTTATCGGCATATCTTTGAAGCTCATTGTAGGTGCCTTCAAATCTAGTAGTTCTATTTGTCGTTGATTCTGAGAAAAGAGTGTTCCTGGCAAGCAGAGGAGCATCCTTAAGGAAGACAGCCCGATAAGTGCCATTGTATTTGTCTTGATAACCCCATATGTATAGATCTTTGGCATCTATTCCTAGAGTCACCCATTTAGTGTTACTAAATTTGAGATCCACCTGAACATATTCGGTGCCTCGTAAAGGGACACGTCGTGTTGATGGTAAGCCACAAGCCCTAGGGGAAGCTTGAACTAGATTACGCAGTCTTGTCAAGAATTTGGAGTAGCATCTTTCACCCAATCTAACATCGAATGGTATGGATGGTAAGGCGGCCGTGTTGTAGTCTAGTTGTTGCCCACATTCATCAGCTTCTATTGCTAATATTGATGGCATAATAAACACCATCATCATCATGCACCACCAAACGCATACTGCTGCTCCCAATAACGACCTCATACTTCTCTTCTTGTCAATTTTACTGGCCTGCATATTATGATTTGCAAATTTGATCTTAAGAAATAAAGCACAGCATAAGTTTCAAGGGTTGTACAATATAATTATATTACTTTCACATTCGAAGCTACTAAAATAAGCTCTGCATGAATGCATAGGATTCGATGACTCATACAAGCTAAGTGTTATAGCTATACCTACCAATTCGGGTCAATGGGTTGGGTTAGTTATATTTCAAGTCGTTCTAAAAATTATCTTAAATAGGGTAAAAACATAAAATCATTTATAAAAAACGTGATAAAAAAAAAAGTTTGTGTTTTTCTCAGTAACTTTGAGTTATTATTGGTGGGAAAGGTCGGGTCAAGAATTTATAGTTGTAGTCATAGGTTGTCTATGAAGTGGTGATGATATTTTAAGATTGTATTAGTATTTTGTGTGTATTAATATAGATATAATGAATAATACAACTCTTAACAATAATAATCATTTGTTTTGTTTGACTTTGCAATAGTTTGAGACTTTGACTTTCATTGTGGCCAATGGATAACTTTTACTAATCTTTGACTTTCAAACTTGTAGTTGCATATCTTTAATTACCGAGAAATCAAAATTATAAAATGTTAATATTTTGAATATATAATTAAAACAAACTTAACAATATCTCACTTAACTTTATTTTTCTAGCATTTGAATCATCAAAGACAATTTGTAATATGTACTTTTATAGTAAGTGAACACGCCAATATGGTGCAACTAAAAGAGAGCAGAAGTTTATATACTAGTGAACGACGTTATAAAACAAAGAAATAGCAAATAAAAAGAAAATTGAGTACTATAAAAGAAATAAATAATAATGAAAAAAAAAGAACGAAATACTTCATAAGAAAAATAAAATAAAATAAACAAATAAGAAAATAAAATGCTAGTAAACACTAAGGAATATATAAGAAATAAAATAATAATAACAATAATAATAATAATAATAATAATAAAGACAAAAACAATTTAAATAATAACACTAGAAGTTTATGATGTTTCCTTTATTTGGTTAACAAAAGCTCTTATACTTTTTTTTTTTTTTTTTTTTTTTTTTTTTTTTTTTTTTTTTTTTTTTTTTTTTGTGAAACAAGCAAAAGCTCTTATACTTCATATATATTTAATTCTTTCTTTTACCAAAAACACTCATAGCCCCGTATAAATAAATAAATACAGAGTATGTATATATAATTCAATCACAAAATAAATAATAAGGAGAAACTTACAAAAATGCTAATTTATGGTGGAAAATTAGTGAAATACAAATTGCCAAATTTGGTGCGGTAGCCTGGCCTCATTATCATCACAACATACACAACATCCTTATATAGGGAAAAACATATACATAAAGTGGCTCAAGTTGCCAAAAAACGATAAAACAAATTAAGAGGTTTAATGATATACGCAATACACCTATAATTTAGTTGCTAATCTTGCCTTCGTT
Source organism: Chenopodium album (assembly GCF_948465745.1). NCBI lineage: Eukaryota > Viridiplantae > Streptophyta > Magnoliopsida > Caryophyllales > Amaranthaceae > Chenopodium > Chenopodium album. The sequence goes on from NC_137850.1 coordinate 632,245, forward strand.
CAATAAAAGCATCTTTCCTTTCCTAGTTATATAGTCAACAATTAAAAAAAAATGATGGCGGCTAATCTTTTTTCATAGACAAATGGTGTCTTGTTACTAAAGAAAGATGCCATTATATACATTTTTATGCATAGTTGGGTTGATTCCTTAATTTAAATTAATTACCCGGCCTCTAAATCTAGCATCTTATTTTTGGCTACCACTGCACTTTATAAATATATATTCACATTTGTGAGAATCATATCTATTAATATAGCTTTATAGATGTTCTTTATCTATCTTAGAGACTAGAGAGTTGCTCCCTTCGTTTTTAAATACTTGTTTACTTTTCTTTTTTTGACCGTTTTTAAATACTTCTCCATTTCCTTATTTGGAAAACTTTTACAATATTTAACTAATTTTTCTCACCTAATGTACCCACCATGATCATATTTTATTAATTTCATATTCTCTCTCCTCCAATCCTCTCCACTACTTTTGCTTTTTATAATTTTTTATTCTTCCATCTACCCCACTACCTCCATATATTATTACTTTTTTCCAATTTCTCCTAAAACTCCGCGCATGGTGACAGGTTAAAGTCGTATCACCTAATCAAAACTAATTCCTAAAACCACTAACTAAAATAGATAGAGAAGTAAGGTCGAATTTACAGGGAAACAATGTTCTTTTATTTCTAATAAATTATTATAATCTAAATTATCAAGAAACGAGTATTTTTATAAGAATTATACTACGACAATAATTAAACTAAGGGAATAATCAACAATAAAAAGATCTAGGGTCATAGGTTCACCAATAATTAATACTCTGGGATAAAACATAACAATCAATTATCATGCATAAATTAACCAGATTATAAAGGACTTTCGCTACGTATTATAATCACATAATTAATCTATCGATATTAAATCGCATCTCTCGAATCTTGACTTAACCATTTATAAATTAACCTGTCTATTAAAACTAAGCCAAAACATCAATTCAAATCTCTCGAATCTCGAATCAATATTGCATAATTCCTATTAACTAAATCCTAGTTAAAGTCTAACAGCTAACCACCGCCTCACAAACAAAAGTTATTGGGCTTTAAATTGCTGTGCCCAACTAACAAAATCACGCTACCATGCTGTCCGCTCGATCAGGCCCAGTCAGATTTGTAGAAGACTTGATTATTAGGCTTTTTGTCTTTGGGTCTTCAACCTTGGTTTTATCTGATCCTTGTCTTTTATGCAATTGATTTTTAGCTCTTAATTACTCCTTCACCAAACTGAGCCCTTAATCACCAAATTAAATTATTTTAGTTCGGCTATGAGCTTAAAATATAAGGTTATAAAATACAATCTGACTCCAATATCTTCGTAGTGACTCATAAGCTCAGGAATTGTCATAAATCTGCAAATTCCTATAAAATAATATCAATTCTACAAAAACACTAAAAAACGTATATTAGTGATATAAATAGCTCCGCAGAGCTCAAATAAGCACAAATATGACCGCGGGACGGGGAATAAAAATATATATATATAATAGACTCATCACATAGAGAAATGGAGCAAGTTTTAAAAACGGAGGGAGTATTAACCTAAATTTTCCAAATTAATATGAAAGTATTTAACCTCCGTTAGCTAAGGATTAGTTACTATTTTAGGAGATTATTTGTGAGATATAAAATATTTTAAAGTTCCAATTTCTACTCTTTTTATCTTCGAAGTGAAATAGAATGCCCTTATAGCTTAATCTCCATGAGAAAGGCTTTCAATGGCACTTTTACTGTAGGTGGTGGTTATGGACGAGAAAACGGAAATAAGGCTGTGGTCGAGGGGCACTGTGACCTTGTAGCTTATGGCCGCACCTTTCTAGCCAACCCAGATTTGCCTAGAAGATTTGAGCTCACTAGCATAGAGAGACATCCTATACATACTTCTCATCCTGTTGTTGGCACACTGACTATTCTTTTCTTGAAGATGTAATGTAGTCTATTATATTTTTAAATGATGCAAATCAAATGCATAGTAATTACGTTCTTTAATTTGTTGAGTCGTCTATATATTAATCATGAGATTGAGTGGCGTCAATCCAAAGTTACGCATGGTTATTTAATTTACTACCTCTGTTACACATTATGTGTAACTTTAAGGCTTGGCACAGACTCCTAGGCAAAAAATGAAAATGGTTGTTTAAGAAAGTTAAGTGAATGTAATTAAGTAAGAAAATAGATAAACTGAAAAATTAATTAACTACCACAGCCAGTCTGCCACCACCAACATCCAACCCCCTACCCACCATCCTTATCAGCACCATCCAACCACCACATCCCACTTAACCACCTGAAACTCACCATTGACGACCCATATGAAATCCCACCACTGTTTTACCCGACCTTAACCACCATTACTTCACCCGACTCAAACCACCGCTAGCCTACCCGACCTCAACCACCGCTACTCTACTCGTAAACTACCAACACCCAAAATCCACCCAGGCCACCCACTTAAAACCTACCTCACCAACCCTGCACTCAAAACCCACACTTGCTCACCTGAAAAACATGTGAAACCCAACCAAGACCAACCCACTTGTGCCCCAAAATGATAAAAAAAACATCCAATTTGGATTCAAACCCACCAGATCTAAACAATTTCACTAAAAAAATTAAAAAAAAAAATATAGAGAAAGAAGAATATGCAGTAATGGGAGATCGAACAATCTTCACGCCATTATTAGCGTTGAGGTTAATGAGAAGGTGTGGTGGAGGATGAGTAATAGGGTTGTTCGATCTCCCGTTACTGCATATTCTTATGGAAAGTTGCACGTAATGTGTAATGGATAAATAGCAAAAGATGCACATAATATGTAACGGAAGTAGAAGTTGTTTAATTATTTACATAAATAAATTAACATATGCATCATATAGATGAGTTTTAGAGAAATCTAAATATTTATCTTTATTTAACAAGTTATAATTAAGATTCTCACTTTCTTAGGAATTACTCTAGAATAATGCATGGTCTATGCATTCGGGTGAACCATGTGCATGGTGAACCCAGTTAAATATAAAAAAGGTAGAAAGAACATTAAGTGTTTGAAAAAAAACATGTTTGTTTTTAACAAAGAACATGCATTACTAAAGAACATAAAGACATTACAAAAGTAATATGATAAAAAATTTATTAAAATTTCATGAAAAATTACACTACATTAGCGGAAAATTTCTTTACCGAATATATCATTTCTCCAAAAATAGTTTTCTCTCTCTCCAAAATTCAACTTTTCATAATAATTTTCGTTTTCTCTCTCTAAATTTATTTTTAACTAAAAAAATTCAAGAATTCATTTTCAAATTAAATTTTGAATTATAAATTTCAAAATTCAAAAGAACATTAATTAAAGAACATACGTTAAAGAACATAGGTTCAAGAACAAATTAAAAGTTAAAGAACATACGTTAAAGAAAAAATTAAAAGTTAAAGAACATACTTTAAAGAACTCATTACCTCAAAGAACATACGACTATACGAGCCAATCAAAAAAATAATAATAAAAAAAATGACATACCAGCAAAATTCAAAGAACATACGAGCCAAATTCAAAGATCATATTTTGTATTATTGAAACCCAAAAAACATGTTTAATCAACATATGTTAAAGAACATAAGTATATATAGAAGAACATATTATCAAACATATATAGGTATGTTCTTTGTCATACACGATATGTTTTTTTGTCAAATAACAGTATATTCTCTCCGCCTGCTAAGTACACTATGCGTATGGTGCACCTGGGTGTATAATACTATTTTCAACTTTAGAGTAAATTTATCTTTTAGAATCCTAGAGAGTTGAATGATAAAAATTTTGTTTGATGAGCTTTTGAGGGAATTAAACCAAACACATAACTGCACATTTTGTGCATCTTGTTGACTGCGATTGACAAGAAACACTCAATTTCTGCGAGACTTGAGATCTATCCTGGTTATTTTTTGTTACTTAAATCCATATTGTCAAGTCATCAATTATTCTTGTCATTTATTAAATATGGAATGAAATAATGTTTATTGATGATAAATTAATAATGTTAACTGATGTATTTATCATTTAATGAAATTTTTTATATTGAAATCAATATTATTGAGTTAATGATTTATAAGGATAAATTAAAGGACTTTTTGTCAAAAACTACCTAATAAAAGCAAGATTTTGTGAGAAACTACCTAAATAAAAAAAATTATTGTAATAAACTACCTAATAAAGGTAAAATGTTGTAAAAAACTACTTAAGAAAAGGTAAAATGTTATAAATTACTACCTGGCCTATACCGGATTTCCACCAGTTACCAACCTCAAAATACTTTTTAAAACCACCACTTTCATTCCCAAAACCAATACAACTTGCTTGAAATTGCCTCCACCATACCTAAATTAAACCACCTTTCAACCCCAACACCACCACCTCTAACCCCAAAAACTACCATCATGAACCACTAATCTACTCTCACCAACTTGGAATATCCTCCAACCACTTAGAAAACAACCTTATCACCTTGAAAACCAACCCTCATGATAGTCTCAGAGGTGTTTTAAGGTAGATCAACATCATAAATTAAGTCAACAATGGAAATTCGGTCAAAGGTAATATCTTACAACATTTTACCTTTATTAGGTAGTTTCTTTCAACAATTTTTTTATTAGATAGTTTCTCACAAAATTTTGGTTTTATTAGATAGTTTCTTACAAAAATTCCTAAATTAAAATATAATTTTAGGCCACGACAATGAGGCTTAACAATACATCAATCGATCTTTGTTATTGGTACATTGATACAACATGAGTACACGCATAATTATTTATTCATATAGTACATACATAACAGTAGTAAAAATATGATACATGCTTAATTAAGTGTCTCTAAAGCCGGCTAATGAAGCCATAATATGTACATGATCAGAGAATAATTATATTGAAGTGTTATTATAAGCTAAGGAAACAACCATTTTAAAGTTACACAAGTGCATATTGCAAGACTCCGACTATATATCGGGCTGTATATATATCATCGTCCAAAATCAAGCTTCCGATAACACTAAAAGCCTGTTTTGTTCATCTTAATTCCAGTTCAATTCAGTTCAGTTCAGCTCCAATCAATTTAGTATTTCAATTCACTTCAATTCAGTTCCTAATTTCCTTCTGTCATAAACAATTCGTTCTAGCTCTATTCAGTTCAGTTCAACTCATCCCCAATCAGTTCAGTCCCAATTAGTTCAATTGTTTTCAGTAAATCGGAATAGGCCCTAAGGGTGCTAGACTTGTACTTGAGGAGGCCCTTGTCGTTTTTTATTCCGTCCACTTTATTGACCTCATGCGTGCTGGTAATCAACGATTCAACATTACTAATTATAAAAGTTGGTGTAATAGTAAAGCATTAAGGTGTTGTTGATTCTGTTTTTATGTATAGCTTGAGAATTCAGATCCCAATCATTCTGAAAAGCTACCATTTTCTTTTTGAAGGAATCGGAATTATTCCCCCTAGCTAACTATGGCTTGCTCCATAAATTTGAGTCATGCTACTTTTGGAACCATTTGAATCGCAATAAGAAAAAACCTAGCCTCATCCGTCCCCTTGTTTAGTTCGCTCTCTTGTTTATTGTACACTTTTCTAATGGCTCCATATAGATTTTGTATTCCTAGTACAACGTTTTTTCAGTTGTACCAGTAGCAGGCTCTAGGCTGTTATAGTTAAATTACCTCCGAATCTAATGGTTCTTTTCATTGATCCTTGAAAAAGGCGGTCCTTAGAAGCTGAAGGAGTGTCATTAAGGAAAGTGGCTCGGTACTTTCCATTGTATTTTACGTTGTCTTGATAAGCCCATACATATAATTCTTCGGCATCTATACCTAAGGTCACCCATTATTGCGTGTTACTAATTTTGAGGTGTACTAAAGCCTATTCGGCTCCTGTTAAAGGGGGGTTTCGAGTTGATTGTAAGGTACAAGCCCTAGTTGGGGCTTCTACTTGATTGCGCAATCTTGTTAGAAACTTGAGTAGCCCGTAACATGTAGGGGATGATTTATCGGCTACATAAGGGAAAATGGTAGAATTCCAAAATGACTAGACATAATTCAAAACTTTTTATAAAACTGATGAAAAAAATTATTTTCTTAATATTTTCGAGTTAGTAATTTGTGTACCATAATATGACTTATATCAGCCGTTGAGTTAGCATTTTTACAATATTCAAGTTTTTTTTAGGAAAGTTACAAAACCAAGCAAGTTTAAATTAATTAAAATTAAATTTTTTGAAATGAATTGGTTACTCTAAATAATCATTATTTATAAACATTTATACACTAATTTAATTTATAATTGCTCTATAATATCTAAAATATACTTCATATATATACTATATATGTATTGTACATATATCTCATGTGTATTGAATGTCTATATATATTTGACACTTAAAAATATGTACTTTAAGTAGTTTTTTTTTTTAAAAAAAAGAATAATTGTATAATCTCAATTACATAATAAATAATATAATTTTGAATCATTACTTTTATCTCTATCAAATTTTATACCTTATACTTTAAAATTTAATTAAATATGATCAATTGATTCCATTACATTGAACTTAGTCCCCCTTACATAGGGATGTAATGTGTCGGATCTAAATCGAGTTTTACAACATCTAGATCTAGATAACGTACTTGCATTTTTAGAGGTATATGCAATTTCTTATAATGAAATCAGAAGAGACATAATGCTTCTCCTTGCTTTTTGTAGTTAACACAAAATGCTATTCCTTATTGATGGTTTTTCTAATTCCCATCAAACTTTATAAAAGTAATAACAATTTACCACTAAAGAAAAAAAAAACACTCATATTCTAATGAGCTTTCTTGTATAGATATTATGGTTTCTTTTGTTTCTATGATGATATAGGTTTTCTTATCAAACTTCAATGCCTTGATAATGGTAACACCACCTAGTTCTTTATATAATGTATTTACCATAAATTTTAAATCTTAGAAATTCAAAGCTAAGCTAGGGAAATTTTTTTTTTTACAATGGTATTAAAGCCAAAATATTTTATTTATGGCTATTTAGTTTTATATAATGTATTTACCATTAATTTTTTATTAGGTTTACTTAGTCATCAATTCTTCTTGTCTTTATTTTATTAATATGGAATGAAATAATGTTTATTGATACGATAAAAAATAACGTTTACTGATGAATTTGTTATTTGAAATTACTGATATTGAAATCAATGTTATTAATTTATAAGGTTTAATTAAAAAATTATTTTTAGATAAGGAGAATGAGGCTTAACATTACCATAGTTTGTGCAGCAGCCTAATAAGAAGCCCAGTATATTTCAGGAAATTCCCTCCACACTCTAGACCTATCGAATAACACCATCACCGGAAATATTCCTCGAATCTTCAATTTTATCATCTTCTTCATCAAATCACAATGGCAGGATTGGAGCAATCATCGCAACATTCTTCTATCTCCTCGTGGTCTCCGCCATAGCTCAAGTTCCCACTAGAGCTCCGACAGCATCTCGATGTCACCACAAACTCTCGCCGCAACTCCTTCTACCATGGCCGCAACTCCCAAAAACTTCTCTCTCCTCATGGTCTCGATTTGGTGGTGAAATTGTGGCGATTTGGTGCAATTTGGTGGCGATTTAGTAGTGGCGATGTTGTAGAATACGAAAACACGAGAAACGAACCATGGGTTTAGAGCCGAGGGTTTAGGGGTTTGCTAGTGTAGCCTCCATTGATGTATGGATGGTAGGTGGTGGAGACAAAGGAAGAGAGTGTGTAAAGGGATGAGAGAGATGATGGAAAAGTGGCAGAGGGTTTACCTTTGTTGAGAACCAAAACGCATACTATGTTGGATTATTATTACATCTGATTTTTTTTTGGATGAAATGGTTAATGATGTGGATCAGCCAACAAAATACCAATATCAACCAACTAAAATAACATATCAGCCAATTGATGTCTGATATCAGTCAACAGTAGGAACATATATTAAGACATCAATAAAAACGTATAAGCTAACAAAAGGAACATGTTAGCAAAAATAAAAATAATAAAAAAAACAAAACAAAACAAAAACTAAATCAACATATTAGCCAATAAAAGGAACATATCATTAGCCAACAGAAGGAATATATCAGCCAACAAATGAAGCATATCAACCAACAAAATGATGAATCAACAAACAAAAGCAACAGGTAAGCTAACAAAATAAACACAATACATTGGCCAACACAATGAAACAAATAAGTCAACAATTAAAATATACATATCAACCAACAAAATAAAGATATCAGCCAACTAAAGAAAATATCAGCCAACTGATGTCTTATAGCAGCCAACAAAAGAAATATATCAAAAAATAAATTACAAAAAATATATTAGTTAACAAAAGGAATATATTAGGTGACACAAAAACCATATCAGCCAACAAATGAAACATATTTGACTAAAACATATTCGACTCCTATTAAAGGGGGGTTTCAAGTTGATTGTAAGGTGCAAACCCTAGTTGGGGCTTCTACTTGATTGTCCAGTCTTGTTTAAAAACTTGAGTAGCCAGAACATCGTTTGTTAGCTCAAATGTTACTGTGTCGTAAGCTAGGGTTTCTCCGTCTTATACTGTGTTGTTGCTAATGGTGGGACAACAACCATCATCAACATAACCATCATCATCATGCACCACCATTGGTGCTGTTAACAATTTTTTATTTTAAATGTTACTTTGATTGTAATATAACTTACAAAAAAAAAAAAAATTATGATAACATGTATTTCGCATACTAACTTGTGACAATTATATATAATTGAAAATAAAAACACGATGATTCATATTGAGTTTTAAACGAAAAAGATCAGGTCATCTTAGAAAAGGTATTAAAAGTTTTCACTAAAGCTTTATAACTTGTTTTCAACTAAAAAAAATACGAAGTAATAATATTTAGGAAAAATTGATTCTAATAATTCCATCTTTGGCCCGTTCACTTTAGATTATTATTTAATAACCCCACCTTAATTTATAGGGGATCTTGTTTCCCAAAAAAAAATTTATATGGGATCTTGTTCTATTGGTCCCTTATGATCGGTAACCTGTACATTGGGTAATAAACACTTTTTTTTTATATATAATTTGAGTGACATGTGTCACTAAATACTTGGTAAATATATATATAAAAAAAGAAATCTAGAATAGAAAATTTGGTCAAAAACCTAGGGTGAGTGAGTCTCGCACTAGGGTTTGTGAGTGAATGCATAAAATTCTTCAATTTTCTTCCAAATTCTTGACTGATTCTTCTCAATTTCTTGCTATTTTTTCTTGTTTCCTCGTGATTGTAATCATGGGGGAGGAATTAATCAAAGACTTGGAAAAACTTCGTTTGACAGAAGCCAAGGGAGAGGTGTTAGGAGGTGATTATGTCGAAATTGTGAGTGAGGATACGATGACCAAATTAAATCTCACGCTCATGGGAAAACTATGGACTGTGAAACCGTATAATATCGAGGCGATGAAAAAAAACCTTAACGAATGTGTGGAGATTAAAAGAGAAGTTTGCAATTAGGGTTGCAGAGACAAATTTATTTGTTTTTCAATTCTTCTTTGAGGAAGATAAAGAACGAGTTCTAGAAGGTAGACCATGGTATTTTGATGAAAAATTATTGCTTTTACAAGAAGTTTTGGGAGATGAACAACCATCAGAGGTAACTTTCAAGCATACTCCTATGTGGGTTCGGTTACTGGACGTGCCTTTCAATAATAAAAGATCGCTGGAGGTAATGTATGATGTGGGGGAGTTTCTTGATGGCTTCCTAGAAGCTGATGATGCTGACCCTTTGGGCTGGGGTGATTGTATGAGGATAAATGTACTAGTGGATATCAATAAACCCTTGAGAAGGGGGTTGTTCTTAGCGATGGGAAAGAATCAATCTCGTTGGATTGATTTGAAGTATGAAAGACTAGCCGGCTTTTGTTTTTTCTGTGGAAGATTGGAGAATATTGAGAGAGAGTGCCAATTCAAAGAGAGTTGTGAAGATGATACAACAAAGATGGTTTATCAATATGGTCCATGGCTTAGAGCTTCTCCGAAGAAAAGAGTGAGGGTGGACATGGCTGAAAGAGAGGGGGAAGAAGAATATATAAACAAGTTGAGACTTGCGTCCAAAACAAAGAAGGTTTCTTCTTCTAGTGATCCTGATGTCATCAAACTTGGTCCTGTAGGGGCAGCAAGAAGGTTGGCATTCTCGTCACCAAACTCTAAGGACAATATAGATGAGTTGAAGAGTCCAAGGAGTAAACAAGCTGAACTCATTGCTATAGCTGATAGTAGGTGATAAAATGGTCCTAAGAGTAGTTGGGACTTCTATGATTGAGGAAGGGGAGATACAGGAACCGAAGGGTCAATATCGAGCTGAAAAAGAGTCTCGTGAAGTGATTAAACATCCATAAGAATTGGGGTCGGGGGGGTTGTCCGAATCTTTTAACAAGATGAGGAATTGATGTATGATACTCCTATGATGTTGTCTGATCAGAAGGAGGGGGTAGGAATTGACTTAGAGGAAAATTTGGGGGGGAGGGGAAGGTAATGAAAAGATAGAGCCAAAAAGAAGAGGGGGTTGTAGGTTTTAATCATAAAAAACTGAGAAAGGTTAGGATCATACAAGGAGAAAAAAAGGGTAATATGAGAATAGGGGAGAGTTTATTGCCAGGTGGGAAAAGAGGGAATAGAAAGTTGGAGGAAGAGGAGAGTGACCTGATGATGGAGGGAGATGATACTGATGATATGAATAAAAGACGCAATGTAGCACTAGTAGAAAAAAGCAAATTGGCACCGGTTCAAAACCCCCCTACGCCACCGTTTTGAACCGTTAAGTATTTGAGGGATGCCAATTCATCCAACAAATGCCACCGGTTCAAAACCGGTAGGAAAACCTATTATTGGCACCGGTTACCGGTGGCAAAAATATTCCTGGGGGTTTTTTTTTGGTATTAAAACTTATTGGCACCGGTTAACCGGTGCCATTTCATGTAATTTTTTTTTCCTGTTTTTTCTGCAATAATAATAATAAAAAAAAACCTGTTTTTCATGCAATAATAACCTGTTTTTCCTGCCCTTATAATTGATATTAACAAAAATAATTATCATTAATAATTATCAATAATAATTATAATTATTATTATAATTATCATTAATAATCATCAATATTAATTAAAATTAATAATAATTATAATTAATAATAATAATAATAAGAATTGAAATAAGAACAACAATACATATATAGATATAAATATTCCCAAATGCAATATAATAAATAAAAAGTGTCAGATATATATACAAACAATACTAATTAATTAATGAATAATGTAGTTAAAAAGTTAACAAAATATAAATTCAAATAGAAGTGAAATTTACAAGTTAAAGGTGATAAAAGACGCTAACATATCTCGAACTTCATTAAGTTCCTTACTTGTCAACGGACCATCCTTTTGTACCTTGCAAAACTTGAAATACGTAAAAAAAAATATGTTAGAATTAATTAATTAGGTTAAACATTATGTATTTTCTATTTGTTTCTCATAACATGTCTATATTACCTCGTATTAGGTGTCTAAGGCTTGAAATTGCATCAAAAGAGCATTTTACTAATTTTTAAGACGCATTTTATCAAAAATGGTCCAAATATGGCCTATATGACTTCTACTTTGACCATTTTCTATATTTCTTATCAAATGAACTATTTATTTCTCATAACATGTCAATATTACATAGTCTTAGGTGTCTATGTCTTGAAATCACATCAAAAGAGCATTTTACTAAGTTTTAAGATGCATTTTATAAAAAATGGCCCAAATATGGCCTATATGACTTCTACTTTGCCCATTTTCTACATTTCTTATCAAATGAACTATTTCTTTTTCATAACATGTCAATATTACCTAGTCTTAGGTGTCTAAGGCTTGAAATCACATCAAAAGAGCATTTTACTAAGTTTTAAGACGCATTTTATCAAAAATGGCCCAAATATGGCCTATATGACTTCTACTTTGACCATTTTCTACATTTCTTATCAAATGAACTATTTCTTTCTCATAACATGTTAATATTACATAGTGTTAGGTGTCTAAGGCTTGAAATCACATCAAAAGATAATTTTCACTAAGTTTTAAGACGCATTTTATCAAAATGGTCCAAATATGACCTATATGACTTCTATTTTGCCCGATTTCTACATTTCTTATCAAATGATCTATTTCTTTCTCATAACATATCAATATTACCTAGTATTGGGTGAATAAGGCTTGAAATCACATCAAAATAGTATTTTATTAAGTTTTAGGACGCATGTTACCCGAAATGGCCCAAATAAGGCCTATATGACTTCTACTTTGCCCATTTTCTATATTTCTTATCAAATGAACTATTTCTTTCTCATAGCATGTCAATGCTACCTAGTTTTAGGTGTCTAAGGCTTGAAATCACATAAAAAGAGCATTTTATTAAGTTTTAGGACATACCTCACCAAGCTGTAGACTATCCGTACATTGAGTCACTATATCAAGCATGAATCTCATCACATACAAGCCACAATCAACTCCATTATCTTGTTGTGCGCACTAGCATAGGACGGACAAATCAAATGAGTCAAACATGCATAGCTAATTATCAATAATTTACACAATGTTTATTAAGATAATCACAATATCGTGTAAATTACCATCGGTGATTTCCATGTAGGACCTTGAGGAGCACGACAATGTAGCTTCTTCATAACACTGTAGGAAAGTAAATTCAAATTTGATTAGTCGTCTGACTACTAAATGATTTAGGTAATAATAATCAACACTAGGTAGCTATATATATTTACTTTTGCAATATAGCCTTCACGAGCAACTTCTTTGTTGATCGAGCTGAATCAAGGTGAAAGATTGTTTTATTGGAAAAACAAATCACCATGAGGGTCCAATGCAACCTACATAAATTCACAATACAAACAAATCAATAATTAGGAGTTAACATATAATAAGGGGAAACGATTGAATTTGACATGGTTAGACATACTCATCATAACATGGGGCGAATATGAACTTGTTTCCCGCACGCACTGATTCATTGATACTCTGTTCAACATAATACATCACGTCAAGGTGGTTGCCTAAGATTCTAGTAGTGGATATCTGCTTGGGGCATAACCACCCAACTTTACAAGGAGAATCAGTGTCACTTAAGTGCTCCTGTAGTGCTCTGCGTGCATGAACATTGAAAAATTAATGGAAATGAAGGATAATCACCACTAATTTGAATAACATAGATTAAATGGCATCGAAGTACCTCATGAATGTTTGAATGAGGGAAATGTTAAGCATTGAACCACATAGAAATTCCTTCACATCTTCTTTGTTAATCCATGCAACTGCATCCTCATCATAGTGGAAAATTGCCTTAGAAAGTGCAACTTCAATGGGATCGACCAAATGACTAACACGACTGTGTAGAAACATTAAATCCTTAAAGAGCGATTGAAGTACAATGTCTTCAACAAGTGGAGTAGGTTGCATGGGTGAACCTCTCGAAGAGTTCTTCTTTGACGCTTGTTCACTCTTGGACCGTTATTCACTCATCTTCTTTTTAGGTTGATCAATGCTTTCAGGCTTCTCCACCCTCTTTCTCTTTGAAGTTTGGCTTCTATTTGAAATTTGAAACTTCAATGAGTGAGTGATAAAAAATAAATAAATAAAAATAAATTAGGTGTAGCTGCCAAGGCCGCAGGAGCCCAGGCAGCAGCTGCCCAGGGCCTTACAGCCGAGGCAGCAGCTGCCCAGGATGCAGCTGCAGCCGCCCAGGCCGCAGCAGCCTAGACAGGTCCTGTCAAGGCTGCAGGCCGCAGCAGCCGAGGCAACGCCTGCCGAGACTGGAGCAGCCTAGGGCAGCTGCTGTCGAGGCCGCTGCAGCCTTGGCAACGGAGACGGGGGCCGGGGAGTTGTGACTGAGTGCTATTTTTCGGTTTTTTTAAGAGAACAAGATAGAGAGTCCAGATTGGTTATTTAACACAAAAAAAAAAAAAAAAATTACCTCGTTGGTCAACCTTACCCACGCATGTGGCCATTCCACAAAGCTACCTTATGCTTGCCAAAGTTTAGTTATCCTAACCTCGTCTATGGGCACCGGTAGTGGGATGTCTTCGAACCTCGCAATCATAGAATTGATCCCAACTGAGTAATGTTGTGGCCTAAGCGATCGAAAATGGACCATATCACCGGTCGTCACTTGTGCACTACCATACACCACCAATTGCAATTTTCCACTATTTGATAGCCCCGGGCCTAGAAGTGTACACTGGGAATTCACTTGTAAAAAAAGAAGTTATCAAAAGAGGTCTTTTCCTACACAATTGATAATATAACGAAATTCAATACGCTACAACCAAACAAATCACCCGTAAATCTGGAAATTCATGCGGTGTTGGATTATCAAGCTCCCTCGAGTCCGCATGTGTAGGAGTAGCAACCTGCAATAGTTCATCAATAATTCCACCTTAGATCTCACGTAACTCAATATTTCAAAACTAATAGATTTGAAACTACCTCATGTAGCACATCTTCTCCATGTATCTCATCTCCTCCATGTCTCTCATCTTCTCCTTGTCCTTGTAGGTGACTACATGAGTCGACCGGTGTAGTCGAGGGGAACGACAAGCTCGGTAAGTTCATATGTTTCGCCCAAGCATTGAATTCACCTATTATCTCATTGTGTACTTGTTCCTTAATTGATGCCACCTTGGCATCCAAGTCATTCGGTGAGTTAACACTTGCTCGAGATCGACCCGATTTTGTGTATTCTGGACCCATCACCTTTTCCCATCTTAGAAATGTCCCTCCCGAACCTACTACACGTCCTGGATGGTAGGGCTTTCCCAAAGCCAAGCTGAAAGGATCTTTCACTACACTTGGGACCAACTTGCCCTCCACAAGTTCTTTAGTGTACTCAAGCTGTAGCAAAAGGAAAAAGGATGTCAATAATACAGTTAAAGTTTTGAGAAGTGATAATTATGCAAAAGCTTCATAAAATTCAATAGTTCATAGGTAACTTACAAGTTTATCTGCCATATTTTTGGTTTCCGGACCCTTGATGACCCATTTTCCGGTTTCCTTATCAAACGTATGGAGAGAACAAATGAAATCGCCAGCACGACTCATCAAAGTAGTGATCGTGGAATTAGAGGGTTCTTTCGATGACCCTAGAAGAGAATTGGGGTATACTCCCTCTTGGATCCACGTTCCCCTCCATTCACCAAATGTCTTACCCCCCACATGATGGGTGTACTGCCTCTACAATGCATTTTTTGTATTTTGCTCTTGAAGTTCCTACATAAATACAAATGTTAGTATCATTACTTCAAAAAGAGTCAATATATATTATTCAATTGGCATCAGATTTACCTAAACTTACAATTTCTTTCTCTTGACTTTTTTGAATAACGAAAGATTCCCATTCATATTTTGACACGCTTTGCCATTTTTGCCACGGGAGTAGGTCTTCCTCAACAACTTCGTCATTTCCACCTTCATTATCCTTTCCCTTGCAAGCTTTCTTCTTCTTTGGTTTCTTCTTCTTATAAATCAATCCATTAGTGAAGGTGGTCTTGAAGCCTCTGAATCTTTCCGTTACTAGAGATTCAAACACCCTTCTCTTGTCGACATCATTAGGAATATTAAACAGCTTCTGCAAGCACAAATAAAAGCGATTATTAGTTTCTATTTACAAACAACCGTAAGTTGAAGGTATTTATAATTGTGTAAATGTGCCAACAAAACACTTACCCTTGTATCATCCCAAAAGGTTTGAATCAAGCCTGGAGGTACTTGCCGCCATTTAAGTGTAATGGGGATTTTACGAGCACACATGCCAACTTGGTTAGCATATTGTCGATGCCATTTATTTGCCCATAGATTGGCCTCTGTTGTCATACTCCAGGACCATGGGACCGGTAGGTTTCTTAAAACTTGTCGTCGGACCGCTACCCTTTCTCTTAGCTGGTGCCTTTACCCCCCCCTCCACCACCTGTGTTCTTTTGACCCTGTCCTTGGCTTTGAGTTTCAGGAGTCGGGTTCTCACCTACAATCTCACAAACTGTATTTTCAATAGGAGGCACACGTTCAGCTGAAATTTCAAATTCTTCAAGCCTACGCTCAAACTCATCTTGAGCCTGATCTTCTGGCTCACCCAAATCAACCTCCTTGTTCACATCATAAGGCTCGTCCTCGTCCTCATCCTCCATATCCTCTACACAATAGGTCATAATCGTCCTCCATGAGATATAAACACCTGTCATTACAAACATAAAACGTTATTAGTTTATAGTAAAGTAGAAGCTTATTTATGCCATTTTCGCCTACTTATGCTCCTATAACCTTGTATTTGCATGAAAATGAATACTCTTATGCAATTTCAAACTACAAACATGTTAAATATAATGAATATGAGTTGTTAGAATGATTAAATGTTAGTTTATATACAAAACAAAGGATTTGGGTAAACTAGAAGCTCATTTATGCAATTTTCACCTACTTATGCTCCTATAACCTTGTATTTGCATGAAAATGAATACTCTTAGGCAATTTCAAACTACAAACATATTAAATATAATGAATATGAGTCTTTAGAATGATTAAATGTTAGTTTATATACAAAACAAAGGATTTGGGTAAAGTAAAAGGTCATTTATGCCATTTTCGCCTACTTATGCTCCTATAACCTTGTATTTGCATGAAAATGAATACTCTTAGGCAATTTAAAACTATAAACATGTTAAATATAATTAATATGAGTTGTTAGAATGATTAAATGTTAGTTTATATACAAAATAAAGGATTTGGGTAAAGTAGAAGCTCATTTATGCCATTTTCGCCTACTTATGCTCCTACAACCTTGTATTTGCATGAACAAACATGTTAATTATACTAAATATACTCTTAAACCATTACTAACATTCAATTATAGTACCTCAATCTAAAATTCCTTCATCATGGTTTGATCGCATATAACCTGCTTGGTCGTCTATGTCATTTGGTACAATAGGTCTAGGAACAGTGAAAGGCGCAAAATCATCAAACGCATCATATTCTTCCTCATCCTCAACATCTCCAATGCCTAGGATTCTTCTTTTGTCGGCTAGCACAATAGACCATTTTGAATCGACTTGGTTAGTTACGTAGAACACTTGCTTAGCTTGAGATGCAAGGATGAATGGTTCTACACTATCATTCAAGTAGCCAAGATCTACAAGAGTAAAGTCATCATATTTGACGTTATGCCTGATATTATCAACCCACTTACACTTGAAAAGAGAAACCGTGAAGTTACAAAAATCAAGCTCCCATATTTCTTGTATTCGACCATAGTATGACAACTTTGCATCGACAGGTGATTTATCCTTAACACTTGCAAACTCCCTTGGCGATGCCACGAGCGTTGCACCACTGTTTTGGGTGGAGGAAGATTTCAAATCCCGACCCTTAGTCCAAAAAGTGTACCCCTCAAATGAGCGAACATCATCCCTATGACCATAAGTGTAGGGAATATTTCAAGCATCCCACACTTGAGCCCCAATGTGATCATACACTTAAGCATGGTGGCGTCCAAAGGGAAGGAAGCTAGAGCAAAAGAGTCGCCAACAAGTTTTAGGAACTTGTAAACCGTTCACAGGGTGAAGGTTACACCTTTTAACGATCCAGGAGATCGTTAATTCCAATAGGTCTAGAACCATGACTGGAAGTTCGGGGATGAAGGTACAAATCCAACCTAAAAGAGATTGAACCTGCCCTAATAATAGGCCTCTACTTTATTCTTCTCGTATTCATGTGCGCTTTCTGACTAACATGCAATCATTAGGTTAACCCTAAACCTGTTTATCTATGTTGGTTGAATATTAATGCACAAACAAATCTATTATTGGCGATCACTTGAATTATAATCATATTAGCCTAAACAAGATTATTAATTATCTTATTAAGCGTGATTACAAGTACAAATTCCCTTTAAACATGCATAAAAGGTGATCAAGCAATAACAATAAATAAATATAATATCAAGCAACATAATAATTACAAACATCATCATAATAATATGATAATAATCTCAATCTCAAAGCATAATAATATTAGCAAGATACTAGGTATGATACTAACAAGATTAATAACAAACCCTTGCATGTCACTAAACATTAAAGATCAAATCTTTAACATGATACTAACATGATATTAGAAAGAATAGGAAGCAACCTAAACATGATACTAGAAACATACATGATATTAGAAATTTTAGTTACTACCCCAAACATGATACTAGGAATCATAAAGACATCTTAACATGATACTAGGAATTAATAAAATAATCTAAGCATGATTTCTATATCAAAAGATCAATAAAGCAATTAAAGTACTTACTTCGATGCCTCGTACTTCGTTCTAATAACAAAATACACTCGTTAGTAACTTCAAGGAAAATAATAAATCAAAACAATTAAATTAAATAATTGAAATAGGGATTTGGGACCAAACCCTCAGAAATATCAAACCTTTCACGTCTAGGGCGAAGGCAACTTCGAACTTTGCTAGGTGTGTCTAGAACTAATGAGTGAGGAATTTTGTAAGAAAGGGAAGGTTTAGAAAGAGGAAGAGAGAGAAAGCTTTTAGCTGTAGAGAGAGATGATGGTTGTGAATTGTCAAAAAACGGGGAGACACGACCCCTATTTATAGAAAAAATAGCACGGAATCAAATCAAGTCCTATTCGGAATAAAATACCTCCTGTCGCCAATGACGGGAGTCAGCGCCAAACGACAAGCTCGTCGCCAGGCGACGAAGGTCAGCTCCAGGTGACGAAATTTAGCGCCAGGTGACGACTCTGTCGTCTCGTGCTAGTTTAAAAGTACCACACACTTTTTCACACGGAATCACCTTTCAAACCGGTTGCAGGTAATTCTGCGTCCAAGCAGATTTAAAATCAGATTTAATATATTTTATTCAAAATAAAACATCTTTTTAAAAATAATATAATTATCAATCCTAATCTTATTAGAATTAAAGAGAACCTCCTATATATTCCAGAAGATCAAAATCAATCCTAATTACTTTAGGAATAATAACTAATAGGCCCTCCTCTAGATCATTGGGCCACATTTAAAATCATTTGGCCTAATTTAATTTAATCCATAACATCCTCATAATTCATCGGAATTGGGCTTATAATATATCATTGGAAAGCTCTTTTCTAACCCAATCCAACTACACTATTATTGGACCCTTATCATGGACCAAACCAAATTGAACTGGCTATTTTTATATAAATAGAGTAAGAAAAGAAATATTTTTGAAAACAGAAAGAGAAATATTTTAATAAAAACATCCTCATCACTAGACTTTCCACACTTTCACCTCGTTCGATAATCAAATGACATGAAAGGTATTCATCACTGGGTTTGGTTTTGGGGAGACACATTTGGGTGTCTACAATAAGCAAGCCACCTTACTGTATCGGTGATATTACTATCATCAAATCGACCCATTACTCGATCACGAAACCAATTGACAAACCTCTTATTATACAATTGCATTAGTGCCCTTTCACCTTTCGATGGAAATTCATCACGCAAACTAGCCATGCGCTCGTTTAAATATGGGTGAACATCTGCAACATGGTGCAACACATAAAGGTGTGCTTGTAAGAACTGATCTCGGTCAGGTGACATTCGTTTCGACTCAATTGTGCCATGACCATCAAGTCTCCCTTCATGTCGAGAAGTAGGAAGACCAATATGTTTAGCAACAGCTATATAATCGGCCACACAGTTACCAATCTCCTCACCCACGGTCCCTTGTATCATACTTCCTTCCGGGTGAGCCTGGTTCCTTACTTTATTTTGCAATGTACCCATGTGTCTTTCAAAAAGATAGCACCACCTCATGAACATTGGACCGCACAACTTAATCTCACGCACCAAATGAAGAATCAGATGTACCATTATGTCAAAAAATGAGGGTAGGAAATTGTAGGGAATATTTGAAGCATTACCCCAAACTTGAACCCCACTGTGATCATACACTTAAGCATGGTGGCGTCCAAAGGGAAGGAAGGTAGAGCAAAAGAGTCGCCAACAAGTTTTAGGAACTTGTAACCGTTCACAGGGTGAAGGTTACACCCCTTAACGATCCAGGAGATCGTTAACTCCAATAGGTCTGGAACCATGACTGAAAGTTTGGGGATGAAGGTACAAATCCAACCAAAAAGAGATCGAACCTTTCCTAAAAAGGCCTCTACTTTATTCTTCTCGTATTCATGTGCGCTTTTTGTATGCCTCGTACCTCTTTCTAATAACAAAATACACACATTAGTAACTTCAAGGAAAATATAAAATCAAACAATTAAATTAAATAATTGAAATAGAGATTTGGGACCAAACCCTCAGAAATTATAACCTTTCACGTCTAAGGCGAAAGCAACTTCGAACTTGGCTAGGTGTGTCTAGAACTAATGTATGAGGAATTTTGTTTGAGGGGAGGTTTAGAAAAGAATAGAGAGAGAAGGAAGCTTCTAGCTTTTAGAGAGAGAAAGAGAGAGATGATAATTGTTAATTGTAGATGATTGAAAAAAGGGGAGATATGACCTCTATTTATAGGAAAAAAGAGAGTCGAAGAATAAGAAAAGAATCCGAATTCGAATCGAAATAAAACTCGTCGGTCAGCAGTTTTTGCGAATTTTGTTTTTATCATATCTTTTGATCCAGAAGTCCGAATAAGTCATATAATATGTCGTTGGAAAGCTCTTGAAGTCTAATTTCCAACCCAATTAGAATCAGATTAAAATATTTTGTACATTGAAAGATATGGCCAAAATAGTGGGACGGTGTCAGTTTTGGAAAGAGTTTCGTATTCCATTCATATCTTTTTCGTTATAGCTCGGAATTAATATTATAATATATCATTGGAAAGATAATTTCAAGATCTATCCAACCATATAATATTTGGATAAAAATTATGAGGCACGAAAATAATATCTGACTGTATTTGAACATCTTTAAATTCGAATAGAATTAGGACTTAAAAAAGGAAAGTTTTTATTCAATTTCAAATTCTATGATCTTATCTTTTCAAAAAGGATAATTAAGATCTTTTAGAAACTCGTAGAATCTTCTAATTAATCCTGATTAGTTTAGGAATAGGATTAAACCTTTGGACCCTCCACATGATCATTGGGTCGTAGGTAAAATCCGGTTTGGGCTCGATATAGTATTTTGGCCATAACTTCCTCATTATTCATCGAAATTGGGCTTATAATATATCGTTGGAAAGGTCTTTTCAAACCCCATCCAACTACACTATTATTGGACTCATATCATGGACCAAAATAAACTAGAATTCACGTTTTTCATAAATAGGGTAAGAAAAGAAATATTTTCAAAAACAGAAAGAAGAGATATTTTAATAAAAACATCCTCATCACTAGACTTTTCACACTTTCACCTTGTTTGACAATCAAATGAAATAAAAGGTATTCATCACTAGGTTTGGTTTTGGGGAGACACATTTGGGTGTCTACAGAAATACATCTCAAATTTGCACAAAGTCACAACCACTTCCTCTTGCAAAGCATCAAGTGTACAAGGATCAAGCACTTTGCTGCATATTGCATTGAAAAACGAACAAAGGCTTGTAATCGTTTCCCTCATGTGCTTCGATAAAATACCAAGTATTGCAATCGGTAGGAATACTTGCATCATAATGTGACAATCATGGGATTTCATACTTGTCAGCTTCAATTCTCCATTCAAGGATACAAATCTTTTCATGTTAGATGCGTACCTTGATGGAACCTTAATGCCGTACAGACATGCACAAAACATGCGTTGTTCTAACCTTGACAATGTGTGGCAAGCCGGAGGTAAACAAGTCTTTTCATCCTTGCCTTTATCCTCAATTTTCTTCTTTAACGCATCCGTGGCCTTTCCCTTTCCCTTTCCCTTGCTCTTTTCCTTCCCTTTTTTCGAAACATTTTCATTTTCCTTTCCCGGTTCCTTTCCCTTTCTAACCTTTTCCTGAGCCCAAAATTCTGGACGAATCCCCATCTCTTGCAAATCTAACCTTGCACCCTTTCCATCCTCTGTTTTGCCTTGAATATTCATCAGCGTTCCCAAAAGAGTATCACACACATTCTTCTTTATATGCATCACATCAAGACAGTGCCTAACGTCATCTTCTTTCCAGTACGGAAGCTTCTAAAAGATTGATTCTTTCTTAAAGAGAGCAGTTGAGACCGTGGCTTTTTCAGATTTTCCAAACACCGTTCATATACCCTTAACTCGAGCATAAATCTCATCATCAGTCAATGGTGTAGGCGCAATCTCCTCTTCCACTGTCCCATCAAAAGCCTTTTTCTGCCTACGGTACGGGTGATCACGCCTAAGGAACCTTCGAGTCCGCAAGTAGACATCTTTGCGAGAATTCTTAAGGTATATGCTTGATGTGTCATCAATACATATTGGGCACGCTTTTTTTCCTTTGACCTTGTACCCACACAATGCAAGTTACCATATGTAGGGAAGTCATTCATGGTTCACATAAGGGCTGCACGCAATGTGAATATCTCGTTCTTATGAGCATCAAAAACGGAAACCCCTTCGTCCCACATCTTTCTCAAATCCTCAATAAGTGGAGTAAGGTAAACATCTATGTTGTTTCCAGGTTTCCTAGGCCCCGTTATTAGCAGTGAAAGCATTACATACTTACGTTTCATGCACAACCAAGGAGGCAAATTATAGATCACTAAAAGTACCGGCCATGTGTTGTGTTGGGTACTAAGAGTGACAAATGGATTCATCCTGTCCGTGCATAACCCAATCCTTAAATTTCTGACTTCATCATCAAATTTCCCAAACTTCAAATCAATGTTCTTCCACTGCGGGGAGTCAGCTGGATGCTTCAACATTCTCTTTTTATTTCTTCCCTCTGCATGCCACCTAAAGTTTTTAGCGTCTTTTGGTATTGAGAATAGACGCTTAAACCTTGGAATAATGGAAAAATACCACAACACCTTAGCAAGAGGTCCCTCCATACCAGGATTGCAACTCATACGCTTGTAGCGCGACTGCTTGCATCGTGGACACTCCTCTAATTATTCATACTCGTTTCGATAAAGAATACAATCATTAGGACATGCATGTATCTTCTTATACTCCAAACCAAATGGACACATGAGCTTCTTTGCATAGTAGTAAGACTTAGGAATTTCATTCCCATCAGGCAACATCTAACTTAATGCGGTCAACAAAGAAGTAAAACTAATGTCCGTCCACCCATGCTTCGACTTAATGTTGAAAAGTGTTAGCACGGTTGATAGTTTGGAGTATTTTTTGCACCCAGGATACAAAGGCTTTTTGGAAGCCTCCAATAATAACTCAAACACGCCACCTTCAACACCATGCAACATCTCATCCACGTCTTCATCCTCGACCTCATCCACCTGATCATCCTCGGCTCCATCCTCACCATTATCAATAATATATTCATCATTCTTGTATTCCTCGTCCACATGAATCTCATTACTTCTATCATGCACATCATTCCGATCAAGATCCCCACTGTACTCTCCATCTTCACTGTGCCAAATCCAAACATGGTATTTAAGCCTAAACCCACGACAAAATACATGATCTCTAATGATTTCAACATTGTTGACCACCTTCACATTATTACAATCAACACAAGGACAATAAAGGCCTTTGTCACCCATTTTGCGTTAATAAGATAAAGCCCTCTCGCAAAACTCTTGAACCCCATTCCAAAATTCCAATGTATCACATCTACCATACATCCAACCACGATCCTTCTCTATTTAGTAAATTGTCTCTAAACATACATAGCAACATATTATGAATAATGTGTAATTGCTACATATTTTATGTAAATCAAATTCAAGTACACATTGTGAATATACCATTCATATAGTGAAAAAATGCATGTTTCCAAAGGGTCCTTATCACTCCAACCTAACCCATCCTTGAATGTCTACTCTTACTAGTGAATGTATGTCAACTTTCCAATTTTAAGGAAAATCCGGCAGCATTTCCCCCTAGTTCTCCAAGTACACGATGTAGATAATTACTTACCGATATATGTACCTAGAGAACATGGTGAGGAAATGGTAAGCCAAGATGTTCCTTAAAATCATAAAGAAGACATACATTCACCACCTAAATGAGAGTACACATTCAAGAACAGTCCCAACCGGGGACTATTCAAGACTTTCTCCTAATGAGAAAGCCTTGAACGGGTATCTAGGCATATGATGATGCAAGAATTATATATATTGTTGTATTTATTTGTAATTAAACAATACACAAGTTGTAATATCTTGAAAAAACTTTTATTAAATGGATAAATAGAAAGAAATATAGCTTAGTAAATTTTATAATTTATACCAATATAGCAAGTACAATGGATGTACACTTTTGAACTTCCCACTTGAGCTAAATATGTAGTCTTCAAGCTAAACTCGTGCTTCACATATGAATTTATAAAAAACAAAAATTAGGTTAAATATTATGTATGTATTATTTCTTTCTCATAACATGTCAATATTATCTAGTCTTAGGTGTCCAAGGCTTGAAATGACATCAAAAGAGCATTTTACTAATTTTTAGGATGCATTTTTATCCAAAATGGCCCAAATATGGCCTATATGACTTCTACTTTGCCCGTTTCCTACATTTCTTACTAAATGATCTATTTCTTTCTCATAACATGTCAATATAACCTAGTGATAGGAGTCTAAGGCTTAAAATGACATCAAAAGAGCATTTTACTAATTACTAAGTTTTAAGATGCATTTTATCAAAAATAGCCTAAATATGGCCTATATGACTTCTACTTTGCCCATTTCCTACATTTCTTATCAAATGATCTATTTATTTCTCATAACATGTCAATGTTACCTAATTTTAGATGTCTAAGGCTTGAAATCACATTAAACGAGCATTTTATTAAGTTTTAAGACGCATTTTACTCAAAATGGCCCAAATATGGCCTATATGACTTCTACTTTGCCCATTTCCTACATTTCTTATCAAATGAACTATTTATTTCTCATAACATGTCAATATTACCTAGTTTTAGGTGTATAAGGCTTGAAATCACATCAAAAGAGCATTTTATTAAGTTTGGAGTATATTTCATCTAAAATGACTCAAATAAGGCCTATATGACTTTTACTTTGCCCATTTTCTATATTTCTTATCAAATGAACTATTTTTTTCTCATAACATGTCAATGTTACCTAGTTTTAAGTGTCTAAGACTTGAAATCACATCAAAAGAGCATTTTACTGAGTTTTAAGACGCATTTTATCCAAAATGGCCCAAATATGGCCAATATGACTTCTACTTTGCCTATTTCCTACATTTCTTATCAAATGATTTATTTCTAAGTTAAAACGCATCATTCATCAAACTAACAATTGCTAAACTATTTATTCACTAATTTGTTCAAAATTACCCATTAAAACATACCAAAATTCAACTAAGTAACAAGGTCACTAATCTCTAATTATTCAAAATTACCCATTAAAACAACCTAAAATTACACATTAAAACATACCAAAATTCAACTAATTAAGTAACATGGTTACTAATCTCAAATTTATTCAAAATTACCCATTAAAAAAACCTAAAATTACCCATTAAAACATACCAAAATTCAACTAAATAACAAGGTTACTAGCTAATCTCTAATTTATTCAAAATTTCCCAATAAAACAACCAAAAATTCAGAAAAATTAGGGTAAAATTATATTCAAACCTTAACTTTAGTTTGCCTAACAATTATTCAAAATGCAAAAGAAAATAATATAAGTGCATATTTGAAAATAATTGTTCAAATTACCACCAAAAAAATTATTACTAACCCTAGGTGGAGGTGGAAAGGGAGGAGAGATGGAGGGCAGAGGACGGCGGTCAGTGGTGGAGGAGCCAAGGGCTACGCGCAGCGGCTAGGCACGGTGGCTGTGGAGAACGAACCTTGAGGAGTGGGCGAACCTTGGGGCTGTGTGGCCTGTGGTGAACCTCAGGGTGGTAGCTCTCAGGCCTGGACGCGGCTGTCCAGGTGGAGGACTGGTCGACGCGACTTTTTAGGTGGTGGAGGCGGTTGTTCAAGTGGCGCGCAACTTTAGAGGGGGCTGTTGGTGTTTTCGAACACCAAATGAGGAGAAGGGAAGAGAAAGTGAAAGAGAAAGAGAAAGAGAAAGAGAATGAAGTGGGAAGGTGATGGAGTTCTGGCGTTGCAAGTGGTCGGCGTTGCAGGTGGCGGCAGTGGTGGAGAGTTTTCGAAAGAGGAGGGAAAGACATTGAGGAGGGAATTCGTGAAATGAAAAAGGAAAGGGGAAAGAGAAGGAAGAATGAAGGTAAGTAAGGGCGGGTTTTTCTTTTTTTGAATTGCCACCCGTTTGGACCGGTGGCCTTTAAGACATATGGCACCGGTTTGGGTTGAACCGGTGCCAATTAGCTACAACCCAATCTCGCCCATTTTTATCCCCATCGGTTTTTAAAAACTGGTGGCCATTACTCGGTGCCAAATTGACTTTTTCTACTTGTGTAGAAATCATGACTCAAAATTTGCCGGGCCCCACCCTTTGGGCCCTCGGTGATCAATGAATTACATCATAACTCGGTATTGTAGGGGTTTGGGGAATTCCTCGGCGGTTGTGGCTCTAAAAATGTAGCTTTTCTTGAAAAAAACCCCAAATTATTTTTTTTGTCGGAGACGAGATTAAAAAGTCATGAAATGGAAAAAATAAAAATAAAGCTCAAGTTTCACAATTTGTTAGTTGTGAGTTGTGTTGGAGATGGTAGGAAGAGGAGTGGGGGGCTTTCATTGCTATGGAAAGATACTATTGATGTTACCCTAAAATCTTCCTCGCAAAATCACATTGACTCTTGGGTCAAAATTTCGAAGAAGGAGGGTTGGAGATTTATTGGAGCTTATGGTTACCCGAAAGAGGAAAATAAGTATAAGACGGGCATCTTATTAGAGAATCTGTGTGACAGTCGTGATACCCCATGGGTGTGCGGTGGGGATTTTAATTTGATGTTGATGTCGAGTGAAAAGCAAGGGGGTAATGATTTCCAGTTAGCTAAAGCGGATATTCTAACTAAGGGAAGCAGTTGCTATGTGTTAATTGGAGGATTTGGGGTTCACTGGTCATCCGTTCACATCGACGAATATTAGGGGCGGCGATCATAAATTACAAGAGCGACTGGACAGGTATCTTGCGAACAAGGAGTGGAGAGAGCTCTTCCCGGGCTCCTTTGTGTCTCACCTCTCAGAACGAAAATCAGACCATCTCCTTATATTGATATGCATTAATTAAGGTGTGGGAAAGCAGAAAGAGAAAAAAATAAAAAAATAAAAAATAAAAAATAAAAAGGGGTAAGCAATATAGATTTGAGGAAATGTAGCTAAGAGATGAAACTTGAGGAGATATTGTTGCTAATGCGTGGAGAGGTGCTGGAGATATTTTCTCTAAAATTGCTCACACATCCTTGAACTTGAGTGCTTGGAGTAGGAACAAATTTGGTGATTTTGTAAAAGAGATGAAAGAATGTAGGGCCCGAATGGAGAGTCTTATGGAGGAAAGCCAAACAGAGAGTATCATTGCTCAAATGCGGGCTTTGGATGATAGAATGGAAAAGTTGGAGAGTAAGGAGGAGTTGTATTGGAGGCAACATAGTATATAGGATTGGCTGAAATTTGGGGACAAGAATACAACCTTTTTTCATACAAAAGCTAGTTAGAGAAAATATCGAAATCACATTCGTGAGATCAAGGATGCTGCTGGTAACATTTATATGACGAGGATCAAATTTCTAGAGTAATGGTGCAATGATTTGTTTGCATCGAGTGGTCTGGTGGAGGCCAATAGTGTGGTTGACAAAGTGGACTCTACAATTTCGAGCGAGCAATTTAAAGATCTAGCTGCCCCTTTTACCGGAGATGAAGTTCATGAGGCGCTCTTCCAAATGCATCCCACAAAAGCTCCCAGCCCTAATGGTACGTCTGCTGTTTTCTTCCAAAAATTCTGGAATATTGTTGGTGCTAATGTGATCTCTAGCTCGTTGAATTTTCTTAATAACGGTGGTGATATAGGCTCTATTAATCAGGCACATATTGTTTTAATTCCGAAAAAAAAAATGTGAGTCTCTTGTTGATTATAGGCCTATTAGTCTGTGTAATGTGCTATATAAAATTGTTTTGAAAGTCCTAACAAACAGGCTAAAAAAATATTGTCGTACATTATTAGCGAGTCTCAGAGTGGTTTTGTTCCTGGAATATTGATCACAGACATTATTCTTGTTGCTTATGAATGCTTTCATTATCTTCAGAAGAAGAAATCAGAAAAGAAAGGCTACTTAAGTTAGAAGCTTGATATGAGTAAAGCTTATAACAGGGTGGAGTGGTTGTTCGTTTCTGGAAAAAATGATGATGAAATTTGAATTCCCGGAGTCGTTTGTGAATAATATTATGAAGTGTGTCTCGTCGGCTTCTTTTG
The DNA here is from genome assembly GCF_948465745.1 of Chenopodium album. Lineage (NCBI taxonomy): Eukaryota > Viridiplantae > Streptophyta > Magnoliopsida > Caryophyllales > Amaranthaceae > Chenopodium > Chenopodium album. The sequence goes on from NC_137850.1 coordinate 660,882, forward strand.
ATGTCCTTGTGATTGGACAACATTCCCGTGTTTTTAAGCCTAGTAGGGGGCTTCAGCAGGGTGATCCTATATCTCCGTTCCTTTTTATAATGTGTGCAGAAGGTTTTTTGGCCCTTCTCCGCGATGCAGAAAGGAAAAATGTTATTTATGGGGTGAAAATTGGTAGACATGTTAAGCCTATTTCTCATTTATTTTTTGTTGATGATAGTCTTCTTTTTGTGAGGGAAAATGAAGAAGAAACTAATAGAGATCTTGATATTTTTTCAACTTATGAGTTGGCGTCGAGTAAAAAATTAAATATGGAATGAAAACTCATCAGAAGTGTCCTTTAGCCAAAATATTGATCGTAAGAAGAAAAATATGCTTCAGATGAAGTTGTCTTTTAAGGATGTCGATGGACATGAAAAATATTTAGGACTTCCAACATACATTGGAGGTTCTTATAAGTAGGTTTTCCAGAGTATTCAAGATAGGGTGTGGAAAAAACTCAAACGTTAGAAGGAGCACTTTTTATCATGGAAGGGAAATTCTTATTAAATCTGTAGCCCAAGCAATCCCGATTTATGCTATACAATGCTTTTCTATCCCAGTAAGCATTCTTGATGAGGGGGAAGAAATTTCTTTTGGGGGCAAATAAAAAGGAGAAAAAGAAGATGTGTTGGGTGGCTTTGAAGAAGATGTACCGGGGAAAAAATCAAGGTGGGATGGGGTTCCGAAATATGCAACTGTTCAATAAATCTATATTGTCCAAGCAAGCATAGAGAATTTTATCCAATGAGAACTCTTTAATGTCTCGGGTTCTCAAAGGTAAATATTTTCCCTCCTCTACTTTTTTGATGCAAAGGTGGTTCGGGTATGAGTTTTACTTGGCGTTTGATAGGCCGTCGTTGAGCCTACCAAAGATAAAGTCCTATCTTGGTCTCACTAGCTAATAGCAAGGGTAAGAAAGGGTCGAACCCAAGAGAGGCGTTGAATCAACCACTGAGATACTACCGCATAAATAAGCTAAATGAAGTCGAGATTGGTTTGGTTTTATGTAACAAGTGCTAGTTCAAGTCAACTAAAGCTAGGGGGAGATTAACAATATTTAGAGAGTTCTAGGGCTTGGGATATACCACTCAATTTTGTCACAAATCACAATTAGCAAGTAGCAAACAATGGTAATTTGAGGGGATAATATAGGGAAAGTCATCTAAAGCACCCAACTACTCTCTCAAGTTAGAAGGATTACTCGAATTATGAATACAACCTACTCTCGTGGTTACAAAGCATAAAACAAGTATTAAAGCATAATCACGATGACAAAAACATTCCCTTGACTGGAAATTCCTATTCTCATGGAATTTCAAGTCAATTAAGCATAAGGGAGCTAACTCAAGTTCATCTCTCGATCCTTCGTTGAGAAAGCTTAGATAATAGTTCTAGCAATGGCCATATACAAGAACTAAGCAATTAAACCACTTACGCTCAACTAATTAACGCCCAACAATTACCAAATTAACACATGCAACAAGTAATTAGTGACTACATTGAGGGTTTTACCCAAACCCTAGAAAATTAGACTACTCACAATCCATGGAGATTAAAGCAATTAAGGATTTCAAGTAACTCATAAACAAGAATTAACTAAAGATTAAGCTAAATAACAATCTAAGCATCCAGGAATTAAGCAAGATAATTAACAATCAAAGCAATTAAAATGGAAGAGAAGAGTGAGAAAATGTTACTAGAAGCTTCAACTTGAATATCAATGGTGGAACTTGTCTTCTACAATGATTGAGAATGAAATTTCCAAGCTAATAATTATAATCTAACTAATGATTTGAGAATATTTGTGTTTCTACAATTGCAAACTAAGAGGAAGCACTAAAAACTTGGCTGCCGTACAAATGAGCTCCAAGAGTTATTTATAAAGACCCCCAAATAAAAAGGACAGAGAAAACAAGAGTCGGGCACGGCTACAGGTCAGCACAGACGTGCTGAGGTTGGCACGGACGTGCAGCTATACCTGCACGGACGTGCTGAGGTTGGCACGGGCGTGCACCTGGGAGGCAGAAGGTACTGTTTTAGTCAGGGCATCCTGCACGGACGTGCCAAATATGGCACGGACGTGCAGGCCTTGTTCAGTAGAATCAGTTTTGAAACTGATTTGGGCTGAGAAACCTGCACGGACGTGCGGGATCAGGCACGGACGTGCTGAATATCCTGCACGGACGTGCTGAGATCTGCACGGACGTGCAGGCCTTGAAAGCAGCAGGCAGTAGTTTCTGGTCGTGCTGGAACACTTCTGCACGGACGTGCCATACTTTGCACGTTCGTGCAGACTCTCTAAGGCCTTTATCTTCACTTTTCTTCGGTTTTGCTCCATGGTTTCGGCTTCTAACCTCGGTTTATCATCCAAATGCCTCAAATGTTCGTCTTTGAACCTAAAAACCCAACAAAAACACTAACAACCCGTGAAGCAAGGGATACACAAAAGTTGAACAAAAATAGAGTAAAAGTGAACCAAAATGCCAATATACCAAGTAAACAAGGTTCAAAATCACTCTAAAATCGTATCAAATAACAAGTTATCAAATCCCCCCAAGCTAAGCTTTTGCTAGTCCTTGAGCAAAACAAACATGTCAAATTGAGAAGGAAGATTACTTGCTAATGATCAAACCAAGAAAATATACTTAAAGAGAAAACACAAACACAAATCCGCATGGCAAGAACCATAAACACTTTTAGCACAAGTGAAAAGCAATTTAAACCCCTAAGTCGCCTAAGAGGACGAGTTTTTATCTCGTGAGGGTTTCCCTTGAGCTTAACCCACAACTTACACAAACCATGCCAAAATTATCATAACACATCATCATCATCAAGGTGATCAATACACACCAAAACCAATGTTTTTATTGCCCAAGTCAACTCATCCGGATATAAATCACAAGCGAGACAAGTGAGTGACTTTCAAGAATTACCGATAATACAAATGTGCACATGAGTTAGGGGTAGAGAGGAGAATTAAGCAAGGTTGCACTAGGATACTTCCTTATACCTTTTACTAGTTCATTAGAGCACGTCTAGATATTCCAAAGTTGCAAAAAGCCCTCTTTCGGTTATAAAATCTCAAAATGCAAGTCCACCTCCCAAAATGCACTCCCAAGCCCTTTCAACTACGCTCTAATTGGGAAATTTACACAAGAAACATCATAATAGATAGTGTGTGGGAGGCATCCACAAATTGACCTCTAGAGAAGAAAAAGTGAAAACTTTGAGAAATTTGGAGGAGCTTTTGTTCTCCTTTTCTTTTTCTATTTTTTTTTTTTAACATTCATTGCCCTCGCCTCTTTTAACTGTGAGCAGCTCTTTCTTTTATTCGATACATGTGGCTTATTATGCCACTTATTACACAAGATACAAATAGAACCAATTCCCTAATAGAGTTTCATTTAGGGGGAGGAGGGGGGGAACATCAAGGGCACAAGGGACCGCAATTCGATTCAAACATATCCTACTTTGGGCAAATTTGACAATATCCTATACTAGACGTGCAATTGAGCATTCATCGGTTTTCATTTCATATACTCTAATGCAATCAAGATTAATAAGCCTCTAAATGACCCCAACTCTTGCACACACCCTTCTAAAAGAACTTTTACTCATCACTTAAGAGTCAAGCAAGCAAATCATATAAGCATCGTCATTTGAGTCTCATCCAAGGGCCATTTTTCCATTTTTTTTTTTTTTTTACTAGAGGTTGCTAGAAAACAAGAATAGATAAAAAGTTAAGAAAACTAAGCTAATCATAAAAAAAAAAAAAAAAATTGAAGCACAACTATACATCTAAATAAATAAAGAGAGAAGAGAAGAGAAATATTCACAAATTAAGAGATTTGGATTTAGGGTGTTGGATTTCAAAGGGAGCAAATTTGGATATTTAGGGGTTTGGATGCTAGGGGAAGGAGCAAACAACATGCAAAGTTTATACCAACAAGAACATACAAGAACCAACATATGAACCAAAGAGAAAGACTCCCCCCAAGCTATCATAAACATTGTCCCCAATGTTAAAACAATTAAAGCACAAGAAGGGGAAGAAAGAGAACTAACTCATTGGCTCGGGCCTCCTTGGGAGCTTGAGCCCCCGGGGTACCAATGTCGGTAGACGTTCCGGAATTCACCCAATTTTGATCGAAGATCCTCAAAGCTTGTCCTCATATTGTCGTAGGAGGACCTCATGTCTTTGTGAGACTTTCTCATAGTCTCGAACTCGATGGACATGCGGTTGAACCCGACATTCATCATTTGCATTTGTTGCTCGAAGGAAAGGGGTGGGTTGCCCTCACCCATGTCTTGACCTTGGTAGCCTTCTTGGTACCCTTGTTGGTGCTCATATTGTTGTTGTTGTTGGAATTGTTGTTATTGTGGTTGTTCTTGCTCTTGCTCATGCTCTTCTTCATCATCACCGGGAATCCAAGGGTGGTCCCTCTCGAAGACCTAGTTGCTCTCGTCGTAGATGAAGGTCTGCTCCGGATCGGGGAGGTAGGCATAGGAGCGGCCACACACGTGCCACAAGTAAGGATGCGGCCCTTCCACGTCCGCAACCCATCTCATGGTCCTAAGCGACTGCATGTCTAGCTGCGTCGGCCCTGGGCAAACCTGCTCATCTGCAAAATCAAGGTTAAGAGCAGAAGCAATAATAGTGACCATGCCACCTATGGTGATGTTGCCGGACCCAGTGGCAACATCCTCTAGGTGATCGACAAACCAGGCCCCTACATCTAGGGCCGTACTACCCTCGCTTAAGTGCCATAGGAAGTGAAGCTCCCTATTGGACACTACACCCGAACTATCACCTCTAGCGAACGTCGTGTTCGCTATGGTGCGCTGTGACATCCTAAAGGCGGGGTGGATTATGGCCGTAGCTTTATCAGTCCTAGGGTTGTAGTCGAAAAGGCCGGTGATCTTCCTCCAAAACTCACCCGCACAATAGTTACGGGGGGGGCCTATCCTTTGGTCCTATGGTTCCGTTAATTGGCCACCCAAAAGCTTGGTTCACCCTCTTTATGTTCAAGTTGTGTTGGGTGTTCATGAGTTGGAAGGTAAGGCGGCGGGGGGATCTGTTGTTGTCTCGTTGCACTTGAAGGGTGGAGAGGAATTCAAGTGTCAACCTTTTGTAGGTCGGGGCGCTTAAATCTAGCCAATTTTCTAAGCCACAACCCTCGAAAAGCATCCTAACATCGTCCCCTACCCCTAAAGCCTCGGCAACAGTCTCGTCATAGAACTTTGTAGGTCGAACTCTCCTCCTACTTATTCTTATATAGTTGTTCAAAAATGTTGAGTCATTGAACACGATTCCCATAGTCTCCACTTATGGTGGATCAACGGGAGGAGGAGGAGAGGGGTTGCGGTACCTAGCATCCGTGTTTCTAGGTCGATTTCTTCTAGACATGGTCGGTCTTAATGCAATGCAATCAAACAAACCAAGACAAAATAATCACCTCGCAACCACACAAAGAGACTAAGTCCACAAGTCGACCAACCAAAGCTCAAACAAGGCCAATGAACACAACACAATCAAGTCAAGTTCTAAGTCTCCCACCTAAAACAAGCAAATCACCAAGCAACAAAGACCACTTCAATAATGCATCTAAAACAATTCTACATCGATTTCATGCAATATTATCAAAAAAACCAACACAACAATTCACCTAAACAAGCATGCTCTTCCTTCATGAAAATCAATTTTTCAACCTCACTTACAAAAAATCCAATTCTCAAAACACACCAAAATCCATTCAAACTCAATAATGCTTTTCAATTATCAACTATCAATCACTCACAACCAATTCAAACAAACTTTCTCAAGCAATTTCATGCAAAAATTCAAGGAATTAAACATGAAATTAGTGAAAGGGAGGAACGATTATACCGAGCTTATCGTGGGTGTAAAACCCGCAAATGAACCTTTCTAACCTTCCTTTTGCTTACTTGAACTTACTCCTTCAACCAATTGTCTTGAACTTTAACTCCAAAGAAAACCCCCAAATTGATTTTTCAAGGTTAGGGTTTGAGTATTTTGGGTGATTTTTGGGTTTGAATGTGAGAAAAGGAGTAGTAGATTGTGAAAATGTTGAAATGGAGTGAAGATTTTGGAGAAAATTGTTGAATTTGGGTGAGGATTTGGGTGAGAATGGAGAATTGAGTGGGTTTTGAAGGAGGAAGTAAGAGTTTTAAAGAGAGGAGGAGTGAGAATCGTGAGATAGAGAAATAAGAATGAGTGAAATTTTTTTTTTTCGTTATAACCTTGCTGCTGCCAGCCATTTTCGGGGCGGCACGGACGTGAAACAATTGGCACGGACGTGCAGCCTCAGACAGAAACGTGGGTAGGGTACTGATTTATTTGGCATGGACGTGCAATATGCGACACAGATGTGCGACGTTGCACGGACGTGCGTAATTTGGCACGGACATGCAGCCTCAGACAGAAACTTAGATAACATACTGACTTGTTCAGCACGGACGTGCTTAGCCACCTTGCACGGACGTGCTTAATTTGGCACGTCCGTGCCAATCTGGAGAAATTTATATCAAAATTTCTGATTGCTTCTGACTGCCTCTGCACGGACGTGCGATGCTCTGCACGTCCGTGCAGACCTGATGCTACACGATCCTTTCCCCTTTTTTTTTTTAATAATAGTAATAGTAAGGCATAATAATAATAAGATTATTATCATTACCATTATTATTATTATTATTATTATTATTATTATTATTATTATTATTATTATTATTATTATTATTATCTACTACTTCACTTCCACAAAAACCTTTTCTTACTTTTCTTTTCATCAACACCTACAAAAGACATTGAGAGAAAAGTTAGTAATAGTAAGAGTGATGGAAATTAAATAATAGTTTGTGAGAGAGAGAGAGAGTTGAGAAACTCGGGTTGCCTCCCGGAAGCGCTCTTTTAACGTCACTAGCTTGACGACATTGCGAGATCAATGAGAGTAGGGAACATCAAACTCATTAAGGTGAACAACCTTGGCTTCCTCATGCACAAAACCGTCAAAGTATGCCTTAAGCCTTTGGCCATTCACTTTGAACGGTTCACCATTGTTATTTGAGATTTCTATCGCTCCATATGGAAACACCTTCTTAACGGTGAAAGGTCCACTCCATCTTGACTTAAGCTTACCCGGAAACAACTTCAACCGGGAATTGAAAAGTAGGACCTTATCACCTTCCTTAAACTCCATTTTGCTAATATGCTTGTCATGCCAAGCCTTGGTCTTTTCTTTGTAAATCCTTGCACTCTCATATGCATCCATTCTTAATTCTTCCAAGGCGTGGAGGTCAAGCAACCTCTTCTCACCGGCGCTTTGAAGGTCGAAATTCAATGTTTTGATAGCCCAATGAGCCCGATGCTCAAGTTCTACCGGCAAGTGGCATGACTTCCCATAAACAAGCTTGTATGGTGTGGTGCCAATAGGAGTTTTGAACGCGGTGCGATAGGCCCATAGAGCATCATCAAGATTTGTAGACCAATCTTTTCTAGACCTATCCACCGTTTTCTCAAGGATCATTTTTACCTCCCGGTTTGAAATTTCAGCTTGACCACTTGTTTGGGGGTGGTAAGCTAATGACACCTTGTGCCTCACACCATATTTCTCAAGGAGAGCTTGAAAGGATCACTATGCAAAGTGTGAACCTCCATCACTAATCACAGCCCGGGGCACTCCAAATCTTGGAAAAATTACTCTTTTGAAGAGCTTGACCACAACATTAGCATCATTAGTAGGAGATGCAACCGCTTCCACCCACTTTGATACGTAATCGACGGCCACTAGAATGAACTTGTTCCCAAAAGAGCTCGGGAACGGCCCCATAAAATCGATGCCCCATACATCAAAAATATCAAGTTCAAGGATGTTGTTCAAAGGTGTTTCATTTCTTTTTGAAATATTACCGGTTCTTTGACACCGGTCACAAGCTTTCACCACACCCCACACATCTTTGAACATTGTTGGCCAAAAGAAACCGCATTGCAATATTTTCGCCAAGGTCTTGTTGGCACTCATATGTCCTCCATAAGGTGAGGAGTGACACATTGTGATAACATCTTCAATTTCATTATCCGGGATTCACCTTCTAAAAAGGCCATTAACACCTTGTTTGAAGAGCAAGGGGTCGTCCCAAAAGTATTGGCGAACATCATGAAGAAACTTCCTTTTTTATTGATAGTAGAAGTCGGGAGGGAGAATAGAGCAAGACAAGTAGTTTGCAATGTCCGCAACCATGGTGCTGGTCCTTAGAGAATAGCAAATAGTTGATCATCCGGGAATGAATCGTCGATTGGCAAGTTATCAAGATCACCTACAAGGATAGGCAACCGTGAAAGATGATCGGCCACCACATTTTTGGCACCCTTCTTGTCCCTAATCTCAATGTCATAGTCTTGTAAGAGCAAGACCCACCGTATCAATCTTGGCTTTGGTTCCTTCTTGGACAAGAGGTACTTCAAGGCCGCATGGTCGGTGAAGACTATGACTTTAGATTCCAACAAGTATGACCTAAACTTCTCAATTGCATGAACAATGGCTATAAACTCCTTTTCTGTGGTTGTGTAATTCCTTTGTGCATCATCCAAAGTTTTGCTAGTGTAGTAGATAGCATGGAGCTTCTTATCCTTCCTTTGTCCAAGAACGGACCCAATGGCAAAATCCAAAGCATCACACATAAGCTCAAAAGGAAGCTCCCAATTAGGGGGTTGAATGATAGGAGCCGAAATCAATGCCTCCTTCAACCTATCAAATGCTAGCAAACAATCATTAGTAAACACAAAAGGGGCATCCTTTACCAGCAATTGAGTGAGCGGCTTTGCGATTTTTGAAAAATCCTTTATGAACCGGCGGTAAAAACCCGCGTGTCCAAGAAAGCTCCTTATCCCCTTCACATTTGCAGGGGGTGGGAGGCGCTCAATGACCTCAATTTTGGCACGATCTAATTCAATGCCCCTACTAGAAATTACATGACCAAGAACAATTCCTTCTTCTACCATGAAATGACATTTTTCCCAATTCAAAACTAAGTTCACCTCTTGACATCTTTTCAATACTTTAATCAAATTTGAAAGGCAAATGTCAAAAGATGAACCAAAAACAGAAAAGTCATCCATGAATACTTAAATTGATGATTCAAGCATGTCGGAAAAAATAGACATCATACACCTTTGAAATGTGGAAGGTGCATTACAAAGTCCAAATGGCATCCTTCGATAAGCAAAGGTGCCAAAAGGGCATGTGAATGTAGTCTTCTCTTGATCCTCGGGTTGGATTGGGATTTGGAAGAATCCCGAGTATCCATCCAAGAAACAATAGTGACTATGTGATGCTAGTCTTTCCAATATTTGATCGATGAAGGGGAGTGGGAAGTGGTCTTTCCGGGTGGACTTATTCAATTTTCGATAATCAATACACATCCTCCACCCGGTGACCGACCTTGTAGAAATGGTCTCACCCTTATCATTCTTGATGATGGTCATGCCTCCTTTTTTAGGCGCAACTTGAACCGGGCTAACCCACTTACTATCGGAGATAGGGTAGATTATGCCCGCTTCAAGAAGTTTTAAAACTTCTTTTTTCACAACTTCCTTCATGTTTGGATTGAGCCTTTTTTGGTGCTCAATCGAGGAAGCATGATCATCATCAAGTAAAATCTTATGCATGCATATAGTAGGACTTATCCCCTTAATGTCATCAATTTTGTACCCAATGACACCTCTATACTCCCTTAAAACAACTAGGAGTTTCCCAAGAGAGGTATCATCAAGTTTAGCATTGACAATAACGGGATAATTCTCACTATCATCAAGAAAAGCATATTTAAGTAAAGGAGGAAGGGGTTTAAGTTCAACCTTGTGAGGAGGCGTAGTCCTCTCCTCTTTTACCTCCACATTAAGCACTTTCACTTTCTTTTTGTTGTGGACTAAAGGTTGGTTGAGCAAAAGATCATACCCCCTCGTTTTTTCACCTTCCTCAACTAAGCCTCCCGTTAGGATAGCTTGTAAAGGATCTCCTTCAAACAAATTTTCTTGGAACTTCTCTAAGTCCCTTTCCAATGTATCAACTCTATGAACTTCATCATACAATGGCTTTTTCAATGTTTGTGGGAATGAAAATGATATTTTCTCATCTCCCACATTCAAGGTCAATCTTCCTTGCTTTATATCAATCACAACACCCGCGGTGTTCAAAAACGGTCTTCCCAAGATTAGGGGCACCGTAGTATCTTCTTCCATTTCCATTACCACAAAATCACATGGCACAAATACTCTTCCAACTTGAACCGGTACATCTTCAAGAATTCCCAAAGGTAGCCTAACCGTGCGGTCGGCCAATTGTAAGGACATTCTTGTTGGCTTCAAGTCTCCCACTTTCAAACTCTTAGCAATAGAATAGGGCATCAAACTCACACTTGCCCCAAGATCACATAAAGCATCCATAGCCTCTAAGTCTCCAATCTTCACCGGTATTGCATAGCTACCGGGGTCACCAAGCTTTTGAGGGAGCTTGTTGGTTTTGTGGATGAGATTGGTTGTATTGGTTTTGAGGGGGGCCTTGATTTTGTTGTTTCCAACCCGTGTTTTGTTAGGGTTTCCAACCTTGATTGTAGGGTTGAGAGTATTGATCGTTTCTTTTCCCAATAGCCGCAGCTTGTTCTTGGTTAGTTGAGTTGCAATAGGAGGACAAGTGATCATTTCCTCCACTAGTTTCACAAGACATGACTTGTTGTGAAGAAGAGCTTGGAGATGTAAGGGTGGCTTGATCTAGCTTGTGAGCTAGCATGTCGAACTTTGATGCAATAAGGTCTATTGCACTAAGGTCGAGGATTCCGCCCTTCTTTGCTTGAGGTTGCCGTCTATCACCTCCGTATGCATAGTGCTTTGCCACTTCTTCAATCATCTTGTATGCATCATCTACCGATAGCTTTTTAAGGCTACCACCGGCCCCGTTATCAAGGTTGGCCCTTGAAGTAGGAGTAAGGCCATCATAAAAGCTTTGAACAATGATCCATGATGTGAAACCATGATGTGGGCATTTTCTAGTGCAGTCCTTGAAACGCTCCCAAGCTTCACTTAAGGTTTCATCAATCTCTTGGTTGAAATTGGTGATTTTCCTTCTTAGTTCGGCGGCCTTTTCGGGTGGACAATACTTTCCAAGGAAAGCTCTAGTGACTTCATCCCATGTGGTCAATGATCCCTCTTCTACCGTTCTCAACCAATGCTTTGCTTTGTCACGGAAGGAGAATTAAAACATGTGCATACGGATGAACTCTTCCATGATGTTGTTTTGCTTGATGGTTGTGCACAATTCGAGAAAGTTGTCCAAATGAGCAAAAGGACACTCATGAAAACTCCCACCAAATTGATCACCTTGTATCATACGGATGAGTTGAGGTGAAAGCTCAAAATTATTTGCATTCGTAGTAGGGAGACGTATGCCACTCTGAAGTGTGAAGGCATTGGGGTGGTCATAATCTCGTAACAATGGTGGAGGAGGATTGTTATCACCCATGTTATCTTCTTCGTTGGTTGCAAAGATTTCCTCCGGATCGGAATCCGAATATACAATAGAGAACTCGGGTGTGCCTTGCAAAAGCCTCCTCACGTTTCTCAAAGTCCTATTTAACTCTGGATCAACGGGAATAAGCGGTGATTGCTTACTCTTCCGTGTCATGCAAGGTCAAACAAAGCTAAGAAAAACGTTAGCAATGACTATCACAAGTTGAAAACACAAATATACAAAAATAAATAAGAAAAATTATGATACAAATATACACACTTAGACTCATTCAACAATAATACATTCAATGTGACTTTGCCTCCCCGGCAACTGCGCCAAAATTTGATAGGCCGTCGTTGAGCCTACCAAAGATAAAGTCCTATCTTGGTCTCACTAGCTAATAGCAAGGGTAAGAAAGGGTCGAACCCAAGAGAGGCGTTGAATCAACCACCGAGATACTACCGCATAAATAAGCTAAATGAAGTCGAGATTGGTTTGGTTTTATGTAACAAGTGCTAGTTCAAGTCAACTAAAGCTAGGGAGAGATTAACAATATTTAGAGAGTTCTAGGGCTTGGGATATACCACTCAATTTCGTCACAAATCACAATTAGCAAGTAGCAAACAATGGAAATTTGAGGGGATAATATAGGGGAAGTCATCTAAAGCACCCAACTACTCTCTCAAGCTAGAGGGATTACTCGAATTATGAATACAACCTACTCTCGTGGTTACAAAGCATAAAACAAGTATTAAAGCATAATCACGATGACAAAAACATTCCCTTGACTGGAAATTCCTATTCTCATGGCATTTCAAGTCAATTAAGCATAAGGGAGCTAACTCAAGTTCATCTCTCGATCCTTCGTTGAGAAAGCTTAGATAATAGTTCTAGCAATGGCCATATACAAGAACTAAGCAATTAAACCACTTAAGCTCAACTAATTAACGCCCAACAATTACCAAATTAACACATGCAACAAGTAATTAGTGACTATATTGAGGGTTTTACCCAAACCCTAGAAAATTAGACTACTCATAATCCATGGAGATTAAAGCAATTAAGGATTTCAAGTAACTCAAGAACAAGAATTAACTAAAGATTAAGCTAAATAACAATCTAAGCATACAGGAATTTAGCAAGATAATTAACAATCAAAGCAATTAAAATGGAAGAGAAGAGTGAGAAAATGTTACTAGAAGCTTCAACTTGAATATCAATGGTGGAACTTATCTTCTACAATGATTGAGAATGAAATTTCCAAGCTAATAATTATAATCTAACTAATGATTTGAGAATATTTGTGTTTCTACAATTGCAAACTAAGAGGAAGCACTAAAAACTTGGATGCCGTACAAATGAGCTCCCAGGGTTATTTATAAAGACCCCCAAATAAAAAGGACGGAGAAAACAAGAGTCGGGCACGGCTACAGGTCAGCACGGACGTGCTGAGGTTGGCACCGACGTGCAGCTATACTTGCACGGACGTGTTGAGGTTGGCACGGCCGTGCACCTGGGAGGCAGAAGGTACTGTTTTAGTCAGGGCATCCTGCACGGACGTGCCAAATATGGCACGGACGTGCAGGCCTTGTTCAGTAGAATCAGTTTTGAAACTGATTTGGGCTGAGAAACCTGCACGGACGTGCGGGATCAGGCACGGACGTGCTGAATATCCTGCACGGACGTGCTGAGATCTGCACGGACGTGCAAGCCTTGAAAGCAGCAGGCAGTAGTTTCTGGTCGTGCTAGAACACTTCTGCACGGATGTGCCATACTTTGCACGTCCGTGCAGACTCACTAAGGCCTTTATCTTCACTTTGCTTCGGTTTTGCTCCATTGTTTCGGCTTCTAACCTCGGTTTATCATCTTAATGCCTCAAATGGTCGTCTTTGAACCTAAAAACCCAACAAAAACACTAACAACTCGTGAAGCAAGGGATACACAAAATTTGAACAAAAATAGAGTAAAAGTGAACCAAAATGCCAATATACCAAGTAAACAAGGTTCGAAATCACTCTAAAATCGTATCAAATAACAAGTTATCAACGTTCTATCTTAAGTGTGAGGAATGTTATTGAAAAAGGTGCGAGAAAGGTTATTAATGGGGGTAGTAGTATCAATATTTGGGATGAACCATGGGTGCTCAACTCACAAATTTTTGTGTTCTTTCAGCCAAGGGTAACGGGGAAAACTTTCCAACATATGTGAATGAATTATGGGATGATAGAAGCTGGAATTTGAGCATTTTGCGGTAGCTTTTTACTGATAGGAAAGTCAGTGACATTTGCAGCACTCCAATTCCAATGTTCGATACTCCGGATGAGTGGTGTTGGCACTACTCGAAGGATGGCTTATATAGTGTTAAGAGTGCGTATAATATATTAATTGAAGAGGAAGAATTGAGCAGAGCATCTTCATCTAATGTTCCTCCTTCTTTCAATTAGAAGATCATTTGGAAAGAAAATGTCCCTCAAAAGATTAAGTTCTTTGCTTGGAGGTGCATCAAAAATGCCATTCATGTGCGTATGAGGCTGACTGCGCGAGGTATGGAGATTGATCACATATGCTCGATGTGTGGGGAAGCGGAAAAAACCACTATGCACATGCTACTACTCTGTCCTAAAGTAGCTTCAATTTGGAAACACTCAGTTTTAAGGTTAGACACAATTGGTGAAGAAGGTGGCTGCTTTCGTACATAGTTGGTGTGCTAGCAAGAGTGAAATATTTAAAGAGCCAAAAATGATGGGATATTTTTTGGAGTCTTGTGTAGGATGTGTGGCTGCAGAGAAATGCTTGGGTTTTTAAGAAGAAATTGAAGCCTGAGTATGATGTAATTCACAAGGTTGTGAGGCTTGTTGGTCAGTACGAAGAGGCGACGAAGATGGCCTCCCCTGGAATGTCGAGTTAGAGCTTGGGTTCGGTGTGGAAGGCACCTCCTGTTGGGGGTGTATAAACTGAATTCTGATGCAAATTTAAGCATACAACAACAGCTTGGTGTGGGAGGTGTGTTTCAAGATGCTGAAGGGTTGGTAGTTGTGGCCTACTGCTCGAATTTTAGGGGCAGCTTTGAGGTAGATTTGGGTGAAGCTATTGCAATGCGGCAAAATGCCTTTGTGATTGCTTTAGAAGATTTGTTCTTGAAACTGATAATATCAAGTTGTTCCACCACATGAAGAAGGGTATCACGCTTCCGAAAGCCTTTGGAAATGTGATAAGGGACATTCTTAGGCTATCTAATCAATGTATTTCTTGGTCTTTCTCGTTTGTGTGAAAAGAATGGGTAATAGTGTTGCCCATAGCTTAGCTAAGTTAAGTAGTTCTTTTAGTGAGTTTCGAGTTTGGTTAGAGGATTATCCCCCAGAAATTCATGGGGTGATTTGTAATGATCTCGAACTTTTGCTGAGTTAATAAATGGCTAAGCTCTGTTTTGTGTCAAAAAAAAAAAAAAAAAAAAAAATGACCACCGCGTACCCTAACCCCTAAATCTCCGACAATGTTATGGTGATTCGAGGGTGGGATTTGGGTCAGGGGTGATTTCGGAGGTGGGGTTGTTTTTGGTATTGGGGGTTCTGGCCGACCGTTTTTGGGGGTTTAGGGTGGCGGCCGACTAGTTTTTGGTGGGGTTAGGGTAAGGGTTAGGGTTTCACGGTGGGTGGTGGATTTATATTCTTTTTTTCAACCAATTACAGAATGACATGTGGCATCTTATTAACCTATTAAAACCGGTTACCAATAGGTTAGGGACCAATAGAAGAAAATCTCCTATAAAGGTGGGATTATTAAATAATAATTTAAAGGCGAGATTACGAAACGAACTTGGGTTAATTGGAAAATGAATAAGAATTCATACCATCTTTGCTATCTAATAATGTTGTTTATTTATTCTTCTTCAATATAGTTAATGTAAATCATGAGAGTGTATTTATTTGTAATTTTATAGTTGCTATATATATTTGTTAAGTATTACGGAGTATTCTGTACTATATATTAACTAGAACACAAAATGATTTCTTAGATTAAATCTAAACTAAATAGATGTACATACTTAAGATTATTATGTACATTAAAAAATAAAAATAAAAATGAAATTCATCAACAAAAAAATATAACACATAAAAATTGAAAACTATAATATAATAGTATTTAAAATATCGATCCGGGACATTATTCGGGTTAAACAGTAGTTTTCCTTATTTATTATAAAAAGTGCTACTCCGTATTAAATAAAGAATTTCAACAGCGCATAAATTAGTGCTATAACAAGTATAGTGCTTCATCTATTCAAAAAAAATATAGTGCTTCATAAGCGTTGCGTTTAGGGAAAAAAGTGCTACTGTATGTCTGTATTAATTGAGTAATGTGGTGTAATGCTATCAGAGTGGATTAATCCTACAATGTACCAGGTGGATTATTTTAAGGCGGTGACGATTGTAGTTCAACGGTGGAATTATTATTTTTATTATTATTGTGATCAGGTTGTTGTTTCTTCATGGTTTTAGGAGTGAAGAGAAGCAGTATGTGCTAGACTGCAAGTAGCGTCAAATAACATTATTGAACTCATCGATCTCAATGCTTCTTTTTAGGTTTTCTTATAAAACTTGGGTAGCTTTTTATAGAATTTGATAACAAAACGTAAAAATAAAAATAAAAAATAAAAAATAAAATAAAATAAAAAATTGAATAAAATAGAAAACAATAATATGCTATATAGTGCTATATTACTATGAACAAAGAGAACCACTATATAATACTTCGTATATGTTAGTCATTACTAGGGGGGACCACATGCCAATTGATGACATAGCTAAATTCTGCCGTGAAAACCTTCTTATATATCCCTTTATTGCTTCAAATTAATTATTGTGGTTTAGCTTTTGTCAAAATGATAAAATAAAATAAAATAAAAACTTAGGGATGAGCAAACCAGGTACTACGCCGAAATTTAATGAACTGGACCCGAAATTGGTTAGGACGGGCGTTAAAATTTGGAATCGCTTCAACCAGGTCATAAAACTTAAGAATTGAAATTGGAACCGCCAAGTAACGCTTCTGATTTCGGGTACCGGTTATATTTATAAATGTTAGAATTAATTAATACAAATTATAGTACTTATTCATTTTATTTTAGTGATAAAACCTATATTTTTGTATCCATTAAACTATTTTATTTATTTAAGGCTTTAATAATACTTGGTATATTTTATGTTTTAAAAAAAAAAAATTTGGTATATTTTTTTTTTATATTTTGCTAATTAGATACTTTCAACAAATATAATTTTTACGATAGATTAAGTGTAATATATGTCGAGTAACAGGGTACCCAAATTAGTTCCATTTCCAAAAATTTGAGAATTGGAATTGAAATTGAAATCGGTTGTAACTGGCCGCTTAATTTAATATGCAAGTAATCAAATTGGGTCCAATCTGGGTTTTCGAAACTTTTGCTCATGTCTAGTCGTCGATGTCGTAACACGACACTATATGCTTCTTTAGGTTTTCTTATGAAACATAGATAGCTTGATATATTCTGAGTTTCCAAAAATTTTGCTCACCCCTCCCTAGTCGTCAATGTCGTAACGCGACACTATATGCTTCTTTAGGTTTTCTTATGAAACATGGATAGCTTGATATAGACTTTGATAAACAAAAAAAAAAAAAAAAAAAAAAAAAAAAAAAAAAAAGCATAACTTGACACTATATGGATTTTTAGGTTTTCTTATAAAATTGGATATCATGATATAGAATTTGATAAGAAAAGTAGAAAACCAAAAAACAATAATAACACAGCCGTAGAAGGGGGTGTGCACTCTTGCACAGGGCACCTAATTTTTTTTTTTTTTTTCTAAAGCGGGGCACCTAATTTTTAAAGGGCATAAATTTTTAATTTTACTTTTTGTTTACTTTTTTTTTTCTTTTTACTATATATATATGAAATAGATTTATTCTACAGAAATAATCTTAGAAGTTAATTAAGGCTTAGCTATTCTCCAAGGTCCATGCACATTTTCATCTCCCTTAATCAAGCTTCCATATTAATTCCTTCAACATTTCATATTCTTCCAACAATTCTAATTAATACTCCGTATTTTCAAGATTACCAAATTTAAAAAACAAACTTGAAAGAAATGTCTATTCTCCCATTAAATATACATATTATATTTAAAAAAAAAAAAAAGGAATAAAATAAAAACTCATTGTCATATACTCGAATTGCTTTGTGAATTGCTAATTTTAGTGATTTCGATCATTTCGTGGCCAGTGCTTGCTTTGCTCATCCTTTGTTCGATTTATGGTAAGATAATTTTCTTGTTTAAAATCAGCAATGTCAACTAGTTTCTTCATTTTTTTTACTGTTCTAAATAAACTAATACATAAGTTTTTAAATTTCATGAAAAAAATAGTAAATGTGTATTTATTTGTGTGTGTTTAAAGGTTAAACTTGTTAGTGATGTGCCTATTGTAAATAATAATGTTAATGATACTAATAATGTTAATGTTGGTGTTATTGGTGATGTATTAATGTGCCTATTGCAAATAATGTGTATTACCTAATTGTAAGTAATAGATTATTGATTAAATTTTTTTTATAATTTTTAAATAATTAATGGCCTATTTTTATTTTAGAATAGGGCCCCCGATAAAATCACCACCTAGTTGTTTATATGATGTATACTAGTTTAGTACCTTTATTAAATTTTGAGATAAATTTTTAATCTATATGTCAAATTTCAAAATGTATCTCTAATACAAAATTAGTTAGGAATTGATGTACTTTTGTGACGACTTAAACATGTAGTAGGCATGTAAATGACTAATAATAATATTGGTATTTTTTTTTAGAGTTATAATCTAATTTTTTTTTGAATAAAATTATAATTCAATTATATATATGAAATATTGGTATTTATCGAAAATAAAACTCTCAACTAACCATTTTATCTTTAGATTTTATCCATATAGAATTGTAAACTAACTATTTTATCTTATGAAGTCTATTTAAATCTATCCTACGTGGTGTGACACTTGGCGAAAAGTTAAAACTCCAAGTGTTGATGCCTCGTGACCTGACTAAAAGTTTAGTTTTATATATTAGTTACTAGTTTTGTGCCCGTGCGATGCCCGGGTTATATATTGAATTTTCAGATAAAATTTTAATCTATATATCAAATTTTAAAATATATCATTGATACAAAATTAGTTAGGAATTGATGTGATTTTGTGACGATTTGCTATCTAGTAAGCATGTAATGGCTAATAATAATGTTGGTGGAAATGTTCGATTTAATACATTAAAAAAATATAAAAAATTAGCAAAAAATAAATTAAATAAAATAAATGTTCAAAACTCATTGGGTTGTAAGAACCCAATACTTTGGGCAATGGTTGAACATTTCTTGACTCATAACCTGAAGTGACTCAATCCGAGATGACTCATGACCCGACTCTAATTGACAGGTCTACATAGTAATAAAATTCTATTAGATTGTGAAGTATATTATTTTAATCGATTAGTATTTATTATAAATGGATGTTTTACGCTTTGAACTACTTCCTTCGCTCCAAAAAAATATTATGATATAAAAAATAAATTTATATGATAAATTTTGAAAATTATAATCTAATAATTTTTTGAATAAAATTATAATTCAATTTGTATATCTAAAATATTGATATTTTATCGAAAATAAAATTCTAAACTAACAATTTTATTCTAAATTGCTATCCAAATTTGATTGAAAATAGAATTATAAACTAACTTTTTTATCCTACAAATTGAATTCTATATAACTCTATCCTACGTGGCGCGACACTTGGCGAAAAGTTGAAACTCGCTGTCTCGTCGCCTGGCTAAAAGTTTAGCTTTATATATTAGTTATATGATATGATATCGTAGATTTCAAGTCTTACAGATGCCGCCCCCCAAAAAAAAAAAAACTTTACAAAGGTATTAAAGCCATAATAAATTATCTCCCAGAAATAACTAATATTGTAAATTGATGAATATGAAGATGGCTATGGGGGCAGCAAATTGTTTACGGTGGTGCATGATGTTGGTGATGGTTTTGTCAGCAAAGGGCATGCAACAAGAAGTAGATCAAAATGAATGCATGCAACTATCAAAGAATTATAGCACCCTATCATTTGACCTGCGTACAGGTATGAATTGCTACTCAAAACTTTTGACGAGACTACGAAATCAAGTTGCGGCTCCTACCATAGTTTGTGGCCTCAAATCGACTAGAGCTATCTCGTTGAAAGGTCAGGAGTATGTGTTATAAAACCTAAAGTTTAGTAACACTGAATGGATAACTCTAGCCATAGATGTCGAAAACTTATACATTTATGCTTATGAAGACAATGTTATACACGATGATGGAAAGTATAGGGTTAGTTTCTTTAGCGGTGTTCCTGAAGAGGCCATAAACAGCCTTTTCCCTGGAGCAACAAAAAGAGTCATCAAATTTGATGAGGGCTATACGTCTCTTGAGAGATTTGCGACTGTAACTAGACTAGAATTGGCTTTAGGAATCCGAAACTTGGAGGGCGCCATCAAATCTGTCTACCGTAAAAAAGAAACTGAACTTGATAAAAAAAACTGAGGCAAAATTTTTACTCGTAGTTATCCAAATGATTTCAGAGGCAACCCGTTTTAGGTTTATTGAGCAAGCTATTATGGCAGGGGATGAAATGATAGACTTCCAAAATGATTGGAAAGTTATATCAAAAAAAAATTATGAAGCTGAGGGAAGTAAACCAAAATGCGAAGAGTTTTCTCCACCCCTTCAAGTTGGTAAAGCGTTCTACGACAATGTTAATGACATAAAAGATGATTTGGGAATCATCTAGCATCAGTAAAATCAAAAAGAATTATTTCCCATGGTCTTTATACTATTATATACTCCGTATGTCATCTTGTATGGTCAAATGTACTCTTTTCCTCTAATTGGTTTAAGAGTGTTGTTTTGTGCATACAGCTATACAAGTTATATTGTCACAATAATGAATAAGGAGTACCTTTTTGTAATGTTTCTATAGTCTTCATTCTTAATTATTGTGCACTTAAAAATACATAGTCTCGGGAAAATAGGGAAAAAAAAAATGTTAAGCTTCAACATAGAATTCTTACATATAAAAGCATGAAAAACACAAATTTATTTATATTAATCTCATAAAATTTAAAATTACAACGAATGATTTCTTTTCTGATAATATAAGTTCCAACAGAGCAAGAAATTTGCCATTATCCAATGCCTGGAACCAATTGATAATGATCCGTGGCTCATTGATATAACAGAGTGGTTATGCAAGCTTATACCAGTAACTGATACTATGGATTTTCAATTTGATGGATCTCGATTTTACAATTTGTATATGTTATTAGATTAGTTTTCATCAAAATACTTCAACCTATACCCTCGAGTATATTTTTACATGTAACTACGTCCTCAGTCTAACATGTGAACCATCAAAGAGAGATTGAAGAGTCAAGATACCACTCTGCAATTGGTGAACACTCTGTTTTGCATGCTGCTTGCCGGCAGCAAAGACTCTAGTACCATTCTTTACCTGTCACGCAGGACAAAAACTAGAACTTGTACATTGACTACATTCATGTATCCACTAAGAGTTTATTTGTTGATGTTTGGTTACAAATTGAATGTAAATCAGGCAGGTTGTAAGCTAATAAGATTATTCATTAATGCCTAATGTATGCACTAATGTGTCACTCAATAGTGAGTTAGTGACCTATATTGCAGTTCAATACTTTACTGAAAAGGGCAGTAAACTATCTGAAACAGGCAATTAACCTTCCCTTTTTCAAATAGCAAGACAGAAAGCACACAAAGCAGTTTTGCATTCTCTTATATTACTACGAAAGAAAATCCAAATGCCAATAGCATAGTACAGCATACCTGCATACTAACTACTAAGTACTTAACTAACAATAGCAAACTTAATTAATAGCAAAAGCATCCATAAGCACATACGAGATTACATTAGGGGGAGCACATCAATCCCAAATTTGCTCAACATTGAAAGGAATAAAACTAGCAAGGTTGTGCACCACCTCGTTTCCTAATCGCCTCACATGACTGCATTGCAAACTTCTATACCATGGCATACAAAGTACTTAACTAGCTAAAACCTTTTAATACCAATTCGCAAAAGAGAATAAAAGTGTAGCTTTCTTTGCAGCTCATCCTTTACTGTCACCACAACACTCGAAACATTTTGGCCATTTTCATAAAACTATACACACACAACTTTGGTATTCCAATAACCAGTTTGAGCGAAAGACTATATGATTAGGCTTCAGCCTAGTCAAGTTCTGCTTCAGCATCCTCACACAGCAGCCCTGAATTCATATTATCTTCAAATGAAACCAGGCTTTCCATGTACGCAAAAACTCCTTGACATGCCATACTATACTTAAAGCCAAGTTCCTTTAGTTCTTGTGTATTAGGATCAATCAGAACTAGTTCAGAACCCTTATTTTCTAACAGGATACAATTATCCTTCCAATGACCAATTGGATTCCAAATATTTGGGAGAGGTCCCAATGTTAATTTCTTGGTCCAAGATCCTTCTTTCAATGTCCATATATCAAGGACTTTTTCAGTCTGGTGGAGAGACAAAAGAGCAAGAGAATCATCATATACTGCAAGACACTTAGAACTTGGCTCTGTATAGTCTGGAACACCCGACTCTTTAAATGAATTTGTAGCCATGTCAAAAGAAATGATCGCATGAGGGTTACAATCGTTGTCTAATCCAATCCAATAACAACAGCCATTCACATAGACATAACACTTATTTGTCTCCAAGAAATAAAATCAAGCAAGATATCCACAATATGTCCACGAATTGGTCCGTACTGAGTAGACAAGGACCGATAGAGGATGCCTGTCACTTTCTTCTTCATCATCAGAGGTAGGCCAATAAGCTCTAATAACAACCACCTTACAATCACCAGTAAAGAGGATCTAACCCAAAACCATAACCATCATCATAACCTTTCTTCCTGCAAAAAGAGATTTGGGACCCAAGACCATCTGTGCAACTGATTTCAGGTAGCGATTTAAGCATATTGATAGCCGGATTCCACAAAGCACGACGACTATAATTGTAGCAGAACACATAATATAATCCATCACAAGGACCACAAATTAGTGAGTTATTGATCGTGCTGCTGATATTGAACGGCTGATAGCCTAAAACTCGAGGACATTCACCAACCAATAACTCATAAAATTGAATTTCAGCATTGGAAAGACGATAATAAGCAAGGAGACAACCACGCCAACTATCATTGTCCTTGTTATTATAATAGTTATTGAGATGTTTGGATACGAAATTCGGACTCGAAATAATAGCATACCATGATTTGCAAACACTCTTAAACTGCAATAGATCTTTCACAGGTAGCCGTGACAATATCTCAATAATCAGAGCTTCGGGCAAATGATCTATCTTATCAATTACAATCAATCTCGACCTCTCTTTTTCATCATTGATTCTGAAAAATTACCCCCCAAAAATATATTAAGCAAATTTTGAAAACAACCATCAAGAATTAAATTAAAAGGAAGAGAAATATACCCCAAGAAAATTAAATCAGCAAATTTTTTTTAAAAAAAAAAAAAAAAAAACCATCAAAAATTAAATTAAAAGATTTGACCTTTGTTTCAAGGATTGATAAAAAGGACTGTTCAGATTTGGTCTAGGGTAACTGCAAACATAACGTTGCAGAGAGAGCCATTGCAGCCTGCGACCGAAACAAGAAAATACCAATTCAATTACGATATAAAGTAAAACTTAATTAAGTTAATTTCTGAAAATGATAAAATGATATAATGAAGTGAAAAAAATAAATTCCTAAACCCTGAAGTTCTCAATTGTTCTTGTTTGGTCCTCAGAAATTAGAAATGAGTCAATTGAGATGATTTGAAATTAGTGTAGGAAATTGGGAGTTATCTCTATTATATAAGTGAGGGAATGTAAAATGACCACAATACCCCTTTTCTTTTAATTTCAATAAAAAGGAAAGATTAATCAATACTAGCTAATAAAAAGGAAAGATTAATCAATAGCTAATAAAAAGGAAAGATTAATCAATAAGCAATTATAAAGGACATATATTAATCAATCAACAAATAAAAAGGAAATAGTAATGCATTAGAAAATAAAAAGGAAAGATAAATCAATCAAAACAATAGAAGGAAGGAACTAACAGTCCACCTTCTATTGTAGAGAGAGAAAGTAGTGTAGAGAGAGACAGCTGAGAGAAGTTGGAGCTAGCTATTTAGTGCACTTGAATGATAGGGGTGGGAAATGGGAATGTGTGCCACTTTAGGGTTAGTGCCCTAAAAAGATGGTCTCTGATTGGCGGCGCGACATGTGTCCTTTGGGGGCGCCGTTTTGCGACTTTCTCGGGTTTTGGGTCTCCTAATGTAAGGAGGCTTACTCTCTCATTCAGGTGTTTTTAGAGTTGTCACGTGTCATCTTCCTAAAGGGACACATATCTCCCTTTTTATTAGGCCACGTGTTAGTATGAGATTGGACCATGTGTTGGGGTATTTTTTTACCCAAAACAATGTTCGTTTTGTAAGGTATGATTCCATTTTAATTTCTTCATTTGAAATTCCTGATTTTTATGATTAAAATTTGTTTTTGAGCATTATCAATAAATAATTTCTGCCTCAAATTATCTTAGTGAAATATCTACATATTTAAGTTATAATTGCCATTTAAAAAAAAAAATATCCTGATTTTCTTCACTTGAGTATAAATGTTTGGGTTGTTTAAGTTTTTGGTTATCTTTATATTACAATGGCGATATTTTTACGATTTTGTAGAAGTATTCTGTTTCTTTGCATAATTTCAACTACTCCGCCTTTGCTAATGCTTGTATAATCGACACATATTGTAAAAGGTTAACTATGGAGAAGTACATTATAAAACTTGATCAACATTATAATGATATTAAAGATGATAAATATGATAAGATCTATCTCACGTATGTAACACTTTGTTCTTTTATTATATGTTGTTTATATATTGACAAATAATCAAGTTACTGAATAATACTATTAAGGTACGAGTACAATTATAATTTAATAGCAATGAATATATTTTTTTTTATTTACATTTGGAACGAGATTGAAATCCTCCCGTGGTGATAGATCTCGGTTTCCTTCTTGTTCTATGCTCATTGATAATGGTGAAACTATATATCAATTAAAACCATGATGCACTATCAAGAACATATTTTTCTAAATTCATGAAATTTTGACCTACATGACTTCATATATAGTGATTACATTAATTAATATTATATCTTGGGAACAAGTTTGCTTTTATGTAAAATCTAATATGCTATTAGAGAAACATAATAACTATTGTAGATATTTTTTACATCTAACAATATGACCAATTTGAGCAAAATTTTGATTATAGTTAGTAAATTTGTTAACTTTTAGATAGAAGAATCATTTCCGATCCCCTCACTATTATTACATACTATACCAATTTTTTCACAATAAGCCTTATGAATTTAAACTCTCTTTATATCCTCCATCCCTCAAACACAATCACCTGCTTAAACCTCTTAATATTGCCACATATATACCATTCCTAACCAAAAACCCTCTCTTTTAATATAATGAAGATAAAGATGTAAATTTAAATTAGTGATCGATAATTTTTATTATTTGACTCATTTTTTGTAATACAATTACTCCCAAACGAATGTGACTACTATTTTTTGAAAATAGAAAGTAGTGTAAAGTAGACGGTATATAAATTAAAATGAGGCCAGGACCTATAAGATTGGAAGATTGATGAAACACTAGTATTTAATTAAGATGAGTTCAAAATGTTTAATAGTACTATATTGATTTGTATATTTGAAATCATGTAGCTAGATGTAACTAACTAAAATCAAGATTTTATGCATTGACAAATATGAAGGCATCAAATTGTTTACTGTTTATCACATTATGGATGGTGGCTTTGTCTTTACATTTGGGTATTAAATTATATTCAAAAGTCTTGACAAGACTAAGAAATCAAACTGCAGGCCCCGACATGATTTGTGACATAAAATCAAAAAGAAATACTCCATTAAAAAGTAGAGAATATATATTATGTTGTGAAATAAGGAGAAATATGAGAGATTAAGAGAGAATTAATCTATCCATGTTATTCTATATGATAGGGGTATATATACATAGAATATTATAAGTAGGGTTTGTTTAGATAACAATAAACCCAAGATCTAGAATATTCTGGAAACATACAAAGAGGATAATGGATATCCACACAATATTTTCATAACACTTCCCCTTGGATGTCCATTATCGAAGATTGTGCCTCGTTAAAACCTTAATAGGAAAAACCCTATGGGATAAAAACCTAATTAAGGAAAAAGAGTACAACATTCTTCGTAATACGCTCGATATGCTGCCTCATTAAAAACCTTACCAGGAAAACCCAATGTGGGACAAAACCATGGTCAAGGGAAAAAGAGTGCAGCGCGTATTTTCTCCCCCTGATGAATACATAACTTGAGATCTTCTAGTGCCGCAACAATGTATCCAATATGTTTGCATATCTTCTCATATGTAGTAAGTAAAATATCATTAGTTGATCTTCAATTCTCTTAAACTGAAGTTGCGTCTTCAATTCTTCAAGTCTTCTCGTGAACATGTGAAGTGTTTTCATTTCACCATACATGTGTTTATCTCTAATATCATTATTTCAAATCTCGATCTGTTTAGTAGTTGATTTAAAAATTAAACTAATACGATTATGACTTCTTCTGGAAGTCGTTAATGATAGAAATTGATAATCATTATTTGATCAAACTTCATTAATAATAATTTGATGACAAAACTTGATATCATTAATGTCATTCTTCAATTTCATATGAATTAATATAACACATGTAATTATTACATTTATCATGGTTCTTCTAGACCATAATAAAATAGTTTCACACATAAGTATCCCGTTGATATTCTTTAGAATATTCATAATTGACATGATAGTTCTTTTGCAAATACAAATAGTA
The DNA here is from genome assembly GCF_948465745.1 of Chenopodium album. NCBI lineage: Eukaryota > Viridiplantae > Streptophyta > Magnoliopsida > Caryophyllales > Amaranthaceae > Chenopodium > Chenopodium album. Next base: position 687,507 of record NC_137850.1, read on the forward strand.
ATTCACTAACTTTCATATGCTCAATCTTCAGGTTGAGATGTCAGTAGTCACATTGACTTATCAAGAGTTTGATAATAATTGAATTGCAATATTCAAGATATAAACTTTGCAGGGCTGAATATTTAAATACGTCGTACATAAGTTTTTCAGGAACTCTTCTTACATGATTCATAACATGCTATTCAATCAACGTCATCAATATTTTCATCACAAGTATAAGCCCATTGGAACATAAGTATTTCTTTCTAATATTCCATCAGAGTTGTAAATATGTCTTATTATACTTTGAATGAACATTGACATACACCACACTTATTATATAGATTTTAAAGCATGCAATATGAGATATAAAAATATGATAACATAATTAACAAATTATACAATGAGTAATGCATTTACAACTTCGAACATATGTAATGAATAATCCAATAACCTAAGACTCACACATGCATATGAATATAAATAAGACTCGAAATAATGCAAGACACTGTACAGTGTGGATTTTAAAAATCCATATTTCTTTGGACTTCTGGTCCATGATAAACTTTTATTATTATCATTATGTCGACATTAAAATGGACATATATTTTAGATCCCTTATTCACTAGTCCATTATATCGTGCACATGCATTATTTATCGGTTCCATCATATACCGGTATCATCATATTATTCCTCAAGATACAATTTTAATTTGCATGCTATTTTGACAATGATATCTGAATACATTTTTCATTGATACCATCATAATTTTTCTTACATCATAGGCCATCTATTATAATAATTCAGATATCTATACCACTTTTAGGGTATTTCATTCACTATGGTATTTATATACTATTACACTATTAGTGTTAACTGCACTATCTTGCCAAATATCATATCTATTAAACATATCTTTATTTTGGAACCGATCATATACAACCTACACTTCAGGTGTAGTGATTCAAGTACAATTGGCAAGATTTTATCTCAATGTATACACATAATATGACCAAAATGTATATTCAACGCTATGCAACATGAGTCATAACTGAATACAAATCAAATCATAAATGTGCAACATATCTTGATAACATATGGACGAAAGTTGGCTAGAAAACGTTTCAAATTACCATTATTTATATAGGGATTATCAGTTTAATTAATTTTTGCCAACTTACTCCAATTCTCCCCCTAAGTTGGTAAAATATCTCATATATAGGGGCATCACAATTCTTCACCAACTTAGTATACAAATTTACAATAAAATTCATTTCATGGGAGGATCATAATCAACGAAATTTATCTCTCAGAATAATTATATTAAAACAAGCTTTTATCTCTTCTAGAGAGCAATTTTAAATTATTTCTTCATTAACTCTACATTGCATAATACATATGTATTTATTATTAAATCTTTCACAATTTGTTCTCTTCAGGAGATCAATAATTCAACATCAATGGGGAGACATATGTTGTGCAGTTGAATTTCCTTCTTTTCTATTTCTTATGTGCTGACATGCATACAATAGCCCCAATCAAGAGAATTGTTATACAGATATAAACTTTCTTGTAATTTCACTAGGTGATGATCTTCGGGATCACTAGAAACATTGATAATATGATACTAGTTACTTAAAATTACCACATATAACTTGTACGTGGTGAGCTTCTGGTCACCTAATATTTGTCAACATATAAATTATTCTAGTGAACTTCTGGCCACCAATTACTTAGAAAAACTAATGTATTATCTCTTGAACTTTTCTTTTAACACAAATTATTAAAAAAATCACAATCCAAATATAGCTCAATCTCAATGTTATGTCTTGCCATTTAATTTATTTCATGTATTTAACATTGAGAGAGCGTCAGCACATTATCAAATGAAACTTCAGGTTTCCATAACGGGTAATTATTCAACCCAGATAGCCTAATTTAATTATCACATCCAATCACTTCTCTAAATTAAACTCTGGTAAGTTTTCCAACACTAGTGATCACTTTATTATTAATCTTACGTTATGCCATGAATTTGATGTGATATTTGAACATCAACATGTGTTTCTTTATATAATTGGCAAGACAATCAACAAATATTTTATCTAATAATTTACTCATACTCTGCTGGAGTTTTGACTATTATCTTGACACATGTTAATCTTGTTGAATATTTCATACTCTTCTAGAGTCTTTTATATAATCATGAAACATATAAATTTTACTAAAAGTGATTTCTTCTAGAAATGTAATGGGATTTATCATTTCCTCAAATTTGTCATTATCAATAGTTGCTCCATTCCTTTTCCGATGGTTGTTATATTTTAACTCTAATGGATTACAACACTTCAGACGTGCTTTAGGTTCATTAGTAGCCGATGTTATCCTTCTGGGACAATAATTTTTTATTAGAGCATTTATAATTAGTATATGATCAATGACATTTATATCCATCTTCAAGATGGTATCATTTCAAAATATATGATTATCATCATGTGGCCACCTCTATTAAATAAATCATTGATATAGACTAATGTATGTATAAAACTGACCATCAACATATTTCATTATTCATGTGCAAGGATTACATAAAAACAATGTAATAAACACTATCTATCTTCCCCTAATCCTTGCATATGGGGTATAAAAATAGTCCAACAATCTTTAAATCCATTCTCCTTTTTAGTAATGCATGTATCAAACAAAGCAAAGTTATTATTTTCCTCTTGCCCAATTATAAGAATCGTTATATTGAAAATTCTCAAAAGTGTGTCATGCTCAATTTCTTAAAATTCATAAAATTAATTTTTACTCAACTGAATATTATGTACTCATGCATGTTTACATTTCTTATGAACTTTTCCATTATATATGATCAATAAAATATCATGCAAATTATTTTTCACTTCTGGGAGTGAGTTAATCTAGTATCACTTATTCTCACCCAAAGTTTGGTATCTAGATTACTATTCAAAATCTTTTGTACATAAATTCATTCTTATACTATAGAAACTATTAGAAAGTTCTAAGTCAAATAAGTACCTTCATATTTCTTCAATTATTATCATTATGACCCTTCATAAATTTAAGGATGGGAATTTCAAATCCATATATATGAGTATTTCATGTTCAGTCTATATATGAGTATTTCATGTTCAGTCTACACATCATCATTCATATAATTCAACTTAATGTAGGCATAGAGTATCATATATATAATCGAATTCTATCGCACATTAATCAACATCTCAACATTGGTCCTAAATAATTGAGAATAATGTGGGAGTAACTAAAAATATGGGTTGATCCTAAATGGGTGATTCAGAATATATACAATTATACACCAAACTTGGCACTCAATTACTTTTCTACACGAAATTTCATATATAAACTAACATTATTTTGTTGTACATTGCATTATTAACATGATAACCCTATGCAAATTATGCTAAGGCCGATTGATACGAGGAAAGGTTAAGATTAGTCAAAGCTGCTATATAACTTCACACCCATACAACATAATGGAATGTAATCAAGATTGTTGTAAATTAATATCAATTATTCTCATAGAGTTTGTTTTATCCTTATCCATTGATGTGTAAATATCATGGATTTATAGTCATACATCATAAAGATACACATATTACTAGTATTAGACTATTAGGTATAATGCAAATTTCATCCCTCAATCAAACCAATAAAGATTATTAGTAATATAAGTTGTGGATGAACATATATAGTATAAGAGTAGAGAAGACTCGAATTATTCTATTAATAAGTATGTGGCCTTAAATAGGCTTACAAGAGTGTTATGAATGTATTATACTTTTGGGATCTTAGTTCCAAGAATGTGCAGTACTTGGTTGATGCAAATAATTAATGGGGTGATAGTCTGCAATATTTCGATTGTAATTATGCCTTCTCAAATCAATTTTCTTTGTATAAATTAATGATTCTTGATGTAATTACTTTTATGGCATTAGCCTTTTAATATAATTATCTTTTTCGTTGCGTATAAGGAAAATAACGAATTGTAAAGATAATTTACAAAGTCAATATTAGAGGTAAATACAAGCTATATTTATCTATTCCTAACTACTACCCAACAAACCAAGAAAATAGGAAGTCTAACCACTTTGACTGGTTAAGCAATTAGCTTTATGTTTGTCATCGTAAAATTAAACAATTGGTCAATATTAAGGATGCAAATTAGAATTGATTTCCTAGTCATTATTTTTGGGCTTGGGGTTGAACTAACATGTAGGAGTATTGCCTGATTGCCTCACATAATAAGAAGCCTTTTACTTAATCTTAACAATATAATTCTATAATATTGTTGCATAACAAATTAAATATATAGTTGACTTTATCAGTTCTTATCTCTAATAAACAAGAGGCTAACTTTATTATGTATAAAGTTATCAAATTACGTTTTTGAAGTATAAAAAAAAACAGAATCATTAAATTCTTGTACAGTAATATCAACCATAATCTAATAAAAGCTTATATAATGATTTATTATAAAAGAGTATCAATGATAACCATTAATCATTAACAATCGTATACTAAATTCCTTAATTAATAGAGGTTAAATCAAAATATATGAGAATTAACTACTCTAGTCACATATAATTAATTAATCTCAATATGTTGAGAATAAGGATCAATTAATACAGTAGAAATATTCAAGCATAATAATCATGAAATTATATGTACAACAAGCTATTTAATCAATTCAATAAAACAAAAGATTATGCATCAGTCATGGTTTGTCGGCAGCAAATTGGCATATCAAGTTATCAACAAAATTAAAGACTTACATGGTTATACCCCTATATTTATTCTGCATTAATAAAAACAAACTCATATGTAAAATATAGATTAGTCACATGATACCAATAACCACAACATTCTACAAAGATTACTGTGATGTTTTGCGATGAATTTCATACTAATTAACTGGATTTTATTAAGTACTGACCTCGGTGAGGATTGATATTTAACCCCGATGACAATCGATTATCTTATTTCTTCACTTTATCAAGCAGTAGCAATTAATCACGTCTCCAAAGATTGATCTTGTAAATTTTGCGATTGGTTAGAGAATGGTGCTGATAACGTGTTGTGAAATAAGGAGAAATATGAGAGATTAAGAGAGAATTAATCTATCCATGTTATTCTATATGATAGGGGTATATATACATAGAATATTATAAGTAGGGTTTGTTTAGATAACAATAAACCCAAGATCTAGAATATTCTGGAAACATACAAAGAGGATAATGGATATCCACACAATATTTTCATAACATATTACTAAATCATAAAATTAGTAATATGGAATGGCTAATTTTGGACAAAAATGTCACTGGCCTTTATGTTTGGGCATATCAAGATTATATGATGTATAATGGAAAATTTAGGGCAACTTTCTTTCATGATGCCCAAGAAAGCTATAAACATATGTTCACCAAATTTAAGGAGGCTATAAAGGACTTGAGAGATCTTCGCGCGTGAATCGACTGAATTTGGTTTTAAGAATTCCAAACTTAGAGCATGCAGTTATGAGTGTCTACAATAAAGTACAAAACATACTAAATAGTGGAAAACTAAGACAATGTTCTTACTATTATTGGTCAAATCCTTTCGGAGGCAGCTCGGATTAGGTTTACGAAAGATGTCAATATTGCCGAAGACAATTAGTATTACGTATTTATTGTAATAAATGATTAACAAATTATTAACAAAACGAATAACATGAAAATAAACATATACTTTTCAAAAACGTCATGTATGTTATTTTTAATTGACATCATGTTATTTTGATTTTAATTGATATTATGTTATTTTTAAACACGTTCACCATGTTATTTTCAAAAATAATATCAAAATTAATTGAGGTCAACAGGTCTTGATATTGTTTAAAAATAACATAACAAATTTTTGCCAGATGATGCAGATTAACCTTTTCAAAAATTTCTGAAATGTACTGATTATTGGAAATCTAATTTTGGTAGCATTGTTCAAATCAATGAGTTTGTGTCTAGTAATATACTGGATTATATCTACCATTGTAATCTTGAAGGATCATCGCTTCACCTGATCTAAAAGTGGGCGTCGCAAGTGTTAGTTGCTCTTGCATTTTTGAACTCCCTCGAACCAAGGATTGTACTTACCCAACTATGTTGCGATGACATCTTTTTGGATTTTTCGGGTTCAACCATCAAGATCTGAGGCTTAGCAACTGCTATACTTCTCCTGCATACTACTTCGACTGAACGTCTCTCCAAGAGTCTACGCTCGCAGTCTTTGTCCTTCGGGTTTTGCGTCTACAAACTTGTGAAACTGATTCTCGATCCCTCGAATTTCTTGCCCTTTTTTGAGTCTGTTGCTCATATCTCCTCTCATGCTGCTTTTGATTATTTCTCTCACACCCAGTTAAATTCCTTCATTCATCACTATATTCATCCCAATGATACTAAATATTATATAATCAGTCTTATGAGTCACTCATTTTTAAAACCGAAGATGATTTCCTGTCCATGCTCAATGTCGGAGCCTTTACCCTTTCTTGAGGGTTACAATGATGAGGTGATTGGGGAGAAAAGAATGAGTTTGACATTGAGTGAGGTTGGAGATAAACGTAAAGCATTAATCTTGAAGATTTGGCAGGGAAATGCAGCAAAAACATCTAATGAAATTCAGAAAATGCTTGAAGAAATGGAACAGCAAACATGGTTTTGGTCTGAGGCTGAGATTAATTTTGCGCTTGAATAATCGATCAGTTCGTTAATGCCACGGGTAGTAATTCAAACACTTGGTTATACTTGTGTTAGATAATACTTGGTTATTGTTAGGGATAAAGTCCACATGACTGATCGAGTCAATTAGTTAAGACTCTAGTGCTAGTTCTTTTAATATTTACTTTTGCATAATATTTGTTATGAAATTCTGTATTTTTTTCCCTAGCAAAGTTGCTTCAAAAGATACTTCATATAGCAGTAATGTGCAGAACCACAAATATTTTAGGATGTATGAATTTCCCTGTTGCCTAGAAAGAATGATATAAGTTGTAACTGGTAAGCCAAGATTTGTTCTAGAAACAATTATGGTCATGGCATTTGTTTTATTGAAATCGAAAATTTGCATCATAACCTCGACATGGTTCATTGAGTTCTAAGCTGCAATGCTTTAGGAGTTCAAACATCACCTATAAATTATGATTGTTTGAAGCCATCACTTACGCTATGTAAACATATGGAATATGAGGTTTGTAGCAAAGTTGTGACTCAATATAATACGAAAAAATTACCAGACTGATGCTACATGCCCTGGTACATCAAGACTTCACTCTAACATAGAATCAAGCCAATCAATTGCAAATTACTACATTAAATGCTCAAAGATTCAAATAAAGAGCTTACATCCATAAAACCAGCCAACACAACAATTGCAACTAGTATCACTCAGCAGATATATGCTTCAATACAGCATCTGTAGACTTCTTCGCGAAATACTTCTGCCTAAACTGTACATAAGGATAACCCATAAAGGAAAGGAAATGTGCAGGTTTTGAAAAGGAAAGTATTTCATACCACACTTGATTCTTGTCATCCAGCTCTACTGAAAAGCGTTCTTCCCCGGCCTGTGTGTGCAAATATCAAGAACTTTGGTGAAATAGGCTACTTTAGAATCCCTATGATAAAATGTTATTCACCATAAAATGCAAATTCAACAGCTGTCATCTCACCTATTGTGAATAACATTCCCTAGCCATCCTGGTTGGCATTCACAATTCGGGGATTATGAAAGAGAAGGAACCTTTGAGTATTCAGACAAAAAGACATCACTTATACCCAGGTTATCAAGCTAAACAATTAGCTCACCCAAGAATTTCACTACGCCAGAACACCCCTTTAGAAAGAATTCAAAGCTCCTACATGAAAAATCATGATCCCTGACATTCTCTGACCTGAATATGTTTAAAACTGTACCTCCACGGCTCCACCACAAATTTCTCAACTGGGATTGGAGGGGTGTGAAGGACCAGAAATGATCAATGGGTTTGAGATTTCTTCTGGAGCTCTAATTCTACAGGCTAGAATGTGGCAGAATATCTAGCTTTTCACATTGGATTAGAGTGTGCAGCCTGAAGCATTTGGGAGAAAGCATCCATATTCACTGATTCAAGAGTGGCTATTTCAGGTGTCTCAGTTACCCAATATTAGAGACCTGTTCACTTGGTTAAGCTAGCAAAGGAAAGTAAGTTAAATTTTGATATTTTTATGTATCACATATTTTCTGAACATGGTTTATCCTGAACCTATGTGCCTAGCAAACCTAAGCACGACTTGATTTGTGGTAATCTAATGTTATCCCTCTAAGCTTTAACCTAAAAAAAGGCCACAAAATTTTTGTGCAGTTTTTAGATCTTGCCAAGGAAAGAAGACCCCAATGAGACCCAAATGAGTGAGTGACCAAGTAACTACCTTATCCTAACTTAGAACCAATAAACTGCAATTTGGTTCTACAAACCTATGTTCTATATATTGGTTTTTTTTTTTTTTTTTTTTTTTTTGTTGACACAATGTTCTATATATTGTTATTGTCCTTCAATATCAACAATAACTGACCAAACTAGTAGTTTTACAGCAATAAGGAAATCCACAGCCAACATTCTGGAACTTCCTAAACATAGCATGTGACGCAATTCTGGATATACAGGTCTGATGTCTCACAAATATTTAATTCATTCAAAGAATCCAAAACTGATTCTTCAAACCTTAATATTCAAGTATTTTAACACATTATTGCCATTGTAACATGATAGGAGGAGGGTTGAAGGGAGGGGATTGTGGGGAAAAGGAGAAAAATAGTACACAATTCAATCACATACCACTAGAATAGAGCAAAGTTATTACAAAATTCAATCATGTATGACATACCACAAAATCAGAACAAAGGTATAGAAGAGCAGTGAAGAAGGAAAAGACACTGACCAACAGGTGACCTTTAAGGGTGCCACTACCAAAGCTGAAGGAGGCTTTCATTTTCCCAGAACGCTTGTTTTCGTTCACATACACCACCTGAAGAGGCATCATCAACCATGGAAGGAACTCCTTGACACAAACACAAAATTTTACCCCACTTTTGACCGGAGTTGTAGGTTCAACGAATGTCCAGTTCATTTGGAAATGCCTGTATATACATGACGATCAGGGAAATCAATCAATGAAAGATATTCACACTATCTAAATCATGAGTACAGAACGAAACTACCTCCAATTCTGAAGTGCATTCTTTCCTTTCTCATATGTCTCTTGACCGGAACCAATTAGAACACGAGCATGATTTAATAAAAAACCCTCTTCTGATAACTGGTCATCTTTCTGCAGTGAAGATATTGACCTATCAGTAGCTCCTATGCGTTTAAGATTATAATTGAAGGAATCAGTCCTGCAAATAGCATAAAAGAAACAAAAAGAAATCACCTTGAGAAACAGAAGAAAGTTAACAAAGGCATAAAACAGAAATTAAAACCTTGATTTACTTTTCCAAGCAAGCCTTTTGATCTTTCAATGACGGACGATTCCAACATAGGAAAACCATTCTTTCCTGTCAAAAGCATTGATGTTTTTAGATTTAAGGAGTCAGCTCAAACTATGATGCAAAGAAAAAAACTTGTTCACAAAGAATAAGATGAATGAATAAACACGAAAGTAAAAAAAATAAAATCACCCCATTATCATTAAAAATAACCCAAATCATTGATAAAAATCACCCATATCTTCATTCTCTTGAATGAAATTTTCCATATTTATAAAATACATTCATAAACTAAAAACTAATTCCTCCATTTCTTAATACATGCAACATCATATTTCATTGGATTTGAAAATATTTCCCAATACATGTATCATTTCCTTCAACGGAAAGGGCAACTTTGTTAAAACTCGTGAAATTTCATCTCTCTCCGCTCAATTGGAGTTTACATGCATAAAGAAATGATTCGAATTTTCTAAAAACAGTAGTTCAAAACCCATTTCTCATTTCTACAATACATCAAACAGTTGGTGTCCAATGCTCATCATTTAACAATCCAACAACAGCCCCAAATAAAGGAAAAAAAAAATGCAATCTTTATGCAAATCAACAACCAAATTATCCAAGTTACCAATAAATTGAACAATATTTCATAATTAAATAATAAAAATGCTATAATATTGAGAATTGATACAAATTTTAGAGTAAAGTTGAGAAGATATATGCAATAAGATTCAAACCAAAGAAGATTGAAGAAATTAAGAAAAAGAGTTTTACCTAATTTAAATTACCACCGATGAAGTGATGAGTGGTATGTGGAAGTAGTGATAAATTTAGAGAGAATAAGTCATTTGCTTTTTGTTTCAAGACCAATAAAATGCACGAGCAATTCAACTAAGGGTAAGGTCTATTCTAATTTACTGAATTGAGATGAATTGAACTGGAGTGAAATGAATAGAGCTGAAATGAAATGTTTATAAGAGAAAGAAATTAGGAACTGAATTGAACTGATTGGAGCTGAACTGAATTAAACTTAAATTAAGTTGAAGAAAACAGGCCCTAAGCCATTAAGGAACCGTACATTTATCCGAAATAAAATTTGATCCTATTTGTTACTACGTGTTAAAAAACGATCAATCTGAAAGTAATTTTAACAATATTTAGGTACCTTTGATTTGTACTCCATGTTAAGTTTAATTGCATTTTAATGTGTGTTTTTAAATGGACATAATGATTATAAAAAAAACTATTTTTAGTGTGTTTATTAAGCGACTGGCCAAATTATGTGATCGCTTGTAACAAAAAAAAAAATGGAGTGACCTCTATAATAATAATAGAGTAACCATTATACTGATATATTAATATCTTATTATACTTATTGAATAACCTTTAAATAACAAATTAATCCCTACGTGGCAGACAAAGTAGCCTCTATATTACTACTAAGTAATCCTTATAACCCTCCTTAACACTAACCGAATAATCTATGGTGGTTAAAACTTCTTTTTTCTTTTTAGTTGACACGATTCTTTAGTCACGTTTGCCAATGCACAAGTTTAACGATTAATATCTTTAATAACCGATAGACAAAAATTATAACGTATGGTGACGAATCTAACAAAATCTCATATGACAATATTTTCCATTCCGTAAACATCACAAAATACGATCAAATATTAATGAATGAATAGCGCTAAAGTCAAAGCGTGTCAACTAATAAAAAACATAAGTAATCAGATAAACAAAACAGAGCTTTAATTCCTTTGTGTATATTGTTCATTGTTTTACTATCTACAAAACAATGAACAATATACAATATACAATAATGAGCTTAGTAAAATAAATATGTTGCAATTCATCATAACCAAAGGAAAAGAAAAGTGTTGCAATTGATTTGAATTGGAGGGCATAAAACATTTAAAAACCAATTTGACCCAATAATTTTTGTAACAAATAAAGTCAATAAGCCGTTACAAACAATCTATTAAACTAGCCAACATTGCCAACCAAGGCCACTGCCTCCAAACCAATTTGACCCAATAATTTTTGTAACAAATAAAGTCAATAAGCCGTTACAAACAATCTATTAAACTAGCCAACATTGCCAACCAAGGCCACTGCCTCCAAACCAATTTGACCCAATAATTTTTGTAACAAATAAAGTCAATAAGCCGTTACAAACAATCTATTAAACTAGCCAACATTGCCAACCAAGGCCACTGCCTCCATACCCCCCCCCCCCCCCCCCCCCCCCCCCCCCCTAATCACCTACCTCTCTATTCATGTATTTCAACTATATGACACTTTTATAAGAGGCTATCGTACAGCTATTAACATACCAGATTACTAGTAAACATACATGGAAAAACAGTATGTAGCTAAACTAGGTGCAAAAACTAAATGTCATCGCTCCAAAGTCAAATTCTTGATGTCATCTAACTCCGAGAAAGTTCTGAAAACAGCATGAGATCCATAATCTGCAGAATAGATGAATAACATCAGAGATAACATTCCAAGTTATTTTACACTAGCATGATGATATAAGAGTCGAGACGCACCTAAAAATCTGGACAGTTGAGCTCCTAATCACATTTAAATCTTTGTTATACCAACTCTACAACTTGCAAGTGTTACTTGAAATTTTCAGTGAAAAAAAAAATCCCGTTCTGCATGCAGAGAAGTGCAACTATAATTAGATTAAAGATAAAACATACTGTAAGAAGCTCTGATTGGAATTGTTACTATATGGATAATGTGTCAATCACCTATTGTAAAATTAACGAAGCTCGTCATGGTAGTCATAATCGTCTTCATCACTGAAAATTGTACTATAGAAAACATATGGATTATCAATCATCTCTTCCAGTGAAAGCCGTCCATCTTTATCTGTATCAGCCTGAGATACATGGAGCAGGGTTATTAGAACTACCAAAGACATATAGGAGGGGAAGAGGAAAAAAAATAAAAGACTACTAGGCTAACTTGCAGAAATCAGCAGAATACTCTCCACCACAACCCCTTCCAAAAAGGAGAAAAATGAGCTGGCTTAAAAAAAAATTGCGGATGGTAGCAATACCAACAGCCAACAGTGATATTAACAAACATAATGTAGATTGTGCTTACCAACAGCCATGATTATAGAAATTACAGACAATCCAGCACTACAAAAGGAATGGCTTAGTCCAATTTCTTTGATGGCAGGGAGATGATTTCCGACTTTCAATGACTTACTGCCTACCATTTGTTCATGTAGATTCACAATTTATCAACAACCAATAACTCATTCTCGCCTATTCAATTCTCCCTTCTCTTCTTTTCTATTGTGTCCCTCTGCTTATCAATTTTCTATCCTTTCTTCTCATCTTCAGTCCAACTATGTATATCTAGGCACTAGGGTTAGCATTTGAAATACACTAACCCGGAAATTCGGGCTGACACCACCAAGAAACAGCATATAAATATTAGAAATTTGAATTCTCGGATAGGCCAAAGGTCACAAAAATTTCTATCCTCCCTCAAATTTTTTTTCGCTGTTAAAGCTTTTCTACTCTTTGATTTACAAATGAAATTTATTCAAAAACTGAGGATGACATAAATAACAGACAGAAAAAATGGGCAGCTGCTCTTCGAAGTGAAAATTCACATGCTGAATTGACGGTGTGACAAAATCATTAACCTCAAACCATTATCAGTAAACTCCTCTAAAACTTTATTATTGACTCCATCGAATCTTTAGCACCAACATCATCGCTTATCAAAATGAGTAACTCCATATATTTGCATGGCCAGTAGCGGCCTCATTTAGTTATCAGCATCACATTTTATGCACAGTCAATAACACCGTCAGTTTCAGTACCCCCAGATATGCATTGTCAGTAACTTCATTTAATCAGTCACAACATTAACAAAGGAAGACTAGATTGTTGGGTGGGACCATTGACCACAAATTTTCAGAAATATATCACCAGACACCAACACCTAAATTAAGCTTATGCAAAAACAAGGTTTATCAAGACCTGTTGACCTGTTGTGGATTATATTTTAGGTGGGAGAAAAAAAAAAAAATGTAAAAATGCGAAATGTGTGGGTAATTGTATGATACGTGTTACCGCCACATGCCTCAACTTTACAGAACCTTGGCAACTCAAAACAAATTATGCTTGTAATAAGCTTTTTAGTGATTCCAATAACATTAGTAAACTTATAATTTACTTATGTGGGAGTTACAAGCTGTAATTCTCTACTTTAATGAAGTCATGCTGAGGTGGGTAGTTAGTAATTTGTTTCACTTTATTTCCAGATTCTGCTGTAATAAAGCTTTGTAAGCTCTTCTTGTATAAAGAGGTTTCCTCCCTCCTTTCATTTAATGAAAACAATAAGATAGCCCATTATGAGCTCTGATTTTCACTCTCCTGATTATAAGAGGATTCATACCTAAAAACCTATTATAACTGATAAATTTTAAATTATTTTTAAAAGGAAGTTGAAATCCTAATCAAAATACTGCATAATCGAATGGCCTTGATTTAGTCTATTGTAGTAGCAGTAGCTTTTCTTATGTGGTTGAATTCTCCCTCTACCCAAAATAAGGGGCGAGAAGTCTACAACAACTCAAGCTTAGAGGTTAACACACTCCAATTTAGCATTACATCAGACAAAGACAAACTTAACCATTACGGCCTTCCAAATAAGGGTTGACAGATGGGCAACTTATAGAAAAGGAGCTTTGTAGGTAGCTATGAATAAGCAGCATGTGAAAGAGCCAGATGAATCATCATTTCACTCATGAGTTCGATGAGGATGTTCACAAAGCTCCCCTAACCACTTACTAATGAGGATCAGTTCTAAAATGGAAGTTCCAAGAAGAGTCAAAGCCATAAGAGCATGACGAGCAGTAATTATTAAACTTACAAACTAAGAATCATTTAACAATGTTCCAAAAGAGTTAAAAAGTTCAGAGTTTGTTTTGAAGCGTGCTAGCATTAAACAATTCAAATAAATATACAACGCCTAAATAAGTTGATGAGAAACCTAAACTTTAGACCAGGGCTCCTCTTTTCACACTGTAACTTAATGTTAGAACACATCTACATCAAATGTAAAACATTATAAATTCAGGTAATCAATTTAAGAACAGCTAGATAACATCCTACCTCTAAGAATACCATAGCTTGTAGCCATATTTCAACGAGTTCTACACAGCTGAGTCTACTATTTCTTTCTAGACTACAGTCTTTCAAAAGCCAAACTTGACAGCTGGAGAACTGATGATGACTTTGCCAATTCAGCTATATGCATCAAACTGAGCAAACTAGTAATCAAATGCTTTCAGCAAAGACAATGATACCATGACACCAACCAACCACACCACAATCACAAGTCACCGGGTGATAACTCAATCACATGTTACCAACCTAACACTACAGTTGCTAAACATGATAAAGAATTGAAGCTTTAGCAGTTAGCAGAATTCTGAGTATCATACAAAAGTAAAAACATAGCATAATGCTCTCACAAATCAACACTGTTCTAGCGACAAGTAGAACTTAAAGCATAAGAATAACAAAAGTTAAGTTAAAAGGAATACCTGAGATATGATGTAATCTGCCTGTTGTTTGGCATAGTAGCGTTCTGAAGGATGAAGCTTATCAATTATAGGTAACAACTCTGGGTCTGACAATAACCTGTAAGCAGAAATATGTCATGTTTTACCCTAAAAAATTACTACATGCCATAAATAGAGAGCCCTAAAAATAATAAAATTCAGAGAGCCCAAATCAACAGGAAAATTAATCTGTAATACAAAGTATGTGGGAATGAAAAGAAGAGGAGTCCTGCATATATAAAAAATCCAAAGAATTTTGAGATGTACCCATCACCATCTTTGTCAAGCTCATTAAACAATTTCCTAGCAGCAGGAGTTTCAGTAGAATCATCTAAATGATGAGTAGAATTGTGCCCATGCCCATCTTCTTCGTAGTTTCTCACCAAATCAAAAAGCCCATGGAAAAATTCGCTGAAGTTGACCTTGCCATCTTTATCTGTGTCCCTTTCCCTGCAAGTTAAAAAGGACACAAGAAGATCAGAAAGATCCTTGACCATCAAGCCACAAAATCCTATGGCAAATCTAGAACCAGTTAAAATGTTTCTTAAAATATAGACATACACCACAACATATACACCATCAGACAAAAGTTACGAAACGCACGATAGTCTTATTAAAATTATCAAGATAGGAACATTGTTGCAGCAAAGTTCCCAGTCACATCAATGCTGTTCATTAACAAGATATTTGAAAGAATTTCTGAATTAACTGTGTTCTTAACCCACAGAATTCATATTAAGAAACTAGTATGCATCAATAAAAGATTCAAAGGCAATGAAGTGACTCCAAAAGTGGCACTCAAATGAGGGGAAAAGAATTTGAAATTGAATCATTGATTGGGTTAAGAGCCTGATTGAGGTAGACTGAAATTTTGGTTGTCCTTTTAGAATGTACCCAGATTTCATAGCAGAAACCCTTCCCCTTTGTCTAAAATGGAGAGGAACATCAACATTATATCACAGCACACATGACATACAGAAAAAGTGATCTTTGTAAGCTCAGCAATTGCAGCTTCATAAATGGACAATCATTCAATAGCATTTTCTTGCAGACACGAGACAAAAAAGAATAGCTTATTTCCGAAAAGATTCATTAAACATACAACGGAACCAACTTCCTAAACTGGTATATTATTGCAAGGCACCCTATCAGTTAACGGTATAGACTTAGTGCAACCCATTGCAGCATGGACGAACTTCAGAAATACTCCGTGGGAAACATGCGAAAAGTTTTGAAGAAACTCAAAAGAACATAAAAGATAAGACAAAAATATGATAAAAGGATGTCTGCCAGTTTGAATAGAGAAAACTATTCAACATACCGTATTTCCTCTTTGCACAGCCACTGAAGTAACTTTGGGTTCTTTGTATCAGCAGGATGCAAGAAGCTATCAATTACAAAGAGAATGGATTAGGAAACATATGAAAAACCAGTAGCACCCAACGACACAAGTGAGAATTTTAGACAGATGTAACAATGGAGCTTACTCCTTGAACTCTGTAATATTTAAAAGACCATCTCCATTTATGTCAGAAGCATTGAAGTGATCCTCTCTCCACCAACCCATTTCGTATCCAAAGGTATTATTATCTGCAGAATTAGATGTTATTCAGTAATTAAGGCAAAGTTTATAATAGATATGGTAGCAGTTTAACACTAGCACCTGGATAAATGGCAAAATATGATACTTGTAAAATATCAAGATTCTGAATGGAATTCAAACTGTGGATATCGAAAAGATCGAACCAAATAAACAATTGAAACTTCGTACTAACACCCTTTTCCCATTAAAAATCAACCCAGTAACATCAAACAACAATGTGAAATGTGAATTTTGCTGGCAAGCACAACCAACATTCATGCCCCTGGGCATAAGTGGGTTTAGAATGTAAAGCACAAATATATCAATCAACTCACTCAATGGATAAATAAAGCCCCCACGACCCTAACAAACCTTACAACTCATGACAACACTAAGTAACTCTGAGGAATGGCCTACAACAATTGATTTTAATGGTTTAGTACATACACTTGATGATCTTAGGCACATTAACAGATATTAATCAAGACTTGAGGGGAAAAAAATGAAAACGTGTACAGAGATTAGCGGTATTGACGACTATAAAAGGATCATAAAACACTGTATTTCTTTGCACATCTTGTTAGAAACACTGATCAATGGGGTCCAAGAGCTATATGTATCCAGCAGTCAGAAAAGTATCAATTGCAAACAAATCTGAGATAAATCTAAGCACAATATCAACTTTTGGCTATGTTCATTAAGCAGCAATTACTTTGTCATGCAAGAAACTTGCTCAATTAGGCAATTTGATGGTGTGACTATCTCATTTGCATTAAGGGGTCCATTATCAATTTACCATAGCAGTGTACCAAGATAAACCAATATTATTACCAATAGGAGTCAGCGCATCAAAAACTTCAAAATGTGAGTAAAGAATATTTAACATATACAAACCCCTCCCTCCACCAACCCATTTCATATCCAAAGGTATTATTATCTGCAGATTTAGATGTTATTCAGTAATTAAGGCAAGATTGTAGTATTATACAAGTAGTAGGTATGGTAGCAGCATAGCACTAGCACATGGATGAATAGCAAAATATGTAAAATGGGAGTAATACTCCATAAAATATCAAGATTCAGATATTCTGAATGGAAATCAATTGTGGAGATTGCAAGATCAAACCATATAAACAATTGAAACTCAGTACCAACTCCCATATTCCAGACTTCCAGTTAATATATCAAGTTATCAACCCAGTCAAATCAAACAACAATATGAAATGTGAATTTGGCTGGCAAGCACGGCCAACATTCATGCCCCTAAGCATAAGTGGGTTCAGAACGTAAACACAAATACAACAACTAACACCCTCGATGAGTAAATTAAGCCCCCAAAACCCTAAAAACCATTACAACTCATGACAGCACTAACTCAGTAACAAATTAACAACTACAGCAATTAAAGTCAATAATTTGGTACGCACACTTTATGATACTAGGCACATTAACAGATATTGATAAAGTGTCAAGGGAAAATATAGATTGAAACAGATACAGTGATTGCCAGTATTGATATAAAAGGACTACAAAGGATCACAAAAAATTACTTTTCTTTTTACATGTTAGAACTTAGAAACACCGAGCAATGGGGTTCAATGGCTATATGTTTACAGCAGTCATAGAAGTTATCTATTGGAAACAAATCTGAGATAAATCATAAGCACAATATCAACTTTTGGCTATGTTCATCAAGCAGCAACTACTTTGTTATGCAAGAAACTTGCTATTAGGTCATTTAATGGTGTGACTATCTCATTTTCATTAAGGGGTCCATTATAAATTTACCATAGCAGCGTACCAAGATAAACTAATATTTTTACCAACAGGAGTCGTCAGTGCATCAAAAACTTAAAAGTGTCTGTAAAGAAGATTTTGCATATACAAAGCCCTCCCTCTTTATTTTTCCCCCGAGTAAGCTCTAATTTCAAACTCTTTAAAGATATATTTCCTTGATAAGCAGGGGACTTTGATTGTTAAAAGATTATCCAACAACATAACTGCCAAACTCACTAAAACCAAACTAGATTCAGGATTCACCTGCCCAGCATCTAAAAATCAGACCTTTACTGGAAACAGAAACTATAACTTCCCAACCATCAAGTAGCAATAATATCCATCAAGAACAATGTAATTGAATCAAGAAAAATGTAATTGAAACAAGAGAAACAAACCAAAATGTTCTCTGTTAACCCACCAAGACTAAAGCAAATTACTCAAGTCACACCTTAAAACCTGCATTATCTTAGAGACCTTGATCCCTTATTTTCAAAATCACTGAAAACTACCAAACCCTAGACCACACCATTCAAAAATTGTATCTTATTTTCAAAATCACTGAAAACTACCAAACCCTAGACCACACCATTCAAAAAAAAAAATGTTGCATATCTTAGACAAAGCAATCACATAATTCAGCATCTTCAATATCAAACATAAGCCACCAAGAACCCAAAACAAGTCCTGCACTTGAAAAAAAACCATAGTACATTATAAACCCTAATCAATTTCAGTAAAACCAGCCAAATGTGATCAACCCCATCCTAAACACTACCACCACCAGTACACCACACACCCACTAGCCCCTTTGAAGCCGTTACGAACCGAAACATTCTTGGTTCAATTTCAACATACATTACAGATTCACAAAAACAAATTCAACATAAAAACCAATCAAAAACATAAAAATTGGAAAGAAAGTAAACCTGCAGATTTAACCCAACTAGGAGGCTCATACTCAGAAAACGAAACAAAGCCATCACGATTCTTATCATGTAACTCCATCTCCCTTTGAGTCCTATGATAAACCTCCGTCTCAGCCTGCCGCAAATTCCACTCAGTCAGCTCATTTTCCGAGGCATACCCATCAATGGGGTCCACATCAATCTTCGGAAACAACACCAACAATCTACTTGTCACATTAAATCTCTCTTCATCATTCAAATACTCTTCAGCATCCATGAAATCCTCCCACTCCGGCTGCTGCTCATACCCTGGAGCGTGATGTTCTTCGACACGGCCGTGTTGATGATGATCACTCTCTCTCTCCTCCCCGTGCCGGGAAAGTCCGGCGATCTCCTGGTGGTGCTCCTCGAAGTACATCCGCTCCCACTCCTTATCTTCGCGGTGGCGCTCCATCTCCGCAACCACCGGATCGAACGCAACTGGGTCATGGTGATGGTGGCGGAATTCGAAGTGTGGGTCAGGGTGTTCAAGGTGGTCTTGCGATGTGAAGGTGAAGTTTGACCGGAGTTTGAGGCGACGGTGGTTGGTACGGCGGTGATTGCGGTGGGTGTCAGGGTGGCCGTGCGAGTCGTCACGGGTTGGTGAACGGGAGAGGAAGAGGAGGAGAGAGATTCCGATGATAATGTAGAGAATTATAGATAGTTTCACCATTGTTGGGAAAGAGAGAGAGAATGGAGTTGACAATGTGGTGGACTGATTGAGATAAAAATGGAGGAGAGAGAAAGAGAGAGGGTGGTGTGGTGTAACACGGGGTAGCCGTGCAGATTGATTGTTGCTGAAGATTGAAGGCAAATCTTGAAGTTTGCTGGGGATTTTGTACGTACTAAACTAGTAGTATCCTGATTTCCTCCTACTAATCTTTTGACTTGCATTTAATTTAATCACAAATTTTGGTTTCTTAATTGTTTAATTAAGGTGGAAGGAAAATGACAAGCTTGGGTTGGGTCAATTTCTTAACCAGCAATAAATGACAAGCGTGATGTTCTTCTCTAATAGTCTTATACTCTTATTTGGCTAAAGGATTAAGGACTAAATGACGGCCGTGTCACTTTTGGTTTGAGCACTAAAGGATTAAGGACTAAGAGCCCAAGTTTAGAGATACAAATACAATGGTCTTATACTCTTATTTGGCAATTGGCTACTGGATGTTAGTTGTTTCTCTTAGTTGGTCTGATTAGCTGTTTGTAGACCTGTCAATTTGGGTCAACGGGTTAGGTTTGGGTCAAATTTCGGGTTGTTTGGGCCATTTAGTTCAAGTGGTTTGAATAGCTTGGATCATTACAAATTATGATAAGTGGGTCAAATTGGGTTATTTGGGTCAGGTTGGGTTCGAGTTTTCTCTCAGTAAAACGAGTTTGGAATCGGATCGGGCTAGGAATTGACAGGTCTAGCTGTTTGTATTGGTTTTTTTATGTTGGTTGTTTGACTATTGGCTTTTAATAAATATGTTTGGTAAATATGATAAAATTGGGTTGGACTGGCGCTCAGGTTAGTCGAGCCCATCTTGACCGGGCCTAGCTATTTGCTTATACTTGTTCATAACTCATTTTTGGTCATCTTTGTTGTTGTATAGCTGTTGTATGCACCAATTACAATTACTGTATAAGTATTGTGGAAGGTCTTATATTGCAGGGCCGGGTCATCTTACCACGGAGTTTAAGTTGCAATTTCAATGAGTGTCGTATATGATTAGAAGAGTATCTTCTTGACATACAAGGGGCCATTTGTAATGATCTTGCAAACTTGATGCTTTAATAAAATGCTATGCTTTCGATTTGTGTCACAAAAAAAAAAAAAAAAAAATCTACCAGACTACTACTCTGTATTAAAAACTAAACATTCAAATTAAATAATGAAAATCATGTAGAATTCCTAGAATAAGAAATGAGAAAAAACCACTTTGTAAACTCTTTATGTAGCTTTAAATCTGTCTCAAAGTTCTCAACTCCCCCCTTGGTTAATGTTTGTAAATAATGATCATCATTTTAGTTTCTTAAGTTACCAAGCATGAATTCTAGAAAATAATGGGATCATCGTAGGAGATTATATGTACAACGTATATGTGATGTGGCAGCTTGTGAAAACCTTATTAAGGATTACAACAATGGTGTTTAATTTTAGTTATATTGGTGCATAAAAAGTATAATCTAATTATCTAAGGAATATTAATTTTACCCTTGACAAATCTATTTTATATTTTTATAGTTATTTTATAAAAGTTTGTTTTTGATGAAATCTAAAATAAACCTTAAATTAAAAGAATTAAATCCAAAATAGTGTTCTTCGATAAAAATCAAGATGTTGTTATTCAATGTCCTCTATAGTATATTTGTTCAAAAAATATGTCCATAGTATACCAGTTGTTAGAGTTTGTAACTTTTACACTGTATCATAGGTCATTCGACTCACCAGTCACCACTAATACCTCAATATGGGGAAAGGATTCTGAGGAATTCCACTCTTATTAGTTTGCCACTCCCAAAAGCTTTAGTGTTTAACTATAATGAGTATTCTATGATAAAATATTATACTATATTTGTTTCAATCCAAAAATGATAGAAATCATGCTCAACTTATTTTCTGAGATTTAGAAAAGAATAATGCTACCTATAAATAACTACATAAATTGGTAACACAAATAGTATTGGATTTTCAATTTTCATAGATGAGATGTGCATATGACACTACGTACATATATAATTATAGCTGGTGTGCATATGTATATGTACATTGATATGCTCCCTCTCAATCTTAATTTCCCCCATTCCCGATATATAAAAGGAAAGAGGAAGGAAATATGAAACCAATTAGTACATTAATTAATCAATAATTACACTAACAATTAGTTAGGATTATTGGTATTTGATTTTGGTTTATGAGTAGCAAGGAACAAGTTGTTGATCTTGATAGTGGAGATGACCATTAGAGCAAGGATAATTATCATAGAAACAATTGATAAGGCAAGTGCTAGTGTTTGTGCTGCGCCATCTTTCACCTCTTGAGCGTACTTGACGGATGCCAAAGCCAGTGTTGTCAGTGGCAGTGAAAAAGACCACCATGCTATAGTAAACTTTCTTAGTGATTTCTTGAATAATGTTGGCCTACATACCTGCAACATTAGCAAACACCGGTCAGCAATAAATCAACTACAAACACGTCTACATATACTCTTACATACGAATTGGACAGTGTAATATATTGAGTCAGATCCTCTTTTTAACATCAATATTCATTATATTTGTACTGATGAAATCCTAAATTAAAATCTTACAAATTTACAATTCATATATTTTTTAACTAAGAAGTAATAATGAAGAAACAAAATAAATGTTATCATGTAAAGGTTGTTGGATTATAGAGTATTTTCTTGCTAAACACGTTTTTGTCGGTGAAATAGAAATCTGTTATTAGTACCACTAAGTGGTGTGGTGGAATAAGTACGTACTATACGGTGACTCAAAGGGCAATTTTAAAGTAGAAAGGATAGGAAAAATAGTGCATACTTACCAACGACATGAAGAGAAACATGGAGAGAAAGAAGAGCATCTTCGATACCACATCAAAGGTCCCGACAATTGAGCACCATGCTATGCTAGCCATACTTGGAGTCGCAATGAACAAGAAGAAAACTGGCCTTAGTGACGGCGAAACACCATTGCTCCCTGGATGTCTTTGATATAGAGTGACAAACAACACCAAGTAGTGAGCCATGCTCAATGCGAAGAAGCACAACGCCATCTCCGACCATCCCATATACATAGCTTCCTTTGTTGCTACCAAATTTGCTATGACGGATAGTTGGCAAGCCGGGTTAGCCACCTTGGTTAGCACTCGTTTCCCCTTAATAAACCATTGCCCGTATAACTTGATATCGAGCATTATTATAGGTACTACAAACATCCACCAAGTTAATTGTTGGCAAATACTACCATCAGGAACGACAAGCATAGGCGAAGTTTGAAGCAATAACAGGCTTGACATCCAAGGAGCAAACAAATAGTTGACCCCTACATGGTGCAAAAACTCATCCTTCACCTTGTCAAAGTGATAATAACACCTTAACGTGTAGAGAATAGACAACGAGATCAAAACGAGTAAGGCCGTCGACCATAATAAATGAGTGGCCGTCGATGGGAAGGACAAGAGCATAGGGTGAAATTGACGAGCATGGTTGTCTTTGGTAATTTGGACTAGGTTTTTCCATAATAACACTTGAGCACATAAGGCAAGGCTTATTCTAAAAAAGCCTGCATGAAAATTTGCTAATGTGGAATACACGAAATGATCGTAAAAACCTACAACAACCATCTTATGGTCGTTATTACTCATGGTTGTATCGTCGATTACAACTTCTATGCCTGGTTTATTACCACCTAATTTCGAATCCATATTTATTTGTTTACTATATAGTATGTATGAATGTAGGGATGATTATATTGGATGAAGTAATAATGGATCAATCGATCGAGCTAGCTTAATATGCAATGTAAGTAATGAGATGTATTTATTTTTAATGAGGATTATGTATGTGGTATAAATAGGGAGGTGTTTAGGATATGCAAGTTTAGGAGACTACATATTCTCTTATATATATAGGAGTGCAAGATCACGTAGTTACACCAAACAAATAGCACTATCAAGAAGTTTAGGGACGTACATGTTGCTCTACAACTAAGCGAAGATAGGGTACAAAATCATACTCTAAAGTCCAATGCCTAAAAGTCGAATTCAGGACTTTTAACAAGAAATGTACATTAACACAATTTTCTAATTTTCTATTTTAAAATAGTATGCACCGTTCAATATTTGTATCACTAGTATTTACACGAGATTTCACAAAAGTTCATTTGAGAGAAAGAAATATAAAATACTACTATTAGAATGTAAAATTTGGGCAATAATATATGCAACGTATTATTATCTTTATTATACAAGTCAATGGTGGGGTGAAATAGTGATATCCACATGAAATATCTAACATGTCCTTTTTATTTTTAACTTTCTTTATAAAAATGGTTAGTGAGTGTATACTTCCTTTTATCTTTTTTATTTGACCTAGTTTGACTTTGTCACTATTTTTTACTCTCCTTCAGACGTTTATTTATTTATTTATTTTTTTTAATTTTTTTTTACGAGTATACATAAGGAAAAATGTAATCATGTGAATCTTCTTATTAAAATTGTGTTAGGAATATTAGGAAAATATATAGCCATTATTACATGTGAGTGGAAGTGGTTAAAAGGACTCCTTTTGAGCTTGGGAGTGCAACATCCTAAAGCTATCAAGCTATTTTGTGATAGTCAATCCGCTTTGCACATTGCAATTTGCAAATAATCCGATTTTCCATGAACGAACGTAGCATATTGAAGTTGACTGTCAATTCGTCCGAGATGCTATTTCAGAAGGTTTGATTGATCCATCCTACGTGTCATCATTATCGTTGTTTAGAATTCCTAGCTAACCTCCAAGTAATATATACACCTAATTAGCTTTAAACATACCCAATAACAAGGTGTAAATTCTCATTAATAAGTTTCTGAAATAAGAGGAAGAATATATGTACATACTTACTTGACAACCAATTAAGATACAACAAGTAGGATTAATGGATTATAATATCACCCCCAAAATAAATCGATCTTGGTAGTGCACCAAACAACATTCAACAATGAAGCAAGTAGGATATGGGTTAGTAGGGTTGCACATTGCTGCCACTGAGGACTACAAAGGCCAATATTGGTTTTTATTTAATTATTTTATAATTATAACCATGACCGGTTTTTTTAAAGAGCATTACACCTAAGACTCCATTTACTAATAAAGTCCTTTCACGTACATTATTTAATTTGATATCCTAATGGCCTAATTAAACCTCCAATTATAATTCACGTCCCCTTATAATTATGTTTATTATCTTCTAAGTTTTAGATAAACTATTTGTCAAATTAAAATAAAATAAAATAAAGAAAAGTTTTAGATAACCTATCAAACTATTCGATAATCTAATATCGCATGCAAGTATGCAACTATGCAAGTTAGGTACTTCGTCATCCTATTAAAATCGACCCCTATGCAATTTAGATCTTGGCGTTCCTTTATTTATTTTAATTCTAGTCAAAGTTTCATTACTATAATTCATTCCATTTACAATTTAGAAAATTAGAACTGAAAATGTAATTGTGTTAGGATTTCTTCTTGGATGATACGACACTAGTGGTGGCCTTTTAATGAGGTTTTATCTATCATGAACATACGAAAAAGGTTATGATTTTAAATTTTTAATTGTACAAGTTATGTATAAAGCGGTGGAGTGTGAACTATGCCATATATATATATATATATATATATATATATATATATATATATATATATATATATATATATATATATATATATATATATATATATATATATATATATATATATATATATATATATAGAGGAAGGCTCATGTAAGAACCCTCCTCTATATAAGAACCCAATCTTATATAAGAACCAATCTCAGCCCTTTATTAGTTTTGATCTAACTATCCAAAATGATCCTTTAGTAATGGCATTTTTGTAATTTTGAAGAGTTTATATTTAGAACATAGAAAAAAAATTTAGAACATAGGAAAATTTTTAGAACATAAGCTGAAAAAGATTTAGAACATAAGCAGAAAAAATTTAGAACATAGAAAAACAAAATTTAAAACACAAAAATTTAGAACATAAGCAAACAAAATTTAGAACATAAGAAAAATAATTTAGAACATAAGTTGAAAAAATAATTTGATTTATTTTCATGTTTTACTATTAAGTTATTATGGTTTATTTCCGAAAGTTTTTTTTTTTATATCGATAACCTATGTAGGAATCGAACCTACATCCTCTATGCATTTGCATAGTGCTCTACCAATTGAGCTAATAGGTTTTAGCATATGTTCTTTTTTTTTCATTTACCGTAAATGTTCAAAAGATTTTTGCTAATACTTTAATTTTTCAAAAGTTTTTTTGCTAATACTTTAATTTTTTCTGCGTACGCCTTTTTATATAATCTAAATTATTTTCCTATCATCTAAACTTTTTCATCCATTACTTTAAATTTTTCTGTCTATGCTCTGGATTTTTCGTATATTTCTGAAAATTTTCACCCTATGTTCTAAATTTTTTCTATCTATAATCTTAAAATTTCTCTTTTCTAAATTTTTTTCACCTATGTTCTAAATTTTTTTCCTATGTTCTAAATTTTTTCACCCTATGTTCCAAACTTTTTTCCTATATACTAAATTTTTTCACCCTATGTTCTAAACTTTTTTCCTATGTTCTAAATTTTTTCACCCTATGTTCTAAATTTTTTTCCCTATGTTCTAAACTTTTTTATTATGTACTAATTTTTTTCGCCTTATGTTCTAAACTTTTTTCCTATGTTTTAAATTTTCTTCACCCTATGTTCTAAATATTTTCACCCTATGTTCTAAACTTTTTGACTATGTTCTAAACTTTTTTTTCATATTTGACATTTTTTTTTATCTATGTTTAAATTTTTTTTCCTATGTTCTAAAATTTTCCATCTATGTTCTAAATTATTTTCATATGTTCTAAATTTTTTCACCCTATGTTCTAAACTTATGTTCTAAATTTTCTTTTATGTTCTAAATTATTCTTCCTATGTTCTACACCTTTTCTTAAGTTCTAAATTTTTTCCTTATGTTTTAGATTTTTTAATTTTTTTTTTCTACTTATGTTCTAATCTTTTAAAAATTTAAAACATAAGCAAACAAAATTTAGAACATAAGAAAAATAATTTAGAACATAAGTTGAAAAAATAATTTGATTTATTTTCATGTTTTACTATTAAGAATTTAGAACATGATTAAAAAAAAAAAAGAGTTTAGAACATGCTGAGAAAGAGTTTAGAAAATGATAAAAAAAAAGAGTTTAGAACATACTAAGCTACTAATAATCCACAATCATAGTACTAATCGCAATAAGTGCCGAGTGTATGAAACATTAAAAAAAAATAAAAAAATTTGCAGTGAATTAGTACAACTAAGGAGCAAGTTTATAGTGCCCTTTTATACTTACTTTTTCAGACAATCTGCAATGTGGTATTCTTCCTTCAAGTTTTTCAGTGCAGAAGGGGAGTAGGAGAGTGAATAATTGAATATAGCTCATACGTGTTTGAAGCATTGGACAAACCACTATATGACGAAAGGGAAAGCTAAATTTTCATAAACTTATAAATTTTTTGATTCAATTAACATGCATAGAACCCAAAAAAAATGCTACTTGCTGGCTTTCATTAAATCGAACAAAATAATTCGCAAAAATCGAACAAAAATCGCATTAAAAAAATGAACCCTAAAATCGCAAAAATCACATCAAAAACCGCAAAATCTACTTGAGCATCATGTTGATTTCATGAAAATTTGAACAAAATCGAAAAAAAAACATACCTGAAACAAAAATCCTTCAAATTGAAACGAAAATCCATTAGATTTTTGGGGGTTTGAGGAGAGAGAAAATGAGAGATGCGTGAGTAAGAGAAAGTTAGAGGAGAGAGAAAATTTTGGGCGGTAGGTAAGGGGTTAGAGGTAGTATACGTGTTTTAATCTAAACTGTCTAAAATAACTTAATCCTACGGCTGAGATGGGTTCTTATATAACTAGGATTCTTATATAAGGAGGGGTTCTTACCGGATCCCTCCCCTATATATATATATATATATATATATGCAAAATAGTTATGATTTCGATTGTAAAAGTTATGATATTTTCTCTAAATTTGTAGTTTACAAATCTTTATTATTATTATTGTAGATGTCGTATGACTATTTATTAATGATAAAATTAGTCTTCCTGACAAAAAAAAAATATTTGCTTAATGATGATGATTAAGAGTTCCTGTGCAGCTGGATTTGGGGAGTATTTTTTGTGAAATTTCTAGCTAGTTTATTTAAGAATTCATTATGATGATGTTGTTGATGTCACTTATACTAGCATGGAAGATATTATTGTAGATGTCGTATGACTATTTATTAATTATAATTTTTGTAGAACTATCTTTTAGCTTTATTGGTTATCTACTTTACACACTTTGTTCTTGTAGTCCAGAGTGTGATGTTATGCAATGGTGTTTCGTGTTTGTGATTGAGTAATTGAATAGTTTATGCTTTAGCTAGATAAATTACATCACCTATTTAATCGCAATTATCTTTATTTGTGAGTTTATCCCAGCTTGTAGTTTAGGGTGCTCAATATAACCAATTAAATTTCTCTCTAGTTAAATTGTTAGTCGTATTAATAGAGGTGGATTCGACTGTCCTAGAGTCCCTCTTATTTGATTGCTCTCTGATTTTATTGTTCTCTGTTATTTTATTATTTCCATCAATCTTATTGTCTTATTTAATTTCTGTTTTTAGTTTATCAAAACCACTTAATCTATTTCTCTTTAAGATTAAATTAGTAGACTATAGACCATAGTATTATTCAATGTTCTATGTGGATACGATACCCTATTATTTATCACTTACTACTAGAACTTGTACACTTGCAAGAATAGGGTTTTATAACTTGTTTAAAATCGCTATCAAGTTTTTGGCACTGTTGCCGGGGAACGGTATTAGAATAATTTAGTCTATTTGTCTACCATAGTTTAACTCTTAGGTTTATAATTTTCTGTTTATGTTCTTATTTTCTTTGTTTTTGTGTTTAGTTGTCTTTATCCATCGTGAGTTTTATTTTCTGTAATAGTTAGTTTTAAAGTGTTCTGATTTCTGGTTTGATGTGTCCAGATTACTTATTTAGCAACACTTTGGGTCAGCCACATAGCCTGGAGAAGAGCCCAGTGAACCTGCCTGGCGTTCTCTCACCACTAATTCTAGTTGATTTCAGTCAGTTCTCTGGTGATAGCTTCTGGTTTGCCTTGCGAAGAGTTTACTGAAATTTGATTTGCTAGGTGCTTTCCACCCAATCTCTTGTTTTGTGTTTAGTTTATGTTTGGTCGTAGATCCTTGCCTTGTGATTTAAGAACATACGATTCTGAAATTGAACGCACACTCTTGAATCTGAAAATCCTTACAAGCATACATATTGATGCATTTTTAGAGGTTTGCTCTACTTTTAGTATATCTGATGCTGCTGCTGATGCTATTCGTATGCGTTTATTTAATTTTTCCTTGAAAGAAAAGGCTAAAAAATGGCTAAATAACATAAATGTTACAACTTGGGCTCAATTGCAAAAAGATTTTCTCAAGAAATTTTATTCAATAGGTAAATTGAGTGCTATGAGACGTTCTACAACTACTTTTTCTCAAAAGCCTAATGAATTGTTTTATGAAGCATGGGAACGTTTTTGTAGTTTGTTACGTGAATGTCCACATCATGAAGTTCCTAAATGGCAACTAATACATAGTTTTTATTATGGACTAAGTGAACATAATCAACAAATGATAGATGCTTCTTGTGGGGGAAATTTTATGCAGAAAAATTCTGATGAAGCATGGCAATTATTTGAAGATTTAAGTGAAAATTCACAACAGCATGCTACTTCCTCTCATACTAATGCATCTAATGCATCGAGAACTCTAGGGGGTTAAGGGGGTATTTATGAAGTATCTCATACTCATGATCTTGCATATATAAAGTAGATGCTTTGACTAAGAAAATGGACCAAGTGGATCTTTTGAACAAAAAGATTGATCAACTTGTGAATACGAATAATTTGCATGTTAATTCCATCAATGCTAATGAAGGGTTTGCGACATGTGGTGATTTTAATCACTTATCCTATAATTGTCCTAATAACTATTCTGAAGTGCCACATGAACACGTCACTCACTCAATTCCATATTGTGTCACGTCATACACTCAATTCCTCAATATGCCACATCATCCACACTACCAACAAGATTTCATGTTGCCTCAACTATATTGAAAAAAAATACTTCGTATATGGATGAGAAGGTCCGAACATTTGACCTATTTGAATAAAGATCATTGTTTAATTTAACCATCTAGGCAAACAATCAATTATGCTTTAATGTTGCACACTAAATAATATTATACTATACCAATTGATTGTTGGTAGAGAGGTGATTGGGACTACACTTGGTAGGGAGGACTCGTGTTCGATCCACCACAACAACAATTGGGAGGGGACTGGAACCTAATTATTCAAAACTGATTCCCGAATCCGGATTAGCCCAAAGGGTGAATCGGGTGGAACACCAAAAAAATATATATATTATACTATAAAAAGTATTGAAAATACATAATACATACTCACTATTAAATGCTCTTAAAAACTAGCAATTGCACAACTACAAAAGTGGTATCCCGAGACAACATCCGAGCTACTCACTAATTATTAAATTAAAAGAATGTGTTGGGTGTGAGTCCAAACTCATGGTAAACATTCGTAAGTTATTGACTTATTGGGCAGCCTTTAAGAATAGCAAATTTTATTTGGTTGAAATTTCTTTTTGACCATAATTTCTAGAGACCCCCTAGAATTGATTAAGTCTATTAGTCGGTATAGTAGACCTAGCAAACAGGTCATTCAGGTCGGGTTCGAGTCGGGTCAATTCAGGTCGGGTTAAGTTCGGGTCAGTAAATGTTCGGGTCGAGTCGGGTTGATTCGGGTTTCGGGTCAAAATCGGGTCAGCACTTCGGGTCAAGTTTGGGTCGGGTCAAGTTCGGGTCAGGTCAATTTGGGTCGGGTCTGTTTGGGTCGGGTCAATTTTTAAGATCAATTTTTGGGTCAATTTCGGGTCGGGTCAAATTCGGATCGAGTCAATTCGGGTTGAGTCTATTCGGGTCAAGTTTATGTCGGGTCACCAAAATAAATTCACTTAAAAAAAAATAGTTGGAAAAATAAAGTAAAATCGTTAAAATCATGAGTACCTATTACGTAGGAAATAAAGAAGCCCTAAACTAAGTAATTCACTATTTCACCCTATTCACTTAGGATTCGAGTTAATTCGGATCGGGTCGATTCGGTTCAATCAATTTGGGTTAAAATCGGGTCGGGTCATTTCGAGTCGGGTCAAGTTCGGGTTTCAGGTCAATTTCGGGTCAGGTCATTCGGGTCGGGTCACTTCAGGTCAACTCTTTTTCGGGTCGGGTTCGGGTCATTTTCGGGTCAACTTTCGGGGTACGGGTCGGGTCAATCAGGTCGGGTCAGGATTGCCAAGTCTACTGTATAGTGCCCATTTTCATAAAATGGTTAACCATTTTTTATTTTGAATTCATTTTTTAATCAAAATTACTAACCTACCCCTAAATAAAATAATTTTAGAAAAGAATAAAAATTATTAGGAAAAAAAAAAAAAAAACAAACCCTCTGAGCCATTGCTCATTTTTTAGTCAATGCTTGCGTTTGGTTATCATTGCTAATGTGTTTCTAATTATTGTATATGTGACAGTTAGTGATTTACAGCATCCATACTATGCTATTAACCTATCTAATTGTTAATACAAGTATGATTTTGTAAGTACATTAAATGTTAGAAGAGAAAAAAAAAAATCTAAAAATTGTTATCTAGCGATTTGACCTGCATATATAATAGGTTTTGCAACTAATTGTGTAGTTAAAAACTAATGGATGAGATATTATCAAAAAATTATATCGTCTATAACTCTATACGACAAGGGTATTGTTTTGTACAATTGTGTTAAGGATGATGACCATGAATCCAGGATGTTCTTGGTACCTTAAGCTTGTTGGTAACACTCCCTATTCGATCTCAAGTTATTTTTGCAAATATTTTTCATGTTAATTTATTTTTTATTTCTATTTTTTACAGGCATGTTAATTATTATCTTAAGGACATGTGCATTAAGGATGGATTCATTAAATGTATTGAAATTTATTGTAGCCTATTTGTGAGTGTCTCACTTTATATAAAAACGAGAGAGGTATTACTTTATTATAAGGTAGAGATTTAAAGTTGATTAACTATGGCCCGACCAACAAGTCTGGCCCGATCCACCCTAAAAATGGACAGTTTGGGTAAGCCAAAAAACATAATTCTATTTTTAAAAAGGCTTGGCTCGGCCCAAAAGCCCGTCTAGGCCCGACACTCTTTCTCGAGTTAGGGTACGAGTTTTCTTACAAAGGTCCGGCCCAGCATGAATTTTGATCAATTATAAGAAATTTAGAGGAAATACTCCTACTATCTTGGTATCACCAATGAGTGAAAAAATCCAATTGTTTTGTTTATTTATTTTCTTGTTCCCATATATATATATATATATATATATATATATATATATATATATATATATATATATATATATATATATATATATATATATTTCTCCTTTTGTGATTTTTTTTAATTTTTTCCGTTTAATATCAAGTTCAATGCACGAACTAAACTACTCATATGGTTTGAAATCAACACATACCCTATTGTGTGATATACATTTTACAACCCCATCGAATATTCAATTGCTGATTGCTAGTTTCAATTCAAAGGTTTTTGGTGAATTCATGGCTCTCAAAAGGGGTGATTGATTGCCTCTTCATCATTAGTATCCCATATGCTGCTTTGTGTTTTCATTTTTTTAAATTGGTGGTAAGTGGTTTAGTTTATTTATGTATATCCTGCTTGACATTTTACGAAGCATAAAACTTTGCCGTGTATGCTGTCAAAAATTAAAATAAAGCATTAAACTTTGCACCATATATTTTCCTTCTTTCATTCAAAATTGTCCCAATTATTGAAATTTGGTTAGCAAAATATGCTCGTGGATACACATGTCAGTATCTCACTGTGTGCTTGGGGTAT
This sequence comes from Chenopodium album, assembly GCF_948465745.1. Taxonomy (NCBI): domain Eukaryota; kingdom Viridiplantae; phylum Streptophyta; class Magnoliopsida; order Caryophyllales; family Amaranthaceae; genus Chenopodium; species Chenopodium album. The sequence continues at coordinate 720,737 of NC_137850.1, forward strand.
GCAAAGCAATATTTCTATCATTTATCCTTCATTAAAATCCCTTTCATCAATATTCAATAATACTTCTTTCATCTTTGTTGATCGTTTTCCCTTTTATTTTCTTGCTCGGAATCTAAAACTTCCCTTTTCTTTTGTAATAACAAACATGCTCCACTGCCCATTACTCAATTGGTAAACTTTATAAACACTAAGGATGTTTACTAGGTATATTATATAAATTGTTTGGAAGAGGAGATTAATTATATTAAATATGATCGTAACAGGGAAATCCATGTTAGTCTCTAATCTTTCTTATGGTCTGAAGTTACAACTTTTGTCATATGATTCCAACTGGGGCAGTACGGCCAATCGGCTACAAATGTAAGAGTAACAATGTGAGGTGGACTCGTTGTTCAGTCAAGAGCTTGAAAGGTCTCTCGGTGCCTTTCTGCCATATTGCCTGGATGCTGATCGATGGGTAATTATTGTGAATTTTTTCTTAACTTTTCTATTTTCGTTTTTATACATCTGACTTCATCCTTTTGTTGTTTCAGATCTCATGACCTTCCTTTCTCTTTCATTGATGAGATGGCTTCTAGAGGCCTTCATATGTAATAGAGCTTGGAACCATCTAAGGATAAGCGTTTAGATTTTGATCAGAACTCCATTGTGCCCAAGCGTTTTGTACTATACAAGTTTTTTTAATTATCACCAATTAGAAGGATCGACAGACATTGAATGTTTTTATCACATTATGAATGTGATGAATCATTTCCCCAGGATTGTCATTGGATGTTTTTATGTCATTTTGAATGTGATGAATCGTTTGCAAACTGTATAAGATGCCATGTTATGTTTGAATTATTTTTTACAGTATTATTTTACTTCTCAACAGGTTTCTCAAATTGTCATAATTTTTTATAATTGTCACTGTTATGTTTTTGCTCATATTTGATAGTAATGTATTAAGATTTCATCTACATATGATATCCATGTGTCACTCTTTCTTGTTCGTTATTAGTTGTCTTGAGATGGATACAACCGCGAGGCATTTTAAAGGAAGGAATGTTATGTATTTACAAATACGTAACAATGATTAAATTTTTTGGTCAGATTGTCTCACGTGATAGGAGACCATATGTTGATTGTTTCACTGTAAGTTTATATGGTACCATTGAATCTTCAATGGTACTATTTATGCATAAATTTGGTACAACTGAATGCATGTATAATACCATTACATGTATATATAGTATCACCATATGTTCAGTGGTATTATTTGATCCTCCAATAATACGACTCTTATACATATATTTAATTATATAAATGCCCCTTGTTATACATTTCTACATGCATAACATTCCTCCATTTCTACTTCCTCCACAACCACATGTCCCATTGGTGCCCGCAAGAGTGATCATCTTAGCTTTAAAAATGTCCTTTATTAACTTTTTTTTTTCATTCACAATTTCATTACAACAAGTGTCATTATTTTTTTTTATAAAAAAAATTAAAATAAAATAGGATTGCTAGACCTCTTAGGTGATAAAATTAACAATTCATTAATCAATTCTAGTCTTAATTAACATAATAATACTCGGTGAATAAATATTTTATACATGACCAAACAACACTAATTAATTATTTAAAATTTATTAAAACAAAAAAATAAATATGATTTTTCTAAGTGATTAGAAAACTAACTAATTTTCCTTGTTAAGTCTAAGGTAATTTTTTTTCGTAAATTTTGCAAAATAGTCACAAAAAAGTCACGATTTGGATTATAACTGACAGGCTAAAGTCGTATTACCTAATCAAAAATATTACCTAAGTCCTCTGACTAAAGTTGATAAGGAAGTAGGGTCGAATCCACAGGGAAACAAGTCTTTCTATTCCTAATTAATTAATATAATCTAAACTATTAAATAACCAAAATTGTTGTTATTTAACGGAATTATATTACGAATAATAAAAGTAGTGAGAAATAAAAGTAGGGGGAAATCAATGAATAAAAGACCTAGGGTATAGGTTCACCAATAAACAATATTTCAGGGTAAAACATAATAATCAATCATTAATGCATCAATTAACCAGATCATAAAGGGCTTTCTCTACGTATTACAATCACAGAATTAATCTACCGGTATTAGATCTCAGCTCTCGAATCTTGACTTAACCATTTATAAATTAACCTGCCTATTGAAACTAGGCCTAAATATCAATTCTCATCTCTCGAATCTCGAATCAATATTGCTAAACTCATACATAATAAACCTGCGCAAGTCTAGTTTCATAGCATTAAATCAATCAATAGGAAATTAATCAAGCATTGAAAATCAACAATAATAAATTACCCCTTCATATTATTTATGGATCCCCACAAACCCTAGAGAGAAAACTACTCGCACATAATTAAATCTAAACTAATCAAAGCAAATAAACAAGTCATGATGAAAGAAAGAGAATAAATTACTGAAAATAATAGAGAAGATATCGTTACCAAAGTTAATGGAAATAAAGAGTTGAATCAAGAACAAAGTGTAGAGAGAAAAATTTAATCTAAAAACTAAGTAGAGAGAGAAAGTCTAAGAGAAGAGGTAAAAGAGAGAATAAGAGAGAGTCATCATCTCAAAATAACTTAAAACGTATTTAACAAAGCTCCTAAAATCCTAATTAGAAACTAAGTAGATCATCGAATAATCATCCTCCGAAAACACGCGCCCGATCATGCGCCACACCGCCCGATTAGGCCCGCCTTTTTTTTTGCTTCATGAGGCTTCTCTCGCGCCCGGTTAGGCGCGAGCTCGGGCGAAGCAAGCTTCGTTCTTCTTTTGCCCTGCCCAGCCAGGCGCGTCTTCGGGCGAGGCCATGCTCGGATGGGCGAAGCTCTTGGGCTATCTTGGACTTCTCGATTAGGCTCTGATCCTTCGGCCCAATCCAGATTTCCTCTTTGGGTCTTGAATACTCGGTCTAGATGCCTCGATATCTCATATGCCGAGCCCTTAATCACCGGTTTGATGACTCTAATCGGCCTTGGGCTACGGAAGGTGGTCGTGCTCCTCCAATGTTTGTAGTTGCTCTAAATAATCCCGGGAAAATGCTCCAAAGGTGCAACTCCCTACATAACTCAACCAAAACTACAAAAACATTAGAAAAAACCAATTATTAATAAATGTGGCTCTAAAGAGCCAAAAACACTACCAATTATAACCAGGGACGGGGGTAAAATACTATATAAAATAGACATATCAAACTCCCCCAAGCCAAACCTTTGCTTGTCCTTAAGCAAAGAGCTCATCAATGAATAAATAAAACATGCCTCACCCAAAATAGTCAAAATCAAGAACAAACAATTCAAGGCAAATCTAACAAACATGCTTTAACATCAACCAATCTCATCCATCCAATCACTCATCCTCCCTAACAATTGTCAAGTAGAGCAAACCACAAGTGCATATATAATTCAAGACTAGTGCTCACACACTCAACTCTCATTTATGTGGCGAGTAATTAAAAGATGTATTCGATCGCTCTCCATCCCAACCCCTTTAAATGTGAACAATGCCCTCCCAACTCACACTCTCGTGTGTTTAAAAAGACATAGACTCAACCTAATAGTCGACTTGGAATATGTCAAGTCATTCCTTGCATTGATAGGCAACACTTTCACATCCACACAACTCTATGGACACGGTCAGAAGGTCTTTAAAGCTTGTAATGTAAGGATATGGTAAAGGGTAAGAAATATTTGGGAAAATGTGAGAGAAAATCAATGCTTAAAGGGAGCCAAATCCTAATAAAACCAAGGTCAAAAATAAATAATGACCAAACATCTCCAACATACTCAACTCCAACAAAAATTCACCAAATACAACTCCAAACATATCAAACAATCCCAACATTAGGGATGGAAATTTAATCCGAGTTCGATTCGAATCCGATCCGATCCGAAGGAAAAAATCTGATTCGAATCCGTTTAAAATTAGTCCGAATTCGAATTCGATAAAATAGATCCGAATCCGAATAGGAGGTGGATCGGACTTGGAACCTATGCAAAGTCCGACGGAGTCCGAATCCGAGAGTATAAGCATATGCTCTATAATTTGGGACAATTGTTTGCTTGTTTTGTAGCAAAATTTTGTTATGTAATTTAGTTTATAATTTAAATATGTTATGTTTATACTTTAATTGGTATGACAATACAAGCAATTATAGGTATATGAAATTACAAAAAAAAAAAATTCGGATCATTTCGGAGGTCCGTATAAACGGACCGGATTCGGATCCGAAAATTACGAGTCGGATCGGATTCGGACTCGGATTCGGATCCGAGTCCAGGGTCCGTTTACTAAACGGATCGGATTCGGATTTAGCCACATCCGACCCGAATCCGATCCGTTGCCATTCCTACCCAACATTTACAATTTCACTCATAAAAAATATGATAATATAGAATTAGAGTGAATAAACAAACTTTGAACTCATTCTTTTTTTTTTTTTTTTCAAACTTGATACTTTTTTTTCTTTTATTTTTTAGCAACCTTCACATAGAACATTTGATCATTGAAATATTTTTTTTCTTTTGCTCTTTTTTTTTTTCTTTCAACTCACATTGGAATTCAACTTTGAAACACAATTGTCATCATTTTTCCAATCACAAAATCAAAGAACAAATTATTCATCTTATATTCCCACATTGTGCAAATAGTGTGCACACTACAACTCCCTCACCTCACTAACTAAAAGCTCCCCCAAGCCAAGCTTGGGACTAGTAACCAATGGGGCTAAATAGGCTTGTAATGTGGCTAAATAAACAATAAAAGGGCACAAGCAACAACATGGGTAGTAAGAAGGGAACAAATGTATCTAAAATCATCTGAAGGCCGCCTAAAAGAATGAACGCCTTTGTCTTCCTCATTGTGCATAATAGTGAGCCATGAAACAATACTCATAGTTGCAAACCAATACTCAATTTCATTAACATACCAGGAACTAACACACATTCCTAACCAAATCAACTAGTCAAGCACTATATTCACAAGCAGTTGGACAAAATTGACGCATGTTAAGGCATCCGAGCAATCAAATATCAAATCATGGCTAACCTATCCACAATGTTCATCATCATATACCAAAAATCAAAACAATTTTTAAGTAAGGGGCACAGGGAAGCATGATTTACAATTCATTGGAACGTATTTTTGTATTTTTTTTGTTTTCCAATTTATTTTTGCATATTTTCATTTTCCAAAGCAATAAAAACTATCTAAAAAGCAATAAAGAAAGATAAGGATAAAGATACCAAAATCCAAAAATCTCCCCCAAGCAAAAATCAGACAATGTCCTCATTGGCTTGGGAACCAGCCCAGCATGGCTAATCCTCATCATCCTTATCCATGGAGCCAAATCCTCCACCGCTACCACCTGCACCAAAAGAGCTACCACCATAATAATCAGGATGAAAACTCCCCCCTGCCGGTCCCCCAAAAGGAATGTCCTGGCCATACCTGTGGAAAGATGAATAGTCGGTATAAATACCACGGGAGTGGGATCTCTAGCGTATCCCTGGGGTGGGGCTGAAACCAATCAGGGTAAATAGCATTATCGGGAATATTACCCCGACGAGCATAATCATCGTACATGGAATACAAGGCTCTACCCTGGTTCCTCTCAAGGTACCCTAATCGTGAATCTAGAGAGCCAATCATCCTCTTAAGGTCACCATGTGAATGTTCTATACGTCCTATGGCCTAACTTATACTCTGTAGGTCTCAAGCGGTCTCAGAGTCACTCTTAGGGGGAGGTGGAGGCATATCGGGTGGTGATGGCATTACCACGGGCTCAGGCTGGGGTGGTGATACTGGCTGTGCATGCCCCCGGGCGTGGGAAACTAAAAGGTCATATGTGTAAGACTCTTGCCCAAGGGGAAAAGCGGTCAAATCGAGGTTAGGCAGGGGAAAGATAGGCAATGGTTGCTCTGTTCCTGTCCTAACACACCAATGGGAAATTTGTTGACTATCCAATCTTACCTAACCCAAATCCTCAAGATACCTAGTGGTCATGTAAGTGTCCACCCCACAGTTAGTGAGACCGTGAGGCCTACTCTCAACAAACCCGACTTTCTTAACTATTATCCTAGTAATTAGGCCTCCTAATCAGATAGGGGTACTAGCCGTGTTACTAGCCGTGGCATGTCTACTCAGGTGGTGGATAATGTATCTACCCATGATCAGTTTACCATACCCAAACACATAATGTCCAATTACAACTAGTTCGTTAGTTTGTGCATTATGGGGTTCATTCCTACCTAAAAAACAAACACCCGAAAATCTTTGCCAGATTTTAGGGACAGGGTGATGAATAGGTTTGGCACTAGCATGTTGGGTGTTCGGGGTCGGTAAACCAGTTAAAACACGGTATACATCTTCCATTTTATATTCTTCATGCCAATGGTGAGGTAATTCAGATTCCAAGTAAAATAAATTACAGAATTCAACATAAGTTAAACTAATATTCTATTGTTGAACCTAAAAAACAAATTCAGCCCATGTTTACTATTTACAACATTCAAAGAGGAAATAAATTCACATGTCAATTCATGATACGTAGGATAATTCATATCAACAAATTTTCTCATTCCTATGTCATTCATGAATCGTCTAACGTAGTCAAATAAACCTAAGGGCTCAAGAGTAGGGTGGTGTAACCACCGTGAAGGGATTACCTCACGCTCATAGAGCTTTTTGAGCCGTTCCTTTTGTGTTGGGGTTGCAATTCGGATGGTTGGCCACTGTGGAACTTGCAATTCCGGATAGTATTGTTGGCTCGAATTAGAACTCCGCCCAAGTAACGATCTTGCCCTCTTTAAACCCATGTTGTAAAATAGGTTTGAAAAAAAATTCAATTGGAATTGAAAGATTTTGGTATGGGAATGTAGAGGATGAAGAGAGGAGTAAGAATATGTAATTATTTTTGGATTTGGGTGAGAATTGGAGAGGAGATCTTAGAGAGAAGGTAGAGAATTTATGGTTTTAGAGAGAAAAAGAATGGTGGAAAGATAGAATAAGGAGAAAGAAAGAAGAAAGAAGGAGAAAGAAGAAGAACAGGTGAACTCGCGCCCGGTCGGGCGCCACACCGCCCTGTCGGGCGATCTAATTATCTTGAGTTTCTTCTTCTCGCGCCCAGTCGGGCGCCTTCTCGCCAGGTCGGGCGAGATAACCTTTGATTTTTCTTCTGCTCTTGGGCCCGGTCGGGCGCCCTCTCGCTTGATCGGGTGAGAAAGTTTCGTACTCGTCAAATCTCGCGCTCGGTCCGGCGAAAATTGGTGATTTTTCTACTCAGCTCTTGCGCCCGGTCGGGCGCACTACAGCACTATGAGTCCGATTTTTCTTTCTTTTCTCCAAATTTGACCAACTCTTTTCCTTCAAACCTGTACAAAAACTCATTAAACTCATTAAATTCCCTCCTCTCTCCTCTCACAAGAAATAAGAAAGAAAGAAGACTAAACTAAAAAGCAAGAAAGTACGGGTTGCCTCCTGCATAGCGCTGGTTTATCTAGGTCCCGCACGACCCTCTTCCCACAAGTCGAGGAGTAAAAACCCTTGGCCTATCGTTTGGTCGGTGGTTCTTCACCCGGTCGGGCGATTTTTAGACCACGACTCTACTTCCTTACACGCCCAGTAGGGCGCCAATTCACTTTATCGGGTGGATGTTCCTTGGCTTGAACCGGTGGTTCTTCGAAACTGCTCGTTCGGGAACCCTTTTTGGCCTTTGGTTTCCTTGATTTGTCACTTGATTTAGTATTTATGACTTGATCCGGTGGAACTCTCACTAAAGGCTCAGTTTTCGCAAATTGCTTATTTGTCTCCACTTTCTCATCTTCAAAGCCAAGACCTTCAGTATAGAGCTCTCTCTATTGCATCTACTTCCTCTTTCCATCGATTGGTTGTTCCTGTAGAAGATGCAACACAAGATACTGCCTCCAAGGGATCTTTAACAAGAGCTTGGGGCTTGTTAGAACAATTATCAACCACATTAATGCTAAAACACTTCTCCTCTATCATGTGGGCTTTTAGGGGAATTATTCAGATTAAAAATAATTTTATCATCCCCTACTTATAGCGTCAGCTTACCATTTTTCACATCTATAATTGCTCCTGCAGTATTAAGGAATGGTCTACCCAAAATAATTGGGGTTTGCAAATCCTCAGCCATATCAAGAAAAATAAAATCAATAGGTATATAAAATTTACCTACTCTAACAGGAACATCCTCTAAAACACCTAGGGGGTATTTAAAAGAACGGTCGGCCATTTGCAGAGTAATATTGGTAGCTTTTAATTTACCCATATTTAGCTTAGAACACACAAATAATGGCATGACACTAACACTAGCACCCAAATCACATAATGCATTATCAATCATCAGATTGCCAATTACCCGGATCTTTTAGTTTAGGTGGAGATTTATTTTGTAGTACGACACTACATTCTGCAGTAAAAGCGACTATCTCTACCTCACTAATAGACCTTTTTTTAGTCAACATTTCTTTCATGAATTTTGCATATGCAGGAATTTGTGTAATTAACTATGTGAATGGAACTGTTACCTGCAAATCTTTCACCATCTCCAAGAACTTACCAAACTGCTTATCCAAATTAGTCTTCAAATGACGATTGGGGAATAGAAGTTTGATAACTGGCTTTTGAACATCGTCACTCTTATCTTTAGTTGCAACCTTCCCTGGAGTTTTACCCTACAATGTAGTATCAGAAATATTAGTACTACCCTGTAGCTCTGCAGGGCTAGGATTAATATCCTTTGGTATAACATAATCAGGATTAGCAATTTTCGTTATAACAGGTTCATCATTTTTGGGCATAGGAGGCCCATCATAGTGTGAACCACTCCTCAGAGTAATTGCAAAAGCTTGATCTGTAGGTTGTACTGGCTGTGATGGTAGGGCTCCTTGTTGGCGGGCTTGTAGAGTAGAGGTTAGCTGTGCAATTTGAGTATCTATAACTTTATTATGAGCTATAATTGAGTCAATTTGTGTATCTCTCCATGTGCTTCTGCATACTAGTTAGCATCGCTCTAATTTCTGACAAGGCAGGGTCGGAAGATGGAGGAGGAGTTTGTGGTTGGATTTTCTGGCCAGAGTTGGGATGGTAATATTTCTGCTGTGGTGGTGGTGCTTGTTGTTGTAGTTGTTGTGGAAGTGGAGGGTTTTGCGCATTGGTGCTTCGGTAGGAAAAATATGGATGGTTCCGGAACCCATGATTGTAGGTGTTGGAGTATGGGTTATTCTACCTAATGGATTGAAAGGCATTAACTTGCTCCATGGAACTCTTGTAATCTTGTTCCCAATGACCTACAATTCTACAATTTTCACAAAAAAACGTCATTAGCATTAATTTTAATTGCAGAAACATTAACTACATTAGCAGAATTAGCAGTACTGAGATTATCTAATTTCTGACAAATAGAAGTTAATTGAGCTTGCAAAAAACAATCAAAGAAGAAAAGAAACTACTAGATGCAAAGCAATTTAAAAGATTTCGATAATTCGCGCGAGATTACGTCTAAAAACGTACAAAACTGTTGAGAAAAATTCACAATGGATCGAAATCTGAGTACTGGTCTTTTAAGTGACCAGTGTTCGCGCGCAGCTCAGTAGGTCGCGCTGGCCAAGCGCGCGCAAGAAACTGGGTCGCGTGGGATGCCACGCGCAACTTAATGAGTTGCGCGTAACATTTGAATTAGTAAAAGATTTGGAGAAGCGCGATCTGCAGCTCACTTTCTTCTTCTCCTCTTTCTCCAATTTTGATCTCTTTCCATTTTTGGTTGTCATTTGAGGCTAAGGAAAGTAAATCTTGCTCCTTTTATTCTACCAGACTTTGATTTTGGTCAATAAAATGGAGAAATCGAATGAAGAATCCTAACTGAAGTTGGGGTTTTCGATTCGATTTGTTGTCATGAATTTGTTTGTTTGTTGTTGTGTCATGCTTAAGCAATATATTGCAACAAATTTCATGTGAAGTGATAAAGTATTGATCCTGTATGAGTATGTCAAGCATATATGTGTTTTTTTTTTCATTCTAATTTTGACTTTGTGCTTGAACTTTATTTCTCTTTTTTTGCTCACACAGACTATACTTGTTAATTTTAATGTAAATTGAAGTGTTTAGAACAACAATTATGCATTAAAATTATAAATGAAATTTTGAAGTTGCGACTCATGTTTATTATTTTTTTTCATGTGTAAGTTGCAAAATTGGTTTTATGAATGATAAAAAATAACCAACGGTTATTATTATTCATTTATAAAACTGTGATCTCAAGATTTGCACAAAACTAGTTAGTTTAGGAAATTCTTGAAGACATCATCGAACTAGAGTAGTTTGGCTATACTTCGGGATTTTGAGCCCCCATTTTATGTTTTCGAATATTGTAGCCCCCAATGTTGGGTGACTTCGATGACTTGTTTGTTTTTAATAATTAGACCCTTTTATGTTGTTTGAAATGGGTCTAGAAATCCTGTGTTTCGTCTTATTATGATAACAAATAGGATCTTGGAAGCGATTAAACTAGTGTGTTTAAATCGTTTTTTGACCATTCATAGTTTTAACAAAGAAATTTGCTAAGTCTAGTAATATTGGTCATTCAATAAAACAAGTAAGAGGAAAAATGAAATGTTGTTTAAAATTTTTTTTCGTCTATTCTTGCTACTTTTGAATTCTTTCTTTTGAGTTCGAATTTTGTCACTGTTTTGAAGCTCGAGAAAGTAGATGTTATCCTCCTTGCGAAATTCCAATGTGTGCAATAGTGGAGAATAATGAAGACTCCTTAATTTAGAATTTAGGAGTCTTTTGTTTACATTCTAACTCATGAAATTGCTTAATTATGTTTCTTGATATAATTTTCATGATGAATGATTGAGTACTAAACTTTCGTATGAACAAGTATGTTTTATGCATCGTGATTTTGTTTCTTTTGCTCTATACTAGTCATACTCTCTAATCTCTAGAGTAAATTGAAGTATTGAAACAACAATTATGCACTAAGATTAGTTTTGAAGTTGAACTTGAAAATGGCTCGAGTATGTAACATGTTTAATGGCCACGTTCAGTTGCAAACTTAGTTTTTCAAAGGAATAACATGATTATTAAATCATTGTGATACATTTGAAAATTGTAAGGCTCGAGATCTACGTAAATCATTTGTAGTTTAGGCGATTCTCGAAAGTAGCTCGAATGGCATGAATATCTTATTTTGTTTTTTTTTTGTTGATATTGGAGCCCCCATGTGTCGGGTTATGCGCATTCTTGCTATTATTTCACAAGTCTTGGAGCCCCCAATTTGGGGTAATTCTAATGACTTGCTATTGTTTAGACCATTCATATAATCATGATATTGAGATGGAGCTATGTATATATCCTATTTTTGTTTTTTGTAGATATTTAGAACAATGACATGGCTTTTGTATTTTTGTTAAAATCATGTTCAAGAAAACAAGTTAGTTCTTTGTTTGTTTACAAACCAAATGTTTAAGGTTTAGTATATCTTACCTAACGTCTAAACGTTTGTAAAGATCATTGTGTTGATTTTATTCTCAAAGTTGATTTAAAACATCAAATATTTTCTTTGTTGTTATCAATCTTTGATTTTGGTCTTGTAGGTGGTTCGTTTACCATCCCTTAGCCAATATTCACGAAAGAACTAAGCGAGAGCAAGTTCGAGTCAAGAAGAAGTCGAATCTTAATTCATTCCTTTTGGAAATATTTATGTATATACATGTATTATCCAAACGGTTATTGAGAATCTGAAAATTTATTTATTTGAGAAAACAAAAATTCAGAAAAGGATATTTTGAATACTATTTTTATTAGAAACATGTTGTTTCGAATTAGAATTCAAAATTTGAAAAGGGTCCAATAATTTAAATGAAAGTTTGTTTTGAAAAACAACTTTTTCTAGTAGGAAAAAAATCATAATCATATTATTTTTAAAACTGGACCCAAAATGGAAAGAAAAGTCTAGCTCGTAATTGAGTATAACTTTTTTGTCCAAGATTGATGAAGGTAAGTTGTAATTTGCAACTTATTTCAACAAAGATATAAAAATGTGAGCAACTTTTATATATCTAATTTTGTCATCTCTCCCTTTTTAGTGTTTGTCATCATTGTCATACTTTGATAATTGAAAGTGAAGTTCTTCCAATTAAAAAGTGTCGTAGTTTGAAAATGAATATTTACCAAACTTAGGTTTGATGGAGTGTTAGAATAATTTATAAAATCATTCGAATCACTTTCCAAAATATGGTCTCATTTCAAAATGAAAGTTGAGGTGAGACCTATATTTTGTAGCCCCCAAGTGTAACCTTAGGTGGCTTTTGCAATTCATGTATACACATGCTAGGGGATATTTCTCATGTTTATTTGAAGCCCCAAGGTTTGTATTTTTATTTTGTGGAATATTGCATATGTTTATCATGAATTGTTTGATCAAGTAACATAATTAATTATCTTGGTCAAATAATAGGAAGTGGTATTATTCCCTTTGTCATTTAAAGTTATTAAGATGGTTCATAATAAGCTTTGCATGACATTGATTTCGCAGCATAAATAGCGTGTTCAAATATGTAAATAGAGAGAAATAGGGATGTCCAGGCTTTTTTAGCCCCCAGTTTGACGCAAAGAGCGAAAAAATTATACTATTTTTTGAGTATTTTAGTTGCCAAATGGGAGGGATCATCCCGACTTACCCCCCAAAAAAGAAACGAACAAAAAAGACAGATTTGTATAAAAAGGAAGGGGAATCCAACTTTCCTATAGAAGAATAAAGAAAAAAAATAGACATGTTTTCAAAAAGCAAGGATTATTGACTTAATATTTGAATCATCGTGATGACTTGGCAGTGAGGTATACGTTAATACGTGTGATAGCGATAACGATCATTTTTTCATGTAGCGATCATGTTCAATCAATGTTCCTTGCTTAGAGAAGATGGAGATATCCTACTCAGGTGGACATATAAGTGAGAAGACCAATTCTCAAGAGTTGTAAAAGAGATCTAGAGTTGACGTCGAGGCTGTCGATATATCAAATCAATTTATTGTACTAACTCTTTTTCTTTCTAGGCAATTTATATAGAACTTGAATTACCTTGGTAATAAATAGCCGTATTATTAGAAGAAAAAAAGATGATTGTTTTTTTGAGAGTGATAATCATCTCATTTTTCTTGGCAAAAGATATGGAAAATATCGAATTTAGTTTGATTCGATTGCTTTACTAAAATGGTGTCATCAAGCCAATGGCTATCAAATCATCCAAATCATTTGATTTTTTTTTATATGATTTTGTAATCATAACTCAACACTTCATGCATTTTATATATGGGCATGACTATTCAATAGTAGGTCCATATGTGCAAAGGCCTAGGATTGGCCATATTTTCATGGAATGATGATTTTGGTACATGGTTATGGTCTACCTCAAGGAGGGCCTTTCCAAGGTTGTAACGTGGTTAGGCTTGGGGTTATGAAGAATGGACAGGCTTAAGTATACTCCCATAATCCCTTACTTTTGGTGCTTATCAAACTGAAACATTTCTGCTTTGTGTGGCAACATCCTACATTAGGTGCCTTTTCCTTGTCCTCTATCTTCTTTTTTTTTCTCTCTTTTTTTTTGACAAGTTTTATTTTGGGTTTAGAACGATTTTTTTCTTTCTTTTGCATTGGATCATTGGGCTTAGACTAACTTTAAGTCCCCCTCTTATGTTTCATTCCCCCAAATTTTCATTTATATCTCTTTGCACCATTCCCCTCCCAAGGTATGGAATAATATAGGTTGAATAACTAAGGCTCAACTGACGATGCTCAAAAGGGCTGCCAAGAAGATGGATTTCCTCTAAGGTTAAGAACATGGGATTATCTTTGTGGAGTTTCGAGTTGCCTCCTTTGTTGGTGAAATCATCATATCCTTTCTTTGTGGACCAAAGATGGGCCTCTTGTCGTTCGATAAATCTAGTAAGCCAAAGCTTATCAAGATTCTTAAAGTGTTGAGTATGTATGCCTTTTGATATTGCGTGTTTGTATGTATACATTTTATTTAATTCGAGCCAATAACAATAAAAAGATTGAAAAGAGCACAAGATAGACGTACTTGAAAATATATTTTTTATTCATTAATTAATGAGAGTACAAAATAAGTAGATTCGACAGCATGAATCTCTTAGTCTATCGTAAAAAAAAATAAAAAAATAAAAAAAAAAGTAAGAAACAAAACAAGACCTAGGATGCTACATCTTGAATTGTTGACAACTTCTTGAGATTGTGTCTTCGAGCTTTGTCCGTTTCCGACGTAGGTGAAATCCTCTCTAAAAATCTAGTCCATCTATATGATTCATGGTTTCATTTATCAAGTCCTTTTCAATTGTTGTTCCCACAGTATAGACCTTTTGAAATGTGTCTAAACCAAGGTATTGTAAATGGCACGTGTATGGTGGAGACATATTGTCTATGAACTTTGGGACAAGTTCATGATCCGGAGGTCTTTGTGAAAGAAGCGCAACCTTTGATCGCCACCTGGAAAAGAAGTCAATGAAGCCTTATTTTTCCCCTTGCTTAAGCAATTCAAGATCGCACAAGGTAGTTGTGAGCTCGATGTTATCTCCATATTGGGTTAAAAACGCTTTTACCACGTCACTCCAATTGGTATTTTGTTTTGCATCGAGGTTATAAAACCATGTTCTAGCAGTTGGGTCCAATGAAAGAGGAAAAATACATGCATATAGGCTTTGCTCAACCCCTTTCAATGCCATAATTCCAATAAAGCTCATTAAGTGAGTCCTAGGATTGTATGTAACCTTAAAGGTTGGAAAATCCGTAGTCAAGAACTTTTCTGGGAGAGTCTTGCCACTAGGTTGTGATGCAAGCTCATAATTGAAGTACTTAGCCCCTGAGCTAGCTCGAAGGACAAGTTTCTCCAAGGCCTAGCTTTTCGGCTCTTGCTTTTTCTTGCAGAATGTTTTCTTTTTCTTTCTTTGCTTTTATTTTAGCCTTTTCTGCTTTTTTATGAGCCTTTAATTGGGCTTCTTCTTCTCGTAGGGCCTTTAGGTTTTGGAGTTCCTGTCTAAGTTTCTCTAATGCTACTTTGTCACCCATGATTGGACTAGTATGCAAATGTGGAATATGACCTAGTAATGTGTGTAACGAGAAATTGAGCATGTTCACTTAAACCTTTTCTGCCAAGCATTCAAACAATGAACCAAAGTCAAAATGATTGTTTTATTTTTTTTATCCTTGTAATACGAATTCACTTTAAGCAAGTTTGTTGATGAAGAATGTCAAAAAATTCACGAACACTCATTAATGGAATGTCATGATTTGTGTTGACTTCAACTAGGTAATCATCTAAGGATTTTACTTTAAATAAATTGTTTTCGAAAAAGGTAGAAGAGAAAGAGAAGAAAGTTGGATTGAAAGTGCGCATCAAATTTTTAGGAATATTAATTGACCCGAACATACTCCTTAAAATGATCAATATACTATGGTATTTGTTGATCATTTAGATTACAATAGAGATCTATATGATTCTCATATTACTCATATTTAAAGGATAATATATTACTATTTGCTTAAAAAGAATGATGGGCTCCGAATGTAAAATCCAAGAAATAATTAAATCATTTTCTCGATTTTATCATTCATTAAATAATTAAATCATTTTTTTAGAGTATATTTTTTTTGTATCATACTATTTTTTTTCCATTCTATTTCTCTATTTTTTGTGTGAGGCAATCATCCCAAGTAAAGTTCTCGGGATTTTCTTTTTAAACCATAGAAGAGGTAAATAAATTATACTCTTAAATCAAGGTTGACCAATTACAACTAAAAAATGATGACCAAGAAAAAGGCACGTTTAAGAATAAACATATTGATGACGTCCTATTAAGGGATGCGAACTTCTAATGACGAACCTCATAAGAAATAATGTCATTAGTTCGATTATAAAGTACGTAAACGAATCATCATAATCAAAAATAGTATCGCGCGCAATTTTCCGTCTTGCGCTAAGGTGGAAAGTGCAACTTCAAGTGTAACTGCCACATGCGGTTGTTTTTTTTTTCTTTTGCGAAAACGCAAAAAGAACGATTAAAAAACATGTTTTTAGATTTTCTGAAAAAAAAAGAAAAACAAAAAAGACAATCAAAGTAAAAGTTAGACAACGTTGTTAGCCAAAAAGATATTTTTAGCACCTACTTAACGATTAACCTTGAAGTAGTAATATAGTTTTCTCCGTATGATATTGCTCGTAACGAGTCAAAGTCAATGTTGAACAATGGGCGCGCACAAGACACAGTGTTTCTTGGAGGTGTCGCGCGCAACTTTTGAACTTGCGCTTGGAGGGCACGCGCAACTTTGACACTTGCGCGTGCCACCTGGTATGTTCGACAATTTTTCAATTTTTTTTTTTTTTTTTTGAAATCGAAGTGCAGACAACAAATTATTATTATTATTATTATTATTATTATTATTATTATTATTATTATTATTATTATTATTATTATTATTATTATTATTATTATTATTATTATTATTATTATTATTATTATTATTATTATTATTATTATTATTATTATTATTTTTTGTCGAACCATAATTTTTTTGCGAATTTTTTTTTTAATTATATCTCTAGGTAACAAGTTGGAATTAGTTAGATTAGACACGAAGCACATATTCATGTAGTCACATAACCACATAAAAGGAACCGTCAAAGCATACAATGTCATTCTAAGGTCAAGGCTTGGTGTCCAAGGGTACCATATCTTAAGAGACGATGCACGAATCAATCACTCAACGTGTTGACCCATGACATAGCCCTCCCAACATTTTGTTGGCGATATGGGTGGGATGATTGTTATTGATTTCAGTATAGAAGCCTTGTGTTGGCAGCCGGTAATCAATGAGCCAATCCCCAATGGTTAAAGTGTGCTATGCTTATGCATGATGCAATGTTGCTTGTTTGGTTTTTACTTTTGTGAAAAAGGAAGATATTCTGCGTTCAAGTCTCGTTCTCTAACTAGAGATTATCCAAGTTAGCCATCGTTACAACCCATAGGTAACCTGGTATTGGAAACCTTGGACCATAACTAAGAACTAATCTTGTAACCTCTAAGTCCCCAGTGGAGTCGCCACTGTAAGGAGGGTGTTCCCATCGTAGGGGATCCTTTTCCTTAGATGCCCATGGTCCTTTAAAAGCCTTGGACTTTACACTTGTTAGGGTGTATTAGGATTTGAATTCCTGACTGTTTGGGGGACCTTGAATTAGAATTTATTCTATCATCACGCTTTTTTATAAGAAACAAGTAGGGAGTCGCCAATGAGTTTTAGGAAAACTCATAAACCTCGTTCATGCCTTTCTCCCATGTGGAGTTCATGGGATAATTAGCACGAATCGTAAGTTTACCCATGCCCAAATTGGTCTACATAAACCAGAAATGAGTTCGGGAGCGAGGGTACTAAAATAACGTTCCCTTTAGGGGGGGAATCGCTACCCTAGCCCTAGTGCGGCCTCTACTAGCTCTTCCTTTTTCACAATTTCATCACCAAACAATATATGCAACGTGATACCTAAAACTAATTTAGTTGATTTTATTTACAAGCGTTAATCATGTAGGAATTACATTGCAAAAGTCGTTATTCTTATTTAATCAAATTCGTAAAAAGAACAAAAAATAAACAATATTCGCCTTGTCTTAAGTGATAAAACAACAATTAATTATTCAAATTCTAGTCTTGATTAACGAAAGAGTACTATGTGAATTAATTAATTAAAAGTTTGTTTAAAGTGATCAAACAACACTAATTAATTAATTAAAGTTATTTAAACAATAAAAGAAAAGTGATTTATCTAAGTGCTCTGGAAACTAACCGTTCTTCCTTTATGCTAAATCTCCGTCTTATGCGTTTATGGACTTTCTTTCTTCTTCGTACCTTCAAGAGCTTCAATGGATGGATTAGGGTTGAAGAGCAGTTGGGAAGAAAGAGGGAAAAGTAGTATGATAGTAAGAGAACTTGAGAGATTAGGGTTTTAAGAATGCTAGGGTTTAGAATTCTGATTTTTCTGTCTGTTTAGAGCTGAACGAAGACCCCTTTTTATAGGCGTAGGAATCTAGGTTTAGGGTTTTAGAGCCGCGACGTCAGGTGGCGCGCGCAACTCTCTGAGTCGCGCTGGGTGCCGCGCGCATCTCAATGAGTCGCGTGCGCCAGGCGTGCGCAACTTATTGAGTTACGCTGGTTTGCGGTTTGCCTTATACGAAAACGCGTTTTTAAAACTTCCATAACTTTTGATTGCGGAGCAGGATTAAAGCGTGTGAGATATCATTGGAAAGCTCTAAATATCTACTTTCCAATGCCGTTGGAATTAGGTTAAAATATATTATGGATCAAAAGTATGGCCGTTGGAGTGAAAGGGTGTCGGTTTTGGGCCCAGTTTAGTGTTTTGATCATAACTTCTTTGTTTTGGCTCGGAATTGGGCTTATAATATACCGTTGGAAAGCCCTTTGAAAGGGCTATCCATCTGTATAAGCCTTTCACTGGAATTTGATGTTTGTTTTATCTGTTTGGCTCGGTTTTCAACAATGTAGGTTCCATTGGATCCAATCATTGCATTTAACGCATTTGGGTCCGTTATTAATCAATTTTAAACATGTATGAACACGTTTTAGGCCTAATTAGTAATCGGACAAGAATCTAAGATAACTTGGTCTCAAATATGGGTTTTAACTTACTTCATAATGCTTTTCGTAGTCCATAAACACTTCAACTTTGATCTAGCATGAAGAACGGGTTTTTATAACATCATCGCACTTCCTTTTCGAGACAAGAGGCCAAAAGTAGGTGTCTACAATATGTAGGATAAGAATAAGATTTAGTGGTTGGTTGAAATTTGAATATCAGGCTTTATTTTTATAATAATATGATATGATTAGTATATATATACCGATTGTTCGTGATAATTGTACGTGTACATATATTGCATTATTTGCATGCCTACAATACATTTTATATGTAAATCTGGTTGATAGAAGAGGTTCATGATCATTTCATTTATTTTTTTAATTTTTGAGGGGATGATTGTAATTGTACTAATAATTAAACGTTGAAAACTACTCCCTTTATCCGTCCCAAAATATTTTACAGTATTTTGATTTTGGTTTGGTTTGGCAAAATGCTGAATCCAGTGGCGTATCCAGGATTTCTGAACCGTGGGTTCGAAATCTTAAATAAAGAAAACGATGATCATATATCAATTAAATATTCAATACATTAGTTCAAATTTTGCGACTCAATGTCCGCATCATCAATAGGAGACACAATATCTTCTTCTATTGGAGGATTCCTTGAACTAGGTGAAGAACAAGTAGAGGACTTTTGCGACTTCCCGACACGTTTTCAAAAAGACTCTAAACTCATGGAAATGATTTTTTTACCCCCCGAGAAGACTCTAAACTCATGGTAAGTTGGTAACAAAAGCTCTACAATCTACAATAATACACAAAATAAACAATTAATTATCTAAACAATCTAATAATTGTTATTTCAATTTTTAAAGTCTATACTAGTTACAACATTACTACTTCTATAAATCTACTACTTTTAAAGTATAATTCTATTGCTAAAAATGATATTACACATAAAACAAAAATCCCAAGTCCCTAATAAACACATATTTGACGATATAAACTTCTTTTAATTATCAATTAAAAGACCAAGTAAAAAAATTTAAAATCCTAAGTTCCTACAATTTAATTTGTCAACAATTCAAGTATTCAAAATATATCAAAACCAATTAAACAAATCAGTAATTAATCTAATTAACACACAAAAAGAAATGTCTATTTTTGGTTTTTGAATGTTATTCTGAAATCTGAATGTAAGGTGGAAAAAAAAAAGAAAAAATACAAAAAATGAGGGCAGTATGAATCGAACCCACGACTTACGAGGAACACGCTGCTCTAACAATTAGCTCCTTACCAATGCGCCAAACATACTCAACAGATTATTCACCTCACAAAAACGCTTTTAACCCTTTCTTAATATTTTTTTTTAAAAAAATAAATAAAACTGGTAATTTTTTTCCAAAAAATCTGTGGGTTCAATGAACCCTCTTGAACCCCCCTAGATCTGCCCCTGGCTGAATCCAATTTATACAATTTGATTTAAGGTATGTATAAAATCGCAGTGAATTAAACTAAAGCGTGATAGCTAGGTGGCACGACAGCGGCTGTGGTGGTGGTGGAGGAGGAAGCGGCAAGGGGTGGGTGGTGGTGGGGAAAAAAGAGGGATATTGGTAAATTTATTAGAAAAAGGAGTTTAATTTGGTAAAAGTGGAGAGCTAAGGGTAATTAGGACAATTCCATCATTAATATGGGAGTTTCAAGTAACACGTGTATTAAATGCCTTGGACTAAAGCTAAAGTTCATTTTAATGGTCGTAGTTAGCCTAAAGTCGTCAATGAGTACAATTTTGTCTCAAAATATATCCTCGCGGTCATAAGCACACTTATTCACCGTCTTTATGCATGTACAAATTTGGTATATTCCTTTTGCACTTAACACATTTGTGACTTTAAAACATTATATTGTACATATATTTGAATGAGATCAAATTTGCATCATAATTTCACTATTAATTAGTAGTCATCACATAGAAGGGCAAAGCACAATTTTTTGGCTGCCACTTTGAGTTTCAGATTTCATCAATCAAGTACAATATGGATTGATGTCTCTGACAATAATTAATTAACTCACAATCATTAAGACTAAAAAAGAAATCAAATAAAAAAATGCTAGCAATATAGGGTAGGTGCAAAAATTACAAGAATAAATTAACATTAGCTTCATATACTAAGCTAATCTAATTAGCTCATGTAAAATTACAGGGCTACAAGAAGGGGCACTAAGGGTAGCATTGCTTTCAGTACTAAGTACTTAACCCGGCCTGAAAGCAGTGATGGCGCCGAGTTTATTTGCTGATTAACCATGACATAATCTTCTGCAAGATGTTCAGTTAGATCCATATATCAGTTTGAACTTTGAATTATATTTATCATCTTTAAGTTTTTGACATTATAAAGTTAATGTGAGTTGAACAAGACTACTCACCTATTACTGGACTTGGAGCAGGTGACTTCAGAATGTAGTCAGAGTGTAGACACCTAATTGTGTCTCCCCAAAACCAAACCCAGTGATGAATACCTTTCACGTCGAATGATAATCGAATAAAGTGAAAGTGTGAAAAGTCTAGTGATGTGGTAATTTTTATTAAAAATCTTCCTTTCTGTTTTCGAAAACCTACTCTATTTTATAAAAACGTCCAGTCCGGTTTAGTTTAGTCCATGATAAGGGTAAAATAATGGTTTAATTGGATGGGTCTTGAAAAGACCTTTCCAACGATATATTATAAGCCCAATTCCGATGAATAATGAGGAAGTTATGGCCAAAATACAAA
Organism: Chenopodium album; assembly: GCF_948465745.1. Lineage (NCBI taxonomy): Eukaryota > Viridiplantae > Streptophyta > Magnoliopsida > Caryophyllales > Amaranthaceae > Chenopodium > Chenopodium album. The sequence goes on from NC_137850.1 coordinate 742,232, forward strand.
ACTGGGTCCAAACCGAATTTTACCTACGGCCCAATGATCATGTGGAGGGTCCAAAGGTTTAATCCCATTCCTAAACTAATTAGGATTGATTAGAAGCTTCTATAAGTTTCTAAAAATATCTTAATTATCCTTTTTGAAAAGATAAGATTAAGGAATTTGAATTAAATAAAAACTTTCCTTTTATAAAAACTTTCCTTTTTGTAAGTTCTAATTCTATTTGAATTTAAAGATGTTCAAAGACAGTCAGATATTATTTTCTTGCCTCATAATATTTATCCAAATCTTATATGGTTGGATAGATCTTGAAATTATCTTTCCAATGATATATTATAATATTAATTCCGAGCTATAACGAAAAAAATATGAAAGAAATACGAAACTCTATCCAAAACTGACATTGTTCCACTATTTCGGCTGTATCTTTTTATCTACAAAATATTTTAATCTGATTTATATTGGCTTTGAAAGTAGACTTCAAGATATTTCCAACGACATATTATATGACTTATTTGGACTTCTGGATCAAAAGATATGATAAAAACAAAATTCGCAAAAACTGTTGTCCGTCGAGTTTTATTTCGATATGAATTTGGATTCTTTTCTTAATTCTTCGACTCTCTTTTTTCCTATAAATAGAGGTCATATCTCCCCTTTTTCAATCATCAAATCTCATCCACAACCATCAACTTTCATCAAGAATTTCTTGATTCTGTCTCTCTTTTCTAAACCAACCCTTTTGCAAACACAATTCCCCATTCACAAGATCTAGACACATCTAGCCAAGTTCGAAGTTGCATTCGCCCTAAACGTGAAAGGTAGATAATTTCTGAGGATTTGGTCCCAAATCCAGTCTAAACTTTTTAACTCTTTCTTTCAATTATTTAATTTAATTCTTTGATTATTATTTTATTGAAGTTTACTAACGTGTGTATTTTGTTATTAGAAAGAGGTACGGAGCATCAAAGTAAGTAATTAGCTTACTCCCTATTTATTTCAATGTAGAAAGCATGGTTAGATTTGATTAATTCCTAGTATCATGTTAGGATGTTCTTTATTGCTTTCTAGTATCATGTTTAGGGTGCTTCCTATGCTTTCTAATATCATATTGATATCATGTTAGTATCATGTTAGGTTTAAAGCTTTGATCTTTATTGTTTAGTGACATGCTAGGGTTTGTTATTAATCTTGTTAGTATCATGCCTAGGATCTTGCTATTGTTATTATGCTTTATTATTAACATGGCTTATATTATTATTATTATGATTATGATTGTTATTATTATTATGCCTTATTGTCATTATTATCATGTTGCTTGATAAATATTGTTGTTATTGCTTGATCATGTCTTTTATGCAGGTTTGAAGGGAATTTGTACTTAAAATCACACCTAATAAGATATTTAATAATTTGGTTTAGGCTAATATGATTTTAATTCAAGTGATCACCAATAATAGTTTTATTTGTGCATTAATATTCAACCATCATAGACTAAACAGGTTTAGGATTAATCTAATGATTGCATGTTAGTCAAAAAGCGCACATGAATACGAGTAGAATAAAGTAGAGGCCTATTTCATAGGTGTAGACACCTACTTTTGGCCTCTTGTCCCGACAGAAAGTGCAATGACGATAAATAAAACCATCTTCGTGTTGGATCGAAGTGAAGAATGCTTATGGATAACTGGTTTAGCCACAAAACACAAAAGACTAGCCCAAACCAAAGAATAAGGCCAAACAAGGTCCAATTAATTAAATCCGATCATAATTAGGCTTAAGCCCGCGCTTAAAACCCAATAAAGACGGATTTAGGAGTGCCTAGGTTAAAATAAACGCTGCCGCAGAAAATGCCGCGCGCATCTCAACGAGTTGCGCTGGGTAGTCGCACGCAACTTATTCGGTTGCGCGCGACACTCCGCGCAACTGCTAGAGATGCGCTCGCGAGAGATTCAGAATTTCAAAAAATTGGAAAATCGAATCTTACCATAAAGCCGCGCGCAAGATAATTTGTTGCGCTGCCCATAGCAGCGCAACATAATCACTTGCGCTGGGATGCCGCGCGCAACTTATCCAGTTGCGCGTGACACCTGATGTGGCAGAATGCTCGAAACCCTAAACCTATTCATTCCCTATAAATATAGGCTTAATCCGAGGCTTAAACACACAGAAAATAACCCTAAACTCTGGCAGAATACTTTTGAACTTGTGCTATCTAACCACTCTTGTCCTAAACACTCACCCCTTTGATATTTTGTTACTACGGTGGAGGTTCCCGAATAAGAAGGAGTCCATAAGTGTTCTAAACGGAGATCTAGCAAAGAGAAGTGGTAAATTCCCGAGCACTTAGTTAAATCATATTTATTTTCTTGTTTAAAAGAACTTTAATTAATTAATTAGTGTTGCTTGATCACCTTAAAGGATTAATTAATCAATTCCACATAGTATCTTGCGTTAAATAAGAATAGAATTGAATTAAATAATTGTTGGTTGATCACTTAAGCCAAGGCGAATATTGTTTATTTCTTGTTCTCTTCACGAATTTGATTAAATAAATAATAACGACATTGCAATGTAATTCCTACGTGAATTGATGTGTGTAAATAAAATTAACTAACTTAGTTTTAGGTATCGCATTGCATATATTGTTTGGTGATGAAATTGTAAAAAAGGAAGAGCTAGTAGAGGCCGCACTAGGGCTAGGATAGCGATTCCCCCCTAAAGGGAACGTTATTTTAGTACCCTCGCTCCCGAACTCATTTCTGGTTTATAGACCAATTTGGGCATGGGTAAACTTACGATTTGTGCTAATTATTCCATGAACTCCACATGGAAGAAAGGCATGAACGAGGTTTATGAGTTTTCCCAAAACTCATTGGCGACTCCCTACTTGTTTCTTACAAAAAAGCGTGATGATAGAATCAATTCTAATTCAAGGTCCCCCAAACAGTTAGGAATTCAAATCCTACTACACCTTAACAAGTGTAAAGTCCTAGGCTTCTAAAGGGCCATGGGCATTTAAGGAGAATATCCCCTACAATGGGAACACCCTCCTTACAATAGGGCGGGTCCTTTCTCTTTTAGATTGGATTCGTACCCTCATCCTCGAACACCAGTCATGGTTCCAGGCCTATTGGAGTTGACGATCTCATGGATCGTTAAGGGGTGTAACCTTCACCCTGTGAACGGTTTACAAGTTCCTAAAACTTGTTTACGACTTTTTTGCTCTTGTTTCTTTCCCTTTGGACGCCACCATGCTTAAGTGTATATGATCACAGTGGGGTTCAAGTTTGGGATAATGCTTGAAATATTCCCTACGGTTTTTGGCAACTCCACTAGGGAGGATTAATTCCTGAAATTTATTTTGGCAATGATTTAGAATGAGCGGATGAGACTCGAAAAGTTCTAAGTATTTCATGTGTGTAATTTTGATTAACATTATTGTCATATGCATAAAAAAGGTCCTCATTGGATAGACCATCCAAAATGAGTCAAAAACATAGGATTTTTACACGTAGGAAATTTGAGAAATATCTTTCACAACAAGAATCGAAATAATACTGCGAAAACTAGAAAATTCTAAGAACACCGACACCTGTTGAGGCATGTAGGAACTAACGTCTAGAAAACAGAGCCCGTCGCCTATAAAATAGTTCTGTTGCCTGGAGACGACTTCGTCGTCTGCGACAGGGTTATTTTTTAGCGACAGTCTCTGTAGTCTGGCGCCAAGTTCTTCTAATACCGAGCCAAAACTCTGCCTTCTTGTTTTGAATGGTTCTAGCACTGTTGGCTCGATTCTACTTCCTGATTGAGTTTTTCTCTCTTTTCTGAAACCCATATATGTTCTAAATATGGCCATAACCCTCTGGGGGTTCACGCTCCATCTACCTAATCAAACGCTCCTGGCAACAACGGGTACATCCGAGTTTGTGAAACCACCAAACTGTGGAAGCAAGTTTAACTTGCGGGGTCCCATCCATACGCGCCAACCCTTCCAAAGGTAAGGCTTCCGCGCGATGCCTATGGACTCATAACCATGGACCCTATTTGACTAACCCATATCCTTGAACTTTAGAGAACTAGAGCCATGGTTAGGTTGCAAACTCATTGCATCATATTGTGTCTACTTGACTACTTGTGCATTATTTGCTTGTGCATTCTTATTATGTGACTAAACTAACCATTTGGTTTGACTTGTGATCATAAATATGCTTAAATAAACTAACCAATGACTAAAGGACTTTGTTTAATTAATTGATTAATTAATTTTAATTAATGAATATACCTTAAATCGAGTCATAGTTCCTTTGAGTCAACTCGGATTTTTATTTCTGTATACTGCACAAGTGTCAACTTGTTTTGGTCATAGATGAAGTTTTAGGAAGAACTACAAGTTTTAAAACCTATGGATCTGTAGCCTCAAGTTTTATCTTTCATTAGGCGTTGGTTTCGCCCTAATCAGCGTCACGGATCAAAAGTTATGACTAAAATACTACAGCCTGTCCAGTTTAATGCATGTACGTGAGGTTTTAATTTAGTCTTTGTCCAAGTCTAGTCACATAGTCTAGCCACATGGTCATGACACAAGTCTTAACATGTCACCTACACTCACTAGTCTTAGCACACACACTTTGTATACGTCAACATGACCCTGTCTTAGGTTCATGCATGAGTCGTTTTTTCGTCATTTGAGTTGAGAGTTCATCTCATTTCTATTCTCTTCCATGATCTCTTCCCATCTATGCATGTTAAATCGAGTTCGAGTCATGTGATTGACAAGAAAAAAAGTAATGATGACAAAATACAACACGAGGCGAGCTTTAACGACAAGATTTCGTGACCTTTTTTCTATTTCTTTTTCATTCTTGGTTTCCCCAATAAGTCTAGCATATGCACCTTTTTTCCCTTAGATTTTATTTTGTAGGTTTTTTCTTTTTCCCCTTTAATAAAATGAGCATTTTATTTCTTGCATATGATCATTGCATTACATTCAAAAAAAAAAATTATCGGACTAAGCACAAGGTATACCCAGATTAGAGGCACCTCTTGTAGCCATGTTATATCATCTTCACCCTTTCAAATATACATAATCCTTTCTTGATAAACTACTTTGAGCCTTGTCTAACGATAGACCTTTCTTTCTTCAACCCGCATCTACTTAACCTTCGGATGAGATGGTGTGTAACTTATGCAATTTTCAAAGAACAAAAGCTTGAGTGAATAAAAAAAAAGATTAAAATAGCAAAAATAAGCAAATAATAACAAAAGTGTGCAAAAGGGCAAGTGTTCCAATGTCTTTCATATGAAAATATCTTTGATAAGAACACGTCTCGGATTGCGTTTCTTATCAAGTGCTCGGTACCGTGCCTAAGAAACATGAATGCCAAGTGAGTGATAGACCGCATGATCGGGATTGCCCACACTTATCAAAAAAGGTTCAAAATAAAAAATGCAAAAGCAAAAAAGAGAGAGCAAAAATATAAACGATTTTCGACTTTAGACCGCATGATCGGGAAAGTTCGCATGTGTTTCGACTTTAGGGACCTTAATAAAGCTAGCCCTAAAGACGATTTTCCTCTACCACATATTGATATATTGGTAGATAACACGGCTGAACATGCGATGTTATCCTTTATGGATGGATACGCTGGTTACAACCAAATTTTAATGGCAAAAGAAGACGAAGAAAAGACATGCTTTATCACCCCTTGGGGTACATATTGCTACACGGTCATGCCATTTGGTTTAAAAAATGCGGGAGCTACGTACCAAAGAACGGCTACGACTCTCTTGCATGATATGATGCATAAAGAAATAGAAGTGTATGTGGATGATATGATCGTAAAGTCCAAAGATAGAATGGGACATATAAAAGCTTTATGCAAATTTTTCACTCGCATGACAGAATACAAAATGCGATTGAATCCACAAAAATGCGCCTCCGGGGTAACTTCTGGCAAGTTACTCGGATACGTAGTAAGCACACGCGGTATTGAGATCGATCCCTCTAAAATAAAGGCAATTGTTGACATGCCTCCCCCTCAAACAGAAAAAGAAATTAAGGGGTTCCTTGGCAAACTACAATACATTAGTCGATTTATTAATAAGTTGACTATGACTTGTGAGCCAATATTTAAAAAATTGAAAAAAGAAGAAAAACGTGAATGGGACGATTAATGCCAAAAGGCCTTTGAGAAAATCAAAGATTATCTCAAAAGTCCACCAATTTTAACACCACCAGTACCCAAACTACCTCTTAGGCTATACACAACAGTTATACACACGGCCACAGGCACCATGTTAGCACAAGAGGTAGAGAAAGTCGAGCGTGCAATATATTACATAAGTAAAAAGTTCATTCAATATGAAACAAAATATAGCACCTTGGAAAAGAAAAGTCTAGCATTAGTGTGGGCCACTAAAAAATTACGACATTATATGCTACCGCACACTAATGTGATTTCTCAACAAAATCCGATAAAGTATTTGTTTGAACAACCACCTATACAAGGAAGAATATCCAAGTGGTTGGTAATGTTGGCCGAATTTGAGCTAAAATATATTCCTGAAAAATCAATGAAAGGAAAAGTAATTTTCGACTTTCTGGCCCAACATCCAATTCAAACAAGTCATGCAGAAACTACTCATCTTCCGGATGAAGAGATTCTCATAACACAAGATGACAAATGGGTAATGTACTTCGACGGTGCGTCCAATCAAAAAGGATGTGGCGTAGGAGTGTTATTCATAAGTCCAGAGGGAGCACATACTCCAATCTCTGTTAAACTAGACTTTGAGGTTACTAATAATGTCCTGGAATGTGAAGCGTGTATTATTGGATTAGAAGGAGCAGCTAGCATAGGTTTGCAAAAATTAGAGGTATATGGAGACTCTAGTTTGATTATAAATCATATACTAAAAAATGGAAAATAAAGAACTACACGATGATATTATACCAAGCACACCTAGAGCAACTCATCGAGCATTTTGAACATATTGATTTTAAATATCTCCCAAGGGATGATAATCAATTTGCCGATGCGCTAGCAAAATTAGCCTCAATGATCAACATTCCAGATCACTTAAATATGATGCCATTATGCGTTGATAGAAGAGAAGAACCAGCATATTGTAACGCAATAGAGAAAATAAATGACATCGAAGGAGACAATCCTTGGTATGATCATATCCTCCAATATATTACCCATGGCACATATCCCGAAAATACTTCATCAAAAGACCAACGAGCCCTACAAACACTTTGCGGCCCAATATGGTCTAAATGGTCAATTATGTAAAAAGGGACCTAATGGTCAAAGTTTATTGTGTATAGACCAACCTGAAGCCACACGCCTTATGGAAAATACTCACATGAATGGTAAAATGCTTTCAAAAATAATTTCACGACAAGGGTACTATTGGTCCACTATGGAACATGATTGCATACAATATGTTAAAAAATGTCCAGAGTGTCAAATGTTCGCTAATTTACAACACCTTCCACCATCCGAACTATACAATCTCCCTTCCCCTTGGCCTTTTTTGACTTGGGGAATTGACATAATTGGAAAAATCTCTCCAACAGGAGCAGGAGGGCACGAGTACGTATTAGTAGCCATCGATTACTTCACCAAGTGGATTGAGGCTGCTTCTTATGTGAATATCACTTCTAAACATGTCGCAAAGTTTCTCGAACGAAACATATTTTGTAGATATGGAGTTCCACATGAACTAATTAGTGATCAGGGATCTCAATTCAAAGCTGAAGTCGAGACCCTCTTAACTCGTTATAAAGTAAAACATCATCACTCATCTCCATACAGACCTCAAATGAATGGAGCTGTAGAATCGACAAATAAAAACATAACAGTCATCATTAAGAAAATGGCAGAAAATTACAAGGACTGGCCGAATAAACTACACTTCGCACTATGGGCTTATAGAACGTCCATACGAACATCAATAGGAGTAACTCCAAACTCCTTAGTTTTTGGAATGGACGCAGTTCAACCAGTCGAACTGGAAATACCATCCCTACGCATCGCACTCGAAAGTAAGCTACCGGAAGCTGAATGGGTAAGAGCGAGGTATGAAGAGCTTTTATTCCTCGATGAACGACAATTAAGAGCTTTGCATCATGTACAAGTCTACCAAAGCCGCATTGCGTGTCATTTCAATAAAAGGGTAAAACCCAGAAATATCAAAGAAGGTGACTTCGTACTAAAAGAGGTTAGTGGTTCACCAACCGATCCAAGAGGGAAATTAATTAATTATTTTATTTAGTGAATAATTGGAATTTTATTAATTAATTATTTTATACAATAAATATTATTTACACAATTATTTTTAATTCCTTAAAACTAGCAAATTAATTCCCTAAATATCTAAAGCCACCATGATGGATTTTTGGGTGATTTATTTTGGTAAATTATATTTTTAATTATCTCCTTAAAATATCTTATTTTCCTTAATTCTATTTCTCCATCTTTTTAATATCTAATCATCATATTTTCTTGTCAATCATTCTTCTTAATTATTCCCCAAGTAATTCCAATGTCCTTATTATTTTTCATGATTTACATACATTCCATATTCAATTATACACAATCACCTTAATATCCAAACTTTCCTTAATTCTTTTATTCACTTCTCCAAGTAATTTCCTTAATTCTTTTTACCATAATTCTTCCCACATTCTCTTGCCATAATTCTTGCATGAGCTAGCCTATAAATACCCCTTCATACCTCTCATATTCTTCACACCAAAAACCCAATTCTCTTCTTCTCTCTTATTCTTCTTTTCCCTAAATATTTTCATACTTTTCTTCTCCTCTTTTCATACAAATATTATCCCGTATACCTTTGAAGCCAGTTTTCGGGCACTTCTGGTCAGTTTTTGGGGTATTGATGTTTCACAGAAGATTGTTTCTCTCGGAAAATCCTTGAGGTTAGGATCAAGAATCACCCAATTTGGAGTTATATTAAAGGAGTTATGACCTCTGCAAGTTCTGCCTATTCTTTCCAATGAAAATTCAATTCTCTTTAATCCTATTCTTTTATCTTCTTCATGGTTAGTTTTCTAAAATACAAATACCTATTTCAAAGCTATAATTTTATATTAAAGTATTATTTTAAAAGAGTTTTATAGTCCATGCACATTAGATTTGAGTTTATGTTGTGATAACCTTATGGTTATGTTATTTGCAAGGTATATTCGTGATTGAACTTTGAAAGTGTGAAGTGTTGATTGATAGTCGGAATCAAGGTTCTTGAGATTCTTTTTGTGTGGTTTTTCTAGCAAGGATCAAGGTACGTTTAGGTGGCTAGATACCTTTGAAAGTGATTAGTTTGAATAACATGTTTTACATGATTTGATTGGTAATTGAATTAAATTGATTTAAATTATGATTTTGAAATAAATTATGTTTAAAGGTATTGATTTTTAATAAAAGTATTTTGAATGATTGATTTTTAAATCATATTTTGAATGGTTTGAATTACTTATCGTGTTTAAATAAAGGAATTGACTTTAAAAGGTTTGTTGAATTAAATAAAAGGTTTTTCAAGGAAGAGTTATTGATTTTGAAAAGTTATTAATATGAGATTTTATTCTCAAGTATCTATTTAAAAGGTTTTGATTTTGAAAGTATGTGGAATTATTAAAAAAGGAGTTTGAATTATATTGGAATTTATTGGATATTAAAAGGACTTATTGAACCATTGAATTATTATTATTATTATTAATGCTTTATAAGCATGTTGGTAATCCCACTATGCGGATTTGGTTTATTGATAAGGCCTTGGACTTTGTATGACCGGGTCTTTCCTCAAGATAGCCTTGTAATATAAGGAGACTAGCTTGGGGGGTGTGCACACTTGGGCGAGGAATTGGATTAAAATAAATTGGTTCTTAATAAAGGAATTGTTTTATTAACTATTATTTTGAATATTGAATCATTGGAATCGGTTTTGGAATAATGAGTTTGGACTTTATTGGATTAATTATTGGAAATGATTTTTAAAGCATGTTTGTAAATAAATTGAGTTTACATTATCTTGCACTTGTCGTACTTAGCATAATTTGCTAATCCGTATTTCTTATTTGTTTTGGTTCGCCCTGTTAACCGTAATGGTAAGCAGTGTTGACTATTTTCAGGTGGAGTCAATAATTGAGCATATGGAGTCCCAGGAATGGTTTCACCTAGATTAGGAAATGTTGGTCTTGTGTCTTTATTTTGAGTACTCATAACAATGTTACTATTTTTATAAGTATTAATAAAAGAAAGTTGAGTTTCCGCTACAAGTTTTGTTATTGAGTTAAGTATTTTGAGTAGCCTTGCGTTATCACGCGGCGGTAATACACCTAAGTCTATCTCTACGGTATAATTATACGTATTATACTGGTATTTCCGTAAAGGGAGATTTGGGGGTCTTACAGATTTTTTCGAACATCACGACAGGCACGCGCAATCTCAGATGTTGCGCGCGCCACCTGATAACGAACTGCGAATTCGGATTTTTACGCTTGAATGAAGTTGCGACTTCTACTTGCGACAAAAATAGGGTGTTTCTTGAATATAACATGTACTCGGAAAATAAAAATTAAACTTTGATTTAAATTTTTAAACAAGGTTTGATTAAGGCGGATTCCACGAAAGATGTTATCATTGGTACTTTTTCTATTAACTCTATTCCTGTTAAAGTATTGTTTGATTCTGGTGCAACTTTTTCTTTTGTTTCAAAAGGTATTGTTTCAAAACTTAAAGACTGTTTAAAAACAATAGAAGTAGTTGATCTACCTATTACCATTCCTACAGGTGGGGTAGTGAAATGTACACCTTTAGAAACGTGCCTTTAGGAATAGAAGGGAAAGTATTTTTGTCTAACCTCATTGAGTTTGGGTTGAGTGACTTTGATCTCATTCTGGGAATGGATTGGTTAAGTAAGTACAATGCTGAGATCAGTTGTCGATCACAAAAAGCGAAAATGACCACAAGTGGGAATGAGTTAGTGACTTATTGGATGCATGGTGAAACCAAGTGCCCAAGGTTAATATCTGTGCTAAAATTGGCAAAGTACATTAAGAAGGGGCACCCAGTATACTTCTATAGTGTTAGAAACATGGATCATGAGCAAGTGACTAAACCGAAAGATATAGAAGTAGTGAATGAATTCCTGGATGTATTTCCAGAAGAGATTTCTGGAATGCCACCTAAGAGAGCAATTGACTTCACCATAAATTTAGTTCCAGGAACATCCCCAATATCTAAAGCACCATATCGAATGGCGCCTGCAGAAATGAGTGAGTTAAAGTAGCAATTGCAGGATTTGTTGGAAAAGGGGTACATTAGGCCAAGCGCATCTCCTTGGGGAGCGCCAGCCCTATTTGTGAAAAAGAAAGATGAGAGTATGAGGTTGTGTATTGACTACAAGAAACTAAATAAGGTGACCATAAAGAATAAGTATCCCCTACCAAGAATTGATGATTTGTTTTACCAATTAAAGGGTGCAACAGTGTTTTTAAAGATTGACTTGTGGTCTAGGTATCACCAATTGAGGATTGCGGATGAGGACATCCCTAAAACTGCATTTAGGACAAGATATGGACACTACGAGTTTACAGTGATGCCATTTGGATTGACAAATGCACCGGCAATCTTTATGGATTTGATGAATAGGGTGTTTCATCAATTTATGGATAAGTTTGTGGTAGTGTTCATAGATGATATATTGATGTATTCAAAGAGCAAAGAAGAGCATGTAGAACACCTAAGGGCAATGCTGCAAACACTAAGAGAAAACCACCTTTATGCAAAGTTCTCTAAGTGTGAATTTTGGTTGGAAAAGGTAGCATTTCTAGGTTTTTTTTTGTCTAAGGATAGAGTAGAAGTAGACCCAGCTAAGATTGAAGCTGTTAAGAGTTGGCCTACGCCTAAAACAGTATCTGATGTGCGCAGTTTCTTAGGTTTAGCAGGGTATTATAAGCGTTTTTGTTAAAGATTTCTCAAAGATCGCTAAACCTATGACTTCGCTAATGAAAAAGGATAAGAAGTTCGAGTGGGATGATAAGTGTGAGGAAGCGTTCCAACTCTTGAAACACAAACTAGTTACAGCACTAGTGCTTACATTGCCAGATGATAGTTGAATGTATGATGTGTATAGTGATGCATCAAAGAATGGCTTAGGGTGTGTGCTTATGCAAAATGCAAAGGTGATTGCGTATGCATTAAGGCAATTAAAGACTCATGAAGTGAATTACCCAACCCATGATTTAGAATTAGCTGCAATCATTTTTGCCTAAAGATTTGGCGCCATTACCTATATGGAGTGAAATGTAGAATTTATACAGACCATAAGAGCTTGAAGTACATTTTCACCCAAAAAGACCTGAACTCTCGTCAAAGAAGATGGTTAGAATGTACGACGGATTATGACTTAGATATATAATACCATGAAGGAAAAGCAAATGTAGTTGCAGATGCTCTAAGTCGTAAGATCAGTCATGGACTAAACACATTAGTAGTAGCTAATGAGTTGTGTAGAGAAATGATGAAATTGAATTTAGAAGTTGTAGAATGGGGAGTACCAGCAGGTATTCTTGCAAACCTAAGCATCCAACCAACAATATTCGATGAGATACGAGCAAACTAAGAGGGAGATGTGAAGTTGGATAGGATTCGCGAGAAAATTAAACAAGGAAAAGCTACAGACTTCAAAATTCATGAAGATGGGAGCTTGAGGTACAAAGGTCGATGGTGCGTACCACAAAAATGTGATGAAGTAAAAATAAAGTTGATGGACAATACACCCTACTCAGTACACCCAGGAGGGGACAAGCTATACAAGGATTTGAAAAAGATGTTTTGGTGGCCTAAAATGAAGAATGAGGTTGTAGAATTTGTAGCAAAGTGTTTAACTTGCCAAAAGGTGAAAATAGAGCACAAGAGACCTCAAGGGACTGTGCAGTCATTGGAAATTCCTAGATGGAAGTGGGATTGCATTTCAATGGACTTTATGACTTGCCTTCCTAAGTCGAAGAGTGGAAATGACACCATTTGGGTAGTGGTGGATAGACTTACAAAATCCGTAGTGTTTATACCAATGAAGGAGACTTGGAAGATGGAGCAACTTGCAAAAGCTTACATCAAAAATGTTGTGAGGTTACATGGGGTTCCAAAGGATATTGTTTCTGATAGGGATTCCAGGTTTCTTTCAAAATTCTGGAAAAGTGTACAGGAAAATTTTGGTACAACACTTAAGATGAGTACAGCGTTTCACCCTACCACAGATGGACAAACCGAGAGAACCATTCAAACCTTGGAAGACATGTTGAGATCTTGTGTTATAGACTTCCAAGAAGGGTGGGAAGATAGCTTAGATTTAATTGAATTTTCCTATAATAATAGTTATCATGCGAGCATAAGAATGGCTCCATTTGAGGCTTTGTATGGGAGGAAGTGTCGCAGTCCAATCTGTTAGAATGACATAAGCGAAACAATGATTCTAGGGCCTCAAATGATTGAGGATATAGTAAAGCAAGTAAGGGAAATTCAAGCTAAGATTCAAGTAGCTCAAGATCGCCAAAAGAGCTACGCAGACTTAAAGCGTAGAGAAGAAGAGTTTGAAATTGGTGATAAAGTGTTGTTAAATGTGTCACCAATGAAAGGAGCAATGAGATTTGGGAAGAAAGGAAAGCTTAGCCCAAAATACATTGGCCCATATGAAATACTACAAAGAATAGGCAAAGTAGCTTATAGGTTGGCCTTACCTGTGGAGCTTAGTAAAGTACATGACGTATTTCATGTTTCTCAATTGAGAAGATACATACCTGATAAATCCCATGTGCTACAACCTGAAACCATTGAGTTAGACCAGAATTTAACCTATGAAGAGAGACATGTCAAGATCCTTGATAGTAAAGTGCGTAGTACACACAATAAAAATGCTAAGATTATGAAAGTGCTATGGTCTAACCAAGAATATGAGGAAGCCACTTGGGAGGCAGAAGATGAAATGAAAATGAAATAGTTGTTTCAGGTATGTTGAGTTACGGGGATGTAACTCGTTTTCTTTAAGGGGGGTAGAATGCGGTAGAATTTCGCGCTTTTTCCCTATGTTTTTAGTTATTTTTGTGCTTTTTGCACAATTTTACCAAGTATTTTGAGTAATTGTGTTCTCAAAGAGACACAAAAGGGTAAAGCAATGACAAAAAGTACAGCAATATTATACAAAGAGAGGAAAATTTTGAATTTCATTCCCCCAAGTTTCGAGACAAAACTTCTTTTAAGAGGGGTAGACTGCAATACCCCGTATTTTTATACGTATTTTATTTAAAATATGTATTTTGTAAAAGTCTTTAAATAATTTTAATGTTTTAATTATGGCATTTTAATTATTTATTCTATATAAGTTTGGAAATATTTTTTAAAAGGAAAGTTTATTTGATTAATTATTTTATAAAAGTTGGGGTTTATTTTAGGAAAGTATGATTTTAACAAGTTTTATTAGAGTAGGGATTAGGAAAGAGTAAAGAAGGAAAGTTTAGGTAAGAAGGGTTTCTAGAGAAAAGGGTATATATATTCAACACTTAAGACAAATCAAAGTTTGCCTAGAGTGGAGAAAACCCAAGGTAAATTTCTCTCCCTTCCCCTTATTTTTCTTTCTTTCTTTTTCTTTCTTTTCCCCTTCCCCTTCCTTTAATTGCACGGCCGGCCACCACCATCACCACCGGCCACCACCGCAGGCCACCGGCACACGGCTAGCAGCCGCGGCGGCACAGGCAGGATGCGGCAGCAACCCAGCTATGTTGTGGTGGCTGCTGCTACTGCACGGTTTTTCCGGGAAAAAAAAAACCCCTTGATTTTTGTTTTAAATCCTAAACTAATCTTGAATCTAATTGTTAATTATGGGTTTTATGATTAAGATTATGATGTTTGAATATAATTAGTATACTACAAGAAAAAGGTGAATTAGCAACTGATTTTTGCGACTACCATAATAATTAGTTGCAAAAATAATTTTAGCGACTGAAAAAGACAAGTAGTCGCAAATTTTGCAACCGAATTTGCAGTAGTTGCTATGCGGTCGTTAATTAGCGACTGATTTTTGTGACTACAATAATAATCAGTTGCAAAAAATATTTTTGCGACTGAAAAAGACGAGTAGTCACAAAATTTGCAACCGAATTTATAATAGTTGCTATGCGGTCGCTAATCTGCGACGTTCTTATAATAATTTGCAACTAACACGGTAGTCGCTACTATTATTTTTAATATTTATTAAAAAGAAATAAAAAAAACCCTTAGTATAATATAAAAAAAACCCTTATTCCTCCAAAAAAAAAAAAAAAAAAGTTATTGCTGCCAAAAAAGACAAGAATTATCATATCAGTCTTATTCACCGTCAAAAACAAGAACTCTCATACTCTTCCTCGAAAAAAAAAAAAGGTTCAGAACTTCAAATCAAGCATCACCGTCGTCTTCCTCTGTTGCCATTGTGCCACCACTACTTCACCCAGGTTAGTACGCGTTCTTCCCCTTCCTACATTCCATTCAATCTTTCTCTTACTGCATTATATCAATTGCGAATTTTAGGGTTATCTTTGGGTTTTTTTGTCCAATTTTTTATTTTAATTTGGTTTCTATTGCGAATTGATATTAATCTGATTATTGATTGAATTGCAAATTGGTTTTAATCTGATAATATCACAGAAGCGAGAATTATTCTTGAAAATAATACGAATTAAGTAACTAGAATTAGGAATTATTATTTCTCGATTATGTTTATGGGTAATAAGGGGTTATTCTTGAAAATAATACGTAGTAAGTAACTAGAATTAGGAATTGCAAATTTTAGGGTTATCATTGAGTTTTTTTGTTCAATATTTTATTTTAATTTGGTTTCTATTGCCAATTGCGAATCCAGAAATATTGTTTTTTGTTTTTTTTTCTTCACATTAGAGTTATAATTAAGCTTAGAGATTCATCAGTGCTCTCACCTCTTTCTCAAAACTTCAAGGAAAACAACCCTTACTAGCATACTGTCTTTTTCTGTGGGGTCATGAATCAAAATATGTCACATTGTTATCAGCATTCCTAGTTGTTATCTTCCATACTTTAGTGGCTGGTATTGGTTGAAGCTTTACTGAAATGGAAGGAATGGGCATTTGGGAACAATTTATTGCTCGGTCTTAGCTTCTTTTTTTTTATGCAAGCTGGGGATTAGATTAAAAATAAAAAGGTTTAAAGGTTTACAGAGTAGTTAAGGAGGTCTGTCCTCCAATAAAACATCAGCTAGAAAGTTAGGACAAGAGTTTAAAGACAGCAGGTTATAATCATTAGTCGTACTAACTCTACAGTTCTTAGCCAAAAGGTCAGCTGCCTTGTTACATCTTCTAGGTTCATGGCTGATCTGGACACTAGGTAGCACCTCAAGCAGGTCCCTGCATTGTTTGGCAAGTAACATGTTAGCATCTCTAATTGAATCTTCTTGCTTCACTCTATCAATAGCAAGTTGAGAATCCGAGCAAATCTGAATGTTAGTCCACCCTCATTGCTCGGTCTTAGCATTTTTTGCCGTTGCAGTCTTTGTATTTGTCTGTTCTTCAGTAGCTTCAATGGTCTAATTCAGTTCAGCTCTCCTCCTCTAAATTGCCTGTGTACATCAGGATCAATTCAGATATTGGTTCACAGATGTAGCAGTAAAGATACTAAAGATAACACTACACCTGCTACTTCAAATAAAAATCCAAAAGTCTAAATAAATTAATTTTAATACATGACAAGGGGTGAGACTAGGTCGTTGGACTAATCCTCCCTTGTCAAAATGGCGCCGTTGCCGGGGAACGGTGTCTATGTTTGAGTGTTTTTGCTTACTTGTAAAAAAATGGCATGTCTATCTTTTCCTCAATATGATAATGAGCCTTTTTGTGAATATTTCCATAGACTTAAGGGATTTCTTAACTATCATCGTTGTAGTCTTTGAGAGGCTTGTGAGATTTGTTATTTTGGTTTGAATGAACAAACTAGGAATGAAGTTGAATGCATGCATAATGGTAGATTTAGAGCATTGTCAATTGATGATGCTTGGGATTTCTATGTTTGGTTTGCTAGAGATGTATATAATAGGGGTTATCATGTTTCTAATTTTGATGTGCAATGTGTTGATTCTTCTAATATTAGCATGACTTCCCATGATGTGTCACATGATCCCATAGTTGAACCTAGAACAAATGCTCCCGACTCTATTTTCTCTTTTGTTCATGATAATGAATTGCATGCTCAAGTTAACAAATCTCATATGTTTGAATGTGCCCCCACCCCCCAATGTGATATATACGCTCGTGATCTTAATGTTGATTCTTCCAATCTTGGTTGTACCTCTTCTTCTCTTGTTGAGCCTCAACTTTTTACACCTCTTGAATCTCCTAATGCTACTTGGGAAGCTCTAATGGAGGAGAGAAGAAGGATTAGTGAAGAGCTAGAACGCCAAATATCATCCTTGACGCTTGCTATTAAAAACTCCAAATCCAATGTGTGTGTTGAGAATGATAATGAGGATATTCACGAGCAACCAAGAGTGTGTGAGAGTCCTATTAGTGAGCATATGAGTGAAAAAAAGGGAGTCGAGAGTGATGATGATTTTGATGATATTTTGAATCTTGACATCTCTTCCTTTGTTGATTGTGATGAGTCTCAAGTGTATGTTTGTGACCCTTCAATCTATGAATACATAAACTCTTTTGAGGTAATGTCCCATTTGTTTTGTGAGAGTCATATAAAGATTTATAGATTTTTGGATGAGTTCATCGAGAAAGCTTTTTGGGATTTAGATAAGTTTATGATGACTGTACCTCCACTCATGCCCCCAAGCATTACGTATTGCGGCAGTTGGAGGTGTGTGAGGTGGTGGAGATTGCGGCTGACTGGTGGCGAAAATGGAGAGCTGCGGTGGCTACTTTGCGGAGGTAGAAGGTGGCTCTGGTGGTTGACTAGAGGTGCATGATTGGTAGCTATTTTGGGAGTTAAATGCGGTTGTTGTTGGAGTTGTCGCTGCTGTTGGTGAATTGGGGAATTAAGGAGGTGCGTGAATGTTGTGAGGTTGATGGCAGGTTGGTGCGTAAGGGGAGCTTTGATTAGTGTTGCTGTTGTGTGCTGGAACAGGGGAACAGGGAAAGCAAGGGAGATTGCTTGAGGTTGAGTAGTCGGTGGGCGCGAGCATCACCCTCACAACATGCTCTTGATGAACACTAAAGTATGCAGTCCCAAAACACTCCCACGGTGGGTTCAACACTACCCGACTTGAGAGCGCAACTTGAGAGCGCAAGGAGTTGAACTTGGAACATCCACCTACAAAACACACATGAAACCGAGGAGAAAAATAAAGTAAAATAAAACTAAAACCAACAATTAAAATTAAAAGAAATAAAATGAAAATGAAAATAATAAAAGAAAAAAAATATAATAAAATGAAAAGAAAATAAAAGAAAGAAAATGAAATGAAAATGAAAATGAAATAAAATAAACTAAAATAAAATAAAACTAAATCTATAAAATCTAAAATAAAGGAAAAGCAACTAAAATAACGAAAATAGAACAAATAAAGGAGAAAATACTAGAAAAGCAATCAAAATGCACAAAAGCCACAAAATAAGAGAGGGAAGGTAAAATAGAGAGAGAAAGCATAAAACTAAACATTTATTGAGAAAGAAAGCTATGAAAAGAAGGTAAAAACGACCTAAATACTCATCAAATGGGTGCCATTTATGACACCCATCAATACATATAACAACTTATGTTTCAGAATTTAGGCTTTTAAATAGGCTACAGTTATGTGAGTAAAATGTATAAAACAGAGCAAAGAAATTGCATAAAACTTCAAGGAAAACAACCCTTACTAGCATACCATGTTTTTTAGATTTTCCAACTGTACCACTTGACAAAAACTGACTTAAAACCCTGTATAATAATTTTAGATTATTTTTCTAATATTTTCCCTTAACACTAGATATCCTATTCTCATATATATGCTGCTTCATATTTTGATGTATGTAGTTTCCGGCTTTCTGTTGTTCTAAAATTTTGTTTCTAGATTTGGTAAAATATATTGAGTTGTACCTATCATTGTTTTGTTCTGCTTGTTTCACTATAAGCATATGCAAATTGTGGATATCATACACTGATGCATTAAGTTTCATTTTTTTGTTCCTATTAAGTTTCTTTTTTGGTTTTCTCTCTATTTATGTTGTCCCACCTAATGAATTGAACACTTCTTTTTCCATTGCTTCAAAAATAAAGAAAAAGGATTGTGTATACACTATATGACTTAACTGCTGCACCTTCTCTTGCTTATCTTTCTTTTGTCTTCTAAGTAATTGCCTAAATAACTAAGTAACGTGTATAATAAGAATAAATTACATATATAAGAAGACTATATTACATATGTGTGTATGATTAACAATGTCGTTTAATAGTTAGGATCATGGAGAAATTGAATCGAAAATGGATGTATGAGAGATTAGAAGGTCGACTACTAAGAAAAGAGTTCACAATTGGCGTGCGAGGGCTTATTGAGTTTGCTAAACAACACCGTGATTTTCAAGAATCTTCAAAGATCAAATGCCCTTGTTCAAAGTGTAAAAATGTTCCTTGTTTAGATGTTGAAAGTGTAAGAGAGCATTTGTATAAAGAAGGATTTCTTAATGACTACTATGAATGGGTTTGTCATGGAGAGGATTTTATATTATATATTAGTAGGGTTGTTCAATGTCGGATATCCGATCCGATCCGATCCAATCCAAAAATTCGGATATCCGAAATTTTCGGATCGGAGAAATTGCGATCTGAATCCGATTCGAAATCTTCGGATATTCGAATTTTCGGATTGGATATCCGGATTTTCGGATTGGATATCCTGATTTTCGGATCGAATAGTCGGGTTTTCGGATCGGATCACCGGGTTTTCGGATCGGGTAGTTAAAATTTTCGGACAAAATCCGATCCGTATTCGATCCGAAAATCCGAAATTTTTTTCGGATATCCGATCCGAAATATCCAAAACCTTAAAAATCGGATAGGATATTCGAAATTTCGGATCGGATAATCGGATTTTCGGATCGGATATTTTTGAACACCCCTATATATTAGTGGGCTTGACAATTCTATGAGAAATAGCTATTATTGAGATATTTAGTTTTTTTTTTCTTTCTTTATCTCATAGTAAAGATTGAGGAGGTATCTTTGGTTATTGAGCAACTATAATACTTTTTTATATTATCCTCAATCTATGAACATCTATCTCATAGATATTTGGTCGTTGAGCATGTATGATCTTTTTATATTTCGTTTGTAATAGCACCAGTTCATATGTGAGATCATAATAATAGTACTAAGTAGAAGTAAAATGATTATAGTCCTAGAATAAAGAATGAACTAAACTGTATGAAATAGCCCAAAATTTCTTACGGTCTAATGATTTATCCTCATGCAAATCCATATACCTCATATCCTTCCTAACTCCTTCCAACCAAGTCATTTTCGGTCTCCCTCTCCCTCGTTTAAGCCCTCCATAGTCCCATTCTTCCACTATTCGAACCGGTGCACCCTCGGGTCTCCGTCTTACATGCCCAGACCAACGCAAGCGGTTTTCTCTTAGTTTATCTGCAATGCCTACCACACCTACTTACTTGCGAATAACCTCATTTCTGACTCTATCTCTTAGAGTGTTCCCACACATCCATCTTAACATGTGCATTTCCGTAACCTCCATCTTTTTAATGTGCTCCTTCTTAAAATCATTAGGGCCAACTGCCTTCTTACGCTTCATCTTCTTCAGTGCAATCACCACCTCTACTCTCCCAATCCTCCGCACATACTCCATGTTGATTTCTTCATCCCTCACGGAGGTATCTCCTGTCACAACTCCATTACTTCCATTAAAAAATTCATCGAAATACCCCTTCCACCTGTCCTTGATGGCCTCCTCTTGTACTAGGACCATTTGGTTCTTATCTTTGACACACTTCACCATACCAATATCCTTCCTTGCCTCTTGTCTTCTCTTTGCCATTTTATAAATGATCTTTTCTCCCTCCTTGGAGTCGAGCTTTTCATAAACCTCCTAATAAGCCTTTTCTTTTGCTTGGCAAACAGCTGCCTTTACCTTACTCTTAGCCTCCTTATACGCTGCAAAGCTTTCATCACCCTACATTTTCCTAAGGCTTGATAGCATGCCTTTTTTTTGCTTAATTACTACTTTGACCTCTTCATTCCACCACGAAGTATCTCTGTGTATCGAAGCTCTTCCCCTTGATTCTCCTAAGACCTCTTTAGCCACTCTCAGGAAACAATTCTTCATTCGTAACCAAGTCATGTCTGGATCCACCTTTCCATCCCAATCCGCCTCCTTAATTACCTTTTCAGTAAAAACCTTAGCATTTGCATCCTTTAAAGTCCACCATCTTATCCTTGGCTCCTGTTGTCTTCCTTTTTTCTTCGCCTTCTCTTTTAAACGAATAGTCATAACCAAAAGTCGGTGTTGGGTGACCACACTCTCTCCTAGGATGACCTTGCAGTTTAAGGAACTTTGTCTATCCGTGCTCCTTGTGAGCAGGAAGTCTATTTGAGTGACCACCTATTTGACTTTTTTCAGTTACACGACCTTTTCCTTGTATTGTTATTTTGTTATTTATAACTTTCCCATGGTTATTTATGTATAGTCATATTTCTTTGGTTTTTTTGCAGATTCGCTTTGGTTACAAATCGGACTTGGACTTTTGTTTGTTTATGTTTCCCTTTGGATCATTATGTAATTATTCTTCTTTTTGATGGTTTATTAATTTTTATTATGGGAATTTCGTTTCTAATGGAACTTATGATACTATTCCTTTATGGAATTTTGATACTAGTCCTTTGTGGACTTTTGATACCCTACTTTGTTTCCTATATTGTATTCTCCTTTTGGTCTATTTTTCAGCAAGTTTGTACCTTGGTCTATTCTAGGTGCAGCATGTTCTTTTCTAGGCATTTTGACCTTTGGCGTAAAAATACATACTTTAACGTTCATTGCTGCTATTGATTATGGTGCATTGGCACCATACATCGTCCATATGGAGATGTATAAACTTTGTTGGAATTGCCAGATAATTGCATATGTCATCAAAGCCGTAGGTTCTCCGATAAATCAAGCAAGAAGAGCTGGGAAAGGTGGTGTTGATGACTAGCTAGACAATAGCTCATCCGTGGATGTAAAAACATTTTCGTAATTTAATGTCAAATGTATTAGCATTGAGATCCGAGATATTCAGTAGATGTTCTCCGTGTATATTGGTCATGGGAAGAGCTAGGAAAATTGTTGCAATTGAATTGACATTTGTGTAGAAGCTAAGTCAGGTAAAACATTGTTGGAATCAACATTGGTATAGTTAACAAACTCATAGGCATAAGAAGCGGTATTGTTATACAAGGCCGTCTCAACTGTTTAAAGGCCCTATATTACTCCAATATTTATATTGGGCTCTCACACTATTTCCGTTATATATTGTGTGTAACAAATGTTGTTATTTTTAGTTTTAATTTGTCATTTCTTTTATTTTTCTGTTGATGACATGTATTTCTACCTTTTTCTCTTTCTTTAACACTCATAAATAACATTTTTCTTAGGAGTCCATGTAAACTCATTAGTTAAAAATAGAGGTAGTAAATACTTAATCAACATGATTGTAGATTAGTAGTATTTTATGATAAAAACTCATTGAGTATTTTTATTAACATGAATACATGATTTTCAAGTGGGAAGATAAATAAGTATTTCAAAAAAAAAAAAAAAAAAAAAGTCACGGTGACTATTTGTTGACTACTCTATAATATTCAAGATAAAGTAAAAAAAATAAGGCAAGTAAGGATGTAAACTCGATATTAAAGAGTAATTTTGTTAAATACAAATGGATCGTGTTAATTAAAACACCCTAAAAGGAAAACTGAAGCGTGTAACATATACTCTGTACTTTGTATTTCATAAAGTAAAAATAACAATTTTTTTCGGAAAAATTGACACGAATATTATGACCTTTGCCCGATCCGCCATAAATAAAATCACCTTTTGATAATCCCCCAATAAAACGACCTTTGCACATGATCTTCCATAAATGGGGCGAAACTGGTTGGTAACCTGTTTAATAGGTTGATATGACACGTGTCACTTTGTAATTGCTTTATTGCTTTTTTTTTTACAATTTTCTTATTTTTTTTAAAAAAATGATTTTAAATTACAAAAAAAAAAAAAAAAATCCCCCATTCTCTGAACCTGGTGGTTTGGTAGGCGGTGGCCTGATTTTTAGTTGCTTTGCACTGATTTTTGTTCTATATTTAGGCCCAAATTGATGCTTCTTGTTCGAGATGTTACGATGTTGTGGAGTTGATGGCCGGTGTTGTTGATGCGGTGGGTTGATGTTGTTGTTGGTCGGCGTTGTTGCGGGGTGATGGAGGAGTGCAAGGGCTGCTCTTGATGGCGTTGCGGGGCTGCTTTGTTTGTGGCAATTGGGCTTGCAAGTGTGGCTGGTGGAGGTAGGTGGTGTGAACGGTGATTGGTGATGAGGGCGTGGATTATTGCGGCTAGGCAGTGATTGATGCGGACTGGTAGCTACCGTTGGTGAGGCTGGTGCTGCGGGGGGTAGTGAGGGAGCAGCGAGTGGAGTTAGTAGTGCGTGAGAGGGAGATGCGGGGCTGCAGTGGGTGAGGGTTGCTGAGATGGGCTGGAGGCGATGCAAGCTGAGGTGGCTGATGGGGGACTGGTGCCCTGGTGGCGGTGATGGTTCAAAACGGGGAAGGGGGGAGAATTTCTTTTTTTCACAAGTTTTTTTTAATTTTTTAAAAAGAAATATGTTAAAATTAAAATTAAAAAATTCTTTTATCAAAATGTAAAAAATAAAAAATTCTAACCAATCGTAATGTGACACGTATCCTTCATTAACCTATTAAACAAGTTGCCGGTTTTTTATCCTATTTTTGGAAGATGATATGCAAAGGTTATTTTATAGGGGGATTATCAAAAGATCATTTTATTTATGGCAGACCGAACAAAGGTCATAATATTCCTGTCAATTTTTCACCCAAAGTAAAAATAGCATAAGTGTGGACTAAAGTTTGACAATAAAAAGCTTAATTATAATGAGGATTGGCGGGGTCATATGATAACATAATATCCCTACTTTATAAAAAGTAGAAAATTACTCTTATAAATAGTACACATACCATTTTACCCTTCAAAATGTTTGTTTACCTTCTTACCCCTATTTATTATTTCTTATAAATTTTCGTGCACTTTTTTTCATGGTAAAAAATTGTCCTCACACGTCAACTTTTCCCCGGTATATAAAAAATTAAAATTGTTTGAGCTTTCTCTCTCTTTACCGTTTCAGCATTTCTATTCACCATCTTCATTGTTGAGCATTTTTTTAAACCTTTCTCACTCTTCTCCAGATCATCTTAGTTCATAATCACAATTGAAAAAGAAATCCAATGAAGAAAATGAAGTTAGCGCTCTGGAGATAGAGGGTTTTGGCCACCAAATTACTCCAAGCTCTATATAGTACTCACGTTAGAGGTTAAAGTCTTCCATTATTATTGCTCATCTTATTAGTTTATTTGATTATTAGCTAAATAATTTCCCAAATGATCATATCTTTATTAAATTATTATGCTTCTGTAAGTTTTACTACTACTACTATTAGAAAGTGAAATGACCTTAAATTAAAGGCATCATATTTAAGTTAAAGGTTAATTTGTTTGGACTAAAATGTGTAATATTCATTGCCTTATTAGAGTGAACATGCATGATATTTCAAGAGTAGTTATATGTAATTATTGATTTATCTTGTATGCTATGGATTTCATTTGACATGTATGGCTGCATTTTCACTTATTTCATCTGCTAAAGCCCTTGACTTATGTCCTTGTATTAGATTCAAATAATAGAAGTATTTTTACAGTTCTGGGTTTATGTTTTGCAGATTCCCTACCCGAGGCCTACCGAGTAAAAGAGAAGCTGAGTGCCCAAGAATAGGTGTACAGTCAACCGTCCTTATGGAGGTGTTCTAGCTAGCACTGAAATATGTGAAAGGTTTGTTGACATGGCTGAATTTGAAAGATCCATCAATCAATTAGAAATTAAATGGGCAATAGAATAATAAAGTTTACTATTTCTCATAATTAATGGGGGTTATGGTATAATTATATGACAACATTAGTCATTGGATAACGAAAAGATTGTTGTTTTATGTGGGCGTTTTATTTTGTGAAGGCCAAATTAATGACTTACACTTAATTGTGTTTATTGTGCCGGAGTAGATGTACTACGGATAAAGGAAATCAAAAGGGAAAGAAAGCAAGAAGGGATTTTAGGGGATTGTCAAGGGTGGACAAAGCCATTACAAGTGGAGCTGCATAGTGCATAGAGCTTACGAGTATTTATCAAGGGTTAAAAGGACAAAGAGGTTTCAAGTGGGGCTACCTGAAGCTTTAGTTGCAAATCTCATATTATACGTCTACGTCATTTGTAATACTAGGCTTAACCTAGGCATACGGGATATGTAACAGTTATCACCTTTGACCTCTTTCATTACTATCATTAGAAACAATTTAATGGCTTTACATGTTGTTATTATACAGCAAGCCCTCAATGTTATAGTCATTGTACTACACCATCTCATTGAAGCTTTACAATAAACCTTTTATTGTTATTATATGTTATAACATTGATGCATTCCATATTTCCACTAAAGGTCTGTTCACATTTACTTAATTTCAATTCAGTTCAGTTCAGTTCAGCTCCAATCAGTTCAGTTCAGTTCAGTTCAGTTCAGTTCAGTTCAGCTCCAATCAATTCAGTTCAGTTCATTTCAGTTCAGCTCCTAATTTCCTTCTCTCATAAAATATTCATTTCAGCTTAGTTCAGTTCAGTTCAGTTCAGCTCCAATCAGTTCAATTCAGTTCAGTTCAGCTCAATTCAGTAAATGTGAACAGGCCCTAAATCACATTGTCCTTCATCACAACACGTACTCCTTCACACATGATAATGTTTTACCTAACTATTTTCCCCAATAGCCGAATGTCGTGAAAGAGTTTAATCACAAGTTCACAACCCAATACAAATATCAAGCAAGGGCGCATTGGCTGCCCTATTAATTAGTAAAATAAGTAATGATATGGATTAGAAAATATCTTAGTATTTGTTTATTCCTAAATTATCTACTTAATGATTGATTGATTAAGTTAACCAAATATTAAAAAGGATCATCTACCAAATTATCCAAACCGCCGCGATACTTCCTCATTTCTAGAGAGAGAAAGTTTGAGAGAGAAAGTTTGAGAATCATTTGAGCAAGCAGTCTACTCACATAGATAGAGAGAGTCAAAAAGATAGAGAGAGAAACAAGAATTTTGATGAATTTGAAGTTCAATTGTTCTTGCTGTTGAATTTTATATGGTGATTTTGGGTCCTAAATTCCTGAATTTGACCAATTGCAGATTAAGAAGAATGAATGACTCAAGGGAAGTTTGATTCTTCAAGGTAATACCCAGATTATAATTTTTTAATACCCTAATTAAAAAATTGTATTTTTGTTCTAGGGATTGATTTAGCTTGAAGCAATTGTTTGAATTTGTGCCTCATTAACTATTTTTTTCTGCAATTGAATGCATATATTAATTGAAATGCTTCTATTTAATTTCTGTGTTAATGGGTGTGTAATTTCAATTCGAATTATAGGTTAGAGATGATGAGTAGCAATGATTATATACCACTGTTGCTTAATCTTAATAAATCCCCGATTAGTCGGAGTCGAGTAGGCTCTAGATTACCGGGTACGCGCCGTAGTTGTATATTGTGGGTCACTCTCATCATGTTGATGTTGAAATATTGAATTAATGAAGGATGAAAGATGCCAGTGATTGCCCCTCTTCTTTTGGCAACTTGGAGGCCCTTTAATTATTATAAATTTAGGTAGGTGCAAAGAACCCCAGAAAAAAGTCCTAATTATGTAAATTAATTGTCTTTTACTTCACACAAGGTGAGTGAAATTGAGGTTGGAGGTGTAAATGAGCAAATGCAAGTAGGGTATTGCTGGGACCAACTTAGCTGACCCCATCTCATCTTCTGCAATTTAGATAAAATCCATCTACATCATTCATCATTTCCATTATTTGCCTACTTCCTTGTAATTTCCTAATTTTGAAATAAATTTTTGATTTTTTCTTTTTTCTTTATACCTACAAATCGGTATATAATTTATATGGGAGTGAATTTTTATTTTATTATTAATGTTTTTCATTTTTTTGAGGTGGGGGTTTTTTGCTTTCTAGATGCTTTCCTAAATTGGTTATATTGTTAGGGCTGGCAAAATATCTAACAATTTATTGCTATCTTTGTATGAACTTTTCCTGCCAACTGTTGTAATAATCTTTGTGTTTATTTTCTATCTTTGATGTTGGAAGTTTTGATTCAATTTTATTTGGGTTTTAATGGAATTTCATACTGTCAGATGCTTGGTTTAATTCTTTAGAGTTTTCATTAGCATTATATGTGTGCACAAGGGGAATTTAAAAGGGAAGATGTAAGAATAAGAAAGGTGTCGGTTGGGTTGTCATGTTATGATACCTATTTCGTCGTTTCGATATTTCGAAACAGTAATTGCTATAATTTAGAAAGCTGAACTAGAAAAGGAGATTAAAGTTGGGGATTATGTGTCTTTTAACTTAAAGGTAGAGAAAAGATAAAAGCTTGCCTCACTTTTATTGTTTGAATTTTGTTCACCTTCAATCCTGAACTAAAGTTACCAAACATAAAAAATTTACTGAAAGAAAGGGATAGAAACCATCAAAATCACAGTAGGAGTGAAAGACTAGTAAGTTTGTTGTGGGCCTGTGGCTGTAAGTTCTGTCTTTGTCAAGTAGGAATTGGTGGTTGTATACAGAAATGGTAATTTGAGTGATATTTTTATTTTTATGAATCTATCAACCACCAATTAGGCTATTAGCTTCTCTGTTTTGTATGATTTGTTTCTCTACAGGCAGCAATCCATTTCCCTAATTGTGTGTAGCCTAAAACTCTTTTTTCTTTCTTTTTTTTTTTTTTTTTTTTTTTTTTTTTTTTTTTTTTTTTTTTCATTCAAGCTCTTTTTTATTTGGCTGAGCTTGATGCCATCTATTTCTTAATATCCACCTGTCAAATCTTGCATATATGATTTCATGAGTGTTACTCTTAAGATATTTTTTTGAGGTGTAACTGAATATTGTTTTTGCTTTCAATAAATAGGTCCACATTTCACATGACTCCAATTGTTGAGTTATAGTTCAGTCACCTTTCATTCCACCCCCTCTTTGTTCGGGATTTCATGAATCTGATTGGAGGTAGCCGCTAGTCACCGCATCACCGGTCAGCTCTGATTTTTTTTTTTGAGTCTGCACCTTTCTTGTTTATGAATCTTGTCTGAAACACCTGTATCTCACTGCCCTATATCCTAGTTAGTTATTAACACAGCCGAAGTAAGTTATATTATCTTTATTTCCTAGTACTGGATCCTGTGCTTTTGAAGCCCACATTGGTCTGGCTGTTGCTTCAATTGCCTAAACCTATTCAACTGTACTGGCTGAATGTTTGAGAGTAGATTCAAACAAGATTAGATGACTGTAGACGAAAAGGGCGATAGCAGTTTTTGGAGTAGAGAGCAGGATAAGGCATTTGAGAATGCAATTGCCACTCATTCTGAGGATTTGGAAGATAATTGGGAAAAGATAGCCGCAGATGTGCCTGGGAAGACCTTAGAAGAGGTCAAGAATCACTATGAGCTTCTATTTGAGGATGTAAAGGAGATCGAGGCTGGTCGTGTTCCGTTGCCTTCGTATAGTTCTTCTTCAGAGGGATCTTCAGGTCTTGCTGCTGAAGAAGGAAATGGTGGGAAAAAGGGTCAGTTAGCTAATGCAGGTAGTGAACCCAATCAAGGCAGCAAGGCATCAAAGGCGGATCAGGAACGCCGGAAGGGGATTGCTTGGACAGAGGATGAACACAGGCAAGTTTGCTATCTGATTTTGGTTTTGTATTTAGGTTTCTGTGTTCCTCTACCTGCCTGGCATAAGCAGCTGCTTGCCTGCTGCTATTTTTTTTTTTTCCTGATAATTGGTTTACTTCGGCAAATTGTTGTCACCTTTTCATTAGATGTTTTCATATTTAATTTTACTCTTGTGATTAGTGATGAGGCAAAAGAGAAAACACTGTAACATTCATTTCTCTTCCCCCTTCTCCTCCTTGAGAAAATGCCAAGTAGAGAGATAAGAAATGAAATTGGTGCTGCTTCTTGCTTATATTAGAGTCTTTTGTTTTGCAAAAATAAGACATGGCAGGTTTTTTTTCCATAATATATAAAACTGGCAGCTTCTCACCCATCTTTTCCGTGTCCAACACTCCAACTGAAAGATGCTTATTCATTTAGTCTGTATATAGGTTGGCAGACCTCTATTTACTTATAAGTCAGGCTTCATTCACAATGAAAAAGTTAATATAGCATAAGTCTATATATTGGTGCAGAATGTTATTTTATGTACGATTTCCATTTCTTTCATCAACTGGGAGCTGTATGATGCCCTGATGAGTGGGCAATGCACAAATTTGCACCAATTTGAGGAAGCTACAGTAAAGATAGTCATAGTAGGTTTGCCTAGCTGTCCCCTTTTTCTTGGGATTTTTTTTTCTTCTTTTTTTGATGGAAGAGAGGGGGGGGGGGGGGGGGTGATGGAAGCATGTCAAGGGAAAAGTCTAAGTTTGTATCATAAAGTAGTTGCTCTTCAAATGAGAATTCAAATCTATAGTAAGTGGCTCATGACTTTTAGCCTGTTGCTGTCACCTGCTATCAATAAATAATTGAATTATTGTTTTAGACATATATCAATAATGCTTTTAAAACTGTGTCATACTGTGCTAGCCAATTAGGTTGTTTATTCTACGAATTTTCCAAACTTCATGTAGTGCAATATGTAGTCGTACTAATTTACTTTTTGTCTGCTCAAGAATTGGTTGGTGAGAGGAGGTAAAAGAAAAACAATTATTGAGGGGTAGATAATAGGAAGTATTAAAGAAGATGGACAGGGTTAACTTAGTGGACATAGTTCAATATTGGATTATATTGCAGTGAATAGCAGTGCATATTAATGAAAAAATTTGGAACTTTGTGATTTAGTTATGGTTCAGTTGGGTTTGCAATTTGCTTTTACTTAATGATGAAAGTGTTAAGTAACAGGAATGAATAAGTTTATGTTGAGTAATGCATTAAACACATAGATAGAATTGACGATTAAGTTAATTATAATCTATGTATATATTAAAATGGAAAGGAAATATATGCTGATTGTGATTAGGGAGTATCTAAAGGCTGTTGGTGCTAAAGAACAATGGCCAGAGACCGATGATGGAGAGGATCTGTGGCAGTTTTGAAATTAGAAAAAGGAAGGAGGTCTAAATACGCTCGAGTGAGATAGCTAGATGCATTTTTTACCTTGCCCCTGTAAATGGACTGAGATTACTCATGCTAATAACAATAAAACAGAGAGAAAAGATTGGTTCTTTGATTAAACTAGATAATTTTGTTTTGATAAATTGATTTATTAAGAAGAAATAATAAAGATGGAAGCTTGAAAGATAGGTTAATAGCTTGAGGCTATCATTCTCTAACCGTGACTTGAGGCCATAACTCTCCAGGTTTCCCAATACAAATTTTTGCATATCTTCCTTCTACTACTCTCTACCTATTTATATCACTTAGCTAAGCAAGTACACTCTCAAAACAGCTTGAGGCTATCACTCTTTAACCATGGCTTGAGGCCATAACTCTCTAGGTTTCACAATAAAATTTTGACTATCTTCCTTCTACTACTCTCTACCTATTTATACTACTTAGCTAAGTTTATAAATTTTTGTCTTTATCCCTAAAAGCCAACTTGGCAGCTAATAAGCCAACACAACAACTACAGCAGCTTCAAGGTAGTGCTTCCTCTTGTGGTGGTGTGTTAGCCTACCCCTTTTTTCTACCTCTTGCTGCAACTGTGAAAGATAGGTGGTGTATTGGCCTGATTCTTACAGCCCCCAACAGCTAAACCACCTGCATAATATGAAGAGATTTTGTTATTATGCTTGAGCATCCAGAAAAAGGATATTTAGCAAGGATGTTACTGGTGATTCCTCTAATAATTACAAATTTACAATGAAGAGGAAAGATGTCAAGGAACAAGGTGTTTGTCAAAATAGGGCGATAAAAACTAAATAGGGTAAGAAACTAGAGTTAACATAAATCTATGCTGTCTATCATATGAAGCATTTATTTTCAATAGGATGCTAGGGATCACACATCTTGGCCAATATCGGTAGGGATTTAGTAATTATGAAGTCCTAATTTCATGTGGATAACTGTTATTCATTTCTGATTTCTGTTGGGACCATTATTTTAACTCGTGAAATATGAATATGGGCCATATGGCTCAGTCATCAAGTGTAAGACAGTAATATAGTTTGGTTGTACATTGTGTCAGCTGTCTCTACTCCCTTCTACATTTGGCTGATCTTGTGAGTTAGTGATGCCTTTTTTTATGACAAGAGCCAAGCCTTTTAGTACATGGCTTATTTTCTTCAACATTTACATCAGTTGTGAGAAGACTTGAGAGTTGAGATTGTCTTGTAAATGCTCCTTGATGTCTCCTGCTCTTCAGTTGCTTGATTTGCTTGAGAAGATGGTAGGGAGCAGAAGCTTACTATTCAAAAAGCTTTCTTCTGAAGCAGTGTTTCAATTGCACCAGAAATTTCTTTTAAGATCATGCTTTGTACTAAGTGGATGGTCACACCAACTTTATGGATCTTGGGGACAACTGTTTAGTTCGTGCTTACATATTATAAGACAAACCTGTTTCCACGAGGGTTTTGTTTGTGACCATATGACAAACTCTGATGTTCTAGCGTTCTTATGTGCTGTCAAGTAGTAGGTAGGTCAACAAAAGATCCTCTTTGTAGTTGTATAGAGAAGGCTGTGAATGTCTTCCCCTTCTCTAACTCCATCTGGAGCTAATTAAGGCACTGGGAAAATGAAGAGGCAGAATCGCACCATATTTTATATGCAGTAATTAATAGCAAAATTTTATATGTGGTACAGGGAGCATTTAAATTGCTTGCACGACAGAGTTAGTCATTATGTTCCCTCTAGTTTTAATAACTAAGATTCCTATCGTGAGATCGTATTTATCATGGTGCATTGCTGTTTACGTCTTTTCCAGCTAGTGTTATTAGAGATTGGGGTGTCACCATATGGCTACAAAGAGGATGTACTTTAATTCTAATAAAGTTGTTTTGCTTCCTTATTTGAGCATTGTTAGCTGTGGTGTGACTATGGATATTACTGTGTTGTGCCTTCGTGCCTGTGGGCTGACCAGGAATGGCCTGTGGTGTGGCATGGTGGCCTCAGGCCATGCTGTTTGTGCCATCAAGTACAAAGGGTTGGTCCATAGCACAGCATGACCCCACATACCTTTTGTGCTGTGCCTATACTTAATTTTTGTGCTTTATCATACTTTGCTGTTGTGGCATGATGGGAGTTCACTTCCCAAAATTGTGGCCTAGGCATGATCCAGAACACAAAGTGTCATGCTGGGTTAGACCATTCCTTTCTCGTGGTGTGTTCAGACTGCGGCAGCCCAGTGAGAACTTTAATTTTGTCATGTAAATGACATGTCCAGTTCGGACCATTTGTTTCAGAATGATTGCAAGTTCTAGTGTCATGTCTCTTTTGAAAGTCTCTCTATTGTGTGTGTTTGATTGCGAGTTCTAGTATTATGTCTTTTTTAAATGTAATCTTAGAGCCACCAATACTTTGTTTCTTGTCTTTGCTGTCATATCCTGGAAAACCAGGGACATTGTTGAAAAGGAGACTCCATGCATATGGGGAGTTCATTGCGTTGGCCATACTTATTGGCTTGCTCATCGTATATGGTAAATACGACTATGTTGTTATGTTTACATAATAGATAAAGGTGTGTAGAACTGTAGATTGGCCTCAAGTATTTCAATTGGAACCTCTATTTACTTAAATCACTGTTTTTGAGAATTCTTTGGTGAAAATTGACATGATTGTGGTAAAAGGTAAAGAAGAACTGTGATTATTGATCAAAGCATCAATCGCATGTATTAGGGTTCAATGTCACGAGATGGCTTTATAAAGAGTCAAAATTATTTCGGGCTTCAAGTATGTTGTTGCCTTACTGTAGAAGTGGTGGTTGATTTACAACCACCTCGTCATTGATACGACAGGAGCTGCCATGAGATTCAGGAAAGACCTGTCTGAGTTCCTGCTTCAGATTACCTTCATAAAATGAGTTTGATTGGAATTTCTTTGATTGTTACAGTTGATTTTCTAACTTAAAAAGTTTTAGTATTTTCATTTCATAGCTGTTTCGTTGCCTGTCTTAAGCAGTTGTAACACCTGTAAGTAAAATACTCATGGTGCATGGTTGAAGTATAGGGATCAAGTTCGATGATTATTTTGTACACAAGAACCCCTCTACTTTTTTGTTCATTTAGATCACATTGCACAGTGTATGTCAGTTTGCTGTTTGTTGTTCATTTTACTTTTATTCTAGAAACTGCTGTAACTTTGTAAATTAATAATAAAAATAAAAAATTGCATACTTTTTAGCGCTGTGCAATTGAGCAATGAAAGTGGAAACTCAAAAACAGTGTTGTTTATGCCTTCAAAGTGTTCAAGGGACTTACCCATGTGGTTGTATATTGTAACACTCCAATGATTCCGTTCCATTGTTAGAAGGACTTAGGTGGGGATTGAAGAGTCCTAGGATATCGTATAATTACAGGCAACTTCAGTATATTCTGAAGTTGCTTCTATTTTGTTCGCGTTAGTTACATTGTTGCCTTTGTTGGGTGTTTGGCTATGTTTCTGTTATGAACCTTTTTTGTGTTTCTGGTGGTTACTACTCTATATGAGGCAGTGTACTATCTATTTAGGAATTTAAAAAAATAAAAAATAAAAAATATTAACTGATCTGGCCATCTGGGGAGATTTAATTGGGGTAACACAGTGGTATTTAACTTATTTAGCTGCTAAAAAACTAAGTTGAAGGAAGAACTTTTACATTATATGTATTATCTATATATCCAATTTATAATTTATTTTATATATATATTTTGTGACAAAATCCAATTTATAATTTGATATAAAGAAGAATAGTGCTTGAGCACAAAGCATGTTTATGCTTATATTTTTCTGTTCAGCTATCATTATACTTTGTATGCGGGTCTCTTATTTTACATTGCTTACCTGTTGCATGTTATATACTTGGTGTGGTTTTCATTTTGGTGTGCATCTTTTGTGAACAGGCTATTTCTTCTTGGCCTGGAAAAATATGGAAAAGGTGATTGGCGGAGTATATCTCGGAACTTTGTGGTAACAAGAACACCAACACAAGTGGCAAGCCATGCTCAAAAGTATTTCATTAGGTTGAACTCTATGAATAAAGATAGGAGAAGATCGAGCATTCATGATATCACCAATGTGAACTCTGGGGATGTTTCAGCATCCCAGGGGCCAATTACTGGTCAGGCAAATGCACCTGCATCTGGGACTGCGCCTGGAAAAACTGAAAAACAGGTTGCTCAGCCCCCTGCTGCTCCTTCAGGAGTGGGTATGTATGGCACTCCAACTATTGGACAACCAATTGGTGGGCCATTGGTTTCTGCTGTTGGGACTCCGGTAAATCTTCCACCTCCTCACATGGCTTATGGTGTGCGGGTACCAGTGCCTGGGTCAGTGGTCCCTGGAGCCCCTATGGGCATGGCTCCTTTGACGTATCCGATGCCGCACACCTCTGCTCATAGGTAAGATAATTGATGATCAACTATATTAGATGTACAAATGGAAAGGAAAGAAAAGTTTGCTTTCCCCCATGTTTGGGTGGGTAATGGGTTTTTATTTTCTAAAATGAGTTAGAATATGGTTGCCTTGCCTGGGAATACCAGTTGTACTGAGGAACCTTGGTCACTCAAAATTATCATTCTTATACAAACCTAAAATAATTCATAGGGAGGTGAAACTATGCAGTCTTCTTTAGTTTAATTTGTATAGGCAGCTGTGGTAGGATATTGCTGCTCTTAGGGGGAACGACATTATCGTTCCCTAGTTTATTACAAAGATTGTCGTGCTATAATTTAGCGGCTAATTAGTGCAAGTAGTGTAGGAGCTTCTCTTAGCCAATGTTCATCAGTGGATTGTTTTTTTAATAAATCCTTTGAGCTGTTTTCATTTAAGACCTCTTTTATTTGTAATTGGACTTTTTGCAAGCAGTTCTTGTGCTGTGTTTTTACATCACCCGATAACTGCAGAAGAAATGGCTACATGTTGCTATGATAAATTTCTTATTTTTTATGTTTTCTTCAGTCTATTTCTCGTTTTGGGATAAGATATGCTATTGTTTGCGTTATCTGGTTGTTATTAATGTTTTTTAAGAGAACCATCAAGAACAAATGACATTGACGGAATATGATCACTCTTGTTTATTGTGTATGATGATCCAGCACTGACGTGCTGCACCTTTGTTTGTCATATTGCACTGACATGCGCCTTTATTGTGTATATAATTGCACACATGTAGTCAATTAATATGGCTTGTTATTGTCTTGCTGATCTGGACATGCGCCTTATCTAAAAATTCGCATGATATTTTACATCAGGCAGTATGTAATCTTGCACTATATGAGGAAGGAAGAATAACGGAATTACGATGGTTTTTTATTTTTTATTTTTTTTTGACGGAATTATGATGTTAGAAAGGCATGCGACAAAATTAAATGGAAGTTGGGTATTCGTCAAAATTGTAGCTGAGAAGACCATCCATATATCTTGGCCAATAATAATTCTTAGATTAATAACTTCGGTTTTCCACAATTTATTTGAATTTCAATCTAAGGTCCAGTCTAATCTGGTCTAGTCTGATCAATTGTTTTCTATCTATAATCAGATTATGAATAGTTGACGTCCAAGTATTGACATGGCCGTGTTTAACTCTATGATTCTATCGTTTATAAATAATCACTTCAGTCTAACATTATGTAGCTGCAATCTACTGATTAAGATAGAAGATTTTTTTGACTAGTGAATTTAGTTAGTCATACTCGGTAAAAAGCTATAAATAGTTTTCTTCGGATACTTTGAGGTGGTCAAGCATACCACTTTCTCATACCATTTGTAGACCTCAATTTAGAACTTCTCATATCTCAACGCTCATCTTTATACTGGGTCATTCTGCTTGTAAGGAGCATATTTTTGCTTGTTTCGGTTTTGTCGGTCACCTAGTTTAACCAACACATAGTATAAATCTGTCAATAAACGATTCCATGCCTGTATTTGGATTCTTTACTCTTGGGCATAAAAAATGCAAATGCTATGTCGATAATGAAGGGAAATTAGCTTGTTATTGTAGGATACAAAGACAGTTTGCATCTGTGTTGATACTCTGCCGACGTCTGTTGAGCTGAAGTTAATTTTACTTCAGTAATCAGTGCTAATTGTTACAGATAGAAATGTTTCGCCCAAGCTTGTTAATTCTTAGCTACTGATTGAAATGTAGTGCTTAATTGGAATGAGAAACATAATTAAGGAGTAATGTAAAAAAGCAAATTGCGTGCCATCAAAAACTCGAGGGGAAAAACTTCTTTCCATCTCAGAGAAGCTGATGAGTTAACAGTTACAGAGCTAGCCATTCACTACTGTCTACACCTAGCTACATCAGAATCCTAGTTAATTCGGAATATAACTAGTCTGTAGTATTTCTATAAATGTAGCTTTGTGAGACTGCTTGTTGTAAGCATTTCAATGTTTTGTTGTAGTTAACGAATCCCATGAACCAGAACTCAAATTCATCCGCTGTCACTACTTGTAGATACTTTTGCGAAGGCTTTTTCATGTCTTCACTTGGATCCCATTTTCCGATCTTCATTAATGGTATTACTATCTGCATATACATAAATATTTCCACATTAATTAAGTTATTCAATTCAACATACATCAGTATCAGTACTCAAAAAGTTGAGAGTTAAGTGTTGTTAGTTGCATATTGCAGTACCTTGTAGTGGAACCTAAGAGGTTCTCCTGTGGGGGAGGAAACTTTCGCGATTGGCCTGTCACTGCAGAAGGCGAGTTTCTCTGTGGAGATGAAGAGGCGACCTGCTATGGGACCTGCTGTGGTGTACAAACTGCAACGAGAAGCCCTCAACAACCGCTCCCCTTCTCGAAGGCTAAAGATTCTTCTAAACAATTTATCAATCCCTCCTACTAAGCTCAGTTTTCCTTTCACTGCATAGTTGGAATTAAATTGTCAGCAAAAATTAATTCTGATCCATACATTATAAAACAGTAATGAAAAATTAAAGCGTGATTTGAACATTAGTGTACATAAAGGTAACATGTATACACGTACCAAGCTTATTCATCGTGGTAAAAACTGATTCCACTTTACGCTGTTTTGTAGTGATCAATGATTTATCTACTTGGCCTGTAGAAGGTCCAGGCAATAGTTTGACGGTAGATGTTTTTCTTGATTGATCATAGCTTATTTTTGACAACCCATTTCGAAGGAGATGATCTCCTAGCATACTCTTCATATGCCTTGTCTTAAACGCCTCAGAAGCATTCATTTTACCTTAATTAGTACACTAGTCGATCTCGATATATCAATTTAAGTAATTTTTTAAGACTATAGAGAAGATTGTTTAAGGTGATGGAGAGCAAATAGTGTGTATTTTGGTAGTTGATGGTGGGAAGGGAGTTTGTGAAGGTAAGATTGAATCTATATATACAGGTCCATTGGAATATTTTTTGAATAAAATTTAGTGGGAATAAATCATTAATGACTCAGCAAAAGTAAATATGACCACAAATGATTCCTTGCTAAGTAAGTTGCTGATCCAATTCAACTCTCATGCATTTTTATTTGATTTGCTTTTCATAAAGTGATGACGAATTAATATGTAATCACTTCTATAATTAGAGTAAAAATAAAGCCATCTTTAATTTATGAACCCAACTTCTAACACTATTGAAGCCAAGGAAGTTTATTTAATGTAATCTTATGGCTTAAAGTATTGAAGTCTAAAGAATATTCTCCTCCAATTAACTCCATCCTTATTATTATGACACCCTCGTTCAAAATTATCTATCATATTGTCGTATAAAACTTCTTGTAATTCACCCCTTATTTTTTAATCGGTTAGTATTGATAATATAAAACAATAATCTGTATATATGACTATTATATTGAACGGAGAGATACAAGTCTAGTTTACATGCATGTAGTCATACATAACCACAAAGTTACATTATTACATTAGGAAAGGTTTTAGTGTTTTACCCATATTTTATACAAGTATTTCGCAGTTGGATCATACTAGACACATCTCATGGCTGACCTATGTAAGAATGACTATAAGAAAATAAGTAAAGATAGATGATAAAGTTAAAAAAAAAAAGTTAAAAAAAAGCTATCAATCTAGGTATAAGCATGATGTTAAATCAACATTATTACAATTCTAATTAATTAAACCATAATCATCTTTTTGATGGACCAACTTATATAAGGTGATGTTTATACTAATTTAGTACTTCTTTTCTGCAAGAAAAACATCTTCACATGCATGCCTACGGCCCTAAGCATGCATACACGTAGGCCACAAAAATCGATCAGCTGATCGGATCAGTGTTTTTATAAAAAAGTGGATAAGCTAACTTAAACCGCTAATCAAGGAGGTGGGTGTGGCATTGCATCACAAAGTTGTTCTGCCACCACAAAAAGCTCTATTGCTGATAGATTTATCATACTCAATTAACTGCTTCAACAGCTTTTAGCCTTTTACAAACTGTTATTACAAAACAGGGAAAATATAACAGAGGAAATCAAGTGTTGCCTGATTGACTAGCTCATTGTACAAGGGATCAAACATGATGACATGGCGACATGAGGGACGCCTTCTTGAATGTGAAATCTTGCCTGAGATCATGTCTTAGCTTCATGATTTTTGTCGTGAAGAAGGTAATTAAATTACTCGTTTAAGTTATCATTTAATATGAAGTAATTTATATATGAGCAATTTGTATGATCTATACATATGTTATATGTTGATATTAGTGTGCATGTGTTGCACGAGACTTTGTTAAAATAAGACATAAACCGATTGTTCAATGGCGTGAAAATAAACCTACAATATCGAGTTACAATACTGTAGAGTAACATACATATCTACATACAAAATTGAGTTACAATCGTACGTAGACATTAAAGTACCATACATACCTGCCCTAAAAATAAATTAAAAAAAAAAAAAAAAAAAACATACATGCCTACAATATTGAGTTATAATCCTAGAAAATAACATGATTTTTTGGTACATTATTTCAAATATTATATATGGACTGAATGCTAATCATCATTTAGGATTCGGTGCTTAATGCTAAACTAAAGGTTATGGCTCCATAAAATTAAAGCAACAACTGCTTAGCACTGAAGAATTAGTACAACCACCCAAGCCAACTAATTAAATTCTTTGCATAATCATCAAAAAAGATGTATGCTTCATTCAAAAATCAGCCAATCACACAACAAAATCCAACTAAAATTTGCAAGTAATTAATTCCAACAACTCAATATTAGGTGGGGAATTTGTTTGATTGGACAATAATTTATATTTTGGACGTATATTTCCTCCAACCACAAATTTACATGAGAATATATTCATGCATGTACGATGTATCACTTTTATAATAGTAATAATGTCTAATTTTTAAGAAAATTAAAGAAGATTTGCTAATATTCATGAAACTATTCATGCATATTCTTTGAAGGTACATAGGTTACGACTTACGATCATCAACTCCATATCTTAGAAAGCATGGTAGGATATCTTCTTTTTCTTTTTATATTAATCTTTTTGCATTATATAGTTTGTTACTTTTATGTATAATTTTGCAATAAATTCTCAAATGTTATTATTGGTTGTAGTTCAAATATAATGAATGATTTCCTTAACAATAGGAAGACAAAATTTGATTTGGTTTGACCAACTAAACTGATTGTTTGTATAATGATAGCTTTAATACTTTTGAGCTGCCATCCCTCCTGGCATAAATTGAATCATCTTTCTGTTATATTGTGTATTACTTTATAAATACTTTGTATTTCATTAATTTCATATGACTTGTGCAATATAAATCAAGAGCCCGCTAAAAAAATATATATAATACTTTGTTTAATTGTATTAATTTCATACAATACTTTGTTTAATTGTATGAATTCTCCGAATTTGTTATATTTTGCTTAATTAAGAATGTCCGTAAAACTTACTACTATACATCACACTTACTACAAAGGGAGGATTGATATATATAATATCTCCAAAATCACAACATATTAATCATGTTAGACACATCTTGTGGCAGACATATATGAGTTCGGATTCTTACGTGCTACACATAAGAACCTGTAACAAATAACAATCATTGAATTTATTGAAGTAAATGGGGTAGAAAAGGTTATGACTTTAGGTAAGCAATTTGATAAATTAGCAAACAAGAAATCTTATACAACCACTAGCTAAATCTTGAATTAGCTACATACTTATTTTTGATGGACAGTCTTATTAAGGCAATGTTTAATATTATTGTACTAATTGTTTCTGCATGGTAAAAAAAACATCATCACATGCAAGCATGAATATTTGATCAATCATAAGTTTACAACAAAAGAGACTAGACATCAGAAAGTTGCATTGCCAACACAAAAGCTTCAGTGTTGATGCTCAAAAAATATTAAAGATTTACTCACTTTTACCCAACTAACATCCCTTAACTGCCTCAACCGCTTTTGATTTTTTTTTTTTTTTTTTTTTTTTTTTTTTTTTTTTTTGAAATTAAATTTTATGCCAATAGGTATAGTAAAACCAAACAAAGCTTTTCTTGATTGATTATTTGTAAACAGAACAAACAAGGCATCTTTTTTTTTTAAAAAAAAAAAGAAATATTTTTCCAATTTCCATCTTTATTTGAGTTGGGCTAATCGCCTAATTACAATTAGAAAATTACTTTTCCCCGTCCCATTATATATGAGTTAGACAATCGATCACCAGACGCCTAATAATCTTTTGGTTGTACTATGTGGTATTTTCAAAAGTATTATGATCTATTTTGATTCATTAAGGATGAACCCCTTTCAATTCGTGTTACTTTAAAATTTTGAGAGATTCTATGATAGTACAAATGAAATCAAATAGTTCAACGATTTTTTTTTTATTTTTTTATTTTTTTTTTATTTTTCAAAACAGTCATGTCAAATCTTTATATTAAATTTATATTAATTTTTAGTTTTCAAATATTTAATTTTTATA
Source organism: Chenopodium album (assembly GCF_948465745.1). Lineage (NCBI taxonomy): Eukaryota > Viridiplantae > Streptophyta > Magnoliopsida > Caryophyllales > Amaranthaceae > Chenopodium > Chenopodium album. The sequence goes on from NC_137850.1 coordinate 783,695, forward strand.
TATTTCTTTTGTAATAATAACTTATTAGGATATTTTAGTCACAATATTGCATTAAAAGTTGTGCAACAAAACAAAATAGTTAATTTAAAGAAAATAGAGGGAGTAACCCTATATTTATTTTGGATTAGTTGTTAACTTGTTAGATCCTTAATACATGTATTAAACTTGTATTAGTTGATAATTTGAAGATCCAAGGACGATGTGAAATGTCTTAAAATTACAAGATTTACCAACCAACCTCATTCCTCCTTTTATATGCATGTATACATTAATACATATATACCACCTCATGAGTCATGACATAAATGGTTTCCTCCACTACTTACTAGATAACATTTCTTGTTCTGTATTCAATTAAAATAGTATTGTAACTAAGGCTGAATATCAAAGTAGTAAGATAGAATATGAATGCTCGAAAGAGTTTTAGTGATGATTATTGTTTATGTACAATTATGAAGAGTTTGCTTCAAGATATTGTACTGTTTTTCGAAATCAAACATCAAAACCAACAATAATAATGTACAGCGAATATGATCAAGAAAAGAAAATGCAACCTAATTAAATTCTTATTATAACGTGAACCAAACAAGACCTAATTATGTAGTAACACCAATACGAAGAGAGAACAAGGGAAAAGAGGGAATACTCTATATGTCATTGTATGTAGTGATTTATATCCGAATGTTAAACAAACTTTTGGGTGTTATGATTTATGAAGCTAAATTAAGAAAACTTTGTTGCATACGAGCATCCTTAAATTTGAAAAAAACTTTTTATCTTAACTATTTAAATCTTCCTGATATGAAAAAAGCACTTTTTCAACTTCCAAAAGTATGTTTTATGACTCAAAAGTTAATACGCATTGCAACGATATGATGCTGATTCAAGCATGAAATGGTGGCCATATATGTTTTACTAATTCAATTCTATGGTGGCAAAACTTGCCATGCATGAGTCACACTCACACCTCAATCCTGCAAGTTCACACATCAGCAAGAAAGTGAAATTTAACTGAAATTAAACGTGTCTAACTAATTCAGGTTTGGATATGCGTCGACTTTTTAATTAAATTGGGATAGGAAATAAAACATGTTCCAAACTTTAACTTGTCGAGTGGTTCTTCTTCGGGTAAACAGTTTTAAAAAATGTTTAAAGATATACAATTCGATATCAAAGAAAATGTCATATAAATTTCATACTATATATTAACGTCGTCACATTAACGAGTGCACCTAGCTAGCGCTAGATTATTCCGGCCTCTAGTAATTAATTAGATCAATTAAAGTAGTACGAAGTATGTAAACAATCGAAGAACCTCTTTCAAAATAATGGACAATAATGATGTTGATCAATAATTCAATGTAGTAATTTAAATTAAAACAATATACAGTATTGTTAATTATCTCGACGTACCTCTAACCCTTCTCTAACAGAATTTAATTAATTGCTAATACAAAATTCTTTGGTTTTAATAAGGTAGGTTTTGATAGATTTGTACTGATAGTTTGGCCTTTCAGATTCTTCAAAAGCTTCTTTGCTTACACGAGCATACGTGGATGGTTTGTGCATCATCATCACCTTACTCATATATATTACTAATTATGGTTATACTAGATTAATTATGTAACCAAAAGAAAGATTATAGGTAAAACTTAAATAAACGAATTGAGGCCAATTTTTCTAAAGTTGAGTTTGGATCTATTTGTTTCCTCTTTACAAAAAGGAACAAAACATCAGAACATGGTATCAACTACCAACTTCTTGAATAAGAAAAATAAATCATAAAATTTTGGATGCTTGTCTAAAAGTTTCAAGATTATTCTATATCCAACTTGCTCCATTCTTACAACTAGTATATATATACATATTCTCGTCTTCATTCACCATCATAAGCATCCTAAGTCCTCATTCGATTTCAAACTCGAAAAGAGCTTACTGATAGCAAAAAAAATTATTTAACAAGGTCTAAATTTTTACAAGAAATGGAAGGAGCAGATGCATTCAGATCCTTAAAGTGTATGCTAGGGGATCATGTCCTTAGAATTGAGTCGTCGATAAATGATCAAAACAAACGTGTGAAGTTGTTACCAGCACCATCTAGCCGTATTGCAGATGGGTGTAACTCAAAAAATATGATGCAGAGTAAAAAAGAATCAGTTATCAGCACAATGAACAAGCTCGGTATGTTAAAAACAGAATAATATGTGCAATTTTAATAATCAAACTCTTTATGATTTCTAGGACTAAATTTTTGTATATACTGATTTGTTTTAACAGCAAAAGGGAAGCTGAGTTTAGGAGCAAAGATTCTGCAAGTAGGCGGGGTTGAAAAAGTATTCAGACGAATATTTACTGTCAGTGAAGGAGAAAAGCTTCTGAAGGCTTCTCAGTGCCGTTTGTTCACCACAGCCGGAGCTCTTACAGGCCGCCTTTTTATCTCCACGGAAAATCTGGCTTTCTGCAGCGACAAAGCCATTGCCAAGTATTCTTCTCCTTCAGGAGAAACTTGTAGATATCATTACAAGGTATATCAATTTTACTAACTAATTTAATCATATAGTACTGTCAATCAATCTGTAAAATATTGCAGACTGTTCTGTTTTAATGTTTAAACTGATGAAGTGTATTATTGATCTAAATGCAGGTTGTCATCCCTCTAAGAAATATCAAGCAAGCCAACCAAAGTGAAAATGTAAAGAAGCCATCGAAAAAGTACCTACAAGTTGTGACCAATGATGAGTATGAGTTCTGGTTCGCGGGATTCCTGAATTACAAGAAAACTTTCAAAAGCCTACAACAAGCAATTTCTGGGACTCTATGAGCAGTAATTACATGATTCATAATTGAATGAAAGTTAGACATGGATTAATTAGTAGGAAAATCATTTAATTTTCTACAATGATCAATCAGGCTAGCTTTCTGTAGATAAATATATGTATACATGAGTAGCTTTGTAAATGCTGTTTAGGATTACTGAAACATTTTATCTTCAGTAAATGAACCTGTCCATGCAGCAGTATTAAGTAGACAAAAATTGTATAACTCAATTTTCAGAAACAGGATGGTTTAAATCCATCTCTAATTTGATGAATAATGTTACCGAAAAAAAAAATTATGACTCGTGATTTGATATGGTTATCTTTAGGCCTCACAAGATGTAGTAGACAGCACATATCTGAGCCCTGAATTGATTTTCATATTGTACTACACTATTACAACTCGATAAAAATAAAAAATATTATATATAGCAGAGTACTGAATAATTTTAAGATGAATATTTTCCTATAAATAACTCATGCCCAGTCAAAATCAAGGAATTCAGTTGTATGAAAATGAGAGATGGAAAATAAGATATACTTTTTCTCAAATTATATACAAAGAAAGACTCGTGGAATTCAATTGATTTATTTGTTCTTGTTTAACATGCTTACTTGCAAATGGAAAAACTTACATATTTAGAGGAAAATCAACACAAGTTTCTATATGCTTATGTACCCTCTACAATATGTAGAATGAATAGACTAAATCTGGTAAAAGAAGGGAGAAAATACAAAGGATGTTTTTATGGAACAATGTGAATTTCTACCTAGAATTACGACTGCGCCAAAAAAGTACAGCATATTGTCTACATAGAAGAGCTTACAACATGGTGTACCTTAAGGTTGCATAACAGCTACTGTCAGGTTTGTTGCCTTAATTTTTTGTTTTTTGGCTCCTTGGTTGCTTAACAAATACAGTTGGGTTTGTTGCCTTAGGACGTCTACATGTATGGAACACGGTCACATAATAAAGATGGTTAGTAGTTACTTAGGTTGACCAAATAGATATGGACCAGTAGTTGATCATACAACTAACCCATCACCAAGTGGACGCGCAGGACAGAACAACAGTTTTAAGTACTTGCTGAAGTATTTGGATATGCCAAGTGTTAATAGTCATACATGGGGTAACCTTTACCCCCAAACTCATACTCTTACTTAGTGCTATACTGTAATATATGCTTCTTCCTTGGTTAGTACATATATACAACATTTTGACTTCTGAACTATTCACATACAAAATTTAACTTTAATTTTGACTAAATAAATAAAACATAAATGTTATTATATAAGATGTCATGACATTTGATTCAACATATATATTCAGTGTATCAACGTTTGATTATTCATTCTTGAAATTTTTTTAGAGATGTTGATGATCAAAGTTCGACATTAATTCATAAGCATGAAAGTCAAATCGTTACATGTATTTAGAAATGGAGTAAATAGTCGATGTCTAATCTTGAAGCTAATTTTATTTTATGTAATTATGAATCTTAATTGATAGTGAAAGAATCAATGGATGTCCAATTCCAGATATTTTATAAATTATATATCAACCTCTTCCTGATATTTTTCCTGTCAACAGACTTTCAGATGACCAGAAGCTGATTCAGCAAACTTTTTGTTGCATGTGAGTATCCTAAATGTTTGGGGAAGCTTTAATTTTTAACCTTTCCAAAGAAAATCTACCTGAATCCAACCTAAGGAATATCCTTCATTAGGAAATTAAAGGAAAAAGTAAACTATCCTTGCCCAAAGTATATGATTTCTGACTCAAAAGTTGTTATAGACTGCAATGTTGCTGATTCATATATGACATTGCTATTGTCCATGATTTTTTTTAATCTTTCCCACGACGGAAATCCTTGTGTCACACTCACACCTCTATCCTGCAAGCTTACACTTCAGTAGAATCAACCAAAAACAGAACAACAACATAGACGCGACCAAAAGAATATCAATACAATGGAATTAATGAGTGGAAATGCTGATCGATGTATAAATCAACATCAGTTACTAGCAAACTATCAAATCTGTCAGCCAAGTCAGTTTTAAGTTGGCTAAACTCAGATTTGTACAGGTCAATTGTTAGGTCTTTTTTTAAAAAATCAGCTTTATAACAGGCTGCAGGCCTTGTAAAAAATCTGTTCAGCACCATATATTTTTGTACTCCACAAGTTTTGTTTTGTACAAGAATCTGACCCTTAAGATATTAATTTGGCATATTAAGTAAAAGCGACATAAAGTTTTATTCATATAAAAACCTCTGCCTACAATACAGTCACAATTAAGATATGTATAGTCACAAATCTTGATGTGTTTTGAAACGATCTTTTGATTGTTTATCAAGAAGATAAACTCGGAAACTAACCTTCACAGCGAGAAATTCCCTGCTTACCTATTTATGTATACAAACATGTTACATTAAATTATTTGAAGTCCACCAACACCACTTGCTAATTTTTATCAACTGTCTCCACCTGTTACTATAACAAAACAAAACAGATTTAAACCTAAAGAAAAAAAAAAAAGGGAGACAAATTCTTTTCTAAAGTAGATTTTGCCTCTTTATAAAAAGCAATCATACACAGTGGTATCAACTTCTTGAATAAGAATTCATACTTGCTGATCCTTGGATGACTCATTCCTTGTAAAAGTTTCAAGATCCTTTCACCAACTTGCATTGCTTCACTTCTTTGCTATATTATATATATCCATGGTTGTAACGCGCTTCATTCCCTCCACTAATCATCACATAAAACTTGCTACACCCATTCTCAAGTTTCAATCCATAGAGACTCAAACATAGAAACAAACAAGGTAAAAAAATGGATGTTGCTAATGCATTTCAGTCCGCGAAATGTACACTTGAGGATCATGTCCTCAGACATCAGCACAAGCCAATGAAACTATTGACTGCACCCTCTAGCCATAATGTAGACGGGTTTGACTCTAAAATTATGAAGAAGGGTAAAAAGGAATCAGTAATCAGTGCAATGAACAAGCTTGGTATGTCACGATATATGTATACTAGTGTATCATGTCATCTCAGTTTATTTCTGTAAATTTTAAGGAGGATTCTGTTTTACTGAAGACTAATTAAATTTTTTGTGTTAATTGATTTTGTTCCACAGCAAAAGAGAAGCTGAGTTTAGGAGGAAAGATTCTAAGTGTAGGCGGAGTGGAAAAAGTATTCAGACGAATGTTTAACCTGAATGAAGGCGAACAGCTTCTGAAGGCTTCTCAATGCTCTTTGTTCACCACAGCAGGACAGCTTACAGGCTGCCTATTTGTCTCCACAGATAAGATAGCTTTTTGCAGCAACAAAGCCATTGCAAAGTACTCTTCTCCTTCAGGGGAAACTTTAAGATACAATTACAAGGTAAATTAAATTGAATGCCTTTAAACATACCATAGATACAGTACTACTGTCAGTAAAATTATTTATCAGCTGCTTTTTTTGTTACTTAGATTGTACTGTTATATTATTTTAGCTAAAGTGCATTGATCTGTATAATGCAGGTTGTGATCCCTTTAAGTAAGATCAAGAAAGCCAACCAAATTGAGGACATGAAAAAGCCATCAAAAAAGTACCTACAAGTAGTAACTGATGATAAATTCGAGTTCTGGTTCATGGGATTCCTAAATTACAAAAAGACATTCAGAATCTTGCAGCAGGCACTCTCTTGTGAGCCTTTGTTACACAAGATGAACTGAATGTTGAACTCTAGAAAAACAGGAAAATGAATTGTTTTCCTAAAGCAATTAGGCCTTCTATATAGAGGTAGATACACATGATAATACAAGTAGATAGCTCTGACCTGTAAATACATTGGTTGGGACTTGGGACTATATTCGGCGATGAAGGGAAGGTATGCAGGGAATGTACAAGCTTTCCAGTCAGACAAATGTGAACATGAATGTACGCGCTTCTAATGGCATTGCAGTGGCCGCAGTAGAGGCAACTTCACCTGTGTATATGATTGGGTATTTAAATGACACAGGCCAAAAAAATGTGATAGTCTTATTCTCTTTAGTGAAAATGATTGGGTAACTAAGCTAGTAGTACTAATTATTCAACTTAGCTCACAACTCTTGATAGAATTTTAAACATTAAATGATCAATCTAGATTATTATATGAACAATACTCCCTTTGTCGCTATCTAAATGTTGTTCCTACTTTGACTTTTATGAGACAATAATCACCATTAAAATAGGTACAATATTTAATTTATTTAGAGAGGGAATAATAAGTACCATATGTTGATCATACATCAAATAAGTGACTAGTATCTCTTGACGCATGTGACGAACCTATAACTATATACTAAAAGAGAATTCAGAAATGACTCATGTCAAATTCTATTTAAAACTTTCTACCCTAGATTTGTTTTCCTTTAATAATTTTTCTCTTCTCTTTTTATTTTTGTTAGACATAGTAATTAATATCTATAACAATTTTATACATGGAAAGGTTTTCAATATATTTTAGGCAAAATTGACCTCAACATCACAAGGTTTTCAACATGACTTTTAATTAATAGCCAAGTGACAAGGCATAATCAAATTTTATCCTAATTAAGATTTTAAGTGGACATATAAGGCCATAATAACTTTGTAAATGTACATAGCAAAGACCGAAGGCATAGTCAAATTTTGTCTAGTATTATAGAGATAAACGGAGAATATATTTTATGTTCATTGTCATAGTCTAAATAATATCTATTTATCACTCAATTTATAATCAAATAAATATGTGCATTATATTTGGGTGCTATACAAATATCAACAAAATCTCGTTCGTAAAATATTGTCAAGTCAAGATGCATGTATTTTGGACAATGAAATAATGACAAAATATAAGATTTCTTCGCTTCCAATTAAGTTGAGTTGAATTTTAAGTGGCAATAGTTGGTGTTAAGTTCAACAAAATTAAATTGCACGTTTCGACAATTCCATGTGTCATCTTGTCAGCAACCAGTCATCATGTTTTTGTTCTTTTTTGGAGGGACCAGTCATCTTCTATAATGCTTATTCAATGAATTATTTAAAATAAAAATCCGGAGTATAATCAAAAGAAAGAAAAAGAAAAAGTAGTCAAACATACTATAGTAGTCATAAGCTACGAACTTGGCAGGTTAGCGCTACATATTGGTTTGTGTTGGTGGCTGGACTCATAATGCATGCCGGATTCTGGTCTATTAAAGTTATCTAAAGATCAAATGACAAAGCGAAAATACGTTAAATTTTCAGATAAACTTTATGATAACTTTTTTCGTTTAATTTATAGATTTCTTCAAAATGACATAACACAGTCTCAACAATCAAGTTTAATTAATCTTGCGTTTGATCTTGTCAGGTGTCTTATGTCGTAGTTATGTTGGTCATTAGATCAACTACCAAGTATATTGTATATCCTTAGTTAAACAATAAGCAAGCCGATGTCAATCTTCATTTTTAATACAAGAGTATATACCTAGCTTTTTTTTTTATTTTTTATTTTTTATATATAGTATATTTTTCAATTAGACAAGGTAAATTAGTATAGTAAGAACTTTTACAAAAACCTACCTTGCCTCTTTCAATTTAGGTCTAAAATGTTCGAAAGATAGCATCAGAAAGTCACATTGCCGACTCAAAAGCTACAATGCTTACACATGGATGATATATCCTCAAACCCCACACCACTTTCTAATTCATTCTACGACTTAACATTTTTGAAAATATATAATATTATGACTTTATTAATTTAAAGATATTTTAATTAAAAAAAAAAAAAAACAGATCGTCATCACTTTTGGAAAGCAAATGAAATATATATACAATAATTATACATGCATGAAACCATCAACTTACCTAGCTAGAAATCTTGCATTGTATGGTGGATTGGTGGTGGCTTTTTATTTTTTTATTTTTATATGAAGTATATATCTACTTCCTTTGCTGACCAATGAATGACCTTAAATTAATTTTATAATCATCAAAATTTTATTAATTTTATAATCATCAAAATTTTATAATGTTTTAAAACATTTTCCTCCTATATATACCGTATTATTTTAATGATATATAATATGATCGGTTCATTTTTTTTTTTGCGCTACAAAATAGCCACAATTACTCTTATAATATCTGCAATGTAAATATAAATTTTGAATATTTTAATTCAACATAAAATAAATATTTTTTGAGAAACTATAAAATAAGAATAGAAATTATATAAATGAAACTAAAAATTTGATAAACCAAAAAAAAAAGTTGATAATACTATTTAATACCATTAATAAAGTAATATAATTAATTACTTGAAAAAAATATGTCAATTATGAACCATATAATCATTAAAATATTATGGTAGTCATATTTCAAAAGACTACTGTAAAATTTTCACCTATATATACCTCCCTTTGACAAACATATTTTCCATCACCAACTACAATTTGCTTCAATTCATCTTTAAGAGAAACCTCTAGTCTTATCAAGAATTAAAAAAGAGATCATTTATTCACACAAAGTTAGCGAAAATGAACGTTTCAAAGGCATTTCAATCATCAAGGAGCATGAAGAGTATGCTCGGAGATCACTTGCTTCGAAATGGTTTGCCAAGAATAACTTATGATCGAACAAGAAAAACATCATCGATCAAATTATTGCCTGGACCTTCTTCCGGTGACCAAGTGGATGGAGCTTTGATCACTTCCAAACAACGCAATAAAGGGCAATCAATGTTTACCACGATGAACAAACTTGGTACGTACGACCAACCTTCAATTTATATATGTGTAATAATACTTTGGTAGTTTCCTATATAATTTTTACTTATCATTAACGTACAATATTTAATTATCGTCGTTTATTTTAATTAATGCAGTGAAAGGAAAATTGAGCTTGGTAGGAGGGTTTGACAAAGTGTTTAGACGAGTATTTAGTGTACGAGAAGGAGAACAATTGCTAAGGACTTCTCGTTGTAGCTTGTACACCACGGCCGGTCCCATAGTAGGCCGCCCATTCATCTCCTCGGAAAAACTTGCCTTCTGCAGCGACAGGCCAATCGCGAAAGTCTCCTCCCCCGCCGGAGAACCCCTTAGGTTCCACTACAAGGTAATACCACCCTTAATTAAGTTAATGCCCTTGCTCAAGCCTAAATTATTTATACGTACGTTTGTACATGTTTGGTATCAAATGAATTAAATTTTAACGCGAATAAAATTGTGTTCGTGCAGGTTGTTATCCCGTTAAGGAAGATCAAGAAATTGAATCAAAGCGAGAACTTGAAAAGGCCATCACAGAAGTATCTAGAAATAGTAACCGCGGATGAGTTTGAGTTTTGGTTCATGGGATTCCGATCATACAACAAAACTTTGAAATGCTTACAACAAGCAGTCTCCCAAAGTGAAGAAGAATTTGATTAATCAAGGAAGGTTTATATCTAGTTGTAGTGTACATATATAATTAAGGCTATATAACTCTGTAAATACTAGTACTAGCTAGCTAGAGTATGCACTTGTTTGTCTAGGATTGATAGCAGCGGAGCTTGTACATAGTGATTTGTTTGAGAACATCCAATTCAAATTTTTTATTATTACTATTATCATATATAACTATTCAAATTCTAAAACAAGTTGATTACTAAGATTCAAATTTTAATTAGGTGAAATATATAATTACATTGATAACATATACCTAGCTCACGTAGTAACTTTGTATGTACTATGTACTTATGTAGTAATAAACAGATTTTGCGTTCAACTAATGCGATGTATTTGATACATTCATGCAATACGTATAATCTCTTAATCTTATATTAATAAAGTTGCGCAAATAGCTATCTAGTGGATCAAGAAAATTCTAGTTCCAATACACGAAATTATGGCAAAAATTAAACAAAAATGATTGCAAATGAACCACTGCACGTACTAGTCCACAACTATTAAACTATATGGGTTATTTTTAAGGAATTCATCAGTATATATAAAGTACAACAACATTAATTAGGCTTACACTTATAATTTTAATTCTCTATCATACCAGCCCTTATAAATTCTAGGTGAATCGCATCGTGCATAAATAGAGAGTATTATTATTTGAAATTTGATGTAAATTAAAAATTTGGTCTATTATCATTAAAGAATAAAGGGAGTATCTAGTACAAGGCATAACTAAATTTATGTGTTATTCTAACAATCATGAAAATATGAAATACCATGCGTATATACTTATCAAGGTGTATCAGCTAGATATGATCAAATTATAACCATTATCATGTAGAGATTATGGGATTACTATGAATATTTTGAGGTGCGAATTTCACTTATCTTTTTTATATATTCTCAAAAGGCCTAACCTTTTAAGTACATAAAAGCTAAAAGATATTTCCTCATATTCCTAAGGAAGCTTTTAGTCAGAGCATTAAAAAAAAAAAAACAGGTCATCATCAATTTGTAAATGAAAATGTTGTTTATATTAGCATTTGCAAAATTAATAAAATATAGATTTTGAAAGATGTGATAAGATGGTTTAGCAATTAGGCGCTAGCAGTCATGCTTTACGCACGTTGGTCTAACATTATCGACAATCTCAAGTGTCAATTCAGAGCATTAGGTAGACTTTCAAAAACCGCGTTACATAAATATGAATCCATGTGGCCTGCCTGTTGTTACGTGACTAGGATCTTCGACTATTCCACCTCATCTTATATCAACAGAGCAATAAAAAAATACTACTCAGTATAATAACATCATAGATAAATAATAATAATGTATACTTACGTCTATTGGAATACTTCATCTACTATATATATATCATTTGATTTTATAATCGAACCTAGTTACGAATAATCAAAACTCCCTACAAACTAAAAAGGCCCATGTTATAAGCATGCTCACATAACTTTTATTATAATATTATTTTTCTCGTCCATTATCACAAACAACCATGCATTTCTATTAGCAAACAAAAACTTAATTTATTAACTTTAGATGGTCAAGTTGAATTGGTGTCAACGATCTTATCTATTATGGTAATGTACGTGCATGGTAGTTTCCATTCGTTGATAACGATTAACGCATGATATTATAGCTTCCGCGAAAGTATACATACCACTAATGTTTAATTCACAAATTTAAAAATAGATAAGGTTAATTTTTAATTGGAAAACTAATTAACCCTTAATTAGTTCCTTGACTTCAATAGTGTATGTTAGAAATTAGAAAGGTGCAGTGTGTGATGGGTGGTTGCATCAGAAAGTAACACTGCCGACTCAAAAGCTAAAAGGCTTAAACACGAATGAATATATTTCTATGATCTATTTGTGCTTTAATTTCACTCTAATTAATTATTTAAAGATGGAAAATATTACATAATTTTTCGTCATCACTTTTAGAAAAGCCGATCAAAATATATAAAAGGATTTGAATCATCGCATCACCAACTTACTTAGCAAGTAATTAAATTGATGGCCCAAATTTTTACTTTTATTTTTCCTTTTGCTGAGTCATGGATGACTAATTCCACCTAATCTTTATTTTAAAAAATTGTACAAAATATTTCATACAACCCTTATATATATATATATATATATATATATATATATATATATATATATATATATATATATATATATATATATAACTTAAATCTCACCTTCACAAACTCCCCTTCCACCACCAACTACCAAAATACACACTATTTGCTCCATCATCGTAAACAAACTTCTCAATATTCCCAAAGATCGATTAATTATCGCAATTAATAAGCTAAAATGAATGCTTCCGAGGCGTTTAAGTCAAGGAGTATGAAGATAATGCTAGGAGATCACCTTCTTCGAAATGGGTTGTCAAAATTAAGTTATGATCAAACAAGAAAAACATCTACCATCAAATTGTTGCCTGGACCTTCTATAGGCCAAGTAGATCAATCATCGTTGATCACTTCAGAACATCGTAAAGTGGATTCAGTTTTTACCACGATGAACAAGCTTGGTACGTATATTTTGTAAACTTTCACCTACCCTTACATTAATGTAAAATCATCTGATTTTTTTAAATCTGAATTAGGATTATAATTAACTTTTGTTATTTATTTTATTCAAACTATGCAGTGAAAGGGAAATTGAGCTTGGTAGGAGGAGTTGACAAGTTATTCAGGAGAGTGTTTAGCCTTCGAGAAGGAGAGCGGTTGTTGAGGGCTTCTCGTTGCAGTTTGTACACCACAGCAGGCGCGATAACAGGCCGCCTATTCATCTCCTCAGAGAAACTCGCCTTCTGCAGTGACAGGCCAATCGCGAAAGTTTCCTCCCCCACCGGAGAACCTCTTAGGTTCCACTACAAGGTACTACATTATGCAACTAAACGAACTCTAAATCATAGATTATATATATATATATATGTACATGCTAATTTGGTGATGTATATATATGTTGAATAATTGAATTAATGTGTGATAATATTCATGTATATGCAGATAGTGATACCATTAAGGAAGATCAAAAGATGGAATGAAAGCGAGAACATGAAAAAGCCGTCACAAAAGTATCTACAAGTAGTGACCGCGGATGAGTTTGAGTTCTGGTTCATGGGATTCGTTAACTACTACAAAACATTGAAATGCTTACAACAAGCAGTCTCACAAAGCTTGATTTGCTAGCAATACACTGCAAGCCGGATTGCCGGAATCATACAACAAAACTTTAAAATGCTTACAACAAGCAGCAGTCTCCCATCAAAGCTTAATATGTTGACTTGTACCTTAAATTTGATTGATTAACGAAGATTTATGTCTAGTTGTAGTGTACATATATAAGGCTATAATAGCTCTGTAAATACTACTAAATACTAACTAGTGTATGCACTTCTTTGTCTAGGATAGATAGTAGCTGAGCTTGTACATAGATTTGTTAATTTGGGACCATCCGTTCCCATTCAAATTTTTTTTATATATAACTATTTCAATTTTAGGATAAGTTGATTGCTAAGATTCAAATCTTAATTAGGTGAAATATATAATTACAATGATAAAAATTACGAATCACCTAGCTCATGTAGTAATGTTGTATACAGTATACTTGTATGTACTATGTAGTAAATTGATTTTGCCTTCAACTATTGCAGTGAATTGGGACACGTATAATAATCTCTTAGATCTTATTGTAGACACGTAAATTTTATATAAGTGCCACATTGAATATTGCCCATATTAGTACGGGTCAAAAGTCAACATATTGACTTGGGTTTATTTGACAATTAATTAAATTTAATTATTTTGGGTGAAATACAACTTATTCCATTTTAATTATTTTCATTAAATTGTTCATTTAATAGCAAAAACCTACTAAAATGGGCTAAGCTACATATATGAGTCAAGATTACCAAGTCCAAAGCCCAACTCCATTGTACATCAAACTCTAACCCTAAGAGTCACTCTCTCTACAAATAGAGCTCTCTAACATCATTTGGAGGAGAGAGAAAAAAAACCTAGAGGAAAACAAAGAGAATCAAAATACAGAGAAAACCTCTCAAATGTTAAAAACCTCTCCAAAGTAAACCTCTCATCAAATACTCTAAACTTTTCCAAAGAACAACAAGCATTCGACGTGTCGTTCTACTCTAAATGATCACCCGTGGAAGAGATCAAGCCTCGACAGCCCTCAATAAGAAAGAAAGAAAGAAGGAATTCAAATCATCAAGAACACCCGTCCAACCTCTACATCAAATAGTCATTGATCGAGATCAAGCCTCGTTGACCCTCAATCAAGAATTCAAGTCAAAGGGTTATATCAACAACAAGTCAAAGGTCGATCTACATCAACATAAGTTAAATTTTTGCATCAAATCTTAGATTGAGATCAAGCTTCGTCAGCCCTCGTTCAAGAATCAAGTCAATCTGTGAATTACGTCAAAGTCAAAGTGGAGATCGAATCAGAGGATCAAATTAGAGATTGTACCCAAACTTCTCAAATTAATAAAATTAACACTTTGCTGCATTTGTTTTGAATCTATATTTACAGATTTAAAATTTGTGTTTACAAATTTGGCACGCTCGGTGGGACAATTTCTACCTTTCATCTCATTCTGCACGAATCGAAATGATGAAGCACATAGAAGAAATGATGAAAAGACGGTGCACAAGACGACGTCGTTAATGCATGTCATGGCAATCAAAGCAAACACCGTCAAGGAGGAGTTAGCAAAATGAAGCTACTTCTTGAAAAATTTGTCAAGGACAACGAAGAAAAGGGGGCACAAATTAAGCTCCAAAGCGAACAAATTGCTTACTCAAAAGAAAACTCGAGAAACGCCCAATCGAAGAAAGTGAAGATGATAGCAGCGGGTCGGAGCTTAGCACAAAGACGAAGCTTAGTTCGAAAAGTGAATAACCCCATGGTGATTCATTCAGCTTTCAAGCAATCCAAGAGATGATAGCCAGACCAATGTTATTAAACAACAGCTTGGTAGAGATGTCAACAAAGATGATTGCTACAGCAAACCTTGTACCAAGAGGATTGACAAGATGAGAATGACAAGCGATTATCAACCTCCAAAATTATATTCCAGCAATTCAATGGGACAGGCAACCCCAAGCAATATATTGCACACTTTATAGAGACTTACAATAAGCCAATAATGCTCTGGAGATTTGCTTGTCAAGCAGATTGTTCACTCTCTCAAGAGTGTTGCGTTTGATTGGTACAATGATATACCTCAAAAATCTATCGATAATTGGGAGCAAATGGAATAAATGCTCCTCGATTGCTTCTTCAATACACGTCACATTGTCAGCATGACTGAGTTGACACAAACCAAACAGTCGGAGGATGATCCAGTCGTGGACTACACCAACTGATGGAGAGGATTAAGTCTTCAATGCAAAGATCCCTTGTCCAAAACTTCTACAGTCGAGATGT
Organism: Chenopodium album; assembly: GCF_948465745.1. Taxonomy (NCBI): domain Eukaryota; kingdom Viridiplantae; phylum Streptophyta; class Magnoliopsida; order Caryophyllales; family Amaranthaceae; genus Chenopodium; species Chenopodium album. Next base: position 799,419 of record NC_137850.1, read on the forward strand.
GCATCCAAGGCATGCATTGGGATCTTGCTTACATCTTGCAGGAAATCAAGCCCAAAACATTCCAAGACTTGGCGACTCGAGCTCATGAGATGGAGTTTACGATAGCCAATCGTGAAGACGGATTTGATTAGACGATCATCAACATCCAAAGGGGGCAAAGATGAAAAAACAGTCCTCGAAACTCCTAAGCAAGAGCTTAAACTGCATAACAAAAAAAAGATAAAAAAAAAAAAAATCACATATTGAACTACGTTTGGCTTGGTCCAAAAAGTAAATTTTAGTTAGTTATTGGTACGTAGGAATCTTGGATACATAAAAATTATTCAAGGGCAGCCATAAAAAATTTTGTACCAAATTTATTGGAAGATTCCGAGAAAGCTGTAAGCACTAGAGATTCGTAAATTGTCGAACATGGACATTGGAGAAAGCTTCCAAGCACCAGCGATCCACCAAAATTTTTGAAATCTAGAGAAAGCTTCTAAGCACCAGAGATCATCAACTCAAAGTTTTAACGTACACGAAGATAGGAGAAAGCTATCAAGCACCGGTCCGCCGAAGTTCTCAAGATCTGGAGAAAGCTTTCAAGCACCAGAGATCAACTCAAACGAAGATTGAAGAAAGTTGTTAATCACAAGTATTTCACCAAAAAATTTTGAAGATCTGAAAAAGGCCACCAATGCAAAGCACCAAAGATCTGCAAAGGAAACAAAAAAACAAAAAAAACAAAAAAAAAAAAAAAAAAAGGAAATTTGAGGTAGCCTCCAAGCTAAGCACCAATGGCCCATCATTCTTGAGATTCGGAGAAAGCACTACACCACCGAGTCAAATAAACAAACTCAATTTGACATGGATCATGAAGAAGACTTCCAGCAACCTTATCGTTTTGAGATTGATTTGGAGAAAGCTTTAAGCACCAAATCACTGTTGTCGATAGATATGGGCACTCATGGACCACAAGAGGTTCTAATTGTCAGCTCTGCTTCTCGGCGATATTGCTTCCTACTTCATGTAGTTAAATAACTTCTTGGTCAGCATCAACAAGACAATGTTGGGAAAGCAAACTCATCACTAACATGGTTTCATGCGAGTTGAAAGTCGATCAAGATCATGATTGTTGCACCTAGAATAGATGATTTCATTTTATGTATAAAAAAATTAATACATAAAAAAGAAAATAAAGTCACGTGGATGTCATGATCCCGTCATGATCATGATCATAATTTCAAAATAAAAAAAAAAGGGAAAGAAAAAAAAAGAATTGGTAGAAGCAAGTAACACAACATTGCAGCCACGAAATTCTTTGAGCGGCTTTGATCAAACATTCGATCAGATGGGCAAACATGGTCCGATTTGCTTGAAATTTTGACATGTGGTCGAAAAAACATGTAGCTGCAATCAGGATAGTATGATCTTGCAAATGTTCTCTGGTTCATAAAAAATAGAGGCTCGACAGAAACATCATCTTGGAGTGTGCATGGCTTTGCAGGGCTTGAGTTGCATAGCTTCAAGCCGTCAAGTTACGGTTGTGAGGCTCGAGAAGACTTCAATATGTCAAAGTTTGGGCTGTGAGGCTTGCGAGGGTCGATTTTACAGCCCCGATTTTTCAAGTTTTGTGTCACGAGGCTGAGTATAGCTTTGATATGTCAAAGTTCTTTGTGACGCTTGAGTGCTCGGCATGTAACTCTAAGGTGTAACTTCTCCAATACCTCGACACACTCCGTGATGAAGGATCTCTCCATTGATGAAGGACAGACTATCACGAACCTGAAAAATTAAATGTGTGAGGTGAATCAATCGCTCATCATGGCTTCAAGGTGCTGAGTGAGTGTTCATTTCTTCTTGGTGCAGCTCCCTTTCGGTGCGTCAAACAACAAATTCTCCATGGCGTCGAAGTAGATGGTGTGGCGTGGCTTAGTTGCTCCTTCATTCTTTTATAGGCATCAAGACTCTTCCTCCATGTATTTAATATGGATGGCTTGGATGCTGCTTCATTGTTGGACTTTTTGTGGTGTGTTGCTAGAGGACACTGCGGCGACTCGATGATGCTAGGAAATACTACTTCTCCGTGTTACTGATGGTGAGTGGCGCTCTTTCGTAGTACATGACTTCAAGATATTGATTTGAGACCTGACATTTGAGTAGCAGCTCCACCGTATCGTTGGATACAAAAACAATCACCACCACGGTCTTATATTTATAGTCGAAAAATGAAGTTATCATTTGCTAACTCAGAAGTGATAATGACGCTCAATGAGAAATGTTGATAAAGTTAAACTTATCTTCAAAAGTTGTTAGAGCCTTTCATGGAAATTGGTTGCTAGGAGCTTTATCTTAAGTCCAAAAAAAAGAGAGACAAACGAGAAGATATGCATTTCGTGGATATTGGATAACAGTTCAAATATATCTCACAAAAAAAAATATATATATAAAAAAAATAAAAAATAAATAAATAAATAAAACAGAAAAAAAAAAACGGAATGAATTGAAGTTCCAATTCATACGGTACATGAAATACTATTTAGGTGCGTAACCATGATAAGGTCATTGCTATCATAGATTAAACAACTAAAAGCATTACGTGCTTTTACTTTGTATGGCAAGTAGCCAAATTTGGCCGACTAAAATTAGCTAATTTGAAAGAGAGTGAAAAAAAAAAGGATTTTGAGCTCAATCAAGATCAAACACTCCAAAGTCGTGTCCGTGACCGATCTCAAAGCGGACAATTTGTAGGCACGTAAAATTTATATAAGTGCCACATTAGATATTGTACGGGTCAAAAAGTCAACATATTGACTCGAGTTTATCTGATAATTAATTAAATTAAATTATTTTGAGTGAAATAAGATATATTACCCATTTTAATTATTTTAATTAAATTGTTCATTTAATAGAAAAAACCTACTAAAATGGGTTAAGCTACATAAATGACTCAAGATTACTAACTCCAAAGCCCAACTCCATTGTACATCAAACCCTAACCCTAAGAGTCACTATCTCTATGAATAGAGCACTCTCACATCATTTGGGGGAGAGAGAGAAAAAAACCTAAAGGAAAACAAAGAGAATCAAAATATAGAGAAAACCTCTCAAATGTTCAAAACCTCTCCAAAGAAAACCTCTCATCAAATACTCTAAACTTCTCCAAAGAAATTTTCTCAAAACCTAGAAGAAGAACAACAAGCATTCAACGTGTCGTTCTACTCTAGAAGATCACCCGTGGAAGAGATCAAGCCTCGACGGCCCTCAACACGAAAGAAAGAAGGAATTCAAATCATCAAGAACACCAGTTCAACCTCTACATCAAATAGTCATTGATCGAGATCAAGCCTCGTCGCCCCTCAATCAAGAATTCAAGTCAAAGGTCTATATCAACAACAAGTCAAAGGTCTACATCAAAATTCTGCATCAAATCTTAGATCGAGATCAAGCTTCGACGACCCCCGTTCAAGAATCAAGTCAATCCGTGAATTACGTCAAAGTCAAAGTGGAGATCGAATTAGAGGATCAAATTAGTGATTGTACCCAAAATTCTCGAAATAATAAAATTAACACTTTGCTGTATTTGTTTTGAATCTATATTTACAGATTTAAAATTTGGATTTACACTTATAAATTTAAAATAAAGTTGCGCAATTAGCTTAAAATAAGGGAGGTTTTCTCAAGCAAGGCCCAAGCTAGCTTAGCATCAACGAACCTTTGCTACAAGGTGCAAACAGTACAAGAAAGAATGGAACCATGCATGCATCAAAGAACAATCCCTCGATCATGGGTGACAAGGTAATTTATGGTGAAGCATGCAAATGAACCATTGCACGTACGATTAGTCCACATCCATTAAACCATATGAATTACAACAATACACTATACAATTATAAGTTTATAATCTCCATCATATCAATTCTAGGTGAATGACATCGTGCATACTTAAGAGTATTATGAAACGTGTGAAATTCGATATATATAATTAATATTGACCTAATATTTGTGGACTTCAGTACAACGTAAAAGTATAAATAAATGTAAAGTGTTAATTATTCAAACAAACATGAAATATCTATCATACTTGCCTTTTGTCACACCAAGGTCTATCTGATGTGCTTGATGTGGTATCATAATGTATTATGCACATTTTGAGGTGTGAATTCCAATCCACTTATCTTTTTACCCATATTCTCAAAAGGCCTAAACTTTAAAATGTATAAGAGGTAGAAGATCAAAAGTTTCCTCATTTCCTAAGGAATCTTTTAGTCGGAACATAAAAAAAATTAAAAATGGTTATCAATTGGTCAATAAAAATGTTGTTGATGATATTAGACTTACAACTAATACTACAAATAGTATATTTTGAAAGATAGATATGCTAAGATGATTTTGCAATTAGACGCTGCCACTCGCATTGCTCTAACATTATTGACAATCTCAACGTGACAGTTTTAACAAAAAAAAAAAAAAAAAAAAAAAAAAAAAAAAAAAAAAACTCAATGTTTGAAATTATATATCCCAAGCTTCCGTATCCCTAAAGTAGGGATGATTAAAAGTCTCCTTAGTCAAAATCCTATAGTTAGGATTAACAGTCAGAAAATAAAAAATTAGTTTTTTTTTAAATTTTAATCTAATATAAAATAATATAATATAATAATTTAAAACAAAAAGTATACCACATAAACCTTACATAAGCAAGTCCTCCTTTTCTTATTCAAAGTTTGTCATAATAGCGAACTCTTGAAATTATTAGGATACAAATTAACATAAATATAATGATTCTTTTTACTTAAAAAATTTTTTTAAAAAAAAATTTACTTATGCTCATTTTATGGACTTCTCTTCCTTTGGGATAGTTGAGGAAATCAAAAATCGATTCGTCTGGTGTGCCCAACGTCCTATAAAAATGTAACAGTTAATTAATTTTGAACTTTGGAAAAAAAAAACAAATTTAAAATAATGAAATAAATAATTTAAATAATTAATGTAATTTACCTATATTTGTTATTAAAAACAAAGGTTGACATCAAATACCCTGACTGGAGATTTGTTTGAAACAGCTCAGCAACCAAACAAACCTTGTTGCTAAATGGATTTTCTCCTTGAATCATTATAGAAAAAATGCAGCCAATTGACCACATGTCCATGGCTGTATCGGACTCTCGTGATTCAGGTAAAATCTCTGGAGCACTCAACTCAGTAGTGGCTTCCTTAAAAAAAATAGTTACATATAACCTTAACATTAATCTTTATTAATACCATGATTAAATTACAAATAACAAAATTCACAAAAATAATTATTCCATATAATGGCCACAAACATATACGAATTTATTAACTAATTAATATATTTTCACGTAATTTGTTAATTCATAAAACACTATTTTAAAAGAAAAGATTTAAATATTTTAAAATAAAACCTAATAAAACCACATAACAAATTTTCAAAGGTATAATAAAAATATATAACATCAAAGTAACATATTAAGTAGCTATAATTGTTTTCAAATTTGTTTTAATTAGAATTACTTACCTACAAACTATATGTTTCTCTCATCGGATAATTAAAAAATTCATTAACACCCAATTAATTCGACACTTTAGGTGTACCTAACATGTTTTACGTGTAAAGAAAATAATAATAATTTGTCTTATAAATTGGAAAAATCAAACATATAATATTGAAATAAATACGTAAATAATGAATGCAAATAAAATATATGGACCATTAAATTCAAGAGTTGTTTCTTGAAAAAAAATATTAAATTATAAACCTTACAAAATAAAGGGTTAATTTTATTATTTTAAAAAAAATTAAAACTTTAATCTATATTGTTGATTTATTGATTTTATTTGTTTCATATAATTTAAAATATTTTTATGTCTTATTGGGAAATATTATTATGGAAAAATTGGTAAAAATAATCTCAATTTTCACGTATTGGCTTTAAATAATCCCAACTTTGGGTTATTTTTAAATAATCCAAAATTTGGGACGTATTCGCTTTCAATGGTTTTAATTGGTCACACAATCTATTATAATAGTTTATCAGATATGTGTCAACACGTGATTGGTCCAAAAAATAAAAATTTATTATAATACAAGTAGTTTATATACTGGAAAAAAAAATTGAATCAAATAAAATTGTTTCCCTCATTAGTGATACTAAATTCTAATTTTCTTTCAATGAAGATAACTAACTTCCTGTCAAGCTTTCCTACTCTTTTTCAAATGCTCTATTGTATATTATCTCTCCTAATTTTTGCCCAATTTCTGTAACACATTTATTCACTCTTATTTTTTTCCCTTATATTGTCTAGCTTCCATGGATTTGATGAATTCAATTAGGAAATTTTAACTACATAAATTATTTTTAAAAAATATAAGTAGTATTAAATATTATGAAGTACTACTTAAAAAGAAAATATTTAAAAAATACTAAAAATAAGAACCTAATAAAACCACATAACAAACCTTTACACTTTGTTTGGAGGGAAGGAAATGGAAGGAAAAGAAAGAAAGATCAAGAAAGGGAGGGGGGCAAACTCTCTTGTTTGGGTAAAAGATCGGGGGAATGAAGGGAAAGTAGAGGTAGTAATCCATTTTCTCTCTCTTTAATAAGCATTATCCCTTCAAAATTGGAGAGTTTCGGAGGAAAAATGGAGTTCACCTCCCCCTCCCTTTCTTCTCTCTCCTCTTCTATCCCTCTCCTTCCTTTCCTTACTTGTTTCTTATCCAAACAAAGCATTATAGAATATATATATAACATCAAAGTAGCATAGCTATAATTGATTTTAAGAAAATCAATGTTTTAAGTGTGTTTCCACAAGAAAATTTTTATGAGCTGCTATTTTTCAAAAAAAAAAAAAAAAAAAAAAAAGTTATAAAAAGTGATTTTTGACAAAATTTCCATTTTGAATTGAAATGGATTGTTCTTAATTAATCATAAGTAATTCAGTGATATGATATACGTGCATGCATGTATGTAGTGGATGGTTGATAAAATTGACGAGTGATAGACTCGTGTCCGATATACTCTCTCTCCTTTTATTTATTTTATTTTATTTTTGTCCCATTTGAATTTTTACAATTTTCAAGACGTGTGTGTTACAACATATATAACTCCATTTTTATGTATGTAAAAATTATAAAAAATTAATATTTATAAAATATACAATGAGATAAAACCAACAAGATCTTACATGATTATATTATCTATTATAGATTATTGAGTATATGTGGACAAAATTTTTAAAGAATTACATAATTTTATGTAATGAGACAAAAATATAGGGACTGATGGAGTATAATATTCTCAGTAGCCGTCATTTTTGGTCGTCCAACAATCAACATAATTGTGTGCACTACTCTCAGTACATTTTTGGTCAAAGAAAAGAAAACTTTTAATAACTATATCCAATGCATGAATCTGTACACACATGTCTTCCCACAACTATAAAATTTATTGCTATTATCTTAAAGGGTCTTTTTAAGCTTTGAAGAATAAGGTGGATTAAAAAATATCTTCCATAAACTCAAGTCATTTGGTAGCTATATTTTTCCATAAAAAATAAAAATAAAAATAAAAATAAAAAATCAAACAATGTTGCTACCTAGGAACATATAACAATTTGTTTATTGGTTCTGATCAAACTTGTGTTTAAGGATTACATTTTCAAGAAAATCAAACAGTGTTAATTAGACAAATCAACTTATCATCGAATTGGGTTGGTTAAATTTAATTTGAATTGAGTCAAAGTATAAGATACGGATTGAGCTTTAATTGAGTAATTTGCTCCACGTAAGTAGGTAATATTTAGCTTAGGTTGATTGATTTATTGACATATATAATCAACTTATGAGTTGAAGAACCCTATCCATATATGTCGGCCGACCCCCATGTTATTGCCAAAATATCTAAAACAATGAAATTAAGTACTTTTATCGTTGAATATTACACACCTAGCTAGCTAGTTCAATTCACAAGTAGATAAGGTAAATGCAAGCATTAACGAACAACCTTTAGAAAACCACTTGCCGTTGTATAGTGTTCAAAAGTTAGCTACCATCACAAAGTTCGTTTGCCAACTCAAAAGCTTCTAAAGCTTATTAACCATCAACAATCATTCACAAACCTTGACCCCACTCTTTCCTAATTTAATTGACACTATTTGTTTAATTACCCTAACCAAATACATACTTAGAAAAATAATAGATCATGTAATAAGATGTTACTTGATTTTGGACTTATATTATTTCTATCTTGCAAAAGAATAAAAAAGAATGGATTAGATTTGTTCGTCATCACTTTTGAAAAGCTAATAAAATATGCATGAATTCATCAACTTACTCACCAAGAAATAAATCTTTATTTGATGGCCCTTAATTTTACTTTTTTGATGATCCATGCATGACTCATTCTAAAAGCTTCTACAATATTTTTCACGTTCTATATATACCTCTTCATAACAAACTATATTCCCAACACCAACCACCAAGAGCATTATTCTCTTTCATTCTCTAATATAATTTTCTGCATCTTATTAGTTAATTAAGAGGTGATTGTGTCATTGATAATATAGTTTCTAAGCGAAAATGAATGTTTCCGAGGCATTTAAATCAAGGAGTTTGAAGAGCATGATCGGAGATCATCTCCTTCGAAATGGGTTATCAACAATAAGTTATGATCAAACTAGGAAAACATCCACCATCAAACTATTGCCTGGACCTTCATCAGGCAAAGTGGATGGACCTTTGGTTGTATCAAAGCAACGTAGAGTGGAATCAGTTTTTAATACGATGAATAAACTTGGTACGTGTGATAATATTTTACGAGATAATTGATTCAAAATTATATCCACCTTATTTCTCTCAATTTTTTTAATGTTTTAAATTTATAAATAATCACATTATTAGTAGTGTAATTTGAACTAGTAATAACTTGATTGTTTTTTCAAACAATGCAGTCAAAGGAAAATTGAGCTTTGTTGGAGGGGTTGACAGAGTATTCAGACGAATCTTTAGCGTACGAGAGGGTGAGAAGTTGTTAAGGGCTTCTCATTGCAGTTTGTACACGACGGCAGGTCCCATAGCCGGCCGCCTATTCATCTCCACGGAGAAACTCGCCTTTTGCAGTGACCGGCCGATTGCAAAAGTCACCTCCACCACCACCGGAGAACCTCTTAGGTTCCATTACAAGGTAATTATTAATTTATCTTGTCCTACAAAATTTTACACACATGCGACATGTACGTACATTGTCAAAGTCGAGTAAAATTAATTTTGCCATAATGCAATTTATAAATGTCAAGTTAATCAAATTTTGACGTGAAATTTTCTTGTACATATGCAGATTGTGATACCATTAAGGAAAATTGAAAGATTGAATCAAAACGAAAGCACAAAAAAGCCATCACAGAAGTATCTACAAGTGGTGACCTCGGACGAGTTTGAGTTTTGGTTCATGGGATTCCGATCATACAACAAAACTTTCAAATGCTTACAACAAGTATGCAGTCTACCAAAGCTTAACTTATTGACCTCAAGTTAGCACATTGGACTAAAATCGAAGATGTTGGACCTCGATCAGCTCATATATACATACACTAAACGTACTACTCCCTCCGTATTTTTTGTTCTTCCCATTTGGAATCGTTTGTTGAGATGAAAAACAAATCCAATTGGGAAGAACAAAGAGAGTAATACATATTTTGCACGGAGTACTATAATTAAAGTAGATCAGATCGAGTTATTTGTTGTATGTAAAAATGTAGAGTTAAGTGTGGTTAGTTTTGTAATTCTACCTCTAATAGCTAGGAAGGAAAAAAGAAGTTTTCCTCCACGAGTTTTAAATTAGGTGGCAGATGATTTGAGATTACATTGTACTTTGATTAGTTTATCCATTGTTGCATTGTATTCTTTGTAGTAATTGAATATTGAATTGATCAATAGATTACTTGCTAGCTAAGATTTGTAACTTTTATCGAAAATAATAAAACTATGTATTGAGCTTATAATGAATGCATTAAATGGAGACTGCAGTATTCCTCTTGTTCTTCATTTTTATTTATATAAACCCGGCCCTATACTTGTTAAAATTCCATAATCAATCCTTTCATAAGTTGTATTAGGGAAAAAATTGAAGTATATGTTTATATATGAATATCTTGTATATTCTTCATTTATTTATCCAGTATAAATCATATATTAATGGAGTGTGCTCTTACTTATAAGGAATCTTCACTTTCTCATTCTTTTTTTATGTGCGACTTGAATTGCCTATCTCAACATAAAGAGCAAGGTTTTCCTGCACACTAATTTGTATATTTATATGATAAAAAGCTATTTATTTTCTCCATAAACAATGTTATACGGATTGGAATATTACTATTTACTAATGCTTGGAAGTTGGAACATAAAAGAATTTCTTCATATATAATTATTAATTACATCGACATGGCTAGCTGCTGAGACAAGATCTTTATCGCTTAACTTTCATAAGTTTTCGCACAATAACTAAAAGGTGTAGAATATACTTGTATAATTGTATGTATTCATCTCGATTCTCGATCTCTATATATGATCAAAGCCCAAGTTGTCACATAAAGCGCCATATACGAGCTATGACCTTCACAGTTGTTCCTTGGTTAGTATAGCACCAACTCACCAAGAGTAGAGTTTAACCCGGCCCATGTAAATATGGCTTTGGGTTCGTTGTTCCATAAATTTTAAAAGGATAGTCAAGGCACAACTTGAGCATACATGATCTTGTGTTGTGCTTACGTACGTAGTTATGTGCCTAAATCAAGATTGTTCAAATTATTTTGTCAGTGTCAAAACATGTAGTGAATTTCAAACAAAACACAACCCAACACGACCTACAACCCAACACATAATAATGTGTCGTATGTTCTAACATAGAGTCTCTTACAGTTTGAAGGAACACCCGCTCCATGGCTGTAATGCACACCTTGATAGGCTTGACTGCCTTACAATAACATTCAATTTCAATTAGTCTATACGGAGTACAACAAAAGTGTCCGTCGGCTATCCATACTTATCTAAGCCGCACCCAATTAAGATCAAATAAAATGACCAAACCCAGCTAAATTATTAGCTTGCTTTTTGGTAAAAAGGGAGATAAATGTTGTCTATTTGAGTTTGTTGTACATTGGACAAACATAATCAGTGTCTACATTACAACAATGGTTGCAACACACAAACATTGATATTCATTGGGTGAGTTTAAAGTTGTTTCCTTAGCTTGTTTTATCCCAAACAAACTGTACTCCAACATTATACGTCACTGTATGTACTTATGCTTACAAACACCCATTAACTCGTACTTATCTTTCATACAAGTTTAAACCAATCGCGATAGATACTCAAGTTATGTTTCAATTGTCACAATAAAATAATTAGAGGGAGTATTGATATAAAAAAAAAAAAAAAAAAAAAAAAAAAAAAAAAAAAAAAAAAAAAAAAAGCATAAATATGTTTAGACTTCTCTTTTTCATTCTTCTCTTTATTTTTTATTTTTTTCTTGTCAATTGATTGAAAAGCATAAAAAGATCGAATTAAAGAGCAGAAAAAGAAGGATATACAATATGAATATATACGTGAGTGAGCTAAGAAATATTAAGTGAAAGTATGCTTAAGATAAAAAGGGAAAAGGAGGAAAAGGACATAACTAAATGTAAATTAAGCTGTTGCTCACAACTAATAGTATACTCTTACATGATTGTTATCTAAAGTAATCAAATCTTTCTTTAGCATTTTTACACCCCCTCGGTCTAACGAATTGGTCTAATGACCGAAAAAGTTATAATCGTCCTAACTCTCCTAATTAAGGGTTTTAACTTGTATATACGATGCCGTGAAGTATAATTCTAAAGAAGTTGACAAAAAACTTCAATCAAACAGTAAATTCAAGCTAGAAAAACAGAACACCTTTCATTGATTGAATCGACTGTTTACACAATTTGTAAACATTACATCAGAAGATCTTAATACAAAGAAGATGATGAAAAGTAGAGAGAGAAAAATTAGAGAGAAGAATAGAGAGAGAAAGATCACACAAAAGTTGTGTTTTATTACAATTGAAAGAAGCTTCTAAAACAGCTATTTATATTATGTTATTACAAGACTTTTCATCACAAACTATTTGCCACGTCAGCCCGTGATTTCAGGGAGTTCGTTATAACTAACTTCTTCCAGAAGCTTCTCGAACTCTGCATCAGCTTCTTCAAATACAGATTTGATGAAAGCAGCTAATGCAACTGTGGTTGTAGATTGAGTGCTGGGACTGTGTGAGTTGGAGCTAGCTGAGCTAGAAATATGGCAGTCATCAATAACCCCCCTCAAGCTAGAGGCTGAGTAATCAACCAGACCTAGCTTGGAACTTAGCTCAGGATGCTGAGGAGAACAAAGAGACTTAGTAAAAAGATCACCAAGTTGACCATGGCTAGGAACAAATCTGAGCTCAAGAAGTCCTTCCATCACCTTTTCCCTTGTAAAATGACAGTCGAGCTCTATGTGTTTTGTTCGTTCATGGAAGACATGGTTTTTGCCAATATGAATAGCTGCTTGATTATCACAGTGCAACTTGTCAGGCTTCAAATTTTGGATCCCCAGTTCCTGCAATAATCTGACAAGCCAAGTGATCTCAGAAGATGCTGCAGCCATTGCTCTGTACTCTGCCTCAGAAGATGACTTGGAAATTGTCCCTTGTTTCTTAAACTTCCAAGAAATAGGAGACTGACCAAGAATCATAACATAGCCGGTGACTGATCTCCTAGTATTAGGGCAAGAAGCCCAATCAGAGTCTGAATATGCTGTAAAGGAAAGCTGATCAGAGGCATGAAGAAGAATGCCTTGACCTATAGACCCAGCAATGTATCTAAGAACATGCTGTAGAGCAAGAAAGTGAGGAACTCTTGGCTGCTGCAAAAATTGGCTCAAGGTCTGTACAGCAAAAGAAATGCCTGGCCTAGTATGAGTAAGAAAGTTTAACTTTCCCACCAAGCACCTGTAGAAAAGAGGATCAGCATAGAAATCACCAGAATCACTCAATAACTTCAAAGAAGGTGGCAGAGGTGTCTTGGCTTGTTTGGATAAATCCATATTGCATTCCTCCAGTAGTTCCTTGGTGAACTTCCTTTAAGAAAGAATAATCCCTTGATTGACATAACTAACCTCAATTCCAAGCTAAGGAATAAATGAATTTTAATTTGCCAAGGTCTTTGATGCTGAAAACTTTGTGAAGATGGAGTTTCAGATCAAGTATAGTGGCAGAATCTGAACCAGTCAGGATAATGTCATCAACATATACAGCAACAATAGTGATGTCATGATCAGTTTTCTTCAGAAATAGAGAATAGTCATTCTTTGACTGATAAAAACCCTTGAGCAACAATTCAACATTCAATCTAGGAAACCACTGCCTTGAAGCCTGTTTTAAGCCATAAAGGGATTTTTTCAGTTTGCAGACCAGATAATGTGGATTGGGAAACCCTTCAGGAACTTTCATATAGACTTCCTCATGTAATGTGCCATGTAAAAAGGCATTATTAATGTCAAGTATGAGAAACTAAGATAACAAAACACGAATATATTGATCACTTTATGTTAATGTGTGTATATCATTGACATAACTCACAACTATTTTTACCATCCTTTAACATTTAAACACCACTGTGCAAGGTATTAAATATCATCATGTACAAACTCATTATTAATCAACTTTTTTAAAAAAAAAATGCTTCTGTGGTTGTTGAGTTTCTAATGTGTGTCCATATTTTTTTCAAAATTACAAGATGTGCCCTCCAACTTAATGTATTAATTTAATCTTATCCTCAAACGTTAACTCAACTTACGTAGTTGTGTTAACTGTTTATTACCTCACTTTGGAGAGAAATTTCACGCCCAAATTGGGTTAGAGTTATGTAAGGGAATTAAAGCATTTTATCCACATTTTTTTATCTACTTTTTTCTTCTTTCTTCTAAAAGCAATCATTGATATATGTCAAGCTCTTAGTGTACTTCTTCTTTTTTCTCATCCACTTTTTATTACTTCTATTTTTTTTTACCTCGAGTTAACATTAGAGAGTACGACTAATTAAACAACTTAAAATGGATGGTACAACTTGTAATTTTGAAATAGCATGGACACATTTTAGAAACTCAACAATCTCAAGGGTATAGCTTAGAAAACCCAAAAAAAATGAGAGAAATATAATACATTATTAGAGGAGTAATCTGTGCTCTAAGAAATAAGTGATCTCAAGAAAGACCAAAATCAGCTATTTTTAACTGTTCGTCTTTACTCTTTAAAATGTTGTTCGGCTTCAGATCATAAAGTATTTGGTACATCCATTCTCATCATAACTCTTGGAATGTCGCTCGAATTCAGATCACGGTGGATAATTCTTCTTCCATGAAGGTATTAAACAGCCGATAAAATTTGTAGAAGCTAATTCTACATTTTGAAAAAACATAGAATAATAAAATATTTTAAATATGTTTTCTTTCTTATATATTGTAGAACTGAATATAATTTAGATTTTGATCCGTTCTGCAATTTTAAAGTATAACTACTTTCATGAAGATATAAAACACAAAAAAGTATCATGATATAGTAAATTAGCCTATATATATACTTTTTCACGTAATTTGTTAATTTTAATATAAATTGTTTTATATACCTAAAAATGATTCATATCTTATTGGATACTATAATTATTTCATATAGCAATAATAACAACATCCTCATTATCAAGATTGCTTGAATATAAGAATAACTGAAATAATCTGATGTATTGATTTTAGGATTAAAAATAAATTAATTACAAATATAATATTTAGATTCAATTTTAATGTTTTAAAAATTAAAAATAATTACCTTGATTTGTTCGGTATCTATTGGATATTTAAGTCGTTGTAATAAATCGGATTCAACAAAATCTACAATTAAATAAAAATATTCAACTTGTACACATCATCAATAAAAAAAACATGACCACATTTTCAATACTCAATATTATATATTTGACATTATCATTATTTTAAATAAATAGAGTAGAAAAATATATATTATACATAAATACCTGACTAATTACTCATTAACTGAATTTAATTTAGGAAATTTTGTGTAGAACTACCCTAAAGATAGGGTCATTTGTGAATACTACCTATTTTTTTTATTTGTTTAGAACTACCCGTAAATTTGGAATTGGGTAGCATTACCCAATAACGTTTTCCGTCCAACTAAAATGTTACTTTGGCCCAATTTTTCACTTTGTCAAGTACAATGGCCAATTAATGATAAAATAAGCAAAAACCCGAATTCAATTAAACCCCCAAACCTTAGAAATCAAAATCCCCAAATAATACTAAACTCATGACCCTAAAATGAATCCTAATTAAAACCCTAATTAGGTTAATTAGGGTAAATTAAAACCTTTAAACAAATTTGGGGAGTTAATTGGGTGGCAAAAGTGAAAAAAGTTGGATCTAATAACGTCTTAATTGGACGGAAAATGTTAGTGGGTAGTGCTACCCAAACATTTTCAAACTTGTGGGTAGTTCTAAACAAATAAAAAAAAAAGGGTAGTTGTTCACAAATGACCCTATCTTTAGGGTAATTCTACACAAAATTTCCTTCAATTTATTTCATCGAACTTATATAAACAACCAAAAAAGAATCCTTCTTAATTTCTATAAGTATGGTAAATTTTGAAACAGTGATTTTACCACTCTTGTTTATAAGACTGATAATTACATTTTCATCTAATTGTACCACCGCGTCAAAAATATTTGTCAATAAATAAGAAAATTTATTATATCCTCTCAAAGAGTTCCAAAAATAGTAGGATTTTGTTCAAATCAAATTCCAAAAAAAGTGGCAGTATCTTTCCAATGCAATTTAGTCTAATTTAAAACAAAATTATGGGTTTATAATCAATAATTGATAAAAAAAATTTACATGATGTATGGCCCGGTAAAAATACTGTAAACAAAACAATAGAAAATTTATGTACCTCATGTTGTTTGTGCTAAATATCATAAGTAGGGATATTTTCTTTAGATAGTTCACCTTGACTGGTTTCACCTTTATATCAATAATTATCTTGAATTTTCACGCTCAATGAGGAATACTCCTCCAATGAAACTTCACATGAATAAAACTAGATGTAAGTCCGTGTGATACACAGTTCTTATAACATATTGATTTTTACCTTTATTTTTTGTTATTTTAATTTATTAGTTAAATCTAAAAAATTATACATAACAATATAATAAAACTCGGTAATTATATTATCAAAATCATGTACTCCGTATAATGATCTTAACCATCATAATTAAAAGAAGATATTATCATGAAATAAGATTAATATTATCAACACATTCGAAATTAAAATTATTTCCAGGTTAATAAATATCAAGGTTTAAGATTTATGAGGAACATTTAATGTTTTAATAAAATAATATGAAGAACTTTTAATGGAATAATAGGGAAGATGAAGTGTGTAGCATATTCTTATGTTTTTTTATTTCATTTTGAATGAAATTGCAAATCTCTTTTTATTATTGGCTAAATCTCTTATTATCCTTGTGGCGTTGTAACACTCTTCAAAAAATAATAATACTCCCTATGTTTTAAGAAGTTCATGATCTTATATATATATATATATATATATATATATATATATATATATATATATATATATATATATATATATATATATACTAGTTTTGTGCCTTGTGCGATGCCCTGGTTGTTTATTAAATTTTGAAATAAATTTTTAATCTATATGTGAAATTTCAAAATATATCTTTAAATCTCTAATACAAAATTAGTTAGGAATTGATGTGCTTTTATGACGATTTAAACTATGTAGTAGGCATGTAAATGACTAATAATTATATTGGTATTTTTTTTTAAAGTTATAATCTAATATTTTTTTTAAATAAAATTATAATTCAATTTATACATATGAAATATTGGTATTTTATCGAAAATAAAATTCTCAAATAACAATTTTATCCTAAAATTTTATTCAAATCTAATATATTTATATATAAAGGGGAGTTTTTTCCCAATGTTTTAGAGAGCCACATAGGATTTAATTTTCTTAGCGCGCCATATAAGATTATAAATTTTAGTTGTAACCAATTAAATTAGAGAATATTAATTTCTTTAGAATTAATTAATTCAAATGCCACGTAAGCAAAATTGGGAATGATATTTTTAAGTTTAAATTAATTAAACATAAAATATTATCTTTTGATATTAGGATTATCTAATTATGTAACAAATTTTAGCACATAAATAAAAAAAATATTTTAAAAATTCAAACAAACCGTGCATCGCACGGGCTTCATCTAGTTTGATTGAAAATAGAATTTTAAACTAAGTTTTTTATCCTATGAAGTCTATCTAAATGTATCCAACATGACGCTACACTTGGCAAAAAGTTGAAACGCCAAGTGTCGCAATGTCGTGGCCTGGCTAAAAGTTTAGCTTTTTTTTTTTTTTGAATCAAATCCCACCGGGGAAACTAGCTTTCATTCATGGGAGAATCAGAGTTTAACAAAGACAAAATGCAAGACGGAAAATTAGACACCCAAACCTTCCTACCTATATAAAAGTTTAGCTTTATATATATATATATATATATATATATATATATATATATATATATATATATATATATATATATATATATATATATATATATATATATATAAACTCATGCATATATTAGAATGTACGTCAATATTGACAATGTAAGTTATTCTGAACCAAATATAATTGAAAATTTAAGAGTAATCATGATGTAATTTAAATTAGAGTACAATAGTCAAATAACAATGGGAAAATGCTTAGTTGATAGGGAATAAATTAAAATTGATAAATAATAAATCTAAACACGTTTATGTAAAATAAAGTTATATATTTATATCAAAAAGTAAAAGGAAAATTTAAACCAATTTCGGACGAAAGGGTTGAACAAAGTTGGCTTTAATTGAGACATGAATGTAATTACCATGTAATTAAAAAAAAAAAATTAAGAGAGGTTTCAAAAAAAAAAAAAAAAAAATTAATAGAGGTAAATATTTTATAAGAAATAACTCATCGTCCAATAGGATCATATCGAAACTTATTAAGCTATTTTAGTTTGCGAAAGTTTAGTATGTCAAACAGGTGAGAAACCCATACTTTGATTTTCCTATCATTTTTGCTCGAATTTAATTCTCTAATTAAATTTGATCTGCATGTAAAAACAAAACATAAACATAAAATTTTGAAGTATCCCAAAATAAACACAATGTAAGTAATAATTACAAATATAAATTTGAAAATTAAGCTAAGAATTACCTAACCAACCATTGATGATCTAAAACTGTCATATAATTACTAACACAAAATTTATTTGATTTGGTTTTATACTGATACGAAATTTTGTTAGTGTCGTATGATGCGTTAATTTATAATGGTAGGTATCACAAATTTTAATTTAATTATAATTAACGAACAATTTTTATTTCTTATCATAAACACTATCAAAATTTATCTTATAATTGTAGGTATGTTTTGTGATATGATTATAGTAAAAGTTTTGTGTAGAACGGACTCACGTGAGTCCGGTCATACAAATAGAAGAAAAAAAAATTGAGGAAAAAAAATCTTAATGGTCAGAAATTAGATAATACGGAGTAATAGTCAGATATAAAATTATAATGGTCAGAAATTAAATTATAATGGTCACATATTAGATTATAAATATCTTATAATGGTCAGGTATTGAAATCCTCCTTTCTTCCTCTCTTTCTCTCTCCTCATCAACAACCCACCATCTCTCTCCTCTTTCTCTGCAACTCACAATTTCTCTCTCCTCCATGAAAATGGCGAGACCTCAATCCGAGCTTTGCATCAGCATCGAAAGACCTCAATGATCAATGCTCAGAAAATTCTCTTTGCTGTCATCATTTCCTGCAAACTTATCACAACACAAAGAACCATTGCTACTAGGAGCAACAAGGGCCAAGCGTACATCAGACATAAGATTAATGATCGAAAAAGAAAACTGGGAGTAATATGGTAGCGATTTACAGAGTTACATTAGCTTTTGAAACAGGGGAAATTAGACAGTATTGTATAAACACGGAGAGGGAAGGGGTGGGCCGTGGGGTCGCCGGCTCCCATCTGATGGGAGGGGGAGAGTGGTCGCCGGCCGCCGACAAGTGGCTAGATAGTAGCAGTGAGTGGGGAATGGGTGTGTGCATTATAAACTAGACTCACGTAAAATGATCTCACGCAAAACCTTTTCATGATTATTAGCATTGTTAATTTATTTTATTGGGTTATTATTAAAATAATTACAAAAATTAATTTCTAGAAAAAAGAATAATATGATTTTAAAAAATAAAAAATGAAAAAGAAGTTAGACCAAACTTTTAAACAAAAACAAGGAAAAATCAACGAATAGGATTCAAGAATAGTAATGATAATAATAAAGATGACCACAGTAGAAACATTGTTGCTTTTTGGGTAAAAAGGAAGATTAATGTCGTCTATTTGAGGTAGCTGTACATTGGACAAACATAATCAGTGTTTACATTACAACAATGGCTGCAACACACAAACATTGATATTCATTGGGTGAGTTTAAAGTTGTTTCCTTAGCTTGTTTTATTCCAAACAAAACATTATACATCACTGTACTTATGCTTACAAACATCCATTAACTCGTACTTATCTTTCATACAAGTCTAAACCAATTGCGATACTCAAATTATGTTTCAATTGTGACAATAAAATAAATTAAAGGGAGTGTTGATCAAAAAGCATACATATTTATACTTCTCTTTTTCATTCTTCTCTTTTTTTTTTTTTTCAATTGATTGGAAAGCATAAAAAGATCGAATTAAAGAGCGGAAAAAGAAGGATATACAATATGAATTGGTCATAGGTGAGTGAGCTAAGAAATTTCAAGTGAAAGTATGCTTAAGATAAAAAGGGAAAAGAGGAAAAGGACATAACTAAATGCAAATTAAGCTGTTGCTCACAACTAATAGTATACACTTACATGATTTTTATTAGAAGTAATCAAATCTTTCTTTGTTAACATTTTTGCACCCCCTCGACCTAAAGAGAGGTCAACACAAAAAAAAATGGTCTAATGACAAAAAAGTTGTGATTTGTAAAGTTAAAACCGTTCTAAGGGTTAATGGGTTATATATAAGATGTTATGAAGTATAAATGTATAATTCCAAGTGTTGTATATAAGTTGTAATGTTGGATTATTTTAATATTTCTTTTTTTTTTTTTCTTTTGACAAAGCTTTTAATATTTCAAGTTAATGATTAGTGTAATTTAATGGAAATTTTAGTTTAAGGGTTGCATATATCATTTTTCTATAATATTATGAAGAAAAATTAGCTTCTTTAATTGGCTAATGAATTTATTGCTAACTTTCAAATCTAACCTTTACTATTTGGCCTTTTTACCCTCTAGTTTTTGGGGTTTGTTGCTTATCATTTGAAGTTATATAACATTAAACATTTGAAAAAGGGTGCATATGCTTCTCTCGTTGCCTAAAAAAGTACTGAATACTACTAAAGTCTTATTTAGTTTACCTTATTTTTACTTATTTCAGAAAAAATAAATTCAGATCAGATCAGAAAAAATAAATTCATATCAGATCATCATTTTATGTGCATTTTTTATTGCTAAATATCTTTAATTTCGTAATTAAAAAAATTATGAAAACTACATATTAATAAAATACACATTATTACAAATCTAACAAGATCTCACTTAATACATTTTTTCCTTATACATTATCGTATATTTAAGGTCAAAGTTTAGTCAAATTATACAATCAGATCAGATCAGACCAGATCAGATAAACAAAAATATGGTGAACCAAACAAGTTCTAAGTTATAGTTCACTCATTTACCTCGGCAAAGATTTGTAAATTGAGCTGTCAAAACGGGTGTGCCCTATGCCGGACTGGTCAAATTCAGGTTAAAACATAAGGTTTCTGATCACATCGAATTTGGCCATGCTAATCGCTAGATCAATGTGTATGTTCAAATCAAATGTAGGTAGCGGTCACTTCAAATCTGGTCGGATTGTTTACAACTTACAAGCTGAACCAGATATAAATTCATTAATTTATTGGGTTGATCCATAAATGAGTACGGCATAAGCCCATGAAGTTCCCATAAATAAAAAAATAAAAATAAATTGCTGTGATTAAACGAATGAAGTCCACGTGTCAAATGTAACACGTATAACTACAGGTGTCATTAACATGAAACCCAAGCAAACAGAATTTGTATAGTGAAGTTTAGTTTGAACATATCCTTGTTCTAGTAGACCAAAATCTGAAGATATGACAAGCTGCATTTCTTCATCTCCTTTGTTCTATCTTTTGAAGAAATCAATACCACGTTATGCCCCTAACAAATTAATCATAACTCCTCATTCTCCTTACAATCACCTTACCATTACTCCTAGGCCTTTAGCCGCCTCGTCCACGACCATGTCCACGTCCACGACACCACCTGAGTTCCCTACAAGGCGCACTCAAGAAGTTAACCTGCCTAAACCGGTTGAGATGCCTCCAACCCCGTCAGAACCCAACGAGTTTATCATTGCGCCCGAGCCAGAGATTAAACCGCCTACACCACCGCCTGATCCCACACCGAATCCCCCAGGACCAGAGATTCCACACACGCCCATCCCTTCCCCTCCTGGACCTGATATATTCCCACCACCCGAGGTTCCACCTCGTCAGCCGCCGGATGTTGTTCCGCCTAACGTACCGGAAATAGACCCACCGCCATCAACACCAACGCCTGATATAATCCCACCTACAGGTCCTATGGTTGTACTCTAATATACTCTCTAGTTTAGTTAGGACTGTAAGTTTCAAGTTTTTTTAATCTTGTTTGGTTGTTGCTATCTTTACTTAAATAATACAAAGATAACATAAATAAATAATGTTCAAAACGTTTCTGTTTATAGGAATACATGACTTTTTGTTACAGTAATTAATCAGGGCTTGAGCAATGTAGAACTCTATATTAGTCGATACACGATATAGACAGAGTAATATTCCGAAGAGTAACAAGCAGTACTCCAATCAAATAATCGGTCAGTTCGGGTCATATTCTAGTGATGCCTTTACTGGTCGTTTCAAGTCAATTTCTTAACAGTTCAAAATAATATTATGAGATTTCATATACAAGTACAATTTAAGTTCAGGTCGAGTATGGTCAATTTTGTCATGTCTACTTAAATTAGAAGATGAGAAATGCCCTCCTAGAGGAAAGAGGACCTACTGGCTACTAAAGACAAGTAAACAACTATGGCTCCATTTGGTTCAACGAAAAATATCTTTTTTTTTTTTTTTTTTTTTTTTTTGGGTCCGAATCCATTAACTAAGTTTGCGACTGTCCACATTGACAGATAAATGCCAGGCAAAACAATGGAAGGCTCAGAAATGTGTTATAATATATGTATACAAGATCCAACCCTAAATTATAAGAGTACATCACAGATTCATCATAATTATTGCCATGAAGTCCAACAAACAATGCTATAAAGATACTATAGTACATTTTCTACACCAAACTATACACACAATTCTGCAGCAGAAAAAATAACTATAGAAACAAGATAACAGGATGCACGCCACCAACACTCACTACGGTGCGAAAGGGAAGAGGATAGCATAACCCTTACCTTTCATTCCACATGCCAAAACACTGAACAAGGATGCACAAATGTATGCCCAAAGACTATAACATGCTCAAACCAACACGTCCAGCGGCTCTGTCAAGCTTCCATTAAAATTCACTTTACAGGTTTTGGGAATCTGAAGTCCAGCCTCATCAAGACCAGCTTTTGTAATGTGTGGGCATGAAGAAACATCAAGGTATGTTAAGAGTTTGCAGGAATCTAGAACTATGGCTAGTCCAGACAACGTGATCTTTGGACAATTACCGAGCTTCAAAACCTTCAGATTTGCTGCATGGTCATCTCCTCTGCCTAATCCACTAAAAGCACCATCGGTCAGCTCTTCGCAACACCTCACATCCAGCCCCTCCAGATTCTTGCAATTCATTAGAATGCAGCTCACTGAAGAATCAGTGATGCTTAAACACCAATCCATCCGCAAATTCTTAAGACTGTAATGACAAGAGAGCACCAAGGATTTAATAGACTCGTCAGTTATGTCCCGGCAACCACCAATAATTAGAGTCTCTACACTCTTGCAAACCTTAGCCAAATTGGAGATAGCACCATCTCCAACTTTATAGCAATCCCATACCTTGAGAGTCCTTAGAGAAGCATAACAGGCTTCCGAAATACTAGAGATCCCAGCATCTCCTACATTGGTACACTTGTTCAAATCTAAATACTTGAGTTGTCTACATCCACTGGCAAGTACGGTAAGTCCAGAGTCAGTTACGCGCATGCACCCTTGCAGGACCAACTCTTCTAAATTACGACAATTTTCAGACAGAGCTTTTAGTGCAGTATCGGTAATGAATCTGCAGCCCTCAAGGCGCAAGAATCTTAGGTCATTGCAGCCCTTAGCCACAGCAGACAATCCCTTGTCTGTCACTTTTTTGCAATGTGATAGATCAAGAGATTGCAAAGAATGGAGACTACTTCCTATTGCCACTAGTCCAGCATCTGTAATACCTGCAAATCATGTAGCGAACTTGCAATAAGAATTTGCCATAGAAATTGAACCAAAAGATCATTTATGGATTTTGCAGCTTCTTTAACCGGAGAGAATCCAAACTAGCACAAAGAAGAAAGCCAATAGCATTAAAGTTTTGGGGACTATGAAATCGATGATGTTAAAGCGAGGTGTGGTACACTGGTACTTTAGAGAAAATTTGGATGAATATAAGTTCCTTTCACCTGATTTAAGAAGAACAAAACCTAAAACTTCAAAAAGAGGACCAAAGGTGCTTCAAAAACCAGAACAAAAATGATTATTTTTGTTTTTACAACATTAAGTCAAAACATAAGAACTTTTGCTTATTATTGCACATCAGTTTCTTATTGTTGCTCATTCTTCATTACTCCAAAAACACAAAACATTTAACATGTAATTCAAAGTTCAAAACCACTAGCTGATTAGCTAAACTCCCTTTCTCAAATCCAGAATGAGCTAAATCATTGAAAATACTTTCAGTGAAAGCTTCACCTAAGAAACTTCCAATTATATAACAAAAAACACAACACCAATTTATTTCCAATCTCAACATTCAACATTTAAAAGCTCATAAACAAGCTAGGACTACATAAAACCACATTGAACTCAAACCCAATCAACAACCATCAAAATTTCCTCTAAAGTAAAACAAATTTGTTACAAAATTAATCAAATTTCCTCAAGACACCCCTTTATATATACCACCCCACCTTTCAAATTCCAAACAGACGATTATTGAATAATCGAATAACACCAAAACCTGTCAATTTTCCACAGAAAATGATAACAAGTTGAACTCTTTCACATAAACCCATATACAACTCAACACAAAACATCAAAATTTCCAATCTTTCACACAAAAAACCCACCAATTAAAAAATAATTACCTTTACAATTGCACAAATGGAGAATGCGCAAACAAGGGAATCCATCAGCAACAACAGAGAGATCAGAATCAGTGATACCAAAAGACCGAGACAAAGACTGCGACAGATCGAGCTCAAGTAACCCAACAAACCGCGAAGCCAAGCGACGAAGCATGTGGGGACCAGCGCGCGCACAGAGCTTCCTTCTTTCGGAGCTCTGAAGATGGAGCCATCTCTTGCACACTAATCCAAACACTTCTTTATCTTTAGTGCACTCTAATTTCGCAAGAATTGCTCTTAATTCATCGTCTCTTAGGGCTTCGTTAATGCACGCTGTTGATTCGCCATTGTTGTGGGTGTACCGAGTTTCTCTCTCCTTTGACATCATCTCCGCCATTGACATTGATTCTTCGATTAGGGTGGGAGAGAGAGAAAGGGGAATAAATTAGAAGAAGGGTGTTGATTAGGGTTTGAAAAGAAAACCCTAATTTTTTAATTTGATTGATCCCAATTTCCCCTTTCTCAATTGAAATTGGAAAATGATGGGTTGTTGAATGTTGATAGAGAGTGAGGAAGAAAGACGACAGAATATAACATACTCCAACTCCGAAGTCCTAACTCCAACTGAGCTTGTTGGTTGTGCACGTGAGGTGTGCGTGACTCATTGACCCAGTATATTTTTGAGTATTTTTAGTTTTTAGCTTTTAATTAGAAAGTTTAAAATTAGGACTTGTAATCTTCTATTTGGAAGAAATACATTACTGTACTTTTTTTTTTTTTTTAATGGAAAGTTGAACAAGAAGTTAGGATTATTTTCTCTCAACACTATACCCTAATTTATCAGAATTAAAAAAAAAAAAAAAAAAAAAAAAAAAAAAAAAAAAAAAAAAAAAAAATTACTATCTATAAACGGATCAATATCTTGGTGAGCTTACATAAAATGGCCCAAAAAAGCAACATAGTTTGCTGCTCTATTACCCTCTCTATAAATGTGGCTCGAATCAACATAGGTGAAATTATTAATAGGTAGTAATACGTTATACTCATCAATATAAAGCATTCTAAGAAAACAAAACACGAATATAGTAATTACTTCTTTTAAAAAATATATATACGAAGTAGTAATTACTTAAATATTAACGTGTCTATCATATACTCAAATATATCTAAAAATACATTCGCCTACAGTTAACTTCAAAATACATTATAGATTTATAGGAAATACTACTTACTTTGTTTAAGTGTTTTATGTGTTGATGGCTCATCAAACAATGTAAACCTTCAATAGCGTGCGTTTCTACTGGAACAAACGCTTGCCTAGCCTAGCCTAGCCAAGTAATTGTTTTAATTATTTGATAAATTACTTTAATTTAACAAGTAGATGTAGATTAGTGTTTAATGAAATAACATATAAATGTAATTTCATAGTGAGATTGCAACTTTGCGTGACCAATATTTGTGGATCATTGTCAAAAAAAATAAAATAAAATTGTGGATCACATCTTTTTAAAAAACACTTTTATTTATTACAAGGAAGATATTAATTTGTAAGACAAAATTGTCAATACTTAGCTTAGCTTGTCTATTCTTTTTCATTTCCTTATAGAATTTTTAAATGAATGAGCCTAAGTAAAATATATCAAAAATTGAGAAACTCATCTCAAATTCATTCATACTAGAATCTATATTAGTGTTAAATTCATAAATATTTATTGTAGGTTAAACCTTTTTAATACTTATTTTTATCAATCTCATGTTATTGTTGATAATAATTGAGTCCAAAATAATTGATATCGATGATTCTATGAAGTGAAAGAATACAAAAAAAAAAAAAAATAAATAAAATAAAATAATAATAATAATAATAATAAATAATAATAATAATAATTAAAAAAAAAATGGTTGATGGTATTTAATCATTTATAGGTTGCATCCAAATTTTTACAAGGAAACTTGAGCTGAAATTGTATTGTCCTTTCAACTAAAATTTCCTTACAAACTAGAACAATACATATGCATAGGAAAATTTTCTTCCAACCCATTATCTCTCTTTGGCCAATCACTTGTCTACAACATACTTCATCTTTATTGCTAAAAAAATGGGTCATTGAAAGTAGTACTATTGCACGTCTACCATACAATAAATATGTTGTCATAGTGCCATTACTCATTTGTCTGCATAATTCAACAATCATGATTCATCATTATCATCAACTTAAAGATTATTCCAATCATTACATTGTTTGGTGTTCCACTCATTATAGACAACACAACAAATTTAGGTAGTTGTAACTTCCACTTGGCCGGTCATAATTGAGTTCTTACTTTCATTCTAAGAAGGGCTGTTGTTACACCATCTGCCACCTGCTCGCCGTGATGAATGGTGTATGCCGGTGCTTGGAGTGGTGGCTGGTGAAGATAAACAACGCTACATGAGGAGAGACGGAAACAGGAGCGGCGGAATGACTTAAGGGAATGATGTACAATGAGGGGACACTAATTTGATGATTTAGATTGATGTTTATTTCTTAATGCCATTTTTTGGGAGGGCAAGGAGTATCTAAGACACAATAGCCATTTTGAGTTAGCAAGTTGTAAGCCTATACAGCTGTACCTGACCATGGCCTATTTCGGGTTCACTCGGAGCTTTAAACCATGAGAGGTGAGGCATGATACACTTCCATTCTTCATTAGTCCTTGACGTTAAAATTCTGTTTTACACAGCAAGTTTCGCCAATGACTTTGCGAACACAATAACCAGCAAGGAATGGCTGATTACAGGATTGTTATGCTCTGTCACTAAACAAGGGACAATATTATAGCACCAAAGAGCACAAACTAAACAAAATAAAGACCAATTCAGCATTTGCTGGACGATCAGAAAAGCAATAGAGGTGATATACTGCAGGAAAACATCGACTAGAGGCTAAAACTTTTGAATGCTTTGTACAATTGTATAACTTGTTACAAGAGGCTTTAGGGCAAATCTTACTAAGTTACTAACCTAGTTTTTAATATGATCAGTTAAAAATCATCCTATCTATCACATATAACCTTGAATAGGTTTGTATAAAGAATCAATGGTATTTGTTCAAAAAGATCCTTTGCAACACTTAAGTACACAATCTTCCAAAAATTTTGTTAGCTGAGATGTATACAATTGTGGTTCATTCCGGAAATGATCTACATGAGGCGTGGAGATGAAGTTGCACGATCTAACCTCATGCCCAGATTTCCGCTGCTGCTCTATAAATGATTCCACAGAACTTGCAGGAATAACCCTGTCTGAAGAACTGTATATGTATAGCTGCGGACAGCTTGGCTGCTTAGAAGACAGCAATCCCATAACATCAGTCAGTCTCCTGTAAAAATTGAACAGAAAGAGTATAAGAATTACGCCTCCATCAAAGCATCAAAAATATAAGCAAGGGCACTTGACACTTCAATGTAAAGTAGAAATGCAGACACATCAATGTAAGGCATCAAACATCAATGGACAAATTGTTACTTTGTAAATTATCATGAGAATGTAGAATGTGTCCATTGAGATGAAGCGAGCATTCTGTAGAAAACAATATATGGTTTGGGTATTACGTTATCAAACATGTTCTATTCATTAATATCACTAAGTGACAAGTAATCAGATTTGTGTCAACCAGTGGTCGTAGCTCTTAAGGAGTTGTAACTGTCAATAAGTAAAACCCAGAAAAGGATAGTAATTACCTGTTCACTGGAGGAAGGTTTAATACAACTTTAAAGAACTTCTCCAAGAATACAAGTAAAGCTGTTTCAGTCACTGCAGGTTTTAGCTCATTAACACTTCTCGCAACAACAGAATCCTCTTCATCTGAATCACAAGAGGCTGTTCTCCCCTTTGTTGCTACACTTTGCTTTTTCAGAAAAGCAGCAGAGAAACCTGAAGCCCATACCTGCTTGGAGATAAGTAATGTTGTCATTAGAAAAGTGCAGAAGCTCCTAAAAAACTTGAGCGTTAATACTCTCCTTTGTAGGCCAAAATCCATGTTCAAGGCATGAAGAAACATCCTCATACAAGTAGAGTGACAAAATGGCTCACGATAATTCTAAAGGCTGATAAATTGCCATTGACATTCAAAGTAGAATATAAATAAGTAATTCCCCTCACCAAGCAACTAAAAATACACATTTTGATTTCCATACATACATGTAAAAAGAGAATTTTTCAGCATAATTACCTGAGGATCTGGGGATGCAACTGGAGCTGAATCCACAATACAGCCTTTAATTCTCCCTATTAAAGAAGGGTCCTGCTTATGAAACTTCTCCAGAGCAACTCCGTATCTATTTAAGGTGATATTAGAACATCTAATTAGCAAAATAACAAGCAAATTGAGAATATAAAATGGGTAAGCAAGAAAATGAGATGGTGACTTACGTTAACCAACCCGTGTTACTGAAGGTGTGGAAAACAAGGTTCTTGCCATGCTCCTCTTCTAGCCAGTCAGCAAGATGGTTCACAAGCAACTCAACATCCTGCTCAGCTTTCCCACCAACCTGGTAGCTGAGAACCTCAGACATTGGAAAAGTGAAGGTGATTACATGAAAGCCTTTTGAAGTATACCATTCTGCATATTTACTCAAATGCTTCTGCTTTGCTCCCAACCATCCCAGCAAAACCACCACTGTCCTAGATTTTGCAGAAGAGCAATCTGACTTGCCAGCAACATCAACAGTACTAGGCTCAGGCAAATGCCACCTGTACAAGTCTGAGGATGGCACGCTTGGACTAGGATAAGAATATGTTTTGGGTTTCGAGGCCTTGGCTAACTCAGCAGACTGGTAAAGGTTAACCAAAATGGGAGATGAACCCACTGAATTTCCAGCAAAACTGCAGCTTGAATTTGGTATTGGATGATAGTTTATATTAGGCACTGGCACCTGGATTCTGGTCACAAACGACAACCTTGCAAGCTTGGAAACTGAAATGTTAGACACCCATGACAATCCTGAACTGGGAGCTGAGTCATGGGGTGATGATGAAGCCAATGTTTCTGAGGCAACAGAAGGATCAGATTGTTTGGTATCCGTTAACTTGTTCGGAAGATCAGTTGAAACAGATGCCACGGCAACAGCAGCAGCTGTGAATAGAGGTCGTTGAAGGCTTCCGGACAAGGTACCCATGATGCACAGCAAGTTCAAAAACTCTCATAAAACAATATCAAGCTCTATTTTGTAGAAACTCACACAGATCACTAAACAGAGCAACCCACGAATAAGAGCCAGAAAAAGTAAGATCACCTAAGCACAATGAGTAATTCAGAGTATATCAAATAGCCTTCATACAAGTATTTGCCCAAACGAAAAGAATATTATTTCTGATAAGTGACTTGGAAAGGAATCCTGCTTCCAAGAATAAAGGAAAAGCAACTAATAAGAGAAAAACAAACAGGAAAATGAAGAAATACATATATACGTAGTATACAATATTGATCAATACCTGAACTTTTTGACTGAGTTCAATAAAATCGGGCTGTCAACAATATTGACAGCCCGACCTTTAAATTAAGCCAACCCCAAGTATATGAAGACGATTTAACACGGTCAAAGGCCTTACTTCCTGGCACATGAACAAAAACAAACACGTTTATCTCCATAATTCCCACACTAAAAATGACACAAAATACATTAAAGATCATAATCAAAATTCAAAACTCAATAAAGTATATTATGTTTGACTAATTGGGTCCAACCATCCAAGTCATATATGATAACTAATAACATTATTAGGTGACATTACATGAGGACCATATTCTATTTCCAAAAGACAACCAATTTATCAAAAGGGTAATCAAACAAGCAAGAGTCATGTTACACAAACACTCATACACATCACAATATGACGCGTACACATGTGAATAATCAACCAACTTGTTACATTCATTCACAAAAAGACTTTGAATGCGACATTAATATAATAATAACCTCTACCAACAACCTTTTTTTCTTCCTCTATTCTTCTTCATTGTTTTCTCCATTTCCCATAATTTATTGGTAGTTGGCAGTTAAGTTATAGAGATAAGATTGTACAATACTCATAAATAACAATAACAACAATATTCATGATATCCAGCAAATTCTTGTAATAGATTGTCCGACAGGTAATCTATGAAAAAATATATAAAAATCAAAAGATAAGAAAATGAGGTGAATAATAAAATTGTTCAACAAATAACCTCAAATACTAGCATATTCTAATAAACTCAAATTCTAGCATATTCTAATCATGATACATTTGATAGTAATGATGGTGAATTAAGAACAAAATTAGGCAGTTTAAACAAACATTCATGATTGAGATACTTCAAACATTCAACAAACACCCAAAATTGAACAATTAGCAGAACACCAATTAATACAAAAATCTCTCAACTTTGACACCAAAATTCAAACTTGATGCAACCAATTATATGGGTTTTAATCCAATTTCAAAAAAAAAAAAAAAAAAAAATCAAACTTTAAACAAATTAATTCACTAAAAAGCAAAATTTCAAGAAATCAAAGACTAAGACAGAGAAAGAAAAGTGACCTGAAGTTGGAAATGAGAAAAGGGTATGAAAGTTTTCTCTCTCCTCAGATTAATTCAAACAAAGAATGAAGGAGGAGAGAGAATGCAATGAGAATGGGAATGCTTAAGGTGGATTGTTGGGTGGTGCCGGAAAATGCGGCTGTTCGCGTGGGAGTAACGCTCTTCTGCCTCTCTTTAATTTGCGCAATAACTTTGGAAATTGGATTCAATTTTAGGCCTTTTTTCAGAATTGACTACGATTTTGTGGAATAGAATCCTTGATTATTTTTTCACGTTTTTAAACGAATCCTCCTAAACAATTGGGGACACTTGATGGGAAATTGGGAATATTCTTTTGTGATGAAATTTGGTCTATGCTTTATTCCATCAAGGAAATACGGAGTATAATTATTTTACGACTATTCTGTAAAAATAAATAAAAATAAAAAAAAATATTTTACGGGTATAAATTTGAAGCTACTTCTTATAAACAAGACATAAAAATAAACAAGTCTTTGCTCTTTTGTTCAATTAGTGGTAAGGATTAAGGAAGTTTTTTTTTTTTTTTTTTTTTTTTTTTTTTTTTTTTTGACGGGAAGGATTAAGGAAGTTATTCTAACTTAATCAATAATCATAGATAGTCAAGGAAAAGTAAAATAATAGTACTCCCTTCGTCCCAAGGTAAATAAGGAGCTAAATATAAAAATTATAAAATAAAATTAATGAATTGATTTGTTTAAAAAAAAAAAATAACACTAATATTCCGTAATGAATTTTTACCCAACATATTATGGATTAATTAACAAATGAGTAAATATAAATAGTGTAATATTACAAATATTGCAACTTAAAGTTAACCGAGGAAATATATACTATGTACGGAGTATTATTTTTCATTACGCTATCGTAATTAGCTATTCCAAGTTGTTGGTTTAGACCAAGATCACTTCTCTCCTACGAGTAGAAGCCAAGCTTTAAATTGTGGGCAAAACATAGCCACGCATTCTTTGCATGAAAAAAAGCATGGTGACTGGTGAGAATAGCATCCCCATGACTCGAATTTTGGTCATCGAGTAAATGGAGTATATTCCAAGGAATATTTTTCATCACCTTTCCAAAGTCAATTTCAAGAAATAAATACATAAACCCTGCTTTCCAGAAGAAGGCTGTAATTGCCCTTTTTTTTTTCTTTTTTTTGTTTTTTTAATTTCTTTTTGCGCCAAAAAATATAGCAAGTATATGATCTGTAGCACATAAACTATCAATGCAATACATTTACATGGGTGCTCAGCAACTAATTCAAAAATTAAAATAAAATAACAAAATTGAGAGCTATTCTAACAATAATGACTAATGAATCTAGTATGTTGTGCAATTAGCATGCTGCAGCAATAACTACTGTAAACCTTCAGTCTTGAATCAATGCAGGTTTGATGCCAACTTGCTAATTTAAGGACAATTATCCAAGAACCAAATCATACTAGTACCAGACGTCGTATCGTATCCATTGTAGCATCTTTCAAACTTTCGATAAAATTAGATTGGGACCAAATATGGCAAGCATGAGATGAACAAATCAAGATGAGTAATTCTGATGCAGGTCAGGTTTCTTTCACCTGAAGTACCTGTTCCATTGACTTTGTATCATCTTCAGCTTCTTTAGCACATGCATCAAATCTCTAGTCATCAAAATTTATTCAGCTACAAAACTCAATCCCAAAAAGGTGATGATTGTTGATAGCTTCAAGAAGAAAGGTATCCTTTTCATCTGATTCTAGATGAATATGTGTTGAATCAATGAGAACCCTACAAGACAACTGATTTTCATCACCAACTATAAGGGAGCAGTTATCATACAAGCCCTCTTTTGGTGGTAGGTTTAATAAATAGGATTTAGGTGCAGAAAGACGATTTCTAGAGCCAACAAACTCATCCTTCTTTTCAGCTGATAATATGAGGCGATGCTGACGACCCAATAGCTCAGAAACATAGCCTATGTCTCCTTTGCTAAGAGCATAACGTACACGTGTAGATGAGACTTGCCCTCTTTCCTTCTTGTCTGATATGGCTGAATTAACCATGTCTTGATTTTTGTCCATGACAGAATTTATTATATAAGCCTGTATTCCATACTCGTCACATAACCTCACTAGTTGAGATGCATCACCAGCAGCTTTATACCCAAACCTATAATTTTCACCTGCAATGACAAAACTTTATAAGATCATTAAATTATACCAGATACACAAATCAATACATAAAGTGATAAAGATTTTTCAAGAAAACCTGCTACAACTCCACTGACACCAAGCTCCTTAGACAACTTCTCCACAAATTGCGGAGGAGTAAGATGCCTTACACTTGCAAAGTCAATCAGAAACTCCTTAGGAGGTACATTACCACAGAATGGAGCCCAGGAAGAAAGAATACGATGGCGATCACATTTTGCAACAATGGGAGACCTGTTTATAAAACATACTGTATGTAATGTTCAGAAACAAGAAAATCAGCCTATTATCTTTAAAAGTCTAGATTCCTCAAGCACCTACTCAAGAAATGAAAATTAAGCACAGCAAATAAATGTTGCATGGAGAACAAATTAACCAAGGGTGAATAGAAGTAATCATTATATTTCTTAGGATAACACCACTACATTGTTAGGCCTGATGAGGACATTGTTCAACAGTTGTATACGTGCAAGAAAAGCAAGTTTAGTTTTGCAAGCCTGCAGCCAATGTGCTTGAAAAAAATAATCTCTTATTTGAACCCCCCCCCCCCCCCCCCCCAACCCTCTTTTTTAAAGAAAATGAATTATAAGATATGGTAGCAAAGATTCACTGGAGCAGACAAATCACATGTTTAAGAACGGAATATTATCAATTTACTACCTTTGTTCTTCATTTAACGCAGCAACTGGGTTCCTACACTATTTACAGATTTTACACAGTACGCTTTGACCATTACAATTCTAAATAGTGGTTTACTCAAGGAAAAATATAGTCATGTCGGATTTTACTTATATAAGACATAAATGATTTGAACTCTGTGTTGGGATTCATGAAACTCCAGCTGTTATGATATACTTGTATAAAGAACAGAGGAGAAAGTTTGCTAATTGTAAAGAGCAGGGGATAAAAACTAAGCAGACAAATACACAAGATGCAAATACCTAGGTGCCCAACCAAGCACTTCTGCCATCCCTGCAAATGACAAAAGAAATGGAGCTCCAGCTTTAGATGCTTGAATTACAAGTTCCCGATGACCAATGTGTAAGGCGTCAAACTTCCCCAATGCTACTATGCCTCCTGTTTTTAAAAAAAAAAAACCATTTACTCATAGAAAAGAAGACGAAGAAAAGACTATTATCACAGCTAATGACAAATCTCTTTGAATAGCAGCCCATCTAGAGTATATGAATGACATGCAACTAGAGGATTGCTGAATCACCAAAAAAAAATATACTCACCTTGAAATTCAGCATTACAGATTAAGTATGGCTTATGGTTTATCGACAAGAATACAACCTAGTCCTCTCTTTCTTTCAGGAAATCTACCATAACATACTACTAGTTCCTAGCTGACCAAAAACTATAAATTTGTGTGTGATAACATAGGATTCAGTCTAAAAAACCTGGATTTTAATTCATTCAATTACACTAACTAAGGCTAATGTTCGTTACACTTCTTAATCAGAAATTCCTCATAGAATAACATGTGTTACTTATCAAATGTAATAAATTATGCATACATGGATTCAATAATCAAAATTTAATTATCCTCATCCTAGTCTCAAGCAACCAAGTTACCAAATTATGTAACTGGGAGTACTGCCTAAGGACAAGGATTTAAATCCAATTATCATCATCATAAAAAGTCTTCCTCCATCACATTTTATAAACTTATCAGTTAAACTTACAACTGCAAATTCATAATAATCTGACACCAAGACATCATAAAAGTACACATATACAGATAAACATGCACAGAGTTACCAACTTCAGTTTTCTTGACTATGTGCAAGAACATCTTTATTTAGGAAAGAGGAAATAAGAAAAAATTAGATTACATATAAATATAGACAGAGTGAAGTGCCAATGAAGGAAAGTCAAAAGAAGATGGAAAGCTTCCAAAAATTCATTAAATAAACAAAAACGGGACACTACACAACCTTCTTAATCAGAAAAGTATCTTAAAAAAAAAAGGTTTTAAGAAGGCAAAGGGAACCTGCTATTGATGACAGCCCTTCAGATGAAAGCTCGCAATCATCATCCTTCTGGCTTCACCCGATAAAAAAGAAAATAGATATTAACATGACAACACAAATAGATAAACATATAATATGTCTAAAGCATCAGCCAGAATTAATAAGCTTTTACAATAACTAATATGAGATGCATATTTTAATAACAAAGACTCTTTTGCCTCATACCTGTCCATCTTTTAGTACTCATGGAGTCTTTACTTCAAACAAAGATCATCAAAATGAGCGTAAGAGTAGCATTTTTTTGTTCAAGCTTTAACAGCTTGTACCACAGTAAAAGATTAGCCAAGATACAAGAAGGTTTGGAACAAACTAGCACAAGGATTAACTACGCCTTTGCCACAGGCCACACCGGCACAGGCACTCCCTGTGCCAATTAAGAAGTATTTGATAAGAAAGTTTTGCCATTTTCAGCCACTACCTTTCAACTCCCAATTTCCACCAATTATTCCAATTTCAGCTAGGTCATCAATTTCAACTAAATGCATCAACCCCAGTGGAGCTAACTTTTCAACTTCGATAAACCTTTCAGACTAGCATTTCAGCCAGCCTATAATTTTCAACTAGTTCAGCCAAACAAATCTAAAGCTTTTCTGTAACTACTCTTTCACTTTCAGCTAACTTTAGGCGTTTAGCATTAGCAAGCTTACATTCTCATCAACTATTTGAGCTAATTTCGCTGAATAAAGCCAAAGCCACAAAAGGTACCAACATGTCTTCAGTTCATAGTCATATGCCTCTTGCAACATTATATCCCTTATGTGGACTATAATGCATCTATATCACACTCCATAACAAAGTAAGAAGACCCCAATTTCCCTCCAACACCATTGCCTACGAATATACTGTGATTCACAAACAAATTTCTCTCTTTAGAGCCCTTAGCATAGTCAATGAGCTACCATTAAAATTGACATTGTGAACCTAGTAAAACTTAAGCATCAAATAAACCCAAAAGCAAAATTTTCAATCAATATATGATCAAACAGTATTGTTTCCAAAGTAAATTAACAATTCTACATTACCATTAATTCATTCTTCAAAGCACTAATACACAAACAAGCTAAAATATATAGCAATATAATCAACAAAACCCACTTATCCTAATTCGCTCATAGATAATTATTCGTGATCACGTCATCAGAAAACATCAAGAAATTAAGTAAGAATAAAAAACAAAATTGAAAAAAAAAAGGTATAGTAATTGAAACAAAAACAAGGGAATAAAAGAAAACCTGAAAGAGGAATCGTTGAATGTGGGAATTTCATTGGAGAACTTAGATTGAAGACAATTGATGAAAGAGAATGAATTGGCAGAAGAAGAAGGGTAATATGTATTTAGTAATCTTGTTGTGATTGAAGTTTTGGTCCACTGAAAAGATGGGATTTTGTGAAATCGAGGTAGAGAATGTTGTTGGGATTTAATCAAAGAAGAAAATCTGAATTTGGGAGAAGAAAAGGAGGGAATCCCAAACCCAAAACCATCCCAGTCTTTGAGATGCTGGGTTATTCTGCATCCACAACTCATTCTCACTTCTCTTACTCACACTTTAGAGTAGAAATTGTGACGATTGACGAGGGTTCAAGGTGTGGGTGAGATTGTGTATCTCCCACCCTCCAAATTCTGTAGTCCTGTTTAAACAATTTATCTGTGTCGTGTTCATACCGTACCCGTTCGTAGGGGTGTTAAAACCCGGTCCGGATAGGAAAACTGGAGTTTGAGCTATCGAGGAAGCCACGATTTATCTTATTTATCAAATTAGTAGAATCGTAAAATCATAAATACTACCTCCGTTTCTTATTAGTTGCAATTTTGGGGTATTATTTTTGAGATATAAAATATTCCAAAGTTGTAACTAATACGAAACGGAGGTAGTAATAATTTTATCCAGACAATATGATATTTTTGTAAATAGATCAACAATTGTGTGTCCATATTAAACAAAATTTTATCAAGAAGATAAACTTGTATTTTCTTTGAACTATAAAATATTGTGTATTTGTGTGAGGAAACTCATGAAAAAAAAATATACTCCGTATTGTGAAAGAGATATATTTTAGGTTATCACAAAGATAAATTTGGCTTTTCTCATATTGCAATCATTTTTCTTATATTTATTTTTTTTATAACATTATAAAAAATTTAAATTAAAATATTGAAAATTCTAAGTTTGGTCCAGCTCGGGTTTGGGCTAGTTTTATCACTCTGTCCAAATTTGATCCAGCCACTAGATCTTAAATTTTCAATTTTGATCCGATCTTAGACCGATGAATAACCTTGTCATACACAAGTGAATTATGTGATGCACAGTTTATCATTTTATGTAAATTGCAATGTTAGTTGATTTGGAAATTGGAATCATGGTTAAATTAGTAATACTACTAATGTATTACATTATATAGGGAGAACAGAAGTATAAGTTTAGAGATCAATAAAAATCTTCAATCAAAGAGAAAATTTTCAGGTTTGACATCACAATGGATAGCCCATTCTAGACATTCCTGGTGAATGTATGCAAAACCTTTAGCCGTGCCTACTTCAACTTGACTCCTCTCTTTCCAGCCAAGAAGGATTTCAGATGAGAGCAAGTGTTAGTCCAAAATTAACAACATGCTCATTAAACGAAGAGATCATGTTTCCCCACATTCTTGCAAGGTTCATATGCTCACTCCTCAAATTTCATCAGCTCCTTGGACGACATTATCTGGTTTATTCACAGCAACTACTCTCTCATCTGCCAGAGCACCCTTGCAGCACCAAAGCCTCCTTTTCCTAGTACTTCCTTGAAGTTTCCAGTCAGCCTCTTGTGCTCGTTGTAGCAAAAGCTCCAAAAATCATTTGGAATGGCACGGCATCCATCTTCCATAGAACCTCAAAGACCATGCTTCTTAAAAAGGAGACACCACCCTGCAACCAAAAGGACAGCCCAAGAGAGCGAACAGGAATCCCCAGCTCATGTAATATAGCAGGCACTAGATTATCTTGTGGAACTAAAGAAGTGAGTGTAATCAGCTTTCATTCATACATTACTGATTATTGGATCTTCCAATAATGGTTCAGGGAATTACCAACCTTCATTGCCACATTGCAGAGACCTAGGCCTGTTAACAAGTGGAATAGCAAAACCGCATGAAATCATTGACAGTTTTATCAATTCAGATTAATAGCAGATGCAGAAAATATATCTGATATGCATGCCATGGCCTTTTGTGATTGCCTGTGCAAGCATGGAGCAACAACAGCTGACAAAGGCCTCGAATACACTAAGGAAGCTTTATGAGCAGCAAGGATAATCATTGACATAGCCATCAAAAAGTGTTTTTCTATCTTAACTGATTCAACATCTACCGAAAAAACAAAAACAAAAACAAAAACTAAAAAAAAAAAAAAAAATGACGAAATTTTTTTAACATAATAACTTAATTCAATAATCATCTTTGTTTATAAAAAAAATAAAAAAAATAAAAAAAAAAAAAAAAAAAAAAAAAACAACAAAACAACAAAAGAGAAGAGTGAAAAGAAAGGTCCTGTGGATTGACCCCTCTCCTTGTAGTGTGATCAAGAAGCTCCTCTTATTCGGTGGTTATTGATTGGCATAACCCAAGTAGATTAATCACATCGATGATCTTCTTTAAAGAGATATTCATTAAAGAAGAAATAGATCTAGAAAAGACAAATCCATATACATTCAAAGAGTATAAGAAACCCTAAAACTGAGTTCAGGAAACTTGCAGCTCGGATTTAAACAAATCAACATCACTTACAGGAAATATAGCTCAGACTTACCAAATTATTGAATTATTAATGGATATAAATATATAATACATAGTCATGGATGAAT
The DNA here is from genome assembly GCF_948465745.1 of Chenopodium album. Classification (NCBI taxonomy): domain Eukaryota; kingdom Viridiplantae; phylum Streptophyta; class Magnoliopsida; order Caryophyllales; family Amaranthaceae; genus Chenopodium; species Chenopodium album. The sequence continues at coordinate 838,660 of NC_137850.1, forward strand.
TTGGTATAACTAGTTGTGCAATCGCGCGCATCAATAAGGTAAGATTAAGTTACGTATGAAGGAAAAATAAAAAGGTAATCTACATTTCAATTGTCTATATAATTATAAGGTAAAAGAAGACCAACCTAAATACCTAACTCGTACATCCCTAAATTGTTCAAACTTAAGTACCAACGAAGTGTTGGCTCACTTGGTAAGTTTCTTCCTCAGATCCTAGAAGTTTGGGATTCGAATCCTACCAAATATGGGTGCTTGGGGATAGAGATTCCCTTACCCTCCCCTCTACTCCCAAGTGTATGGCCTGCAAATAATGGACCCAAAAACCGTGAGGGTTGAGGTATGGTGAGGGTCCTCCTTGCCTTTTAAAAAAAAATAAATAAATAAATAAAAATCAAACTATTAAGTCAAAGTTTTCCAAAATTATACAAGCAAAAATCTGAATCCTAAATAAAATAATAAATAATTGCTGTAAGAGTAAAATAGTTATGGCCTCCCTATCAAAAAAAATAAATAAATATAATAAAATAATTATGGCCTCAAATTTGCAATTAAGGAAATATTTTTATCCGACAAATTCCAGTCCTAAAGGACTTGGAGGTTGGACCATACTCCACCACGGTTCATCCATACTACCTTCCTAATTTAGGCCAGCATACCATGGATCCTTCAATTGCACTCTCCTCCATCGAAGTGTAGTCCGAGTTCTCCGTTTGAAGCGATTCTTAGTTTAACTTCCTATAAAAGTTAGACCTATGCCTAAAACACAGATAGACTTGAAATATACAAGCATAGAAGAAATAAAAAAAGGACCTTTGCATGGGTCACATACTTCATATATGATATATTGATATACGGATCAGATTTTAATTTTAAAGGAAAATGAGACACTCAGGTAGTCAATTATTCACCTTCTAGCTCTTCATTCACCACCCCTCCCCTTCTTTCGCCTCCTCCGCAAATGTTAGTGGAATTGCCGGTGTACCTTGTGGCAAATTGTGGTGGCAGTTTATACGATGACAGTCCCGAAGCAGAGGAGGGAGTCCCGTAAAAAGACAAAACACAAATCCAAAATGAAATTCAGAATAGATATGCTCATATCACAATTAGGCGTAAGATTGATAAAAGAAAAACAGCATTCATAGGCATGGCAGATATGGTTTGAAGTAGCAATGTTTAAAGCACCAAGGCATACCATCAATATCCAAAGTGTATAAGGTCATATATCTTTGCTAGCAACCATTCTTTTCCTAACTCAATTTGATAACACTTCACCCCATCTCTATTTATAAGGAAAATAAAAAGGTATCTTTTTGGTTAAAATTAAATATTCATTTAATTTAAGATTGAGTTTCATGATAGGCTTCACAATTTCAGCATTTTATACTACCGTTTTCCTTAACAACATGCTGCCAAAACTGCACAAAAATGGAAGTACACAACGTTGAAAGAGTTCAATAAAAAGAAATCATGATACCATTTACCATGTCTATTATTTCCAGCATCATAGCCCATATTAATCACTTGATGCAATGCAAAGACAAACAAAACTACATGCTATAGAACATCTAGGCGGACCGGGTAATATAGTTGTACATCTGTTATTAAATCTAATCTGAACAGGAAGGTCTTGGAAGGAAGAGAACACAGTGATGGGAAATAAACCATTGGAAGAAGGCATCAACGCTATATGTAGCAACATTTAAAAGGCCACACAATTACCAGAACAGTAAGGTCTGATGGAATAATATCACAAGTTATCAACAGTCCCAAGAACACACAGGTAAGCAACATCAACCTGCAAAACAAGAAGACCAAAAGAAAGAGAGATTAAAATCAGAGGGTCAGATCAATACCCTAGAAAATGGGGATGTAATAGGGGACTGAGATGGGGAAAATGAGATTACATTTAAATCTTCTCAAACCCCAATTTTAGAGAGAGAAAGAGTGAAATGAAAGAAAAAGAGGAGCAACAACAATTCAAAAGAAACAACGAATTTATTACTCAGGACCTAAAATGAAACGAATTCAAATTTAACAAGAACGACAATTCATTAATTTAGGTAAAATCAAATAACTTACCAAAGATGAGGAAGATGACCAAGCACAATTTAGAGAGAGTAACTAAGATTGAGGAGAAAAGAACAAAATTGCAAACAAATTGATACTAAAAAAAAAAAAAAAGGAAGTACAGAAAACTATTAGGTTGATAGGAAACACCTACAGCAACTGCAAAGAAAGGCCTATCACTTTCAAAATCATTTTTATCATCATCATCATCTCCTTCCTATGGCTTTTAATTTGCCTAAGAAAATTTATCAACTATCAAATCAATCAATTTTTTTTTTACTTTTTCCGGATGCTGTTATAATTTAACTCAAATTGAATTTTCCAAGCTATTTTTCATATTAACTTGCACCAATTCTGCTCAATTAATTTTATAAGCAAACACATACCTTGTAAGCAATAACAGCAATGAGTGCAGAATTCTTATCAGGAAGTTTAGGTTTATTCGTCAAATTTTCTGAAAAACAAAGTACGATATTACTTGCAATTTTACGAGACTTAATTAATACAACTCATATTATATCAGTGGCTTGATTGAGGAAAGAAAACATGAAAATTAACAAATAGATCAAAATCTAAAACATGAAATTTTAGGTACAAAACTATAAAAGCTGAATCGAAATTAACAGTTAAACTGTAATTGCATAAAAACCAGTAATCAATAACACCTAATGCAGAAGAACCAGAATACAAGATCTACAACAAAAGCAATCCATCCTGCAAAATTTGCTGATTGAGAATGGGGTAGCTACTACAAAATATAAAACGGGCAAAGAAAATCTTGAGTACACGACTGAAGTATCTCACCATGAATTTCTTGAACCAAGGAGCTAAAGATGAGAGAAGCATGATATTTATCAAGTTTGAAGTGCTATTTTTCCAAAATACAAGCAAAGAAAACTTCATTAGATAGACATGTTGTGAAATTATTTGTTCATACGGAAAGGCACAAAAAAGTCCAATCCTAGGAAACAATAGCAAGAAAAATACTTTCTTCTATGATTTTTCCAGTGATCCATAAGACATATATTTCATTTTGAACTCCTTGCATTTTCTATCCTTATCCATAAGATGATTTGAACCAGATTATAAGAAAAATAAGAAAGTGAAGTGCCCCGTGATACATGTAAGCTAAGTTAGGTTGTTTTTTTTGCCTATTTCATAAACTACAATGACAATCAGCTAGATTAAGTAAACAGGAACAGAGGAATTAACAGTAGATATCACATGCATATTGATAATTTGATAAAATCATAATTGTAATTCAACATCATAAAAACCACAAATCAAACAATAAACATAGTAAATTTCACAGATTAACCACCACCAATTATTTGGTTTTTTTAAAAAAAAAAGGGGAAATAATAGTTACAGCAGTAGACAAAAAGTAAAGTATATCTTAGATTAAAAAAGAAGGTTTATCCTGGAAAATTCAAAAAATTAAAGAAAGGATGAATGGAGGAGCTAACAAAACTGATATTTAAGAGATGAAAGTTTGTCCTGGAAAATTCAAAAATTGATTTAAAGAATATATAAAGAACAAATTGTAACCGCTTCAGCTTAACAGCAACCAAAGTTATATTTAAGAACAATGAATAAGATGAGTAGAAGGAAAGTTAAGCGCGCTGCAAATCTGAAAAGAAGACACAACTTTCCAACAAATGAATTGCAATTAGCAACAACTTGAACAAATAATCGCTGCCCAAAAAAAAACAAAAAGAGAAAAAAAAAAAGAAAAAGCATAAACTCACAATAATGGAGGAATGATTTCTACTACAATGTTAAAATAATCAGTAGCAACACTGCAGAAGTTAAAACAAAATGTCAGAGAAAGAAAGCAATGTTGTACATATTGCTAATACTCTTGGTGTTGTATTATACACTTGTAGCCATGTCCAAGTAATGCATACACGGTAACTCGGTAAGAGGGTAGGATGAAAAGGTCCACTATGTTAGATCTTTAACAAATCATTCAAAGCAAATCATAATGTGTTTTTACATGTACTATTTACTACCATATATCTGTGATCTAGCTATTGAGAGTTCAAAGCAAAGCCCCTAATCCTAACTCAAAAATGCCCTATAAGTAGCCTAAATGAGAGTTCCAAACAAATCCTCTAATCCAAATCAAATAACAACCAACTAAAAGGTCAATTAGAGAGCTAAGAAATTAATTATCTAGCAAATATATGTACATGAAAATAGCAGCCAACCAGGAAATAAGAATTAGAAATATAACCCCCCCCCCCCCCCCCTCTCCTCTTCCTTTCCCTCACTGTCTTACTAACATTGCTATCATTCAGAGGTAGTGGACGATATTCTTCCTTCTCTCTCATCGTCATCCTCACCTTCTCCTCACCTCCCCCACCCCTCTCATCCTCCCACTCCCTCAAAAATTTTACTGACAATATTCTTCCTTCTCTCTCATCGTCATCCTCACCTTCTCCCCACCTCCCCCACCCCTCTCATCCTCCCACTCCCTCAAAAATTTTACTAAATACCCTCTGATGGGCAGTATTCCAAAAAAAGTTGGCATTTACCTACCAGATATTCAACTCACACACACATATCGAATACCTCGTTCTTCAACTGTTTAAATTCTATTACCTCAAATGACATCAATAAACAATTTCCTCCTTAACATCCATATTTTACCACAAAAACGTTGAAGAAGACTAGGTACAATAATCACAATAAGGTGTCACATGGGCCCACATCAGTATATCACAACTTCAACACAAACAGTATGATGCATCATAAGATAGACTCAGGCTGAAACATTTACGCTTTGTTTATATAGCAAAGAAGGAAAGGAAGGAGAGGGAAGAGAAGAGAAAGGAAGGAAAAAGGTGAGCTCCATTTTCCCTCCAAATCTCTCCAAATTTAGAGGGATTATATGTATTAAAGAGAGAGGCAAAATGGATCTCTCCCTCTCCTTTCCCCAATCCTTTACCCAATCAAGATAAATTATCCTCCCTTTCTCTTCTCTTCTCTTCTTTTCCTTCCATTTCATTCTATCCAAACAAAGTGCTATACTTAAATTAGTAGGGGAGTACTTAAAGGCTACTAAATTTTGCTTGGCGATGAACTTATCCACTATGGGACCAAAGACAAATAGAACATTTGTTTGGAATTGTGCTGGTTGATACATCAGATTGTCGACAGAACTAACCGCATCTGTATGGTGTCACTAAGCTGAATAAACTTTTGGTGGAGGAATTGATGAATAATGTCATCAAATTAAAATATTAGATTTACTAATTGCTGATTATAGATTTATAGGACAAACATAATATTAAAAATACTAATAAAAAACGAGGTCAAATAGGTGATTAAGGATATGCTTTGACCACCGCATGTTGTGATTATGGGCTAGAGCAGAAAGAACTATGGCAAAAAAATTGAGCAGCAAGTCAGTGGTAATCGCAATCCTGAGATTCCCGACTCACACCAGAAAGGCGGACAGACAAGTTTATCTTTCGACAGCCAATTATGGAGATGATGTATGTTTCATAAAATTAGGGGCAGTAAAAATATAAAAATATATATTTTCTAGCATGTTTAGACTTTAGACAATATTATGAAATTTTTATGTGACTGAAATTTTTTGGAGCAATATTTAAATTAATTCTTACACATTAATAGCTGTAACTGAGTTTTTTCGTCGTACAAATTTTGTATTATACCAAATTAAGAAAAAGAATCAAAACAGCTACACATTCAATTTCCCCGCAAACTGTTCATTTCCACAAAGCAAGAAAACCCAATACATACACCCATCTATTAAATCGATTTCAACAAAACTCATGAATATATAAGTTATAAAAATACAAATTACCCATTTCAGTCAATAATTCTACAATGAACATCACAAATTATACAATTAAAATAATAATGAACCCAAAAAAAAGGTCCAAAATTTCAAGTAAAAGGAATGCAATAATACCCAGGGGGGAAAAATCGATTGAAGAAAGAAATTGCAAGTGAGAAAGTTACCTGGTTACAATGGAAATCTAGGCGAGTACTTTATTTCTTGGCTTCATGCAGAGCAAATAACCAATGTACATCCAATCAACAAAAATGTTGAATTTTGTACCCACAAAGCTATAATGCAGTTTATCAATTCACTTGAGTTCAAGAAGTAGAGGTAGTTCAGTTCACTTGACCCATATCCCAATATATCAGTTTTCTTATTACTGCAGCAACAACAATTTTCTTAATCTGGTTATTGCAGTCAAGTTGGTAGACTAAAATAGAACCTTTACATAGCGAAACGGTTTTTAAAATTAATTTTAGGGCTGCAACTTCTATGAGCCTACTTCAAATAAAACTAGTACTAACTCCAACCCAAAAAATCCAACAAGAAAAATGCAGATGCATAATCAGAATACCAGTAATTAAGCAAATTTATTGATGCTACCAAAATTTGTGTTTGCGTATCACATATAAATCTTATGACTACAGTGTACATATTCTACACTACCATTGATCTTGTGCAGGGAAATACATATATCAGCAAAATCAAAAGCAAGTCATCTGTAGAATGTCTCAGATCCTGCAATTACTTTGCAGGTCTCAAATGTGGCTGTTTTTTTTGAAGTTGCACTTGAAGATTGTGGTATGGCATAAAGTTATTCTGCCAGTGTGAAAACTGTTCTTTTAATAATTTGAACGCACTTGACTCCGTCTCAGAGAACTCAATCTTTTTGGCATCATCATATTTTAGTTCCATTGGGCAAAGTCCAGCAAACAAATCATTGTCATCCTCAGCAAACTTAGCAACTACTGTATTAAATCTCTCCCCTAAATCAGAACCCGTATGTTCCTCAATTTCATCCAGAAATGCAGATGGCTTATACATGAATACTGGTCTTGGTTCTGACTCATTCCTGTCTTCCTTGAGTGATACCGCACGGTACTTGTCCGGTTTGTCACCAACATTAAGGGTGCCCAATTCCTTGGTCAAACGGATTACATATTTGCATTGTTGGGTAAATATGTCTTCAGGCGAGAATTCATTTACTTCACCCACGAAAGAATATCCACATCTTGAGATCTCATTCAAAACAACTAATGCCGGAAGAGGAAAAACAGGACCCACAAAATCTTCACTGTGTCGTCCTCTGCCTGACCTCTGATTAGTGAAGTGGGAAGGGTCTCTTAGAAAGAAGGGAGGAGACTGGTTTTGGTCAGGAATGACTGGAAAATCCAGAGAAAACTTTTTATGTTCAACTTCAAGAACTTCACTATACTCGGGAAAAGCAACCTCCAAAATATTCATTGGTAAGGAGGTCCACATTAGTCTACTCACAATTTCATAAAGGCTTGTTGGCATGTCAACATCCCTGAAAACATCAGCAACAGAAAGGTGTGACATTGGTGGATCACAGCCAAATGACTTTAATTTCTCACCCATAAATATATGGAAACGTTCATTAGAGAATTTCTTCAGGCCTGCGGAAGCTGGAATGTTCTTAAATTTTGTAAACAATAGTTTGGCCAGATTACTATTCAAATGATGATAAAGGTTCTCAAGTTTAATGTAGCGGAACCTCTTGGGATATTTATATATCTCATCACCCATAGAACATAACAAAGAATCTTTGAGAGGATTCACTTCTCCATGTGTCGTTGCCACAATCCTTGCCATTTTCCAAGAGGCACAGTATTGCTGAGATTCAAGCTTCCCAGTTGACATCAATCGGAAAAGTGTAAAACCCCCATGCTCTCCGGCCTTCGGTAATAAAGAAGAGAGATGCTTGTTCAGAATGCAAAAGCCAAGAACTGACTCCCTTTTCTGTTGCCATTCAATCCACTCAAGAAGATCATCCTTTGCAAATTCCTCCCTCAAAAGACAACTGCCACAGTGGCAATTCTGACCAGCCAACAAGAGAGGTGATGGAAGCTCCCATGCATAAAAAGAATTCGAGAAATTTGAAATTTTACTAGAGAAAGATTTTGCAGTAGCTGGGTGAGGACGGCCATAACAGAAAAGACTGAAGTCATTGTTCCAAAATGATCCTAAGATAACAGCAGAGGCTCCTGCATCTTTATCGTGTGGCATGGATCTCAGATCAGACAGAGACAAAACAGTCATGTAACGAGGCTCATGCACATTGTGAGCCCATCTAAGAACTGGCATTAGCGGTTTGCGAACATCACATAAAAATAGCCATTGCTCAGAAGCCACAGTATAGAAGAAACCATCATTTCCAGCCTTTGAAAACACAACAAACTTATCCTTCGCATGCAGGTCACTCACTCCAAGCATGTCAATACTCAGTAAACAGCTCGTTTGACATTTCCCAAATCTTAAATCAACCACATAAATAGCCTTTGAATTTGCCACAACCAGCATTCTAGGATGCCAGCTAAATTCACAACTGAACCACCCACTACCTGCTGATTCACCAGTTTCATCCCAAGCAACATTGATTCTTTTCCCTTTAAACCTTGTATCCACATGAGAACCCATATCAAACAAAAACAATGCTCCACTTTCTAACAAGATCACACACTCTCCAGGCAGATGTGGATTCCAACAAGCATAAGCCACCATGCTACTTGTGAATTTCTTACTTCCCAAAAGAACCAAATCAGGCTTCTTGGAGTCTAAACAGTGCCCACTAGTTCGAACACTAAACCAATTAGCAGCATACATATTACAAGCCAATAAGAAACCAACACAATCAGGGCCCCCCACATCAGGAAATGTACAATCACTAAGAGAGCAAGCTGTCAATTGAACAATCCGATGATCAAATTTAATTTGGGAAGTCAAAACAGAACCATCAGTACTAAAATCAACAACTAATTTGGAATCTCTTACTGATAAAACAAGATACCCAACACAATCAAGATTGGACCCAGTTGGAAAGAAAACAAAAACCTGGTCGTTGGGGCAGTATAGGAGCTCAAGACGGTTATGGGGGATATAGTTGGAGCTTCTACAGTGCTCTTCAGAGTTTAAGGAAGCGGAAATAGCTGAGGCAACAGTAGGAAGGATGTCATGGGAAGTGGAAAGTTGAAGGAATCTGGGCAAAGAGAGGTGTGGAGGAGGAGGGATGAAAGGAGGAGAGAGATCAGGCGAAGAGAAGAGAAGGGACAAAGACTCAGGGACGGGATTGAAGAACAGCGGTCCCAATAAAGACGGGTTTTTGGTAAGGAGGAGGGGAGAAGAATGAACTGAACAAATCGGAAATAACGACTTCCATTCTTCTGAGTATTGCATTTTCTCCTGCTACCTTTATTGCATTCAAACAGCGCTGCTACATCAAAGACATTCAAACATTTGTATACATCAGTAATTGTTCGATCCTAACATTAAAGAGTTGTAATTTCATAGAGGTGTAATTTCATAGTTCAATCCTAACATTAAAGGGTTGTGCAATACATTAGCAACCAAATTTGATTCGAAAAGAAGTGTAATTTCATAGTTCAATCCTAACATTGAACTATTGAAGGGTTGTGCAATACATTCGCAACCAAATTTGATTCGAAAAGAAGTGTAATTTCATAGTTCAATCCTAACATTGAACTATTGAAGTGTTGTGCAATACATTGGCAACCAAATTTGATTCGAAAAGAAGTGTAATTTCATAGTTCAATCCTAACATTGAACTATTGAAGGGTTGTGCAATACATTCGCAACCGAATTTGATTTGAAAAGAGGTGTAATTTCATAGTTCAATCCGAGTTGTGCAATACATTAGCAACCAAATTTGATTCGAAAAATACATGATTATAGGATTCAGTAATCAAATTAGGCTCATAATTTTGGTTATCTTAGAATTTAGAACCAATAGTTGAGATTTTGGAACCCTACACTTAATGCACTGACAATTAAATTAGATTGTGAAATTGATTTGATGATAACAAAAACCAAACTTACCTCAGAAGCTGCTTCAATGGGGGATACAAGTATTGCAAGGCTTCAACGGAGAACGTGAACTGCGCTTCAATGGAGAACGTTGAGTGCGCTTCAATGGAGAATTGAGAGAGACCAATTCAGTGGGTTGGACATACGTATTACCTCAAAAGCTTCTTCAATGGAAGAGATAAAGCTCACAAACCACTTCAATGGCGAATTCAAGGGATGGGTTTTATATACTAACTCCGTTAACTTTTATTTGCAACTTTGGGGGATTATTTGTGAGATATAAAATATTCCAAAGTTACAAATAAAAGTTAACGGAGGTAGGATATATATATATTTATTTTTGGTAAATAAGAAGGATGGTCAAAAACTTATTTCATTATTTGAACCAGAAATATGTCCAACCACATTGGACCTAAGAAATTTAGTCCAATGAGGAGATCATGGGGCCTCCATCTCCCCCAGGGATGACCTGGTTCGATGCTCATCCCACCCTTTCTATGATAAAAGGAACACCCTCCGTATCTTATCGTGTAAAAAGAAAACTAGTACAATATTTGAGTTGAAATATACAATTTTCATCCTTTGGCCCGATCTATTCAAAAACTAGGTAAAAATAGGGCTTACATTAAATTAGTAAAAATCTTTAGAATGATTAACTTTCTCTTTTACAAAGTAACTAGTTTTGTGCCACATGCGATGCCCGGGTTATTTATTGAATTTTAAGATAAACTTTTAATGTATATGTCAAATTTTAAAATATATCATTGATACAAAATTAATTGGGAACTGATGTGTTTTTGTGACGATTTGCTACCTAGTAAGCATATAATGACTAAAAATAATGTTGGTGAAAATGTTCGATTTAATTTAATAAATTAAAAATAAAAAATTAGTAAAAAATAAATTAAATAAAATAAATGTTCAAAGTCCGTTGGGTTGACCCGAACCCAAAACTTAAGGGAAGAGTTGAACGTTTTTTAACTCGTAACCTGAAGTGACCGAATCCGAGATGACTCATGACCCAACCCTAATTGACAAGTCTACATAGTAATAAAATTCATTGGATTGTAAAGTATATTATTTTAACCGATTAATATATATTATAAATGAATGTTTTACACTTTGAACTACTTCCTTCGCTCCAAAAAAAAATTATGATATAAAAAATAAATTTATGGTAATTTTTTAAAATAATAATCTAATAATTTTTTGAATAAAATTATAATTCAATTTGTACCTCTGAATTATTGGTATTTTATTGAAAATAAAACTTTAAACTAACAATTTTATCCTAAAATTCTATTGGCGAAAAGTTGGAACCCCAAATGTCGCTGCTTCGTGACCTGGTTAAAAGTTTAGCTTTATATATTAGTTATTATATGATATGTTGAAAATATTCATTACATGAGCTTTTTATATAATGTTTGAAAATAAACTTTACAATTAGTTTTCTTTTAATTCGTATTTCCATTTCTATACTATTATTAAAAATTCACACTACTCAGAATAATTAAAATGTATACATGAAATCAAGTTTTAAAATCAATCAAGTGAAGTTTGGAAAAGATTTGGACCAATTTTATTGTTGTGGTCCTAATATAATCAACATGGTCACAGGTCTTGTTTTCAAATTTTCGGTCTTTGATTTTGTCATGGAACCTACCCTTTTGGTTTTTTTTTTTTTAAGATCATTCAATTGTCATTTTCGAATTTTACAATATCCAAAATATGTATTAAGAATCTTCATTTGAACAAAGGATGTTTATTGAAATGAGGTGGACAACAATCTATTTAATTATATGGTTTCTTAATTAACGATTAATGTGAATCCATGGTAAAGTTTTGATTTTAACTTTTAGACCCACAAATATACAATGGGGCAGTTCATTTTTTTTTTTTTTAAAAAAAATTAAAAAATAAATAAAATAAAATGGGGCAGTTCATAAAGGATTTAAGGATGTTGGGAGTAACACCACACCTCTCTTCCTCGCTCCCTCCCTCACCCGCTGAACTAAGAGGGGGAGCCGGAGAGGGGAATGTTGCCAATATAGGCATATAGCTGAGAAAACTAGTGAGTACTTAAGTAGCTAGCTTTGCTGTTCATACAAAAAGGTTTCAACAAATTTATTCTTTGTTTTTGGATCTCTTTCAGTCACACTTACACTTGGTAATGCTTTTCAATTCTGTGCTTTTCAAACAACACGGTTACAGTGTTTATGATGTAATAGTTCCAAATGACAGGCAGCAGCTAGCAATGCTATAAACTTCACTACACCAAACAAATATATACACCAAAAAAAACTAGTTACATTTTTGTCATTGAAAATAGTCAGCTGAAACATTCAACTCACTGCTACTAATCCGTCTGGCTGAAGACGACAACACAAAAACCGGTGTCATAGCCTTTTGACTGTAGTTCAAGTTCCATACAAAGAACAATTTTGAAAGAGGAAAAAAAAGCAGAAAATGATACACATATACCTTAAATTCTATGCTGCACTTCTTTTTTTTTTTTTTTTTTTTTTTTTTTTTTTGGGAGGGGGCAGGATCTATGCTGCACCGTGGACCAACTCAATTTCATAATTACATAGGCTTATATAACTTTTGGCATGAAAGCCCTCACAGTTCAGTTATCAGTCCTGTAACAAACTAAAATTCTAGCCTAACCGTGTGCTGTTCCTTCTAGTCCACCATTTCTTCTTTAATTTGTCACTCACCCTTTCCTCACTATCAAGCTTATGCAAAATAACTTTGGTTTCCCGCAATCTCGCTCCATAATCCTTCTTCCAGGATTCAAACATCTGTTTAAGCCTTCTCAGTTCTCTGTCAGGATTCAGAGAAGCATCTACCTGACCTGACTTCACCTCCACCAAAAACTTGGCATCATCTCCAAATACTTGTTTTCTCTGCTCAAACTCCTCTGCCAACCGACTAATCACACTCAAACTAGCACTCATAGGCCTAACCCCGTTGCTTTCCTGACTTCTGAAGGTAACATCACCGCCAGTATCACCACTATATTCTCTCTCATCACTTGCATTTACTGATGCATCAGAATGCCTGGCTGAATCATCTACTGCAAGGCTTTTCTTCGCAATAGAAAGGCTAGATTGTAGTGATCTCATCTGTTTCTGCCAAACTTCTTCCATAGACTTCATTTTCAATTCGTACTCCGACCAACGGTTTTCATACTGACGCAACCTCTGATGAAGGATCTCATTTTCTTCTTCTTTTTCTCTAAGGGCTGCCTCAGCCTTTAAAACGCGTCGCTGCAACTCTGCAAGGTAAGAGGCCTTCACCAGAACTTCATCTGATTCATTGCCCTATTTGAGATAATAGACAAATGCATTAATTGGTTTATTTAAAATGAAGAATAATAGTTATTCAAATTTATAAGAAGAACCAAAATACTGGGGCAAAACATACTAGCAAAATTGAAACCCAACAAAACCCTAAATAGAAAAAAATCTGCTAGAGTTGCTACCCAATATCTTACATTAATAACTAGATTGAAGCAGCTCAAGTTCCTTTTCAAGTTAGGATAATAATGAAATTAGAAGGCTTCAATTTGCATGCCCAAAACTAGGTACATACTCAATGCAAAGAAATTTTACTACCGGCTGGCTATTGGCCCATGCAGAAAACAATTCTGTCAAAATGTAACAAAACTAGGAAAAAAAAAATACAAAGGAAAATTGAATAACAAGGAGATCAAATCAAAACAATCAAATAATCAATCATTTTAATAAACTACAGAAAGTTTCAGAAAGAGTGAGTGATTACCGCTTTGTCACCAAAAGTTAGCAAGCCAATATTTCCAGAGCATTTTCTGACTAGCCAGCCACGAATAACTGTAAGAGATTTATGCCAAAGGAGCATAAAGGAAAATTATTATTAGTTAAGAGTTTCGAAGAGCATAAATCAAAAGTAGCAATTGGTCAAAAAGATATATCTCCATTTTTGTAGATTTAGAAACGAAAGGATAACCAATGATGATGCAGTAAAGACATTAAAGATTGAATCTAGGAGTATCACAGAACACCCATCATAGCTTTTGCATATTTGGTAATAATCGCAACACTTAACTGCCAACCTTCCATATTTGGTAAGGAACCACAACTATTATTATTATTTCTCTCTCCTACCAACCTCTTTTTTTATTAATTCTCTCCAACTAACAATTGAATATATCTCCAATAACTATACATGGAAGCATATTATAAAACCCCCTATGGTCCCTACCCTATAATTTTCCTTAAACTTTGTGCAATGCCTAGTGTTGCGATTATTATGGAATGGAGGGAGTACCATTTTCTTACCATCTGAATTTTTCCCCTAGCCACCACTCAGTAGAAGGGGAAAAGCAGAGGCAAATTACCTGCACTACATGGTCCACTTAAACTATATATTAAAAAAGGCAATCCAATCAGAACCAAAAAGAACTGAATTTACCTGATTGTATCACTATCGATGCATCAGTTGCTTCCAAGAATTGTTTTCTCATAATCTGACCCTTTATTTGTTTCTGTATAGTAATGGCAGCTCTCTGTCTCCTAAGTAAGACTGCAAATTCCTTCCTGGTTTTCTCACCGCGAATGACTGCCAAACCAATTTAAATAATTCATTCATCAAATCCTGATGTGTTAAACAATTCAAAGTAGTCTTATACTCATATTCTCTCATTCTTATCGGCTTTCAAATAGACTCATAAACATAAAATGTGAACAGTGATAACATCTTATCGGCTTTCAAATAAACTCATAAACATAAAAAGTGAACATTGATAACAGAACATCTCTAGTTTCATGCTAATACAGATAGTTGACAAATAAGTCCGAGGAGAAACATTACATGACTGAAGTGTGCAAATTCCTCTTTCAGTTTCTTTCACAAGGCGCCGAGCCTTGTACCCTCTGAAACAGCTTTGAACACGTAAAATGCCATGAAGCGTTCGATTTCTTGTGTCCTCAAGCACTCCAATCTGAGCATTAAATATACTTCTGTTAATATGGTCAACAATCATAAAACAGGTTAAAAACTTATGAAGATAAACAATCCTCATATTTCCCAATTCTTGCTCAGGGGGTTTAAGATCTGTTAGGGGGGGAAAAAACGTCTATTTATAGGCCTTCCCTTTCCAAACTGCAAGAGAAATACAGTAAACGGAATTCTCTACAACCTTGGACTTTCATTGTTTCTCATTATATAACTACTGAAAACAAGCTTTACTTTTTGTAAATGGTAATTTGTGACTTCTTTTTTCTTAACGGAATGTTTAGTATAGCATTAATGATTAATATATTGACCATATATCCTCACGTAACTACATGAAGATAAAGAAAACCGTGAGGGCTGAGGTCAGGATCCTCCTAACCATTAAAAGATAATATATATATATATATATAAAATTTAAAAAAAAAAAAAAAAAAAAAAAAAAAAAAAAAAAAAAAAACCCTACATGGGTAGTCTTTCAATCAAGTGACTGAAAAAGAAACTATTTTTTTTTTTTTTTTATCACGTAAGATAATCTTCTTAAGGATGAAAATATCCTATAAGATGAACTTCTTAAGGATGAAACTATCATGTTAAATGTCAACTCTGACATAGACAATTTACTTTAGCCAATTAGCCATTTTCCTTTCTTTATTTAAGTAATACAGGGTACTATAATTACTATTTGAAGGCAAACCGCGAATTTTAACTTTTTCTTTCTATTCTTCACCATGTAAATAAAATTTTAAGGTCTAACAAGTCAGATTCAAATGAAGACTAGAAAGTTCAGATAATGTATCCAGTTCATAAACTAAAGCTAAGTTAAAATAAGATCAAATTAGAAAAACAAGTGAAGTTCTCAGCCATCAGGAGAAACAGAACATAGCCTTAAATAAATCTAATACACCCACCATCCACTAATACTTGCTCATGTTTAAGGGGGAAATAATGTATACATCATTAATTACAATGCCTCACAAACATTAAAAAGCATCTAGACAAGAAAATTGCAACTAATAATATTGGATGGAAGCAGTAACAGTGATGGAGATTCATTTAATTGAAAAACAAACAAAGGGAAAACAAAAGGGTAATCTTGCCTGTCCTGTTCGGAAGAATAGTTTTGTGTAACCAACTTGATACAAATCAGGTAAGATATTGAACTGATGAAGAATTGCAACAGAAACACTCAACGGATCTTGAGATGCAACACTCTCCAGAAGAAGAAAGCCGTACCTAAATCAACAACAAAATGAAAGTTAACAATAATTTGAGAGCTGTAAATGGACAAAATATTGGGAGCTATAAAATAATTGGAACACAAGAGATCTACACCTTCTGGCAAACTTCTGGTGTGTCATTCGGGTAGGAAAGCCCGACCTTGAAATTCTAACTACTTCAAGGACACCACAACATCTTAGTTGTTGTAGTACAAGTCTTTGTTCGTATATTCCAGGAGACTGCAAGTTGTTTGGTTTAATGCATCGGATAAAATGGGGGGTTGTGCTTTCTAGACGTTGCATTAGCTGGAATAGTTGACCCTAAGTACACCATACATGCAGTTAGAATAGTTGAGCAGCGAAATAGAAGCTTATACTAGCAGTTTTTTTGTTCCCTCTACCCCCAAAATAAAAAGAACAGGTCAATACTAAGAAACAGGCATCTCACTCTATTTGTCATCATTGCAAGTTCTTAGATGTAAGAAATTAGCATAGTTTGAAATGAAACTACAAAAGAACTTCAACTAAACTTATACACAACCTGCGAAGTTAAAACATCCTTCTTCCCTTCATGGTCAATAAAGATCAAGGGGCAAGTTACTCGGACCTTGAGTTATGTAAGTCTAGTTTGATACTGCAATCAGAGTAACCAACCTCCCCACCAATGCTACAATAATTTATAGCAAAGCGACAGGATATGTACCTTAAATTTTGCTGCAACACTCAATTTTTGCGAATCAGCTCCCCCTGATTTGAATAAAGGACCGACAACAGGCTTTTCTGACTGTACAAGCATGCTTGATGCAAACTTTTGAGGGAGGGAAGTCTTACAAGAAGACAGAAGTTGAACAGAGTCCAAGTGCATCAAATCTCTGTTCTTCTCCAAAAATCCTGTTGTATCATATGAAACCTGCAAAGTGAAGCAGTATCACACCAATGATATATATCAGCAGATAGTTCATAAGTAACAACTTAAAATGCATCCCATCTATTCTTCTGGAAATTTAGATAAATAGTCCTCCCTTTCATAACTTTGAAGAGAGAAATGAGTGATTTTATCACAAATTTGCTTAAGTAAATCATGAATAACTAGAGTATGATTATGACAAAAGGAACAACTTGCTAACATTCAGCATATTCCAAATACTATCAAAATTGATTGAATAAAGCAAAAGAAATTAACCGCTCATTACCTCTCCTGCATAATGAGACACAGTAAAAGCTTTCTCACGCTCTCCTTTGAAACATGAGTTGGACTTCAAATGCTGCTTAAGCTTATTAGCAAAACTAAGGTCTGTGCCATTTGGAAAGGTGGACTCCTCATCAAGTAGAGACAGCAGCCCAAGGGGTTTCTGCAAAAAAGACGGGTCATGCTCCAGTAGAATTTACATGAAATACAAAGTACATCAATCAATCAATCAAAGCCTTAATCCCATAATTACATGAACCAAATTTGATTATTCCTTGTAATCATCGACAGAGATACATGAAATACAAAGTACATGATTTGGTTTTTTGCATAAAAAACAAGATATTCAACAGAATGTGTCGTCGCAGTCAAAATTTAATACTACCTCCGATTTTTATTAGTTGCAACTTTGGAATATTTTATATCTCACAAATAATACCCCAAAGTTGCAACTAATAAAAATCGGAGGTAGTAATAACAGTCCTGTAAGTGTTCCAGCTTCAAATGAACAGACATTATATATTACCTTTTCAAACAGATTAAGACAAGCTTGGTTGTCTTCAAATTCAACTTTTGTCCAATCAATTCCATCTTGAATATATTCCTGGATTAAAATCAATAAATAGAGGTATAGTAATATTATTGGTATGTATGGATATGTGACATATGCCAAATTCCATTCTCAGAAATCAGATAATTACACTAGTGTCATTATCATTACTAACAACTACAGGTTGATTAATGTACAACAATATCAAAGCAAGCCATAACCAACCACCCCATCACACTTTATTCAGAAAATCATCATCCCTTTCAGGGCTTCAATCATATATGGGCATGGTTTAGTGGCATGCATACTTGGGCAGAAAGGAAGTAATGCCTGACCTTAAATTTTATAGAGATACTTTTATCTAATAAGGAGTTTGACATATCCAAACTTTCCTCACAAACTAACCTCCTGCTCTAATTTGAACAGATGACGATTGAAGTGCTGCTGCAGTCTCTCATTTGCATAATTGATGCAGAACTGCTCAAAGCTATTTCTCTGAATAAAAATACATAATAAGTATGTTGTGTTAGTTCAATAAATGAAATAGAAAGTTAAGCGAGAACAACAGAAGCCCAGGGGGAAAGAAAACATAGATAGGAAGGTTAAGCAAAAACAACAAAAAATGGTAATAATATTTTTTTTTTTTTAAACGCACTTCAAATGATTCAAAACCATATATGTCGAGAATGCTGATGGATTTTCCAGTACGCCTTTTTCCAACACCAAGAGACTTGTTGATTTGTTCTACAAGCCAATCAAACAAGCAGGAATAGATAGATTTCGCCAATGCATCACGAGTATCAATTGCCTGCAAAAGAAAGTACAGATCAATCCAAAAATCCAAACTCATTTTACATGCTCTAACAATATCATTTAGAAAATATTACAAACTTAAAATGCAAAAAGACAACTCATTGAATGCCCAACAGGAACTTAAGATGAGATAAGGGTCAGGCAAAACATGACAAGAAGCGCAATCCCTCATCTAATCTGTTACACTGAAAACTATTCACCTAATGTTCAAATCTGTTTGGTCTCATGCTTAATTCATCACAAATAGTTCTTTATGCTTGGCTCTTTTGGTATCTACAGTTTAACCAAAAAGCTAGTCTCATGTATTCAGGTCCGAAACTCCAAATCCAGTAGAGACAACTAGCTGGTTAGGCAGATACAAGCAGAGATCCAACAGATGTAAACCAGTAAAGTTACATAAGCTGTTCAACATTAAATTGCAAAAATTTGGATATAGTTCTGAAAGATATTAATATGTTATAAACATCAAAATTAATCAGCCAAAAATTCACTAATAAGATTCATAAAAATGTTATCCTACATCCAATCATATTATTATAAATGCCTCCAATCGATGTCATTTTATACTCTTACAATGATGTCTCAATTACCAAAATTTCAGAACCAATTTTACTTCATCTATTCGTTAATATGGATATCAATTACGACAATTAGAGAAGCCACTGTACGATCAAGCTTTCAAACGTAAGTGGCATGATCTTACACTTTCAAAGTGAAGTAATTGGTGGTAAAAAAAAGTGTCAAGTTTCTCTTGTTAAAATGTTAAATGAAATCTCATTTCTAAACACGCATGTTTTGTCAACCCACACATTATATTATGGTGTGAAAGAACTACTGCTTGAATAGACTCATTATAATCAGCCTTGAATCTCAAGCATCAAAACCATCTGTGTTTTAAAAAAAATAACAATATTACATTTTCCATTATGTCAAGTCAGTAGTCGATAATGCAGGACCAAGGCTTTTTACACCTGATCACCTCATCACAACAAAGGCAAGAACTTCATAAAATGAGTCAGGATGATGATATGGTAAGCATGTAATTGGCAGTTAGCTTTGTGTAATATGAGTTGGGCACTTGGGCTCGACCTTATGTGGACAAAGATGTTCTTATGACATGAAAAGGAAGGAGTAAGCAATGCGGAGGATGGTTCTATGGCTTGGGCCGGTAACAGAAAAGAAAGAGATCCTAGTTTCTCAGAGAACAAAGCCTAGTTGTGTCAAGAGACAAGTTTTTTCAATTTTCAAACCGTTGTATAGCTGAAGTCAACTGTTATATTACAAGCAGCAGTTGAGTTGAGGGCATTAACTCTAGCTCTCCTTTTTATCTTGGATAATATCCTCTCTATCATTTATCATAAAAAAAGTTGATATGGTAAGGTATGTGCCCAATCAGCTTCTTCGTAATTATAGCTTACTGCTCCCGCTAATGTACTTTTTTTAGGCCAATACTTTGACAATCCAATTTAGTATAACAACAGCATGCAAGACAGACCATATATGGAGCCAAATGTGAGATAAAAGATGGAGTAAGAATGAGAACCAATATAAAGCATCAAAGTGTCAGGATTCAGAAAGTTCGCTTAAATTGATTTTGACCTTAATTACAGGAAAGAAATACATAAATAATTTAGAGACATGTGTATAAAAATAATTATGTTCTTTAGCTTCGGACTATGACTAACTAGATATATCGTAACTCAGTAAACAATATGCACAACGCACTTCTAATTTCTTGTGAAGTAATAGAGATCCCTTGCATTTTGGAATTTGGATCATATTGTGCGGCCTTGCCTTAGCACGAGCCTAAAATACCATGGGGTTGTGTTGATGTCAATGTTTTAAAGAAAAAGAATCATTTACCTGAGATAGCTTCAGCTTCTGAACAATTATGTCGTTTCTAACTTTCATTTTTCTCGTAGACAAAGCAAGCTGTAACTCCTTAACTTCACAACCAATCAATTTTGCCACAGTAAGCAGAGCTGGAAAAGGAAGGATAACATAAGTGGAGTTAAAATCACAATCAAAACAAAAAATTTTACAAGTACATTACATAAACAATAATTTTAGGTGGTAGGTTTTTTTTCCCCCTGTTCGTAAGGGTGTAAAACAGGTTCTTTATGGGCCAGAAAAGACCCACTCTCTGCATAGTTGTTTTAATTTGTTTTCTTAAATAATTTTCCTTCCAACATTGAGTTCTTGAATGGCGTTACTTATCCAAAAGTGGTAAGATTATTCAATGTATTATTATAATGCACGGAAACATTGTATGAATCAAATGCACAGATTATCAAATTCTGGTTCATGTTCTTTCTGGGTTTAAAGATATCTGAAAAAGAAGAGTTTCACAAGCTATGATTGACATTCCAGGACAAGCTTACCTTCATCGGCCACAGGTTCTACATGATTTTCATTGTCAATGATCGTAAAAGAGACATTTCCTAGCCACAAGACCGCAGCAAGCATTGCGAATGCACTCTCTTGGTCATCCTTTGTGACATGAACTACATCCAAAGCTTCCTGAAAATAATGCACATAAATAACAAGCGCAAGGTCCAGGGGCCTATCAAAATATTTCAAAACATCCAAAAAGCATCAAAATCACTTTTACAATTAACAATTTTGAAAATCATTTTTGAACAAAGAGGAAAAGACTACCGTAACAATACGAAATTGTTCAGCATCATCCACACCCGTAATAGTGTAACTGCTCTGCATCAGGTATTTGTAATCCTCAACACTCTTCAAATTTAATTTTTCTGTGTGTCAGGAAGAAAAGGATATTACATATACAAGGGAAGAAACACACGCATTCGTGTGTGTGCAATTTAAAAAATTTAATTAGGCTATATACTCATCTTTATTCTAATAACAAACAATAAATATATGTTGGTGTAAATTTATAAGCTGATGAGAAAAATATATATTAGTAAAAAAAATTATGAAAAACAAAAAAAGTTGATGAACCTTCTATCAGTTTGGCTTAAGTTTGAAATAAGATTATCAAAAAAAAGTTATGGAGTAGTTTTTTATTCGTTTCCTTTTTTTTAAAAAAAAAACAAAACCTTGTATCAGTTTGGCTTAAGTTTGAAGCCAATTCCAGTGTAAAAATAAAAAAATTAATCAAGAGTAGTTTCCCAACAAAAAAAAATGAAGAGTAAATTCTAATTTCAATTATTATAGGGGTGGGAGCATTTTTTTTTTTTTGAAAGGATGGGTGGAAGCAGTTATGATAAGGTAGTTATTTATTTTTTATTTTTTATTTTTTATAATATTTAATTTTTAATTTTAATTGTGAATAAAAGACGTAATATTGAAAATTGAGTAGGGTAATTTGGGGATAGTGAAATTTATCACCCAAAAAGCCCTTTCTCTTTATATATTACTATAGATGAGATGTACAACAAATTGATTATAGGAACAGTACATCATGACATTGCAAAACAGAAAATTGGTCACAGGTAATGATTTTTTTCAGAATAAAGTGATAACTCAGAGGATCTTCATGCAACCAGACCAAAATGAAATTGGCCGTTCAAAATTTGGAAATGTTGTATACACGTTGAGGGACTTAAACTTTGGGAAGTCCAATAATACAGCTGAGGGCTCAAAGTGAAGGATGCATACTGTCAAACTTATGAATAGCTGATTGAATCATTGAAGCCCATCATATTTAAATAATTCACCGAAATACAAGTAACCACAAAATTTTATTTCACTCAACTAATTTAAAGATTTGAAAAATCAAACAAAAGAGTAAAATAGATATGAATCATATGATAGCAACTCACATACATTGACCACCTGTGATATGAGTCCAAGATCCTAGAATGGATTAATCATAAATGCACGAGGTGACAGGCTTGATCTGAATTAATTTTATTTATTTATTTATTTATTTTTGGTTATTGTTGTAATGAGACACTAAATAGTAAAGTTGCATAGCTTCTAAAGTTGCCCTACTATTAAGGCTTTGACTAGTGATCATGGTAGGCCTTACCTCACCAAATCATAAATAACATACGTAGTATTCAGTTCTTTTCATCTGAAACTACTAATCTGAACTGGAACTTGTCTACTCAATTAAACATGTTCCTATACTAATAAAGTAGGCAAAACCGGAACACTTCACACAGAAATGTAGAGAAAGTCACGACTGTTAACAAATGACACCTAATAAGATCAAATACAAGGGGGAAAAAAGATGGAAATAGCATAAGGGCAAACATACCTCTAAGTGCAGCTGGAGCTCCAGCGCAAAGTTGATAAAATATATGGTACGAACGTTCACCTTTAGCACATTGCACCACTCTGGACTGTTCATAATGAGGTCACATCAGAAACTAGGATTTTTAAGCAAATTAAGGCAAAGAAATCGGCAGAAGATGTGCGAACCTTTTCAAGTAGGACTGCATCCACAAAACAAATTATGTGACGAAAACAAAGGACAAAAGGTTAGTAATAGTTGAGTATGAATGTATCAATTAAATATATCATTGAGAGTAAACAAACAAACAAACAACCAGATAAAAAGGAAAATTCACAGAGCTATCATCAAACTTACAAGTTTGGATCTTTGCCCCAGAAATTTTCCCAGTCTCGCTGAAGAGGATCTCAATCAATTTTCCCTGATCCAAGTTAAATGATGTAAATATTAGATGCTCTCAATAGCATACCTGCCCATTAGAAATTTTGAATCCACAAAATTAAAGACATTACTTACAAATCGACTTGAGTTGTCATTTCGTAAAGTCTTAGCATTGCCAAAAGCTTCTAAAATGGGATTTGTTTTTAATATTTCGTACTCTATTCCACTGCCACCTCCTAATGCAGCTAAATACTGCATAGCTATCTTTGCTGTTTCCGTTTTTCCTGCTCCGCTCTCACCACTGCATAAATATGTAATGAGTTTCAGTAGCAATAAGTTGAGCGCTCTAATCACAACATTTTGTCATCTTCATTTAAATTCTAACTTGTCCTTGTTATCTTTTCACTGCGAAAGGATACGACTCTGCTGCTCCACTCAAGAAACAGAAAATAAAAACTTTACAAGGTGCTTGCTGGTGATTTTGTGAAAAGGAAGTACATATTCATATAACTTCAAGCATACTACTCCCTTCGTTCTACCATACATTTCATAGTTGACTACAAACAAGTTTTAAGAATTACTAAAATTGATAAGTGGATTTTAATGCAAAAAGTAGGATAAATGGTGAGAATTGTAAAAAATGATAAGGTTAACAAAGAAAGAGGATATTTTGGACAAATAATAATACTAGCTATGATAACTGGGCCTAAACAAAGAAATTATGCTGATCATCTTGCCAAATAATTCAGGACCAATGATATTGACCAAACTTGAAAATTTTGAAAAAACTGCACATCGCACATGAATTACATGAAACAGAAAGTAAAACTGTAGATGAAAACAAATTAATTGACCTGGTCTCGAGTAGTACGTAAGATCCGTGATAATATGAGCAAAAATATTAAGAAATACAAATGTGCAGTAGAAGAAGGTCAAACTAAAAAGCAGAAACAATTATGAAATGG
Organism: Chenopodium album; assembly: GCF_948465745.1. Taxonomy (NCBI): domain Eukaryota; kingdom Viridiplantae; phylum Streptophyta; class Magnoliopsida; order Caryophyllales; family Amaranthaceae; genus Chenopodium; species Chenopodium album. The sequence goes on from NC_137850.1 coordinate 862,920, forward strand.
AAAATCATATCAATGTTTTAGCCTCCATAAAACCATTTATTGACCTGCTTGCCAACATATACAAACCTTCAGAAGCTCAAATCACAAGACCTCAACAGTACACAAACATCATTAATAAAAGAGGGAGAAGAAACAATTGATCAGGTGATGCAAAAACTAATCTTGATGCATACGAATTCTAAGAGCATACAAGTTTGAAGAATTCACCCACCTTATGATAATAGACTGATTCACTTCATCTGTCAAGCAAATAAAAGAACAGAATGTTAGAGATACATAAAAGAGAGCAATTTTTTTATTAAATGTACTCATCTTACGCACTAGATAAAGGATGTAAAAGGAAAAAGCCAATCACCTCGTTTCATTTCCCGAAGGGCTGTGTCTGCAATCGCATACACATGCGGATTCTGAATGGATTTACGCTGATATGCTTCAATATATTCATTTCCATATAGTTGAACTTTCTTGAAAGGATTGATGGCAACTAACACAGGGCCTGCTTTAGTCTAACATACAATGAAATAAAAGTTGTGAGGAAAAAGAAAACAAATACATATGCTTTGTTAACAGTTAATAAGAAAAGGACTCACATAAATCATATCTCTATCATATCTGTATTGAAGATTGTACAGAACTGTTGGTTCACTCAGATAACTTAGTTGCATTAGATCATCCACACCATCAAGGATATCAGGGTTTGCTGGTAATAAGCAATCATTTTGCACCTTTAAAACCTAATGATGGAGGCCAGGAAGAAGATTAATCAACTTGGAAAAAGTAATTTCCAAAGAAACTCCATTCTCAGATCATCAATTACCTTTCCCTCTGGTAGAGAAATGATACTTTCTGTTCCCGAAGCAGATATGATCTTTCCAAGCTCCCAGTTCCCATCAGAGAGTTGGTACCAAGCCTGAACATTCTGAAAGGGCAAAGTTCAACAATGAGAACAAAGAAACCTTATCATGTGGATTCCACCAACAAAAACCTGCGATATCATTAGATGATGACTAGACATAAGCACATAACATAACAATCAGAACAACAAAACTATTGTCCGTGAATATTATACAACAGCTATATGTCTCATAACTTGGTTCATGACAAATGGAAAATTCTCTCAAAACTATTATAACACATTAAAGACTTAATATTCATTCCTCAAATAATAAAAGTAATTACATAGGAACTAAGTAAAATTCTAAAATTGTACAGCACAAAAGATAAGTATCTGATAGATTCCAAAGTAGACTAAGCGATACATCAGTAAGGAAACGAACAGTTGATGGAACCAGCACACTACCAAGTGTGAGGAAAGAAATGTAATCCAAAGAAAATTTCTACCTCAAAGGTATTGCCCATACTACATTGTGGTGGCTTGCCATTTAGGGTACATTCTTAATTTCTTATTAAGCCAGACTAGCCCTGAAACCCTTTTTACAAGGTGAACAGAACACACCCTTATTATTATCAGAGATGTGGCTACGGTAACAATGTAACAGAAATTCAGAACCGCAATGAGTTAGGCTATGTTCAATTCATCTCATCAGATTTTATCTAAATTTATCTAATATGATCTAACTGGATGTGGTCTGATCTGATTTTCTAATATGAATAAACATTACCTTATTTGGGCACTAATCCATGAGGGAAAGAAAATATTATCAAATGAAATGTCAATGAAAGATATTAAGCAATAAGGTAATAAATGGAGTTCAGGTTTATCTTATACTGAACCCACATAACTGGTAAAAAGGGTATTCATAAACTGGATGCATGAAATAGCAATCTAGGCTCAGATGATACAAACCAAAAAGAGAAGCAACAAGATTAATTATTTCTACAACTTTTTTTTTTTTTTTTTAAAAAGAGTTTTACCTTCTCATGTTAAAAATTTCTTTCCTCCCGCACTTAATTCACAATTGTTCTTCATACGTGAACTTATACTACAAATAATAATCCTTAAGAAGAGGCAATCAGAGGTAACATTCAATATAACAAGCCAAGTGAAAAGCAAATTCAAACAAACAAAAAGTACCCTTCGTACAATATTAATACTTAAGCTGATGGTGTAATTTGAACTAGCTTTGTGACAATTGAATATGGACAAAGGGAGTACAACAAAGTGGCTTCTCCATTTAAAGCCTAGAAAGCAATGCTACTATTGACATAGGTGGCACCAATAGCAGGTCTGCAACAATGAGATGACTTATAAGCATCCTGATCGTAAGTTGGAAATGCTACCACAAATTACAAAGTACAAGCAACACACTTATTATCTCAAAAAAAATGAAATTAAAGATTGGAAAACATGAATCCAAATCTAAGCTTCACATTATCAGTAATCACTAAAGTTGAACAAAGAAACTTAAAAAAAATAAACAGCAACAATTACTATACATGACTCATTAAAAGACATGCTATCAAAGAGCAGGCAATATACCTTCTTCTTTGCATAAGAAGCAGTGTCATTCCATTTTGAGTCAGCAATAGACGGGACTGAAGGCAAAGGAGAAGAACCGATTTCAGAATCTTCATCCAACACAGGCACGGTCCTCTCCCCATAAGGTGAATCATCATTAACCTGATCCCCTTGGCCAGCAACATATTCAACCCCCTCTAAGTTATTATAGTCAGAATCACCCCCATTTGATTGCCCCTCCTTCTCAGATGACTCCATCAACCTAATTCCCGCGGGCAACGATTTAATAGAGTTAAAAGAAGGCGGTACCCGGCCCTTGGGCGCCTTCTTACCCGAAGAATTCCTCGATCCTGAGGATGAATGAGTCCCAGCAGGTGCCATATTATGCTAAAAGATCAATAATTCCTCAAAAAAAAGCTTGCTTTTTTTCAACAAAGGGACTTCCAATTATCAAACTTTATCAGAAAGGACCCACTTCGATCACTTATCTGGTGAGCACAATAGGGGACCTTCTTCAACCTTTCAGTAGTCTCCTTTAATCAAACCCCACAATTTGTACACAAAATTAATATCTGCAGAAAATTCAATTTCATATAGTTTAACCTCAATTTGACCCACTCTTATACTATATATTATACAACTACCTGTCCCACCAACATAAGATGCAAACACAAGCAATGAGGCATAAATTATACTCCACTATTCCCAAATACCCAGAAAAATTCTTGCAATTCCCAATAAAATTGGATAAACAATTGAATCAAAAAATGATTGCAAACTTACAAATTTGGAGTCTCAAATATTGCCTTGATCAAATACCCACCAAAAATCAACCTCTGTTTGGACCAAATTAAAACTAAATCTCTTAAAACAGATCTTAAAATTCACAATCTGACAGTTAACAAATAAAACCTGGGTTTCACCAGCAAAAATTACAGCAACTTGCTTCAAAATTTACCCACAAAATCAGGATAATTCTTATACCCAGAAACAAAAATCCAGCAAAAAGCAAAGAACAGTGAAAACTGAGTAGATCGTTGAAAATGTAACTTGGGAAATTACATTAAACTAGAAAGAATGAGTAGAAAATGGAGGGAAGAGTAGAGTTGAGGAAATCCAAGGCGTGTAGGATTAAGCAGCCTATTTTGCAATGGTTTCTCTTTCTCTCTCCTCTTTCTACTAGTGTTGAATTCAGAGGAATTGTAAATTGGGGAAGTTGATTTGAAAATATTAAAAAGAAAGACACGAAAATTTTTTAACTTGTGTTTTTTATTCCTGGTTTACGTTTCAAATCTGGAGATTCTGAGGTGCGTGTAATTATGCCGGCACCTAAATCAAAAATTCAAATTTCTTCTGTAGGAAAGTGGAGGTTATATTTTTAGTAAATTACCCTTTTGTTTCTTTCCTGAAATAAATAAAGCATTAATACAGTATTTAATTGATTAAAATGACCTCAAATAAAGTGACTCGTAAGCAATTAAGTCTCGAGTCTCGACTTAAAATTTTGAATTTCTTATTGAAGGTGTAACACTATTGTACTTTGTAATAATATTATAGGTTGTTAGTGCGGAGTATTTAAAAAGTTTGTTGGACTTGTAATTCATTTTGGCATGAATTTTGTTTTCAACGAAGCTCAAACTCCAAATTTAGCTTTTGAGTTGAGTTTGAAGGGAATGATGTAGTTTGAGTTGAAGTTAAGTATAAGCTTGAGCTTAGTGAAGTAAAATTAAACTAAGTTGAGCATGTTGGTGTTTGACTTAACTTAGGGCCTATTCTCTTCAAATTATTTTCACTTCAATTCAGTTCTTAAATTCCTTCTCTCGTAAAATATTCAGTTCAGTTCAACTCCAATAAGTTCAGTTCAGTTCAGCTCAATTCAGTCAATCAAAACAGGCCCTTAAGTCCAAACCCTACAAATGAGTACCTTTTTTCCTTAAAAATTTGTTAGACAATATCTTAATTTTTATGCCCTTGTAAATTGCAATAATTAGTTGATTTAGAATTTCTATATACAAGTACTTTTTAAATGAAATAAAGCTTATCCACAAAATATATTACAAGCACATACTATAGTGTATCTATTAATAAGTATATTTAAAGCAAAACTTAGGTTTTAAAAGTTTGATAATATGAATTTCCATTACTAATCCACCTTTTTTCCTCGTTTGAAAAACTATTTCTTGTTTCATAACTACAATATACGAAATACAATTCTCAAAAATAAAAAAATAAATAAAAAATAAACAATAAAAAATAAAAAAACTACAATATACAATATTACATAACAATGTCCATCCTCTACAATTGTTTACTTGTATGGCTATTAACATCGACCAAATGTATTCAACCAAAAATGATAACAAATAATACTTAATATATAATACTGTATTAATTGTGAAATTCAATGCAGATAATTTTGAATAAAAATATTAATAATATTAATCAACGTATAATTTTTTTTATTAATTTTTTATATTTTGAGGAACTTTATATATATATATATATATATGGTCAAATGAGAAGTTTCTTAAAATAAGAAGGATGAGAATGATTTAATGTGCATAATTTTTCCACTAAACGTGCATATTTTTAAATAAAATGTGCAAAACAAATTTGACCGAAATTCAATATGCATATTTTTTGTGCATAAATTTTCGTTTTCCCAGAAACTTGAAAAAAAGTAATAAGTCAAAAATAAATTGTGCATATTTAGTATAAAATTTATGCATATTTAGTTCAAAATATATGCACACTTAACCCTTCTCATTCTTCTCATTTTAAGAAACTTCTCATTGGAACCCAACCCTCCTCTATATAAGAACCCAATCTTATATAAGAACCAATCTCAACCCTTTATTAGTTTTGATCTAACCATCTAAAATAATCTTTTAGTAATGGCATTTCTATAATTTTAAGGTGTTTATATTTAGAACATAGAAAAAAAATTTAGAATATAGGAAAATTTTTAGAACATAAGCTGAAAAAATTTAGAACTTAAGAAAAAAAATTAGAAGATAGCAATTTTAGAACATAAGCAAACAAAAATTTAGAAAAAAGTAATTTATAATATAAGTTGAAAAAATAATTTAGAACACAAGAAAAAATTTAGAACATAAGCTGAAAAAATAATTTAGAATATAGGAACAAATTTAGAATATAAGCTAAAAATTTAGAACATAAGCTAAATTTTTTCCTATGTTCTAAATTATTTTTTCAGCTTATGTTATAAATTTATTTCCTATGCAATAAATTATTTTTTCAAGTTATGTTCTAAATTATTTTTCTTATGTTCTAAAGTTTTGTTTGCTTATGTTTTAAAGTTTTGCTATGTGCGATTTTTTTTTTTTCATGTTCTAAATTTTTTCTGCTTATGTTCTAATAAATTTTTTTCTACTTATGTTCTAATTTTTTTCCTAGGTTTTAAATTTTTTTTTCTATGTTCTAAATATGAACTCCTCAAAATTACAGAAATGTCATTACTAAAGGATCATTTTAGATGGTTAGATCAAAACTAATAAAGGGCTGAGATTGGTTCTTATATAAGATTGAGTTCTTATATAGAGGAGGGTTTGTAAAATTTGTGGTTTATATATATACATATACATATATATATATATATATATATATATATATATATATATATATATATATATATATATATATATATATATATATATATATATATATATATGTATTTGTGGTTTATAAAATTTTGGACAAAGTTAGTTTTTTTTTTTTTTTTTTTTTTTTTTTTTTTTTTTTTTTTTTGTGGCAATATTGTTACTGCCTTTTAAACCCTAATATTGAGCAATGAGCATCACTCAAACGAAGCTCTAAGCATGCACAACACCACACTCCACGGGGTATTCCTAGCTAGTTTACAAATCTTTATTTTTTTTTAATGCATGTAGACAAAATTTGGTCTCAAAAATAATTAATAAGAAGAATTTATTTTTTAAAATGCCATGAAATAAATAAAAATGTGGGTGGCTTAAATTGGTAAATCATGGTCAAAACTAGAAGACATTTAAGGGTTGAATGGTGTCTGAAAAGTCCACCACTCCACCTATTATGACTGGTTCATGAATATTGAAATTGAACTACGTTGTTTTTTGACAAATTCCATTTAATATAATAGACAACCCAACCCATTTAATGCCTAACATACATTTTCCATGATTGTGATAGCTTATCATCTCACTTTTTTGCTCCTATTTTTCTCATTGACAAATGAGTTTCAATAGGAGTATTATTATTTATTTGTTAGGAGCATCTAACTATTTATAATTGTTAACAAAATCAATAATACTCCTAGTATTTAAAGACTTTAAGTCAGTTCGGCATTTGTCCGTGTTCTCAATAATCTGTTACAAAATAAGTACACCACGCTAAACTAGTGAATGGATATATTTATTACGGAGTACAAAATAACTTTGGCTATGAGTATTTGGTAAAGAAAATTCAAGTCAAATATAGTAAACAATAGTGAAAAAAGTCTATTATGAATATATGTAAGGGTGAAAATGCATTAATATGAAGTGAGATTAATTATGTATATAAAAAAATATCATGTCATATCATCACAATTCTAATACTACAATGTTACTTGTGTTCTTTCATTACATGTAAAAATACCATGTTAAGCTGTTAACTAACTAAGTTGATAAGATAGATCACCATATAAAATAGTATTGCCTATTTCTTTTTATTTTTTTTAGTGTTCCTCCTGATTCACCCTTTGAGCTAATCTAGATTCGGGGATTAGTTGTGGGTCGTTAGGTTCCAGTCCTCTCCCAATTGTTGTTGTGAGGATCAAACACATGTCCTTTCTATCAAGGGTAGTCCCAATCACCACTACACCAACATCAAATTCGTAAATAATACTCCATTTTGCCTATGTCATTGTTGTTTAGAACTCATTATACCAAAATAAATTAAGCTCGGTTAAGGAAGTTAGTCAAAGACCGACCATAAAAATATGAAATAATTACACCCGGCAAATATGCAGGACAAACATGCTTTGTTGTCAGTTTACTCAATATTTAAACAAACGGTACGATCTAAACAAAATTAATTAATATTTGGCAAAAAAATATCTATAAAAATTTCTTGTGATTATAATATTATGAGTTGTATCTTTAAAAAGTAGGGATTATGGCCAAATCCACTAAGGTGACCCGATCAAAAATGTTGATTGTAGAACCCTTTTAGAGTTTAAGGACATGTGATGTGGGGTCTAATTATTTTGCCCTAACCAAGTAACCATATCTTCATGCTTACTGAAACTGCAAAGTTTCTATCTAACCTTTTTTTTTTTCATCGATCTTATATTATCATACTTTCCGACATCTTTAGTGGTATATATTTAGCAAGCTTTTACAACTTTTATAATTCAATCATTGTTGAATTGTTGGAAAAGAAAATATACGGAGTATTATTTATACTATCGTCATAATAAGTTGGGAAAATAAGACATAAATGTAATGGTTTAACATATTAGTAGTTGTTTAACCACGTACACTAAAGTGTGCGAAATTTATTTTAGAAGTGTTCTAGTTGAACTTTGCTAATTTGTAGTAGGAACTAGGAAGTGATAGAAGTCCGTTTGATTTGAATAATATGATGTGCCTTTGACTTGATATCAGTAGACAAAAACTTATGACTTTGCTCAATCCATATGCAAATGCAATAGTATTGTTGGGTTTAGTTCATGCTTAATGCTTTAGAATTGTTCTCTCTATGTTAAGCAATGTATATTATAATGAATGATTGTGCTTTGTACCACGATAATGCTTTCTTTGGGTACTTCATGTTAAGTTTAGTTCATGAGTTGAATGCATGGTTCATCAATAGATCTTTGGTTTGATCATAGCCTAAATGATAACATTGACACTCGTTAAAGATGTCGTGAGGCGTTTGTGTTCAGCCTTTGGCATAGCCATCAATTCTAGCAAACATGCTTTGAGGCCGCAGCATATATGCCTTAAAGGCTGTGACGTGCCTTGTGTTGTGTATGTTCTTAAATACATTAACAAAATGAAAATTTAAACATGCACAGTATTTATTAGTTATCGTCGCCAAACAATGTCTATATTTCTACTCAATATTTGTAACAATCAAGTTTCAGGCCTCATGTAATCATATATCTTGAAGATAATTAATTACTGCTGGTTCTTTCTCAGGAAATCAAGTTTCTGACTTCACAAATCTTGAAAACCAACACAAGCTAAGCATCAAGAGAACTCCACTGTATATTATTGATTGTCATGTTGATGATGTAATTACTACGTAAATAAGTAATGTCAGAACTAGACTAGACGAAGGTAGTACAGCAAACATACTCTGTACTCCGTATTATAGATTGAAACAAAGGAGCTGTCACCTACAAACATGAGCGGACAATCAATTGTAGCGAACCTTGAGTACAGCCACCATGGGCCAGAGCAGGCCCCAGAGTCATCTAATGCACGTGCTAGAGGTGCAAGACGAGACTTCTTTAAAAATACGAGTGAAAACATTATCCATATAGCTCAGGGAACTAAATTAAGAAGTGCCAATACTCCAAAGATCCAATGACAAACACTATCGCTATTACCCAACATGTAGTCGTTATTTTACTTTCTGACCTAGCTCACACAGGCATCATCATGCATGTACAAACTACAAAATGTTAGAATAACAGCCAATTTGGATATACTCTGTCTCAAACAACAAAGAGTATATACTTTCAAAGCATTGTTCTCCATTCCAATCAGCTAGTCATTTTCGAGTTAACATTCACACATGTGTGGCAGGCCATCTGTCTTCTTGGTGAAGGTCTATATAAAAAAGATGCAACATCTTATTCCCTGAACAAACAAGAAAAACAAAATTTCAGAGCTTGGATATTGTAATATGACCATCTACTATACAGAGTAGCATTTTAAAGTTAAAAAAATTCCCATGCTGGTTAACTTAGAGACATGATTATATAGACTAATAGACCAGCGAAAGATGAGCTTTAACATCTTTTTAAAACTAAGCCAAAGCACAAAATAGCATGTGGCAGTATCGAGATAGCAATGTGGTAAGAGCAACTCCAATGAAGTGTCAATCAACATGTCTCCAGTATGTTCATCACATAAGTTGACCAGAAGACTTTAGTAGAACATAAGCTAATCAACTTGAATAATGTTCACAATATTCCTCAAGTACTCTATTTGTTCCAAGCAGAAGTATTACCTTACAAAGAATGCATTATATAAGAACCTTATCAGCAGTTTTAAGAGAATGTGGAATATCAGACCTTATCAGCAGTTTTAATAAAAAATGCCACTCGTACTAGTATAACATTTCTACATAGAAGGCTCAAAAGTAAAATGGATATGTGAAATTGGAAGCTAGTAAAAAGATTTATATGAAGATAAGTAAGATGCTCCTGTCATAGCTCAGTAGCTCACTAAGAAATTTAAACGGTTCCCTGAAAGTGAAACACCAAAGCCCACACATGATACAAAAAATCATATGTACATTATGAACATCTCTAGAATTTCTTTCAGGGCAAGGATTTCATTGTGGATAGACTCCCCTGACCCAAGTTCCTCCTAAGAATACTTTTGATAATGATAAGAGTCACAAGTCTACCCACACTCCAGGCTGTAATATATGGAAGATGAAGTTAGAACTCAGCTAAAAGGAACTCTTGTCTTCACCAGAAAAATCTGGGCCAAACATTCATGATAACTGTCAAGCACACGAGAAAGGTGAACTTTGCTTGAGCAAGTCGGAACAGCTTGAAATGGACTGCAGAGTGCAGTTCTATTTGACACCATAACCAATTACAGGCTCCAGCTAAAAAGCACATAACAAGTTACAGGCAATGTGACATTAGGAAATAGTCAATATTCCCATCACACATCAATCAATCTATATCCAACTTTAAAGATATCTGAAGGCAAAAGAAAACAATATCATCAAAATTAGGTTTCGCGTTATTTTGACAATAGTGATGATCCTATATCTTAATGCATAATGGGACAAATGTCATAATTCCAACCAACTATACAATTTGACAGCATTAACAAATTCTCCAAAAAATTTCTCAAGTATTGAGATCTACTGTTAAGGGCTAGAATTCATCATTTCTCACAAGCATCTAACCCGGATTAACAGACTTATTACATAATACATACTCTAAAGTCCTATACCTTTACCAAGGCTCCCACTTGACACCCAAACTATTTCTACCCATCCTTCCAAAAACAAATGACAAGCAAAGACCATTGCTCTCCAAAGCACATTTCCAAGTTCTAAATATTTACCAACACTTTCTGAAGATGATTGGTTTCAAATATAAATAAATGTAATTTCCATCCAAAGAATCATTTTCCATTTATTAAGTCATCATCATCATCCTTGCTCTAGATGAAAATTTGCCAATTAACCACCAACCTAATTTCCATCCCAGCAGATCAAGGGAAAGTAAAATTTACACAGCACTTCCTTCCATTCTAACCAATGTCGACATAGCTTCAAATTTTCAACGGATCATCATAAATTTGACTTTGAAGAGTAAAGAATAACAGAGTGGCTTTTGGAAGCTTTTGGAAATCCCAAAATTGCATCAATGAGTCAATCCGACCAAATCTTCAGTTTCTAAAGCATCACTCAAGTAAATGGCCAAATTCCAATTTATAATGATAGCAAGTTGATGCAAGTCATCTCATACCCATAATTGATATGACCCTAATTGTCTATATATCCAACTTGAAAGCCCAACCTGCATTTAATGTGCCATACTCAAAGCCCAAATTCCATAGGACATTATTGTCTATTGATACGACTCAGAAGCTCACCCAAACGTGTCGCATAAAATAATCCTACCAACCATTGATAGGGACTCTTATTTATTATATCCACAAATATTACAGAAACCATACAATTAAACAAGGCACAAACTTAGATAAACCAAATTCTCTCAATCACTAAAGCTAAACACGTGATAAATAAGTAATACCACAAAATCACAAATTGTAAATACATAGTGTCATTGGCACATACACATCAACAATCACAATAGAGCTTCAGTAGCTAAACCTATATATGTGATCAAAATTCGGAAATGCAACATTCTCAAAGAAAGGACTAGGGGAGAAAGGAAAGGTGATCATACCACGGAATGATGGAACCGAAGAGGAAATGCTGAACAATAGGCACCTTCTCGAGAACCTCAGCACGGTACATCTTAAGCATACCACTATTAACCTTATTCCAATTAGGCACCCCACTAATATCATCCAACATAGGAGAGTGTTCAGCAAAAGGCCCCTTCTTAACCTTCTTAATAAAAGCAATACAAGAAAGGTACAAATATTCCTTAGAGAAATTCTCAAGAATATCATCATTATGTATCGATTTCGGCTTCATGTACTTATGATCAATCAACTGAGCAGACCCAAACACAAATGGCAAGAAATGATAATCATCAAGACCCCAAACACCATGAGAACCAGCAGGTTCAAGACAATAAACAAGCTGCAATTTCCTCATCAAATCCAAATACTTAACAAAAACCCTAGAAAACAGCCTGATAATCCTCCTCATGAATCAACCCTAATCTAGCCAAGCAAAACAACCAAGCAGCAAAATTCGTTTCATGCCCAGTCCCATAATCAATCCTCGACGCATTACCAAAGCTATCAAGCCAATAAGGAACAAGCTCAATAACAGAATCCCTAATCTCAGGTTGATCAGATTGTTGCAAAATATCAAGCATAAACTTCTGGGAATACTCAGTCATTCGTTGATGCCAAACCCTAAAAGCAGGATTCCCATATCTGGCAGATTGCAGAGCAGGAGGAATCTCATCAACCCAGGAGCTCAAAGCGTCGAAAACGGAGATAATTTTGGAAAGGGTGTCGGAAACAGGGCAAGGATCGGAGATCTTGTGACCACGAATGGAGTGAGAGAGAAAAGCAACGAAAGAGAGGAAGGATTTGCCGGAAAAGGAGTCGACGAAATGGGAAGCGTCAGAAGGAGAAGTGATGCGTTTGATGGGGGTGGTGAAGTGGAAAGGAGGAGAGAGAGGGGGGACAGGGTGGGGTTGAGGGACGGGAGTGAGGATGATGGATTGTTGGGTTTTGGCGGCGGTGTTGGGGGGGAGGTTGACGGCGGGGAGGCGGATTGGGATGTAGGCAGGTGGAGAGGATGAGTCGGGTGGTGGTGGGAGGTTGGTGGGTGCGCCGCATTTGAAGCATTGTGGGGTTGGGAGGGAGCTTGGGGTGAGTTGTGCGGTGGTTGTGGAGGTGGTGGTGGTGGTGCAGTGGTGAGGAGGTGGTTCCATGGTGGTTAAAGGAGAGAGATTAAGAAGAGGAGGTTTGTTTGGGATTTTGCATCAAATTTTGGGGAAGAATGAAGAGAAAAAGGGAGGGAGGATTTTCTTGTTTTGATTCATGAGTCGGTTTTTTTTTTTTTTCCTTACAAATTTACAATATTGCAAGTACAACACGGGAAAAAAAACGCAAAACGAACTGGAGAAAGACATGTCATAAATTAATGGCTCGTCTAATAAAGAGTCGGTTATATCATGGCTCATCTAATTGATAGGTGGGACACTAATAATTGTACTGAACGCGTTTGTATGAATTTTTTCCCTAACCTGGATGGAGCTTGATTTGTAATAATATTTTCGTCTCACATTGGCATGTCATGACACTATAGTGTATGAGTGTGAAAGACTTGTATAGCTATAGCGCACGCTGAAATTGTGTAAATTAGAATCTAATTACTTCCACAATACAACATGAAACAATGATCGTGAACTAGGAATGTGACTGGGGCACTCTTTTGAGATCTATACATGTCATATAAAGAGCGGTTCAACACTTCAACCATAAGCTAGACCTAATCACACTCAAAACCCAAGAGACATAAATCACAACATTAAGGGTACAATCTATCCAACAAATTCATTTCCAAATCAATGGGTGTTTAACTCTCAAAACCCTAAAATTCCATCTCCTAATCAACCAAATTCCTCAAATTTTCTCTATATCTTCCTTAGAATTCACCACCTTCCAATTAGCTCCTTCCAATCCCTCTCAATCGAAACAACCCAATTCTAAAACTCCTAGTAAGAGTTGGTGGTTCACAAGGAAAAGGGACAAGCACCACAAGGGATAAGGGCGATGTCGAGGGGGGAGGGGGCAAAAGGGTCGAGTTGGGCGTGAGGGGCAATGTGGTTGGGCTAGTCAATTCAAATTTATCGTTATTAATTTTATATTTTTTTTTTTAGATTTTTTTAAATAGAGGCACATTATCTTCTAAAAATAAATGCTTTTTATCAAGCCTATAAATATGATGGTAATTGGTAAAGACAATTCAAATACCGTTACAATTTCTAAGAATCCATAATGCTGAATTACAAAACTGAGTTACAAGTAGATTCTCATGAACTTGGTGCCATCTGCTTTAACTTGGCCTGTAGTACAGCTCCAGCTTCATCGGCTATAATTTTCTTCTTTGATGCAACCTGAATTTTGCCATACAACATAAATTTGATTAGCTACACTGACTTACTACAATACCCCCCCACCCACCCCACCCCCACTCCCCAAGTTTCCTTTAAATTTAAAAGCATGACACGGTTAAACTTATGAGGGTGTAGCCAGCAGGCAGTACAACGAAGATGAAGACAGCCATCTTTGACATAGAATGACACAAATCAAGTCAATTTGTTACATTGAGGATAATCAAGACATATAGGAAGTCACGAACAGCCAAAACAGAGACCAAAGAAGGGAGGCAACATAATTGTCAAGATCCTGCTTATTTAACATTACTCTTACAGGAGCACACCAGCACCAATTCAAACTGTAATGCTTGACCAGCATCTGCAGCTGTTAATAATTTTTTTTCTTAATTGTACCGCTTCACTATAATTCAACACTTGGGGTTGCCATGTCATTTTATGCAAGAGAGTGCAAAAAGTTTAAAGTTAAAGGTACTTCTATAATCTATATCCTGAAAGACAGAGAGGAGAAAAGAGAGAAAGAGTTAACAATCATTTTGAAACGTTCTAAGTGTGGCAATTTTAGTGAAATGGGGGAAGTACGATTGTACAAAGAATCATTTTCCACCATACTACCACCACAATGAAGTTCATTTCATCAAAAAGGCCTGAAAGCAGTATATTTTACAAAACCCCTAATAAAGGGTACAACAACCATTAAAATAGTGTCAGTGGTCATCCACAAAGATCCTCTTCCTCCATTTGCTGTTATCTTGTTGTTAGGTATATATATATTTCAATTTGACCACATTAAGTTGAAGGACAGCCCAATTAACTCTTTAATCAGCGAATTGAGGAGGGATCAAGGGAATACACATCATCTACCCAAATGGCCAAAAATAAATCCTTATCTTTAAGAAAAATTTCAAACCCAATATTTAAGATATATAGGTCGACAACAAGTGCTTTAAAATAGCTCAAACAACTACCCTCCTGATCTGAGAAAATTTTCCCACTGCACAGTTTAAGCATAATCTATAGTTGCTTGAAGTTCCTCACTATGGAGAGGTAATATCTGTGGCAAAGCACCATGGCCAAGGGACTGTAGAATGTTCCAGCTAAGGATTTTGGACACAACAAAGAAGGTGAAAACACCACACCAATTGATACTAACATCTTGATTTAATTAGTTAGAAAAACCTATGGTGGTAATTGACCTCACAGATCATTAACCCTTAGCTGAGGCCTCAGAGTTCCTACAGTCATCAAACCATCATACACTATTTTGTTTGACTTAAATATAAAAGAAGATTAGCAAAACACTGAGATTGACCAAATTCCCACAAGCATTTGAGATTTGACAATGCCCTAGTCTGATGAAAATTCCAAGGTATCAACCTTCAGAAACTTTTGTCATTGTATACTAAAATCTAAGCAAGAGCCTTTACATTGTTATCCCCAGGGGCTTAAGCTCATGGTATGTTTGTACCAAAAACCGGGCGAAAGAGAATAGGTAAAAGATGTCTAAGAAAGTTCAAATTTCTTTCTACACTACCATTATGGGTGCACTTATTAGCCATCTACCTTCTGCTCCATAATATTCATCAATATTCCTTCCATCCAAGAAAAGCATCAAATTGCAACCAAAAGCACAAGCTCTTAAACATCTAATAACCTCTCTTCAGTATAATAGGCATGCCATAACCCATAAAGATTCTCCTGTTTTGTGGTCACTAACACGAAGTAAAAGAATAGCCAAAAAAGTGTCTGCATTTTAGAACCTTAAGTTGCTAGAGAAAACTGCTGAAATATAAGAAGCACTTCATTTATGCATTGAAAAGCTCAAAAAGATCAATTGGAGTTTTGCTATTGACTAGCTAATCCCTTAAACAAAACTTCTAGTAAAAGCAGCATATTTCTAGATAGATAAACTAATATCTAAGCAAGATCCTTTACATTGTTATCCCAGGGACTTAAGCTCAAGGACAAAGTCAGGACTAAAGAGCATAGGTAAAAGTTGTCTAAGAAAGTTCAACTTTCTTTCTACACTACCATTATGGGTGCACTTATTAGCCATCTACCTTCTGTTTCATAATATACGTCAATATTCCTTCCATCCAAGAAAAGCATCAAATGGCAACCAAAAGCACTAGCTCTTAAACACCTGATAACCTCTCTTTAGCATAATAGACATGCCATAACCCATTAAGATTCTTCTGTTTTGTGGTCACTAACACCAAGTAAAAGAGTAGCCTAAACAGTGTCTGCATTTTAAAACCTTAAATTGCTAGGAAATCTGCTGAAATACACAAAGTACTTAGTATATGCATTGAAAAGCAAAAGGCTCAAAGAGATCAATCGGAATTTTGCTATTGAGTAGCTAATCCCTTAAACAAAACTTCTAGTGAAAGCAACATATTGCTAGACAGATGAACAAATCTTGGACCCCCTCACATATTATTTTAGTTTTTTACAAGATCAGCAGAAAGAATAAGGTAACACATTTATAAGCCAAGAATTTCCCATACTCAGGTAGTCAAATTAGAAAAAAAAAAAAAAAAAAAAAAAAAGTGATGTCTTTATTCAAGCAGCTTGAATGTGTCTGTAGGTCATTGTAAGTAAAACCTCAGGAATGTTATCACGAATATCAATAAAAAACATGAAAGTACAAAACCCAGATAGATAGTCAACACATCATTTATAAACACCAGTCAGACATACCATACCAAAAGCATAAGGTATTTCATGACTTCTAAGTGTTCTAACTCAAATACCCACAAACACATTATGTGAAAGAAATAAAAGAATAGAACAAAATGTCATGCTATACATTTCACAACATCAATTTATAGCATTGCTGTCATGATTTCATCTGCCAAACACAAATAATTTGGGATTTCAACCAAAAACGAAGTCAAACAATGATGATTAGGAATACCTCAACAAGTTGTTCGTGATTAGACTTAAGCAGGCTGATTTTGCGCTGACAATAGTCCTTGCCTTCAATCATTGTTTTCTGATTCATATGCAAACCATAAGAAAATCAAACCAAGTTGTATCTTTAGCAGGATATGCAACACACATCAAATGCTCAACAAGAATACACAAATGGACAAATATCACACCCTCTTTTCCACGAAGTACACAAATAAAAAGAAACAACATGCCCCGAATTCCTACACTCCCCACCCCGCCCCCTCAAAAATGTAATTACATCAAAACAATTAAAACTCCGAATTACCCAATAATGGAAAGGCATGGGATTAATCAAACAGAAACTAAGAGCAAGTACAGACATAACTCCTACCAGAAGAGTAAGTAAAAGATCATCACTAACTAAACTACTCATTACAGCCAATGCTCACTAAACCAGCACATCAAATCATAGCAAATAATTTAAGTTCATCAACTAAAAATGCTGTTATAAATTTAAACCCAATTTTGCATAACCATCAAACATCAATCAAAAACCCTAACTCAAGCAATTAAAACCCCAACAACAATACCAACAATCAATCAAATTAGAGAGAAAAATGAAACAAACCTCAACAAAGTAACCAGTCCCAACATCAACAAGAACCTTATCAGCATCATCAAGAGTACCAGGAACATAAAGCGACGCCGTTAAAGGCACCAACATCTTCTTCCCTGCTCAACAACAATAATCAAAATCAATTCTCATCAAAAATCAAATCTTTTTTACGTTTGAATGAAAATCAGAGATGGGTAACCTTGAGGGCGGGAAGAGAGGTCGTGAAGTGCAGTAGAAGCAAGTTCAAGACGAGAAGTAGCAGTGCGAATGTTAGTTAAACTGTCTTGAAGAAGATTGAGTTCAAGATCTGATTGTTCTTTCACCATTTTTAGTTGTTCAATGCTCATCTTCTCCATCTCCGCCGCACGAACCACCGATCCTCCTCCTCCGCCCTTGTTCGCCATTGTTTCTCTCTCTCCTGATTCTTCACTCTCCCTCCCTTTCCTTATGTGCTGAATTTCTCCCAAGAAAATTTTTTAAAATATAAATTATTATTGATTTATTTAGTATTTGTTCAATAGTCAGAATCAAAATGCCCCTATAGCTCAGTGGTAGAGCGTCAGTCTTGTAAACTGAAGGTCTGTAGTTCGACCCTGCATGGGGGCAATTCTCTGGTTTTTTTTTTTTCAAAAGAATTTTTTTAAGGATGGTAGTTTTTTAAAGGATGGTAGTTGTTTTCTAAACAAAAAATGAGAGGGGTAGTTATGAATAATAATAGGATAGTTTTTTTTAATTGCACTTTTTTTTGGTAAAAATGTAATTTTTAAAATGTAGAAGGGTATTTAAGGAAAAACAAAATTTATCAATCAAAAGGTCCTTTCTCTTTATGTAGTACAAGCTAAGATAGTGCACGCCATGCGTGCACAATATAAGAAATATGTATGTAATATTATAGTAGTGAAAGTTATAAAATAAAAGGTTGAAATTATTACAATTAGTAGTAGCAATACATACATGACTGGAAAAACAGAAATTACTACATGAAATTAACTTTACAAACATTAGTCATTAGAAACACCGGGCGCAATAATTTTGTTCATACAATATGCTCGTCACAATTTGTCTATCCTGCACCATGTTAAAAAAATATATATTAGAATCTAGTTATAAGATGTATATAACAATTGCAAAAGATAATACTTGGACAAAAAAATAGTGTGAAGCATTATATTAATTACCGTGTTTCTAAACTGCTAAGTAAAATGAGGCAGAAGAACTTCTTTATAAACAACGTTTTTAGTGAACACACCATCTTTTCCTTGAATGCTGCCATTAGTAACCAAGATCTTGGTCGTTTGTTGGGAAGTCCCTCTTGATAGTGCAACATACAACTAGCCATGACTAAAAACATGTTTGGGAAGATAAATACCAACATGAGGAATGGTTTGACCTTGAGATTTGTTAATGGTCAAGGCAAAGCACAATTTCACTGGAAATTGTTTTCGAATCATTTCAAATGGTAACTTCGCATCTTCAGCTGTTTTTAAAGGAATGCGTGGAATGAATACCCGTGTACCTTTGCAATGTCCAGTCATGATTTCAGCCTCTATAACATGATTCATTAATTGACAACATATTAACCTTGTCCCGTTGCATAGGCCGCTACTTGTATCAATATTTCGCAAAAGCGTTATGGGTGATCCAACTTTCAACCTCAAAAGATGTGGTGGCAAACCACCAAATGACAATGAATTTAAGAACTCTTGTTGGTAAAGATTTTGATGGTCTTTTGGCACGGAGTCAAAGGAATAATGTATTTTTTCATCTCCGGCAAAATCATTTAGTATCTTCTCATTTAGCATATCAACCTCATCATTTGTCGGAGTTATTATAGCCCTCTCTACCATATATGTCATATCTCCTTCATGTTCAGGTAAGTTTGGGAATACCTGATGGAGTAAGTTATCAATCAAGTTCTGGTTGCCATTTGGGATGCATAATGAAGATGGTAATTTAATCACGTCTTCATTAACTACAGGCTCCCTTCCATCACCAACTCCTAAAAGAAATGCTGCAAATTCTTCATCATGTCTGGATCTCATATTTTGAGTGAGGTGAAGTTGCTGAACATGCCTCCAACATGTTGATTTAACTAAACATGCATCAATGGTTTGAGCTTTTGTTCCTTTAGTCACAACTGGAAGAATTTGCCTAAAATCTCCACCAAATACTACAACCTTGCCACCAAACGGAAAGTCAACCTCCATTAGATCTCTCAAGCTACGATCTACAGCCTCATATGCATGTCGGTGAGTCATAGTAGCTTCATCCCATATAATAACAGCTGCATGCTTTACCAATTGTGCTTCAACATCTTGTTTGCTAAATTTCCATGTTGATGAAGCATGCAATGTTACTGGAATCCCCAAAGTTTTATGAGCTGTTTTACCTCGATGTAATAACGTGGCAGCAATACCTGAGCTAGCAAAAACAAGACCAAATTTCCCTCTAAGCTTAACAGTTGCAAGAATGGCACGATATAAGAAGGTCTTACGTGTACCACCTGGACCATCTACGAAGAAAATTTGATTTTTATCTCCATCTATAGCTTCCATTATAACATTAAATGAATGGCGTTGGTCATCATTAAGATGCTCAGCACAATGCACATCTTCTGGTGGAATGGGAGCAGAGATTTCTTCATGTATAGCCCTGGCTAATTGTATGTTGCCATCTAGTTGCATGCTTATGTCAGGGAGGTCGAAGTCACTAATAGTGCTGCCCAACTGCTTCAACATGCGATCTATGTCGTTGTAAAGAACGGAGTCACAAACAAATGATGTGCTTGGAGGATTAGAAAAAGTATAATCTTCAGCCATAAAATGGAAGAATTCATCCCATAAAGCACGAACACCACTTGGTTGGCAATAAACCAATATCTTGGCAAATAATCTTCTCAATGAAGATAGCATTTTAGAGTTTGATGCTTCTTATAAACAATCATGAATGCTCACATCATTCTCCATAAGACCTAATTTTTCAGCTGCTTCACTAAAAGTGGGATAGGTAACTCCATTGACGGTTCGTAGATGCTGGAATGATTCAGGGCCTTTGATATGATTAAGTACGTGTCGCAAGAAAATCTCTCTCCTTCCATTGGTGATGCCGTGTATATTCTTCCAATCACTTTCAGGTTATTCCTCCTCTTCCTCCATGTTTTTGTTGATGCATCCATCGGTAACGCCGAGGAAAGTCTTTATAGAGATAAGATCTTGCCTCATGATCAATGGCATTCATCTTAAAGAATTCTGTGAGCATGGTTTGGGAGTTTTCTGGCATTTGAAGGATATCTTCGATAGATTGATTTGTATTAAATCGTACCTGGTGTCTATCTGGAAGATGGAGTTGTAATCGTTCCACAGAAGGATACATTCGAGTGATTGGAAACTGATAAATTCTCCATAAGGCCTCGGGTGCACAAACCCACCTAGCATCCACAAATTGTTGAATCTCATTGTTATCTGCTTCTGCTCGTACTTCCATGGAAACACGATCAACACCCTTGTGCACATATTTGTACAGATATTTGACACTCTTGATGCTGCTACAAATCTCAACATTTATATGACAATCATACTTTAGTAGTAACCATGGATTATAGGGAACAACCCAACTATCATCAACATAGGTTGAGCTATTCTCATGCAAAGGCACATCAGCACGATCACCGCGACGACGGTAAACAGGGTAGGAGTTATCACCTTGAATAGTGCTTGCAGAAAATGGTTTTGGGAATTTTCGCTTACAAACTCCATTTTCCATGCAAGATGAATTTCGGTGTCTAACACCGCATGGGTTATGGATCATGTGTTTGAGAATAGCACTATACAATCGTGGCTCCTCATCTCTATCTGGTATTTCAGCTTTCACGATTTTGACATATTCTTCGGGCGATCTTGGTTTGTCGTTTTCATCCAAAATGAGTAACATGTGAACATGTGGCAAACCTCTTTTTTTGAAACTCAACGACATAGACATACGCCACAACATTCCCAAGGACGCCTTTATCAACAACATCACTCTTGAACTCTTCAAATTTTGCATGAAATATCCTAGTGATTAAATCAGGTCGGTCTTGTGCTGTTTGACCGGGTAATAACTCTTCCACAATTTCTTTTTATGTTGGGTTGCATGTCGTAGTGATGAAAAGGTCCGGCTTTCCATAATTTAGAACTAATGCCATTGCATCTTGATATCTTTCATTCAAGTCTCTTGGACTTCCAACAAATGAAGAAGGTAAGACGGTTGTTTTCCCAACATTTACTGTTAGTGATTTAGGGTAAGTATATTTTAGCAAACTAAAAAAGAAATTTGTAGTAACCATAATGTTTTAAATTATATATGTAACTTTTTTTTAAAAAAATACCTGGATTTAGTTCTCCAGAAGCCAAACAATCTTGTAAGCCTTGGTATAGTTCAGCTCTTATGGTATGTTGATGGTCTCAGATCCATCTTAGCTTATTAGCCTCAATTTTGACAAAATTGTCAACAACAAATTGTTGGAACAGTCGTTGTGCAAGCAAGATGATTGAAATAGAATGGGGACGTATCAGCAATAAAAATCATCTACATGGATTAGAAATTATTACGAAAATCAATTTATTAACACATATATGTGAGTAGTAACATTACTTGGAAGTAATAGGCGTAGAAAGCTCGGCACGGAATTGTTCTTCCATTATTGTCAACACTATTAATCGACTATCCATAAGAACCATACGAACAAAGTAAGGGATATTGTAGGGGATCATAATATCCTGCCGTGTCCATGATAGTCATTAATTCACCAGAATTTGACTGGACTAAAATATCTCTCGGATTCAAGTTTGCAACTTCTTCTCCACCGACAATCACTGCAGCAACTTGGGAAGCAGATGGTAAACAATATTGTGGCCGATTTGAAGGTTGTTCGCGAATGTGAAGTGCACATTGTTGTATGTCTTCATGCTGTGCTAGAGATCGAAGAGTATGGACAAATGGATTGCATTGATCCAGAATAGCCTTGATTCTTTGTATAATGTCTCGTCGCAACGTGCTATTCTCTGCTAATCGATTCTCAATCTCATGTTTAGTGTCGTATATGTACAACTGAAGGAATCGTGGCCGACAATCTGACCCATTAGGGAGTAAACCACCTATCTTATGATATATGGAACCTTGAGCTCGAAAGGTATATATTCCTTGTTGGGCATTTGCTAAACTCTCATCTATGTGAACACCCATGGAAGTGAAGGCATGTATGTGATTTAGTTTTCTAAGATTATGCCTAAAATCCACTCCAATAGGTGTTTCATCAGTGTATAATGATAGCAATTCTGCAGGAACTAGTATAGTTGGCAAGATTATCTTTCCGGACATACAACAAATCTGTGATGATTCTTTATGAAAAAGTCGAGCTTGACAATGTGAACATAGTCTTGGAGGACAAAGTTGGACATTTGGGACTCCTCTTTGCTCGTGAAAATTTATTGCAGATCGAGGATTCACTATAATTTATTTATTATAGTTTAACAAATTAAATCTTTGCAATTTTTTTTTTGCTTTTTGTTAATTAAAATTACTATTACTTTTATTAAAAAATGCTAGCAAATCAGTTGTATTGCATGAAATAACGCAACAATTAATTTTTGTACATGATGATATGTTTTTATGATAATAAATAAATAGTAATCTTAATTTTAAAATAATATTCGGTTGGTGTCGTACACAGATAGATAAATAAAGAAGTAATTAATCAATAAGCTTGTGTATAACATTGTCATTAAGTAATGTGAACATTTTAAAAGTCTTAAAAGTGAGACTATATCAAACTAAGTAATGAACTCACACGTAAGTCTTGAGATGGGGTCTGCAAGATTGTCTCTAGCATTGGAGTTAATTTGATTGGTAATGTCTCTTAGAGAACTTGCCGTAGCATTTTGTCGAGAATTCCTCCTTGAATTATATGACATGCGCCTTTGAGCATTTCTTATATTAGCCTCTTGTGTAAGTTGTTCAGGAGTCATTCTTTCTCGCCTTAATCTTCGATAATTTGATGAATTTGGCCTTTGATTTTCCATATATTGGTACCTACAACCATTCATTTAAGGGAAAAAATTTATACACTTGATCAAGAAATAAAGTATAAAGTATTTCATAAAGATTTGATAAATTTTGATAGCCAATATTACAATTTAAATATCCGAAATTGTCAAACTGTAGATGCTCCGTGTCTATATCCTATCTAGATTAATAACTTTTGCTCGAGTTTTTGGCATTAAGCTGAGTGTTGCATTGAAAATTTATTTTCAAATTTGTACAATTCATTAGCACTGCTATGTACATAATGTGGAACATACATACTACAGTATTTTATTCACTTTTATTAAAAATATTTGGCAATAATCCACATTCTTAATATTGAGACAACAATAATACGAATTATTACTCTGGTATTAATAATTCACATGTATCTTGTCTATAGCATATGCAAGAATAACTCAGTTTCTTTTGTTAACCCACGGTTTGTAGTAAAAGGTATTTGGACATTTAATTTTTGATCACTTAAAGGAAGACTAATTCGAGTAATGGGACCTTAAACATGGAAAAATCCAAACATCAAGACTTATATATAAGCCATTCAATGCCATAGTGTTAGAATCCGCCTCTTTTTCTATGTACCCCCTTCCTTTTCCTTGTATTTTCCTTAGGTTTTACCTTCTAAGTCCTTTCCTTTTATTTTCTAGACTCTAGGGAGTATTATTGTGTTACTGTAGTTCCAGTGTTCACTTGTATTTCTCTATGCAATCAATATAAAGCTCTTTAAGGAGTGATTGGTTATTGAATCATAGCTCCTTACCCCATTGCCATTGCTTTAAGACTTGTGTGTTGTTTTAAGCCTTTATAGATATTGTGCTTACCTTGTTTTAAAGCATCCCCCTCCAAACCAAGAAACCTCCAAAAGACGCCCCCCATTTCGTCGGTTCCGCTTGTGCCCGCTTTGAAGCATCGGCCGTCACAAGCCCCGAATTCGCACCCGTGGTTGACGAGTTCTTCCTTGAGATACCCTTGGTCCGTGTTGCTGTGTGCTCACGAACCTTTCCCGCTTTAGGATTGCGTCCTTGCTATCAATAGACAAGCGCGCGCCGCACGATCCGATGTCGGATTATTCGGACCGTGACAGTTGGTATCAGAGCCGGCTCATTCTAAAGTCGTCCAGCATGGTGATGCCTGAACATGCTGATACGTGGGAAGAGAGAATTGCCTGGATAGAAGGCAAATCGGAATTTTGGGCTATACTCGAAGAAAGAGTACCTAAGCTCGAAGATATAGTAATAAAACAAGCGGAGCAAATAGAAAAGCTGGAGTCAACGGTTGATGGGTTGACGAAGCAGCTCAATTTCGTTCAAGGAGTAGCGGACTAGGCTCAAGACAAATGTGCTACCATGATGCGTGCCCAAAGAGGACTCGGGGGAAGTGGGAGTAAGATAAAACCTCCCAAACCTCAAACCTTTAATGGCACAAGAGACTCAAAGGAAGTCGATAACTTCATCTTCGATATGGAACAATACTTCTGCATATGCCAATTGGAAGATGATCTTAAGGTCGACACAACCACAATGTACTTGGTGGACGATGCGAAACTCTGGTGGCGAACTAAGTACGCCGACATACAAGCAAATAGGACGTCGGTAGATACTTGGGAGGATTTAAAGAAGGAGCTGATAGCTCAATTTTATCCAGAGAACACGGAGTTCGTGGCTCGTACGAAGTTGGCCACCTTACAACACAAGACCTCTATTCGGGAGTATGTAAAGGAATATTCCGCGTGCATGCTAGAGATCCATGACATGTCCGAGAAGGATCGCCTGTTTAATTTTGTACGAGGCTTGAAGGATTGGGCCCAAAGAGAGATTTGGCGCCAGAAGATAGACACCTTGTCGGGGGCCATAGCCGCAGCTGAAAAGTTGATGGACTACTCGTCGGACAAGGGACTGAATCAGAAGAAAGGAGCTAGTGGGTCAACATCCAGTACCCCAAGGAGTAACACGGGGAACTCCCAAGTCAGTTCGAACAACATGGGGAATAGGTACAAGAGTGGGGGAGATGATCCTCGAAGGAGTGGAGCGTCCGCGTCGTCTAACAGAGGTGCGACCTCAAGCTCCACCTCATGGAATAAGCCCCTCACTTGTATCCTTTGTCGCGGGCCTCACAAATGGTTTGAGTGTCGCCACAAAGGAGAAATTG
This sequence comes from Chenopodium album, assembly GCF_948465745.1. Lineage (NCBI taxonomy): Eukaryota > Viridiplantae > Streptophyta > Magnoliopsida > Caryophyllales > Amaranthaceae > Chenopodium > Chenopodium album. The sequence goes on from NC_137850.1 coordinate 888,585, forward strand.
ATAACCTTCAGAAGAAACTCTCCTCGTTGTCTTTCGAACAGGAGAAAGTAGAGTGCAGGGAAGAGGCGGAGAACGACGAAGGAGAAACCTCGAGACTAAGCTCAATACGGTTCATGTACTCCATGGGAGCAGACGCGTCGGAACTGATGTACATGGAAGTATTGATCAATGGGAAAAGGGTCAAAGCTATGGTTGACACTAGAGCCACCCACAACTTTGTTACCAGGGAGATTGCTAGCCAGTTGGGGTTGAAAATGATACGAGGCGGAGGCCGCATTAAGTCTGTCAACGCAGAAGCTCAACCTATCCACGGTATCACCAAGAATGTTCAAGCCAAGATTGGGGAATGGAATGGCACTCTCGATTTCACAGTGGCACCGATGGATGACTTCAAGATGGTATTGGGAATGGATTTCCTCCGTGTCAGCAAAGCTGTCCCAATGCCCCACCTGGGCTCCCTACTTGTTGCCGGCAACCATCATTGTCTCTTGCGAACGTGCTCGCCGGGCAAAACAGGGGAATGTAAGAAGGGCCCTCTCTTGTCTGCAATGCAACTCAAGAAGGGAATGAAGAGAAATGAGCTAACATTCCTTGCTAACCTCTCGATGAAGGAAGATGAGATAGAGACTGACCTCCCTCTTGCCATGAAGGGATTGCTCGAAGAATTTGCTGACCTTCTTCCTAAGGAGCTGCCGAAAACACTCCCTCCTCAGAGAGCTATCGATCATACCATAGAGTTGGTGCCAGGAGCTAGACCTCCCGCACGAAGCCCCTACCGAATGGCACCTCCCGAGTTAGCGGAATTGCGCAGACAGCTTGATGAGTTACTCCAATCTGGATTTATCTGACCTTCTAAGGCACCATATGGAGCACAAGTTCTCTTTCAGAAGAAACAAGATGGGAGTTTGAGATTATGCATCGATTATCGAGCCTTAAACAAACTGACAGTGAGGAATCACTACCCCATACCTTTGGTGGCCGACTTATTCGACCAATTGGGTGATGTTGTCTACTTCACCAAACTTGATCTTCGGTCGGGCTATCATCAAGTTCGGATTGCCCAAGGAGACGATCAGAAGACGGCTTGCGTCACCAGATATGGAGCTTTCGAGTGGTTGGTTATGCCGTTTGGTCTGACAAACGCTCCAGCAACATTCTGCACGTTGATGAACCAAGTCTTCCATGAGTACCTTGATAAGTTTGTAGTGGTATACTTGGACGACATTGTGATCTTTAGCCGTACCCTTGAAGACCACCTGGAGCACTTGAGGAAGGTATTCTTGAAATTAAGGGAACATCATTTGTTCGTGAAGCGGGAGAAATGCGCGTTCGCTCAGAAAGAAGTGGGCTTCCTCGGACACCTGGTAGGTGGAGGTGGCATTAGAATGGATTCAAAGAAAATCAAAGCCATTAACGACTGGCAGGCTCCGAAGAATATTTCAGAATTAAGATTGTTTTTGGGGCTAGCTAACTACTACCGCCGTTTCATTCAAGGATATTCGGCAATTGCGAGCCTCCTCACAGACTTGTTGAAGAAGGATCGGAAATGGAGTTGGACAAACGAGCAGCAGGGAGCTTTTCTCAAGCTTAAGAAAGCGGTGACGAGAGAGCCTGTCCTAACCCTTCTAAACACCAACAAACCATTCGAAGTTGAGACCGATGCATCAGACTTTGCGCTAGGTGGGGTCCTTCTGCAGGAAGGCCACCCAGTAGCTTATGAGAGCCGAAAGCTGAGTGGAGCCGAGAAAAGATATGCTGTTCAAGAAAAGGAGTTACTGGCTATCGTCCACTACTTGAGAGGGTGGAGGCACTATCTGCTGGGATCCAAGTTCCTTGTTCGCACCGACAATACCGCAGCAAGTCACTTCCTTACCCAACCGAAGCTAACAGGAAAGCAAGCACGATGGCAGGAAGTGCTCGCTGATTTCGATGTGGAGTTCACCTATAGAACAGGAGCCAGTAATCGGGTAGCGAATGCGTTGAGTCGACGAGCTGACTTGGCTGCAGTACGGATGTTGTCCCCTCTAGCCGCCAGCAATGTTTCTACCTCGATAAAAGATCAGGTCAAGCAACACCTATCCGAAGACCCCATGACGAGCACCATCAAGGGATTGATTGAAAACGGGAAGACAAGAACTTTTTGGATGGACGGGGATCTCATCTACACCAAAGGCAACAAGCTATTCATACCAAAAGCGGGAGGCCTGCGGAGGATGCTCCTGAAAGAATGCTATGATACCCTATGGGCTGGACACCCCGGCTGGCAGAGGACCTTAAGCTTGTTGTCCATGGGTTATTATTGGCCAGCAATGAAGGAGGACGTCATCAACTACACCCGAACTTGCTTAGTTTGCCAACAAGACAAAGTTGATCGTCAGAAACCTCGAGGTCTGTTAGACCCTCTGCCCGTTCCAGCACGTCCGTGGGAAAGTGTATCTATGGATTTTATTAGTGGTCTACCTAAGGTGGATCAATATTCAGTTGTGATGGTGGTGATCGACAGGTTCTCGAAGTATGCTACCTTCGTCCCCGTGCAGAAGGCTTGCGGTGCTGAAGAGACAGCGACGCTGTTTTTCAAACACATTGTGAAGTATTGGGGGTTGCCTCAAAGCATCGTCAGCGACAGAGATACCAGATTTACGAGCATATTTTGGACAGAGTTGTTCAAGCTAATGGGGTCGAACTTAAACATGTCTTCTTTGAGACAGATGGTTCTCCGGGAAGCCTTTCTTTTTCGGCTTTGGATAGTCCTCGTCAGCTAGGGGAATTCCATGGATTGCCTACTTCTGATGACGCAACCCTAATGGACTGGTCTCCTTGTAGATCTGACGCCACTACTAATTCCTTGATTTCTCCATTGACGATCAATGCAGGGGTGAAGAAGTCGCCACCTCTCACTCAGCCAGTTCTGGGTGACAAATCGGTGGTTCAGCAAGATGTTGGTGACAACTCTGGGACTCAGCTACAAATTGGAAATGATTATGAGGATAAGCTCGTCGAAAATCAGGGATTCAGTCGTTTTCTGTTTGAACGAGGTAAGGGGAAAGTTATGGCTAAGATACAGAGGGTTAGGAGTTTATGTCCAGCCAAGCGAAATGTATTTGCAACTGCTCCTTCAGCTCTGACCCTTCCGATCTCCAATGCTTTTGGTTCTGATTCTTCTGGTTGTCTGCATTACCTATCACCCTTCAAGAAGAGGAAGGGTCAAGATGGTTCGGTTTCTACTTCGACCACTTATGATACCGGTTCGGTGGCTCCCCCCTTAGAGCCACCCGGGGCGAGATGAGGATAGCAGCTTGGAATTGTAGGGGCCTTGGACAAGCGAACTCCCCTAAAGTTCCGTATCTCAGTTCCTTAGTCCGCTCTTAAAACTTAGATATTGTGTTTTTGATGGAAACGATGGTTTCTGTAGATAATGTCGTATATAGTTTAGCATATATTCCTTTTCTGGGTTGTTGTGGTGTAGATGCTATGGGTTTAAGTGGTGGTTTATTTATCTTTTGGCTAGCTCCCTTTTGTGTAGTTCCGTTGTTTACATCCCCAGACTTTGTAGTTTGTAAGGTTTCAGTTGGTGATACAATAAAGTATGTGATCTTTGTGTATGGTGCGACTCAAGTAGCTGATAGATCAGATGTGTGGGCATCTATAGCTATATTTGTCCACTCATTCCCGAATATTTTGTTGATTGGTGATTTTAATCAAGTTGAGTATCTCTCTGACAAACTGGGAGGGTCGTCATTTATTCCAGGTAGACTAGATTTTATACAGTGGCGCTTGGGTTTGGGTTTAGTAGATATTCCTTTTTCTGGTCCACCTTATACATGGACTAACAATAGAATAGAGGTGGACCTGACCTTTGAACGTTTGGATAGGGCATATGCATCTCATGATTGGTTTGTTGATTGTCCTGATTCACGTGTGCAACATCAGCCCATTTTAATCTCTGACCATGCTGCTATTATTTTTTCGGACTCAATATGTCGAGATGCAATTCAGAGACCTTACAGGATCGAGAATTGGTGTTTATCTGCTCAGGATGTTTTAGGGATTGTTAAGGATGGCTGTCTGCAGTATGCAGGCTCCCCATTGTTTACCTTGTCCCGTAGGCTTGGTGTTATCCGCGGTCGGCTTAAAGACTGGTGTCTTGCTCATAGGAAATCTTGGGGCATCAACTGGAAGGCTTTGTGTTCTGACTTATCGTCTTGTTCTGCTTAGTTACAGTCCCCGTTGGCGCGTGTCCTTTTTCTTAATACAAGGGAAGAGCGGGTGGCGGAGGCCACAACTGCCTTTCAATACTGGAAACAACGTGCTAAGGTTAAATGGGACGCGCTTGGGGAATCTCACTCCCAACTTTTGTTCTCGGTAGTCCAGGCTAGACGTCGTCGAAATTTAATTGTTAGCTTGAAAGATGACGCTGGACATTAGGTGTCTGACTCTGATAGTCTTCGTACTCTTATTCAGGCTTTTTATGCAGATTTGTACACTTCTGGGTCTCCTGCTGGGAACGGTTCTGTTCTACGATGGGAAAATCTGGATCTCCCGACGTTGTCATTGTCTCAAAAGGATATGTTGATGGCTCCTTTTTCGGCTTCGGAAATTAAATCAGCAATATTTCACATTGCGAATGACAAGTTTCCTGGGCCGGATGGTTTTACATCGGCTTTTTTCAAGACTCACTGGGGGGATACAGGACAGTATGTGATCTTAGCGATTCAGTACTTTTTTGCCCATGGGTACATGCTGAAGGATTGGAACAGAACCTTCTTGGTTCTGCTCCCAAAGGTTTCTCAGCCGGAGCTTGTGTCTCAGTTTCGACCGATTGGGTTATGTAATGTCCTGTATAAATGCATTGCCAAATGTATCACAAATCGGATGCGGGTGAACCTCCCTTCTCTTATTTCCGGCTTTCAGAATGCTTTTGTTCCTGGTCGTCTGATATCTGATAATGCATTAGTTGCTCATGAATTGCTTACCTTTATGAATACTTCTAAGGCTCGGAAGCGTTTTTATGCGGCTTTGAAGCTAGACATGAATAAGGCATATGATAGAGTGCGCTGGGATTTTTTTAGTCAGGTTTTACAAGCCTTTGGGTTTCCCCCGTATTGGGTGCATATTATTGAACAATGTGTTACAACTGGCTCTTATCAGATTCTTGTGAATGGGATTCTCACGCCTTCTTTTCGTCCGCAGTGTGGTCTTCGCCAAGGAGATCCCCTGTCACCGTATCTGTTCGTTTTGTGTATGGAAGTGTTATTAGCTTCTCTTCGTCGAGCAGAGCAGCAATCTCTGTTTTCTGGTATCCGTGTTTCAAGGGGTGGCCCCTCGATTTTCCACCACTTTTTTGCAGATGACTCTTTGTTGTTTTTTCAGGTCTCGCCGCAGACTTGTGATAATGTAATGGCTATTATCTCTGATTTCTATTCTGCCTCCGGCCAGATGATTAATCTTCAGAAATCCTTTGTCAAGTTTAGTCTGAATACTCCCCCTGATTATCGGGATTACCTATCCCGTAGTCTTCGGCTTCAATCAAAGGATTCACTTGGGACATATCTAGGCTTGCCTGTGGATATGGGACGGAGTAAGGTTTCGGAGTTCAAATTCTTGATTGATAAGATTGCTAGCGACTGTCTGCTTTCGCTTCTCTGCGATTGTCGGCTGCTGCAAAATTGGTTATTATCAATTCAGTGTTGGTGGCGTCTTTTAATCACATTTTGTCTGTCTTCAAGATTCCGTCTTCTATTGCTTCCCAGATCGACATTATGTTAGCCAGCTTCTGATGGAGATCTTCTGGATCTACTAAGGGCTTGGCCTTGCGTTCAGCCTCTCTGCTGCATTTGCCAAAAGGCTTGGGTGGCCTGGGTTTACGAAAGGTTGCTTGTTTTAACACTACAAGAATCAGCTCAAATACCGATGGAACGGTTCCGACGGACCTGAAAATCCGTCGGAAAAATCGATATTTCCGACGAATTAAAACATTATGTCGGAAATTTCCGACGGAAAATAATTCCGTCGGAATAATTGGACTTTCCGACGGAATATCCGTAGAAAAAGGTCTTTTCCGACGGAAAATTATTCCGTTGGAAGTTTTTGACGGAAAAATCCGTCGGAACATATAACTATAAAAAAGAAAAAAAAAATTAATAACTTCCTAACCCTAATCCCCTTTCTCTTCCGCCCCTTTTCTTTTTGTTTTTTCCCTCTCTTCTCTTTCCTCTCTCTCTCCTCTTCCTCCTTCTTTCCTTTCTTCTGCTGCCGCGACTTCCGCCCCTTCTCTCCTCCATTCCTCTCTTTTCTTCTTCTCTTTCTTCTATCCTCTTCATTTTCACCCCCTTTTTCTTCTATCACCACCACCACCAACATCTCTGCCATCACCACCAACAACAACCAACATCACTGCCATCCCCGCCACCAACAACAACAACGACGACCACAACAACAACGGCAACCACAACCGTACCACCGTGCAACAACACCGACAACGCCCAACATCAATTGTAGATCTAGTTTTAATTTAGGTTAGATTGTAGATCTAGTTAATTTTTTTATGTAATTGTAATGTTTATTTTGTAAATTTTATTAGATAATTGTGTAATTATATATTTCCTTTAATTTTTGTTGTTTAATTATCGTTTTTTTTTTTCAATTTTCTTTATGAAATTCTTGTTAAATATGTAGATCTAGTGGTTTTGATTTTTTTGTGTGGTATTTGTCGATTTTTTTGTCTTAATGTTCGTATTTTTGTGTTGATTTTCGATTATCGGGGTTAATTTTCAATTTTTTTTTTTACTAAGTTTTTTGTTTTTGGGGGGATTTATTGGTGTGGTGGTGTCGGTGGTGGTGTTTGAAGGTGGAAAGGGGCTGGTGTGAGTGTGGTGATGGTGGTGTTTGAAGGTGGGAAGGGGGCTGTTAATTTTTGGTGGTGACGGTGGTTTTCGGTGGCCACAGTGGTGGTTTTAGGTGGGTGGTGGGGTGGTTAGGTACGGGTTAGGTAATTGGGTTGTAGATCTGGTGGAGGTTTCGGCAATTGGGTAGTGGGTGGTGGTACGGGTTAGGTGGGCTGGTGTGGGGCTGGTGCTGTGCGGTGGTGGCTGGTGGTGGGGGTAGGCTTTTTTTTTGTTTTTTTAAAGCATTTTCGATAGATTTTCCGTCGGAAATTTCCGACGGACTTTTCCAGACCTGAAAACCTCTTCCGAAGCATGAAATCCGTCGGAATTCCGTCGAAAAAGTGTTTCCGGCGAAAATTCCGTCGAAAAAGGTCGATTTTCCTACAAACACTATTATGACGACACTTTCCGATGGAATTCCGTCGGAAACACAATTTTCGACGGAAAACAGGATGTTTCCGACGGAATTTTTCCGTCGGATTAAGCTGTTTTCTAGTAGTGTTAACTTTGCTCTTCTTGTTGGGACTGGTTGGCGAATGATGCATAATCCTCAGTTGTTAGTCTCTCGTCTCATGTTTTCTAAGTATCCCTTTCTTGCTACTGCGACGGGAGCTCGGGTTTCTCGCCCCTCTTGGGGGTGTCGAGGTTTACAGGAGGCATTGACAGCGGTTGCTCCTGGTTTTAGGTGGAAAGTTGGGGATGGTAGAGTGTTCGTATTACGGTTGATGACTGGGCTCCTGGTGGTCCAGTTTCGTTTAAGCCTAGTTTATCCCAATCGGATTTTCCGACTCTTATATCTGATATCATTGATCCGCGTTCTAACGCGTGGGACTCTTCAAAGGTCCATAGGTATTTCGACAACCCAACAGTTGTTCGAATGTTAGGTCTGGATCGTCCGATGGTGCTCATGGACGATTTTGTGTATTGGAAGTTTACTAAGGACGGTTCCTTTTCGACGAAGTCTGCTTATGCATTCTTGCTTTTACATACTTCCAATCATCTTTTTGGGGGGTCTCTTTCCTCTTCCTGGTGGGGAAAATTCTAGGGACTTCCTCTGCTTCTAAAATGGAAAATCTTTGGCTTGAAGATTCATCAATCTGGTCTTCCGGTGACAGCAGTGTTGGCTGCTCGTGGTCTTTCTGTCGACCCTATTTACTGTTTTTGCCATAGGGAGCTGGAAACGGTGGACCATTTATTTAGGGATTGCGACTTTGTTGTCTCTTTATGGGTCAGTAGTTCCTTCCGCTTTAATCGTCAGGGTCTTCTTCGCCTGTCTTTCCTTCAATGGTTTTCCTCGATGATTTCTTTGTTTAGGGTGGCTAAGGACTGGGAAAATTTGGTTAGGTTTTTTGCTCTTTTATGGGCTATTTGGATTTCGCGTAATAATGTTAGGTTTCGATCCCAAGCCGTTTCCCCGAACGACGTTCAGCTTCTTGCTTCTCAGTGGTTTTTGCAAGGACAACAGGCTCAGGATTTCCGCAATCATCCTTTCTTGGAGGATAATCGACTTAGGTCTCCTGTTTCAGGTGTTGAGGCCACTATTTGTGGAGGGATTGATTCCGGTGTTGATATATGTCTCATATGCGATGGGGCCTGGTCGACTCTGGATTATTCGGGTGGTGCGGGTTGGATATTTCGAGATTGTGATTCGCCTTTAGTTCAAGGGGGAGGTGCCCGTGCTTCTTTCTCCTCCTCGGCGCTCCATTCTGAGTTACATGCTTGCTACTGGGGGTTGCGACATGTGCTCTCCAGGGGCTTTTGTAAAATCCTTATTTTGTCTGATTCCGAACGTCTTTGTTTGATATTGGCCCAGAAACAACGTGATGACATTTCTCTGTGCTGGCTGGTTCGGGATATTCGGGCTCTTTTGGCTACTATTGATGTTTGCAGAATTCGGAAGGTCCCTAGGCAGTGGGTTGCGCCGGCGCATTGGTTGGCTGAGAAAGCTCGTGTTCGGGAATTTCTTTTCTGGTCTTTTTAAGTTGTTTGTTTTTTGTTTCTTTGTTCTCACTGTCAAAAAAAAAAAATCGCCACAATTGGTGTGATTTTTATTTTTATTTATTTTTTATTTTTTTTGATAATGTGTGATTTTTATATTTGATACTCCCTCTCTTATTTTTTTTAAAAAATACATCAATTTCATCATTATATTTGTCGAGACATGACTTTGATTACGGAGTATTAATACTTTTAATTGACGTACTATTACTAAAAATTGTAACAAAATTATATTATGAAATTGTAACAGGTCTGTGAGGCCCTTAGATGTCCTGGGCCGCACGCGCGCTACACTGATGCGGTAAGACAAACCTAATTAATCTAATGGTCATAGATGTTTTAAAATATCAGTAAAATGTAGCAAGTGTTACCTTCTACTCCAAGCTCAAGCCCATCCATAACACGACCTTTACCTGGAAGACATTAGCAAGTGTTAGAAATTGAGACTATTAGGGAAATGAGCTCATATATGTGTAGCATACCAAGGCGAAATTTGAGAGGATCTTTTCCAGCACTTGAATAAAAAATCTGGTTCCCTTTCTTCAGTTTATCAGTATAATGAATAGAGACCTGAACTCAGTAGTCAGTAATTAATCCAAAGCAGCCACACTAAATGATAAAGAATCAGCAAACGGTTATCAGACTTTACCTTTTTTCCCCTGGAAGCCACTTTTCCATCTTTACCAGCCTCAAGTTCCTCAACAATCAAGCCGCCTGATATTGTCCTTGTATAGCAAATTATTTTTCCACCAGTCTCTGTCAGAGGGTCAGTCTCATTTTTAGCTGGGCTTGAAAGGGTTAAGGCTCCAGTTTCTTTTCTTCTTCTTAACCTTTTTATCTTCAGTTTGGTGTTCATCAGTAGTATTCATTATAATATTATGGATCTCATAACATTACAACATTTTCATGTCCCTTCACATTTTCAAGATTTCGGGACTCAAGTTTTTGTAATCAAGTTTTCATGCTTATCTGCAAACATAATTTACATAACTTCCTCTACTGATGGAAAGTATAACACTAACAACACAATGATGTGTCCAATTAAATTTTGAACTGTCAATTAAGAATGTTATTGTTATGTATTGAGATACTCTAAGTTGTAATTAAGAAAGAAATAAGAATTGAAGGCGAAGTTGAATGCTTGTATTGATTGTTAATGGCTTAAGGGATATTACAATAGCTTTAGGCTATCAATCTCTCTAGTGACATGAGGTCAAAATCTCACAAGAGTTCACTCAATTTCTGGATGCCTTTCTTCTTAATACTACTACATAGTACATACTTATACTAGAGATTGCTAATGGTCAAAGGTGACCTTAAGGCTAACACATGTAATACTTAGCTAAAATAGAAAGACAATAAAAGACATAGTAGAAGCTTGGCTGCTTTCTTTCCTTCTCTTCTTCTTAATGGGTTTCGTCCTGTTGCATAAGAATGCTTGTGCTTGCTGCTGCCCCTAGTTGTTGTGCTTGCTTGCTCCCCTTTTTTACGCCTCGTGTACACCACCCATGGTGGCTGACTTTGCCCTTTGACCCCATTGACTCGGTCCATAACAGTTATTCCATATGGAAATGTGGGAGTGTTGAGACTCCAACACAAATTTAAAATATATGTAGAGGCTGGGAAACATCGTTATAATTATAAGATTACTATCTCTTAGCATTAGTGAACACGAAACTCTAAAAGCATCACAGAGAAAACAAACTAGTCAAGAGCTCATAATCAAGCCTACTAAAGGACTTGTGTATTCTAGTACTGGAAAGTAAAGCTTATTTAACCCTTTTGAATCTTCATCACCCATTTCAGAATTTCCCAACAGTGAAGAGATAGGCATCTGATCTTCCTTCTCACTCTCAACCATTTGCTTACAAGTAGGATCACTGGAAGTATTCTGTTGCGAAATAGCACCATCATCTTCATATTCACTCAACATATATGACTTTTTAAGGAGCTTTCGGTTGCTCTTTCTGGTCCCAGCTTTCTTCTGTTTTACTACAGGGTAACAAAAAGCAAAATCATCTATTCTCTTTTAACCTTAAAATAAACCATGACCTATATCATATAGAAATCAAGTAAAATCAAAAGCATTTTAGTGACGAAACATACAAAGACTCAAATTAAATAATTGCACAAAACAAAACAAGTTTATCTCTACGTGCGGGGCTGCCGGCATGCATATTCGTGAGTGTGCTTTGACTCATTCCAAGAATAGGGTAAATGAAGCATTTTATGCATGCCCATACCAACAAAAACTAACTGAATGTGCAAACAAAATCAAAGTTAATTACCATCCAGCATACCAAACAAAATTGAACAGAATAGTCCAAGCATTGTTCAAATTCAAGAATCAGGATGCAGCTCACTTCAAGGGACAGGGATAACAGATTAACAGGCACGTGTATCTCATTCATCATCTTGCAGAATGGTTCATGAGTACCATGATGGCCTCAAATTGCACCAAATATCTCATACATAGAAATAGTTCAAATAAATAAATATAAAGGATTCCTAATCCATGTATATACAGGAGCCATGGGTGAAATGGCATAGTATCCTCAAATTAGAAGTATTAAGAATGGAATACAATTACACCATACAGAATGAGCACATCAAAGAACATACATTCATTACTAGACGAAGGTAATGGAGCAAAGACTTCTGGATCACTATCATCAATGAAGCTATCCTCTTCATAGTCGTCATCTACATTAAGATCTGTGTCCGTCTCTCCAACATCTTCTCCGTATGATTCACTTACAATTTCAGTGCTTGGCCCATAACTTTAGTACCTTAAATGTCTAACATCCCCTTCTTAAGTACTCGTAGCTGTAAAGCAAAAACCAGGTTACTTTTGCAAAGCTTATGTCATTTTGGCATCACATAGAATAGAAACACCTCAATATGTGCATGATAAAACACGAAACTAAAGTGTATGATGACACAATGAGTATCCGGTAAGGTAGACACTACGAGGACCAACGACAGATAATGTGACTTCTTCAGCCTCATCAAACTCCAATTCCAAATGAAGGTACTCAGCTTTATCAGGCAATAAAACACACAACATAACAGGAGTCTTCTTGCCAACATTGCATTGAACATAACTCTTGTTGTTTGAAGAACCTATTCCTAGTGTAGCCTACAGTACCCAAAACAACCCAAAATTAAAAAAGGACATTAACATTTCAAAAAACTTTATAATTTGATTATACTAGCAACACTTCAATTCCTTAATCAGGTAAGAAATTAAGAAGAAATTACCTGGGAAATACGGAGTTTTCCACATGATTGGTTAGGTGAAAGAGTAAATGGCTTTCCTGGTTTAATTTCAACTCCTACAAATAGTCACAATTGAAACAACTACCCATTAATTTAATCCAAATCAGTAGTAAATTTACAATAAGAAAAACCCTATTTCAAAACATAATTGTAATCCTAAAATCAATCACAAAACACGCAAAACCCCTTAACTTTACCCAACAAATTTCAACCAGGAAAACCCCATTTCATAACACAGGTTAGAAGATAGTGAACTGTAATTACAATTAAGGTACAATTGTATAAAAAAACAAGAGAGAAAAAAAGAAAAACTGACCCCAAAAAGCCATGTATGCAGAAAAATCACCTTCTTCAACACCTCTTCTTTCTCTCAATGCAAAATTGCAAATACAAATGAGAAATTTGAAATGAAAAACAAAGAAATATAAGGTTTTTTCTCTTTCCGAGATGATTAAAACCCAGTTTAATTGAATATGGGATAATTAATTAAACCGCCCTAAAATGTCGAGAAATGAGAAGATAGAAATTAGCAAAAAACTTAGGGTGCTAATGGCGGTTTTGGCGCCAATTCTAATGCGTATTCGGGGGTTGTAGTGTTTTCAATTTGGTTTAATTATGTAATTAAATTGTACTACGTAGTAGTAGATATTATATCATGAGACGAAGGTAGTATCACTCTAAAATTTGTTATATATACCCTGGTGTACCGGACACCCAAACAACCTAAGGTTAGATTTTGTTCTTCATTTGATGATAAAATGAAAAACAATCATCAAATGAGAACAAATACTCATGGGTGTACGGTATACCTGAATGTATATAACGACCTCTCGTATTACTCTATCACTGCATCACACGATAATATCTATAAAATTTGCCTAAAATTCTAGTCTTAAAATGAGTTAAATCAACTTACCCATGAGACTTAAAAAAGGTTTACATCCAAATTCTAATTTCATACTTGACCTTGATTTTGTAACAAACAAACCAAACTTTGACCAAACCAATTACAAAAGTGCCTTTGGCTTCACCCTGCCCCACTGCCCCTACATATGGATATGGCCAAGTGAACCGACACAAGAAGACTAAGCTACTATATAAAATAATCACCCGATGCTCCAACATCCTTTAATTCCTCTTTTGTTACAAACCCCCCTTATTAAGCCTTTACCATATAACATAACATCAAATTTTTGGCAAAATTAAAAATAAAAGAGAGAGAGAGAGATTAATTATCATGGCATACAACAAAAATAATAATTATAGTTACAAGATGATGTTACAAAAGAAGCAAGAACCTACCAATTTACTAAATTTCATATTCATGTCAACCGTTAACAAAGCCTCTAAGATGCTTTTATCCGTGGTTTCCAACAATTATGCCTTAGATTTTTCTTCACCCTCTTTTACTAATAGTAGTAGTAATAATAATAAGTGGAAGGTTAAGGATCATTTGAGGTTTATGTCTTTGCTTTTCACTTGGTTCACTATGTGGGCTCTTCGCCTTGTCTCTGATGTTATTCCTACTTCTTCCTCACTATCATCATCTCTTAATCATCGTAAAATTACTAGTAGTAATAATGTTATGGTTGTTGATGATCATGGAGATGATGGCAATGGTGATGGATCGTCGTTGTCGGATTCGACATCAGTGTCGTATTCTCCTGTTCAAAATCTAGGCTTGATTTCTCATGATGAATTTTTAATAGAGGGTGGCGATCATCATCATCGGCTTAATCAAGCTGGATTGTCCGTTGAAGCCCTTGGAAGAGCACTCTCCCATGCAAGGCTATGTTCATCTTTCTCTCGCCTTATTTAGCTTATATTAATCTCTCAACCCAACTCAAAAAAAGATGGAAAATTCTCTCAACCAAGAACCCTCCCTTCAAGAACAAGACCAACTCACTCGTTCAAACAAGAAATTCAAACGCAAAATTACACAATACATTTTCAACAAGGATCCTGGAGTACAATTGGGTGCTCAACCGGTCTCTGAGACTGTTTATCAGGCTCCAAAAACCATTTCTTTCAGTGAAATGGTGAGGTCTGATAGGATGCAGGGACAACCTCAACATCAGAATGAAGTTCTGGATGATGATGATGATGTCTCTGACGATGATGAACTCCCTGAAGGCTTTGTTGAAGATCCCTGCTGTCCTGTTATCCTATTGACAAAAGAAGAGAAAAGGCGTATGCGCAAGCCATGGAAGCATACTCTTATCATAAAGATGTTTAACAGCAGAATTGGTTACATGGCCCTTGTGAAACGATTGAAGAAGAAATGGGAACTTAAGGGTGGACTTGCTCTTACGGATATTGGGTTTGACTACTTCATTGCTCGTTTCTCGAGTTTTGATGATTATAATCATGTTTTGACCCAAGGTCCTTGGATGTTGGATGACAATTATCTCACCATTAGGAAGTGGGTTCCTAATTTTATCCCTGATGATGCTCCATTGAGATACCTCACTGCTTGGGTTCGCATTCCTAACCTCTCTGTGGAGTACTTTGACAAAGAATTCCTTCACAAAATTGGTGAGAAAATTGGAAAGGTAACTCGTATTGACAATAACACTGCAATGGCTCAAAGAGGTCAATTCACTAGATTGAGTGTTGAATTGGACTTATCTAAACCATTACTGTCTAAGTTCTGGTTGAAGGGAAAAATTTGGAAGGTTCAATATGAGGGACTTAGATTAATTTGCTTCAATTGTGGTAAGATTGGGCACCAAGCTGAAAAATGTCCACATCTTCAACAGCAGGAAACAGAGGATGATATGCAGATGGAAGTTGCTCTCAATCATGACAGTCCCAATCGAAGGTTGGAGGATGAAAATTTTGGCTCATGGATGATGGTTAAGAAACCACCTCCTAGGAAACGTAATCCAAGACCGGAAAACCAATCGGAGAAGCAGCCGGAGGGTGCAAAAATGAATCAGAATATTCCGAAACAGAATCAGAATATTCTGAAACAGAATTTTCAGCAATCGATGACTGGTCAAACGGGTAATCAGCAAGGATCAAGGTATGCGATTCTAGGGGAGGATATTCAGGAGCTAAATCAGGAAGGAATGGATCTTGAACATATCCCAAAAGATAGAATTTCAAGTTCAAATATTTTTGAAACGGTGGATTTATCCAAATCTTCGCAAGATAAGAATAGAAAGGGGCAAGAAATCCCTTTTAACATGGGATTAGCTAGCTGTGCAACCGAGAATCATGGGCAGAAGATAGGCTCGGGGAAAAAAGGAAAAAATTTGAACAAACAGAATAATTCCCAAAAATCAATCCTAAAGGACATTACTAATGTACCCCTGGGAGCCCAGAATCAAGACTCGTCTGTTATTCCTTCTAATCCTGACCCTAGTTCGATCTTCCAAGCAAACAACAAAGCCATCATTAAGCCAGCTGAAGCAAGTTTAGAAGCACCTCTTGATGACACACAAATTTCCACCTCAACAAGCCATGTCTCTTCAACCCCCTTCTCCAATCCTCCTTCGAATCCCCCCAGAGAAAATAATTTGTTCGAATTATCCGATGGAGGAGCCATTCTTGGGTATGGCCGACCCCCTGACCCACAAGCTAGAAGTGGAGATTCACTCATGGGCAGTGACGAGCCAGATGCAGCCAGAATTGATGGTAACTCTCAAGTTGCCCAATGAAATCCAAAAAGCCTTGCGCCATCTCTTCGATGCCTTCAATGCACAATTCCCTTCATCACCAGTTTCTATGAACAGTGGACATAATTTTAACATTGATACATTCCCTATTACCTGTATGATATGGAATGCGCAAGGTGCTGGGAGCTGTGAATTTCTCACAGTCTTAAAAGAAGTCATTCGAGTGAACAAGCCCTGTGTTTTTGCTTTGGTGGAAACACACATGGGGGGTGATCGTGCTCAACACATTGCTACTGTTCTTAGGTATAATAGGCACACTAGAGTGGACGCACAAGGTTTCAGTGGGGGCATATGGGTGTTCTGGAAGCCCGAGTTGGTTCAAGTTGATCCTATTAGAAAACACAATCAATACATAACCATGGAAATCACTAGGAATGGTAAGACTCCTTGGTTTTTCACTGCAATATACGCAAGTCCTGACCCGTCGAAGAGGAATGATTTATGGGAAGAATTGAAGGAATTTGCAGCTAACAATGACAAGCCCTGGCTACTAGCTGGTGATTTTAACGAAACAAGATATCGATGGGAAAGAAATTCAAGCTGCAACGAGACCACAAGGCGAAGTGAAAGATTCAATGCGTGGATTGATGATAATCAATTGCTTGAAATCGAATCTTCTGGTCCATCCCACACTTGGTCTAGGGGTAATTCGGTGGATACTTATCAAAGTGCCAGACTAGACCGTGCGCTCTGTAATTCGGAATGGGGACTGATGTTTGAAAGAGCACGGGTTAAGCATTTACCTGCTCTTCAGTCTGATCATACCCCCTTGATTATTTCCTCTAATGGCTTTGCTCCGATTTCTTCTCTGAATAGACCCTTTCGCTTCCAAGCGGCTTGGCTAACCCATGAAAAATTCGACGAATTTATCAAGGATAGGTGGCGCCCGAATGACCCTCTCATCCCTCTTCTCCACTCGTTCTCAGAAGATTTACAAAACTGGAATAAAGATGTCTTTCATAATATTTTTCGTGAAAAAAGGTCACTTATGGCTCGTATAAGTGGCATTCAAACCTCGCTTGCTCGTCAAAGAAATTCCAGCCTTATAAAGATGGAAGCGAAATTGAGACGTGAACTAGATGATGTCCTACATCAAGAAGAACTTTTGTGGTATCAAAAGGCGAGAGTGGACTGGTTAACTGATGGAGATCGTAACACCACTTTCTTCCATTTGAGTACTGTGGTCAAGAGGTGGAGAAACAAAATTGTTGCGATAAAGGATGAGCACGATCAATGGATTCATGACAAAGAGCAAGTTAAGGGATTAATTGTCTCTTATTTTCAAAACCTGTTTACGGATGATGGAGTGCAAGGTACCTTTAACATACCAACTGGTATGTGCTCACCTTTTACCCAGGATGAATGGAGCAGATTGAATCGACCCTACTCCAAGTGTGACATTGACTATGTTATACAAAATATGGGTGCTTTCAGAGCCCCCGGTCCCGATGGATTTCAAGCCCTATTCTATCAAAAGAATTGGGATACAGTGGCTCCAAATGTCTATTCCATGGTGCTATCGGTTCTCGAAGGAAAGGGCCTCCCTGAAACTGCTAATGAGACTTTTCTTGTCCTAATCCCCAAGTTGGATAATCCGGAGCTCCCTTCTCAATTCCGCCCAATTGGTCTATGTAATGTGACTTACAAGATCATAACCAAGGCAATTGTAAATTGCATCAAACCTCTTCTACCAAAGGTGATCTCTTGCTCACAAACTAGCTTTGTCCCGGGTAGACAAATCACGGAAAACATTGTAATTGTTCAAGAGGTCATTCACACCATGAAAAGGAAGCAAAGCGGTAAAGGTTACATGGCTATTAAGATAGACTTTGAGAAAGCCTACGACATACTTAAATGGAAATTCATTAGAGACACCCTCACTGAAATGAATTTTCCAGCAATCATGGTGGAGGTTATTATGGAATGCGTCACTTCGCCTTCTATGAGAGTGCTATGGAATGGAGAAAAAACTGAAGCCTTTCTTCCTACTCGTGGTATTAGACAAGGTGATCCTCTATCACCTTATCTATTCGTTCTATGCATGGAAAGGCTTAACCAAGTCATTGAGGAAGCCATTCTTGACGATAGGTGGAAACCAATTTTTGCAAGTAGGGGAGGGCCGAGCCTCTCTAATCTTTTCTTTGCTGATGACATTATGTTATTTGCGGAGGCCTCGATTGAACAAGCTGTGGTGGTCCGTGATTGTTTGGACAGATTTTGTGAAGCTTCGGGTGAAAAGGTTAGCCTACAAAAATCTCGTGTCTATTATTCGAAGAATGTTTCTGTGGAAAATAGTGCTGCTGTTAGTGAAGCATTAGGGATGGAAGCCACTGATGATCTTGGAACATACCTTGGGATGCCGACACTTTCCTCGAGAGTAACTAAGGAAACCTTTGCTCACCTTTGTGAGAAAATAGACCGAAGATTAACAGGATGGAAGTCCAAATACTTGTCCTTGGCTGGGAGAATCACTCTCACCAAATCCACTATCACTACACTTGCAAATTACTCTATGCAAACCGCAAAAATACCCCGAGCAATTTGTGATAGCATAGATAAAAAAGCAAGACGATTTCTTTGGGGAGGAACTGATGAAAAGGCTCGGACCCATCTTATTTCTTGGGATACATTACAAAGGCCGAGAGAAAAGGGGGGTTTGGGTCTTCGATCTGCTCGACAATCAAATGCTGCATTTCTCACCAAGCTCGGTTGGAGAACTCTATCCGAACCAGATGCTCTATGGTCACGCGTACTACGTCACAAATATTGTAGTGGTAGATGCGACATTGACATGTTTATCCCTACCACTAACATGTCAAATGTTTGGCGAGGTATCACTGATAATGCTAGTTGGATAAAAAAGGGTTCAATGGTAGCTATTGGTAATGGACGAAGAACCCTTTTCTGGGACCATTGTTGGGTGACGGATAGTCCTCTGCGTGATCATTCTATCCTTCCTATCCCTGATGAGATTGATGGCGCAATTGTAGAAGAGTTATGGGATACTACTCAAGGCTGGCAATGGGAATTATTTGCTCATCTTCTCCCTTCTCATATTCTCAAATTAATTGCTGCTCACAGGATTGCTGAGGACCCAAGTATTGAAGACCTTCGATACTGGAAAGGTTCAAATTCTGGCAAATTCTCAGTCAAGCACGCGCTAAATCTGATGAAAGATGAAGACCTTGTCCCTCCCATTCCCAAATGGGATTTAGCATGGACTACAATGGTGCAGCAGAGAGTTCGAGCCTTTCTTTGGCTTGTGCTTCATGACCGAGTATTGTGTAATGCTAATAGACTAAAAAGGGGGCTTACTGATGACCCTCGTTGCTTTAGGTGTGATAGCAATGAGGATGAATCTTTACTGCATCTTCTTCGTGATTGTCCCAAGGCTGCAGCAGTGTGGAGAAGCGTAGGAGCAGCTGCCAATTACCCGTCTTTCTGGACATGAGATCTTCAGCAATGGTTTGTTCGAAATCTGGAAGCTAATGGGCTAATTTACTCGGACAAATGGCCAACCTGTTTTGCTCTCACTGTATGGTGGCAATGGAAGTGGAGAAATACCACCGTATTTAGGAGTAATCATCAAATTCCCACTTATACAGGGGAATTCATTAGAAGCCAAACTGAGGATGTGTGGCATGCTTTCCATAATCCTAGAAGAACTATAATTCTGGCAAAAGATAATCAGCTGCCTCGAAGAGAAATTCTGATCAAGTGGAATGCCCCCCCCCTTTGGATGGATTTCTTTGAACTCTGATGGTGCTGCAAAAGGCACCCCTGGTCAAGCTGGTGGAGGCGGAGTACTGAGAGATAGCAGTGGTGCGTTCCTAGGTGGTTTTGCTGCAAACTTTGGGGTATGCTCAGCTTATAAGGCAGAACTTTTGGCTGCTGAGATGGGGTTGAAACTGGCTAGAAGAAAGGAAATCAAGAAGCTAATCTTACAAATGGACAATCAAGCCTGTGTGGAAGCAATCAAGAATCCAGAAATCCAAGGAGGCGAATGCTATCATATTCTCAATAATTGTCGTAGTTTAATTAATTCTGTTGGTTGGTCAGTTCAAGTAGTTTTTTGTTTTCGTGAGGGTAATAAAGTTGCGGATGTGCTAGCTAACTTAGGAGTCATCCAAAGGGAGAGTACTGTAATTTTCAAGGTTGCACCCCCGGATATTCATGCTACTCTCCGTGAGGATATCATAGGAGTGGCCTTGCCACGTTTAGTTGCTTAATTTCTTTTTGTACGGGTTTCTCCCCTCCTTTGCATCAAAAAAAAAAACTTTTATATATATATATATATATATATATATATATATATATATATATATATATATATATATATATATATATATATATATATATATATATATATATATATACTCCCTCCGTTTCATAATGTTAGTCCCATATACTATTTTGAGCGTTTTAAAAAGATCTACCTATATTGAATATATTTCATTTATTACTTGATTTTTTTTTTGGAATTAATTGATTGTTTATTGATGACATGACTCTAAGTAAGGAAATTTTTATCTTAAATTATGCAATCATGACTTGTGCTATTCTAATGAAAAATCAAAAAACTTAAATAAGGTAAACTAATTATGAAATCTGTTGTACTTTAATGTTATATTCCAAATACATTTATTTTCTTATTTTATGTGATTGATTCCATATAAGACTAACATTATAAAACGGAGGGAGTAATATATATATATATATATATATATATATATATATATATATATATATATTTGTCGACGCGCAACTTGATTTATTATACTTTTGTTAGACTTAAATATAATATTTTATATATTGATTTCATCCCAGCCAACAGCAATATTTTGATCTTTTACATTTATACTTCGTATATATTATGCCAATATTGATGTAAAAGTATAAATTGAATCACCTAGCTATAGTAGTGTAGTGGAGATTGTTGTTGTGGTAATGCATGCACGAGAAGTTCAATTTTAATTTGTGTTGTTTAATGTTAGGGAGATGTCCTAGCTAAGCTAGTTAGAAGTTCTTATAATGTCTCAATCTTAATTTAATATTTTATGATAAAATTATGTGTTAATTATTTAACTTGCTTATTATTGTCTGTTTAATTAGTTAATGAATGGTCGAAAAAAATACGTGTTGATTAGGTTAGTGTTTGTTTAGTTAATGATCAATATTTTGACTTAAAGTTTTTGTTACTCCAACCATTTCATTATGGTTGTTTCATTTGCAGTATTTCATTTAAGAAAGTGAGAAAGTTTGTGTAATTACTCTTAAGTTAATATTTTATAACATGGTAAATACTAAATAGAAATAGAAATAGAAATAGAAAATCCAAAAAATGAAATACTAGCTTATCTTTTTCCAAAGATATACTTATCATAAAATCAGATATTATTCAAAACTTATTTTTGCTGAAAATACTTTCAAAAAATAACTTATCTTTTTCCAAAAGGGATTTATTAGAAAATAAATATCTTTATTCTATAAAACCAAATCCCTAAAAGATATGCACGTATTAGGTAAATATTTATATCATTAAAACCGACTTTAAACGACGTGAAGATTTAAGTTCGTATTAGGTTTTGGAACTCTGACAGTCTTTGAGTTCCTGACAAGTCAATAACTCTGATCTAATTTCATTGACTATCAGAAGTTTACCTTGGGGGACTTTCATAACCTTGCTGTGCGAAAATGGGGTTTTATAGACTTGTTCCGAACTAAATTTTATGTCCAACATACTTACATGAATCCTAGAGCAATATACTTCGATTTCTCCGTCTTTATATTGTTTTTCTGAAACTCTTGTTCTGGAATCTTGTAGTATTGATGTATTCTAGTTCTTAAGGCAACATTCCACTTCTTGAACCGCAGTCCAAGTTCCTAACTGGAACTTGCTGCCACTCTTGTTCATTCTTTATTGGAACTCCTCATGAACCTGTTAGGGAACATGCTCCGACTCTCGTGGGAAAACCTGCTAACAGTTCCTTCTGCATCTCGTTGGAGAATATCTTTAGGTTCCTTCGTGGTTTGGTTCTCGTGGGAGAACCTGCTTTAGTTTCATTCATTCTGTCATGTTCCTCTTGAAGTCTTCTAAGTTCCAACCCATTGTCTTCACCTAAGTCAGTTCCTGTCTTCACATAAACACTTAAGAGAACATTAGATTGAAGTCATAAATAAACTTCAAGTGAGAGAACTAATTAAACATAAAGCAACATAAATACTCCTACACATATACAACTCATGTATGCATAAAGTACTTACCTCATGAAGCTATCATATGCAAACACTTACTTACATATATAGTTACCTTCATGGTTCCTTCGCCATCATCATGCTTATCAACCATAACACTATTGCTCAATATATATATATATATATATATATATATATATACATATATATATATATATATATATATATATATATATATATGTATATATATATATATATATATATATATATATATATATATATATATATATATATATATATATATGTATATATATATATATATATATATGTCAATATTCTGGTTCCTTGTATCTTGTTCCAAGCATAACTTGTTCTTTCTATCACAACTTAACAAACACGTTAGATAGATAATCATCATTAGTTTACAATCATCAAAACCTAATTACTCAACATATGTAAATATGTAATTTTACACATAATATCCGAATACTATGCGTTTTCATGTGAAGAAAATTTCATAAATTTGATGTTATTGTGACTTGAAATCTAGGATGACAGAAAAATGATTGACTTCAAATGCACATATGCTCAATCAAGAAAAGAAATGATAAATCTTGAGTTGATTCAAGTTAAGGGTGATAGCGTGTTTTCATATGAAGTTTTTAAATGGCTAGATTTATACCCATATAGTCATATACTTCCTCCGTTTTTAAGTTAACACACTTTGACTTTTGTACTATTCACAAACTACATACACTTTGATTTTGTGATATATCAAAACATAGTCATGTGTGATATTTTTTTAATCGTCTCAATGTAAATTATATTGATATCCCCTTTTTATAATTTTACAATATTGATAATTAGAGATATTAACCGTTAAAATTATACATTTTTGCCAAAAGATGAAGTGTAACACTTATTAAAACACAGCCGCATATAGTTAGTGTTGTTAAAGGACCAACTCAACCAAAAGGTTAAGATGATGGTTGAATCTTAATATTCCACTTTGAAAGGAGGGGTGGATGAGATTCGAACCGGTGACCTTTGTGTCACGATGGCTTTGATACCATGTGAGAGAACCAACTCAATCAAAAGCTTAAGCTAATGGTTGAAGCCCGGGAATATTTTTTATACTCTATCAAGTGTAACTTTTATTAAAACACGAAAGGAGTATTAATGAATGAAAGATTTGTTTACTCGCATAGCACTCTTGATGCATTGTGTCAGGTATGTGGCTATGAGAATGAGTCCATCATTCATTCTCTTTTTCATTGTGAGGCAGCCACGGAAATATGGAGACATGGTGATTAGGTGAAACACAGATGGGCCTATTGCAGACTCATTTAAGGAGAAATGGAGGTGGTTGGCGCAAAAATTGAATGTTAAGCATCTTATTGCAATGGGGGTTTGATGTGGGCAGCCTAGTTTTGTAGAAATAAGTTTGTTTTCTGCAAAAGGCTAAACGTAGAACTCGTTGATGTTGGGTTCGTTGGGATGGTGGAGGAGTATTGTGGGTATGCGCGGCGAGTGATACTGTAATACCCCTCATGATTGCATAAAAAGGTTCTGATATACTACTCATATCAACAAGATGCATCTTCCTTTTAGGAAACTCTTATTCTAAGATACTCCATAGTTAAGCGTGTTTGGTTGGGAGTAGTCTTGGTATGAGTCACCTCATGGGAAGTTTTCTCGGGGTCCGCATGAGTGAGAATAAAATACGCCGGAAGGACTTGTGTTGGCCTATGAGGATAGTTGTTGGCCCTTGATGCGTATTTCGTGACAATAGGTCCATCCCTAATTTGTTTGGGATTAGAGTGTTACAGATACGGGTGCCTGCAATGTAAGGGTCTGGTGCTGCGAATAATGTTGCTGCCTAGGTTTGCCCGTTTAATGGAGTGGTGAAGGTCAATGTTGACGCTTATGTACAAAGTGGTTGGTCTTGGGACTATCGTGAGGGATGAGCTTGAAAGGATGTCGATCACAAGGACTTTTCGAATCCCTTATATGATCCTTGCTATTGTAGAAGGGCTAGCTGCGGGGTATGGCGTGGCATTGGCCAGAAGGTTCGGCTTCCGCGGTATCCAAGGGGAGATTAATGGTCTGACCCCAATACATCTTATCTATGAAGATGTTAGACATGACAACTGTTTTTTATACATAGTACTTGTTTGTTTTCTCATGTTAAGCATGAAATACGGTTGCCCATTGTATTATGGGATATCAGAGTGTGTGATGAGATGGTTTGTACTAGACATTCCCCTCAAAATATCATTGCTTTGGCGAAAATAGATTTAACTTAATAATATACTCATGTCACCTATTACTCAAAAAATTTAAGTGACATTCTAGTCAAAGTTTTTTTTTTTTTTTTTTTTTTTTTTTTTTTTTTTTTTTACAAAGATTTCATTCAACGAAAAGCACGATTACAACCTATACTAAGTACAAGAAAGGAAAGTACAAGACACACTAAAAACCCATTAATATCTTGGACTAAACACATGAAAACAATATCATAAAACTTGGTAATGTGCGCTTGATGGAGCCCCTGCGTGTTGGATGGAATCCATGAACGAAGCCGTAAAAGCTTGTCACAACAAACTATACATGTGCATTGCAGTGTCATCAACTTATAACTGTAAGACTTTAGATACTCTAAGTGAAATTTCATGAATCATATTCATAAGCACCTAATAACCAAGATCATTGCATAACACGTAAAGAACAAGTCATTATACCTTTGAAGCTAGTGTGATTCCACGTGCGATCGAGCAAGAACAATAGGAGATAAAGAACCCCAAGCGTGATTCCTCTACTTGGTCCACAGGCACATATTAAGCTTCCACTAATGTTATTTAGTCGTGATTGAACGCTTCAATCAACCTTAAACGGAGAAGAGAGACGCGAACTAACCACGATCCACCACGCGCCACCATAGAAGGTGGTCGACCGACGGATGGGAGAGAGAGAGAGAGGAAGGTCGTGTATTGATATGTCTACTTTATATAGTATTTTACCCCCCTCCCTTGGTCTTAATTAGTAGTGCTTTTGGCTCTTTAGAGCCACTTTTATTACTAATATGTGTATTCTAGTGTTTTTGTAGTTTATGTTGAGTTTTATAGGGAATTGCACTCTTGGAGCATTTTCCCGGGATTTTATGAAGCGACTACGAGCATTGGAGGAGCACGACCATCTTTCGTAACCCAAGATCGGTTAGAGTCATCGAACCGGTGATTAAGGGCTCGACTTATGAGAAGATGAGGCATTGGACCGAATGATTAAAGCCCCAAGGAGGATATTTGGTTTGGGCCGAGTTACAAGCCTAAACAAGGAGTGTAAGTAGCCCGAAGTGTCATCGCCCGGTGCAAGGGTCTCCTCCCGAAGGCGCACCCGATCGGGTGGTGCCACGCCCGATCGGGCGCGAGAAGAGAAGCTCACGAAGGAAAAAAAGGCGGGCCCGATCGGGCGGTGCCTCGCCCGATCAGACGCGTGTTTCTGAGGAGAAGTTTAAGCGTCGTTTAAGTTGTTTTAACTTAGTATTTTCGAGCTTAGTTTATATACGCTTTTGTTAAGCGAGTTTAGTATTCTTTTTTCCCTTCCCTTACTCTCTCTAACTTTTCTCTCTCTCCTCTTAAACTCTAGTATTATTTTCTTTCTCTACAACTCTTTGTTTAATTCCATCTCTTGTTTCCTTCAACTTTGGTAACGATTTCTTCTCTTTTCATCTCAGTTATTTATTCTCTTTATTTCATCATGACTTGTTTAATTGCTTTGTTTAGTTTATATTTAATTATGTGTGAGTAGTTTTCTTTCTAGGGTTATGGGGATCCATAAATATTATGAAGGGGTAATTTATTATTGTTAATTGTCAATGCTTGATTAATTTCCTATTGATTGATTTAATGCTATGCGGTTAGATTTGGCTAGATTTAATTCGTATGAGTTTAGCAATATTGATTCGAGATTCGAGAGATGAGAATTGATGTTTAGGCTTAGTTTCAATAGGCAGACTAATTTATAAATGGTTAAGTCGAGATTCGAGAGATGAGATTTAATACCGGTAAATTAAATCTGTGATTGTAATACGTAGCGAAAGCCCTTTATGATCTGATTAATTGATGCATTGATAATTGATTGTTATGTTTTACCCTGGAATATTGTTTATTGGTGAACCTATTCCCTAGGCTTTTATTTCATTGATTTTCCTCCTACTTTTATTCCTTTCCACTTTCACTCTTAGTAGTTTAGTTCCCTTTTACAATAACAATTTGATTACTTGATAATTTAGATTATATTGATTAATTAGGAATAAATTAACTCGTTTCCCTGTGGTTCGACCCTTCTTCCCTATCTACATAGTTAGTGGATTTAGGTATTATTTTTTATTGGGTAACTATGACTTTAGCCTGTCATGTATGTGAGGAGAGAGAGAGGGATTAGGGTTTGGAATACTGGTTGCCTTGTTTCACAATTGACTGATTGTTAATTGTGTCTTATGTCAACCCAGGTATGGATCTTATTTATAGATCATATCTCTAAATAAGATCCCATGTCAAGACCAAACTCCTAAACCTTATCAAACTACTCTAGCTTAACATTCTTCATGGTATGTTACAATCTCATGAGGTCCATTAATAGGCCTCTTACTTGTTTAACCCAATACCCTTGTTGTGTAACCTCATAGAATCCATTCTATTGGGCTTTAGACTATTTAACTAGTCCAAAGATCATTTGTCATATCTAGTACCAAACAATGACGACCCAAAAGAACGAACTTAATATCTCCATAATAGTGATCCCTGATATATCTAGTAATTG
The DNA here is from genome assembly GCF_948465745.1 of Chenopodium album. Taxonomy (NCBI): domain Eukaryota; kingdom Viridiplantae; phylum Streptophyta; class Magnoliopsida; order Caryophyllales; family Amaranthaceae; genus Chenopodium; species Chenopodium album. The sequence continues at coordinate 915,442 of NC_137850.1, forward strand.
CACTTATCGAAGACATAATTCCTTCAATAACATCTGAAGGTTGGAATGTTATAGGAGGAAGTGTAGAAGCTAGGGCAGAAAGCTAGAAATAAAACCCTTAGACACCTATAGAGCTTGACAAAGGAAGGAAGTAGCGAAAGGAACGAAAATCCTTGGCCTGATTGAGAAAACCTTATGAGCAAGACTAAATGCTCACAAATTGAGCAATCCCTATAACCCAAAGTTAGAATAGTCAAGAGAGATTCTTGGCTCAATACTATAGTTTGAGTCACAATTCCATGTGACTCTGTACCTATTCGAAAGGGTGTGGTTGGTTTATCCTCCTCAAGTGGGATGAAATCCAACATTACTAGAGCGCTATGAACCCCCAAACATTATGTCCGGGGAGCCTCTTTCAGATAGAAGTTTTTAAAAGCAATGAAACCTAATCTCTTCATTGCTAACCGACACTAGGAATTACTTTTCTCGACTAATTCCCTAAAGACACTCCTACTTTCAATCATGGACCAAAACACACAGACCTTCGTCCTACCACAACCAACTACTAACCCACCACCGAAAGACACCATGCTATCTGAACTCTCTAACTTTGCAGAGTGAATTAAACATACACTAAAACCTACAGAACTAGCCATATAGAGGAAACACAACCCAACCTCAAACCCACATTGTAATACCCCAAATTTTTGAGTATATTTAGTCAACAATTTTGCTAGTATAAACTTTTAAATTTATAATTTATTTTCAAATATATATATTAAGTATTTTCTATTTTCGGATTTAATATTTTAAAAAAATAATTTTGATAAATTCAGAAACTGTTATGAAAACTGATAAAATAATAAATTTAAAGCTTATCTTTTCAATAGGAATTTGCAACAAACTCAATTTGAACCGAGTCTATCTTCTGAATATTCTAGAGAAATTCAACCTAAGCTTTCTAATACGTATATACATCTAAATCCGAAAGCTGATACAATACCCATCCCTTTCAATTTTGCCCAAGTCGTCATCCCAAACCGATCTTTCATCAATAAGCCATGAGTTTTCTTACCGTGATTCTCTTGTATTAGATTGAGCTTGGCAAATTTGAAACTCTGATTGAACCTTTTCTTGATTTCTTGTTTACCTACTAAATTTCTTTAATCTTCTTGCTCCTCGTTGAACATCTTAAAACTTACGAACTGGAATTTTTTTTTAAAAAAAAATGGGTTGTTTTCTTTTCTGCCAAAGTAAAAACCTTTGAAATGTTTTTGGAGTTTTGTGCGTGGGATTTGCAGGCTAAGAATGGAAAAGTTTGTTGTGGACCACTTATTTATTCAGTACTCTACGCTTCTAAATTTATGATCATAGTTGGCTTATAATTTTATAATAAAAATCTTCTTATTTCTCCAAACTAATTATCAATACAACATATTACAACGTACTAGTGTACTACTACTACTAACTTCGTATCATCTATATTAGTCATACTGACTTAGTATTAATATCTATTATTGTAGACGGAGGCTAATAGATGAACGTTCCGGAGGTTAATTACCTTGAGTTTTTACACACAATCAAGGTAATTTTCAATGTTCATCATCTTTAAAATCCCGTTAGGAAATTGTTATGAAATATTGTGTATCAACTACGTGATTATGTAATTATATGTGATGAGTGTGCTATCATATGATATTATGGAATCATATTATATACTAGTTTTTTATTTTGTGTACTAGTATATGTATTTTCGAAAAATTTGAGTATTTGATATTGTATGAGTTTTTAAAATAAATAAAACTTGGGAATTGGATGATTGATTATATGTGATTGATGGTCTATATGTCATGTAGGATGACTATGGTCTAATAATACTGAAATTGAAGTATTGTTACTTGGGAATAAATTGATTTGTGCAATACTTGTGTACAGTGTAATCGGATAATTTAATCTAATAAAATGTACAGTGAAATTTAATCTAAGAATGAAAATGAAATCCGAAAGGGTGAAGAACAGATTGCCCATTAGTAGTTATGGATGCTACAAGTTGATTTTAATTATTGTATATTGATGTTAGTCTTCTTCCTAATCACTGGGTATTAGTGAGGGGTGTGCACACTAGGGACATTCTGTTTTATCTTATGGCCATTTGGGGTTACGCGTGACCCTCTATAAAGTAGGTGGTGACAGGGACTAGTCCCGGCTTACTAGTGTTCTTTTCCCCTTTCTTCACTGAAGTAATGGTTGAGTATTATAATGGCTATGAGACTATATTATGTATACAATGTTTTCGAACTAAAATTATTTATGTTACGGGATAGAGTTGGAATTACTTAGATTATCTGATTTTGGGAGTTTTCTCTCTTTTCTTGTTTCTGATTATTTTGCAGGTTGGTAAGAGGGTACTCGGTTACATGTGAGGAGATGTTAGAATAATCACGTAGCTAAGACAATTTAGTTTCATTCTGAACTTATTTATTTTCCTTTTAACTATTTTTTTTAAATAATTTGCAGTTTTAATGTAATGACTATTTTATTTTTCCACCACTTGCACCACTTAGTTCATTAAATTGCATTTCGTTTTGCTTTGCATTTATTTTCTACGGAAAATAAGTGTAGCAATAACACTCCTAGGGTTTGATGGTTGAGTTTTGAAAGTTTAAAAGGTTACTCTTATTGTTTTAAAAAGACTCGAATTTTGGGGTGTTACACACGTAAGGTTGAATTACACCCTGAAGTTGACACCAAAATACAAATATGTGCATTACCATTTATAACAATCTTTGACAAGTGTGGTAATACCATTTATAACAATCTTTGACCAAAGTACAAATATGTGCATTACCACACTTGTCAAAGATTGTTATAAATGGTAATGTACATGTTTTCTAATTTTGTACTTCCTACGTTCCAAATTACTCGTAACATTTTGACTTTTTGCATTATTCACATATTTCACTTTGACCATCTTTTTTAACTATCATATAAAAGTCAATGTAATCATATAAGATATTGTTGGGTCTATTTTAATGTGTAATTTCTTAATATAAAATTTTTATAGCTTTTATAAATATATAATAAAAGATATCGACGATCAAACATGTACATCAACAAACGTGTCCAATCAAAATGTCGCAAATAAACTGGGACATAGTGAGTAACTATTAAAAAAATGTTTATCATGTATAATATATTTTTTTCTTCAAATTTAAAGCATTGGTTACTAATTAATCAATTTCCTTTATTATTTTTTTTATTAATAATTGAGTTAGATTAGTATTTGATCTTTTTTCCACTACTTTTTTTTAAAAAAAAAACAAAAAAAACAAAAAACAAAACAAAACGTGTATTATTATTGCAAATTAAGTTACACCAAAGCTAAAATACTATGGGAAACGAATTCGTACAAACAAGTTCATCATTAATTGGAACCTTTAGTTGAAATATCAAAATTGCATTAATTGCCTTCAAAAGGCATAATGGGTAGTTCAAATTAGGACACCTGTATTTTACTCCCATATATATATATTAAAGATTAAGTTAGACTTAATATTGGAATATCAACAAAAGTAGAAATTATTATTGTTATTATTTTTTTCTTTTTAAAATAATCAAAACAGAATATAAGGGATCAATGAACAAATGGAAAAAAAAAGAATTCAAACACCTAAAAATCAAACCAACAATAGGAAAAAGTGGAGCCGACAAAAGTGACAGAACATGAATCAAACACAAAAAATAATGTTATTGTTAAGGTTTTACAACACAATTAAGTATACGGTAAACAAAACACAACGTGCTGATTTAAACACATCATATTAGTGTTAAGATTCTCAATACAAAACTATCACGACTTAACAATACATAAAGTATAAAACATAAAGTATACTCCCTCCGTTACGAATTACTCGCAACAATTACTATAAATAGACGTTACACATTACTTGCAACAAAATTTTTTGTGAATCGCTATTCGTCGCTCCCATTTTACATAGTAACGCTCTCATTTTGACTTGAATGGACAAGTATGCCCTTCATCGAAATTGTAATATAAAACGAGGACTTTGTTCCCTTCATGCACATTTTACCTACTATCGGTCCCCTCAAAGTAGTACACTGTAAATCCCGAGCACATCGGTCCCCACAACTTCAAACCAAATCGGTCCTCACGACCACCTTAAATATTTTTTAAAAAAAAACATTTAAATCATCAAGTTTTTTCCGACGGATCTAGGATAATGGACGGCTGGGACGACTGGGAAGTTCGTACGCCGGAGAATGCGTCGCAACATTCTGTAAGTTTTTTTTTTTTTTTTTGAAAACGGGACATCCGCCCAAAATTTCCGGATGTCCCATGGAGGATCCGCCTAAAATTTCCGGATCCTCCATGGTACTTCCGGAAATTTTAGGCGGAAGTAATGATCCGCCCAAAATATCCGGATGTACCATGGAGGATCCGGAAATTTTAGGCGGATCCTCCATGGTACATCCGGATATTTTGGGCGGATGTCCCATTTCCAGTTTTTTTTTTTTTTTTTTTTTTTTTTTTTTAAAAAAAAAAAAATTAGTTATTATTTTATTTTATTTTATTATTGTTGTTGTAATTTTATTTTATTTTATTATTGTTGTTGTAATTTTATTTTATTTTATTATTGTTGTTGTAATTTTGTGTTTTTGATAATTTCAATAATTAGTAATAATGTTATTATTGTTATTTAATTGTTGTTGTTATTAGTAGTCATATTAGTAATTTTATTATTTGAAACCTTATTATTATTATTATTATTATTATTGTTATTGTTGTTATTATTATTGTTATTATTATTGTTATTATTATTATTATTATTATTATTATTATTATTATTATTATTATTATTATTATTGGTAGTATGAGTGTTGTTAATAGTATTAGTTATTTTACTAAATAATAAAATTAGTTGTAATAATGACATAAACTGTTGTTTTGTTTAATTTTTATAGGATATGGAATCTGAAGACGGCGGTGACGGTGTGAATTATAGTGGGAATTTCGTCACGGATACGTTCTTTCCAACGTTTGAGGATGCAGTTACATGGGCGGATGGTGTTTCCATTAATTTGGGATTTATTTTGGTGAAATCGTCTTATAACAAAACCAGAGATGGTCGGCCGTATCGATATTTGAGATGTGATCGGTCACGGAGGATCAAGCCGAGAGATTTGGAGAACGCGATACGGAAGGACACAAAAACCAAAGCTAATGGTTGCCCTTTCTACATCAAGATATATTATGAAATCAGCACTGATAGTTGGAAGATCCGGGCAAAAAACGATCACACCAGGACACATAACCACGCAATGGTTGTGTACCAAGAGGGTCATCGTAAAGTGAGCGGATTGAGTCCGGGTGCAAAACAGGTTGTGCGTGACATGACAAAGTCCAAGGTTGCGCCCCGTAACATCATGGCTACTATTGCAGAGCAATTTCCTGACGATCATCCAAACATCAGGCACATTTACAATTGCCGGAATGATTTCAGGATGGAGATGTCCGAAGGAAGAGGAGTTGTTCAGCAATTTCTTCATTTGGCGAGAGAGAGTAAGTACATTTACTGGGTCATGGCCGATGATCTCGACGTGTTGCAACATGCATTTATGGTGCACCCGATCACAGTCAACATACTCCGCACATACCCACATGTCATAGGTATGGGTTCTACTTACAAGACCAATCGATATGGGATGTCGTTCTTTGAGATAGTAAGTGTGACACCGACGAACCAGAATTTTCTAGTTGGTTATGTTTTCATGCGCGACGAGTGCACCACTAGCTATCGGTGGGTGTTGCAGAGATTAAGGGAGTTGATTGGGTTTGATAAAGAGCCATCGGTATTTTTGTCAGACCGTGAACTTGGCCTATGTGCGGCTTTGAGAGAAGTGTTTCCAGGGACGTCACATTTACTATGTCGATGGCACATTAACAAAGATGTGCAGGCAAAGGTGACGAAGTTGTTCAAAAACAAGAAGATAGGTGCTAGTTTTAAAAATGGAAAATGGAAACATATCATGGATGCAACAACCGAGGCGGAGTATCATCGTGCTGTCACTAGCATGAAAGTAAAGTGGGGAAGTTTTCTGAAAGTGATTGAGTATGTTGAGAGAACGTGGCTTTGTCATAAAACCAAATTTGTGAAATATTGGACGAACCAAATTCTTCACTTTGGTAACATCAACAACTGTAGAGTTGAGAGCCAACATTCAGCTGTGAAGATGTGGTTTGAATCGTCCACAGGTTAGTTGTTTTACTGTATTAGTTGTTGTGGTTATTTTGTAGTTGTAATTATAATAAAAAAATTATAATGTATTTACTAATCTGGATCAATGACAGGTTCTTTGGATACCGTATGGGCCCGAGTTAATTGTCATATCGGTAATCAAATCATTGAGATTCGAAATAAGTTGGAGGAATCAAGATCTAAAATTGGTGAGTTGTATAGACAGTTGCCGTTGTCACGTATAAACGGCAAAGTGTCTCAACATTGCTTGAAAGAACTTCATGAGGAGACGAAAAGGATGCGGGATTTGAGTTACCAGGTTTATGACCGTTGTGGATGTGCTATGCGAGTCACCCATGGTTTACCATGTGCTTGCCAGATACACGAGTCGATAGTTACACAAACAGGCTTGTACACCAGCCAAATTCATTCTTTCTGGAAGACTTTGGTTATTGGTGATGGTGTTAACATTCCGGAGTTTGGTAACGATTCGACCGAGGAGGCTGCACATTTTCGTTCCCTGGTTGATGAAGTCATGGAAAGTGATCCTGCTGTACGTCGAAATGTGACTCGCATCATTAAAGAGGAGCTGCATCCGGATCAAACACACCTTCAGCAACCACATGTGAACCTCAACGTTCGTGGTCGACGGAGGAACAATGACACCAGGCGTGATCGAAGTTATTTTGAGCATGTGGACCGTCAATACACTCAACGTGGTGGTGACCAAGAACCAGGTAATAGTAACTTCGATTTATTTTTGAAATTAAATGAATTGGTCCTTTGTAGATTTACTAATAACTGACTTTTTATTATGTGCGGCAGATCCAAATGACATTAATCAGTGCAGGTACTTGAACCTGCTTCCAGGCCCAATGTTGCCGTACATTACTTCATGGAAGGATGTTATTGGTGACGGGAACTGTGGCTTTCGTTGTGTGGCCGACTTCTTTTTTGGTGATCAGGCGCAGTGGTTTGATGCTCAGGAAACAATAGCGAACGAGATCGCCGGTCATCCCGACTTGTACGAACGGATTTACGGGCAAGGACGACTATGGATGAACATCAAGCGTATTCGATGGGATGGTGGGGCTGTTGGGGAGAGGCATTGGATGGTAACCATTCAAGATTTATTTCCTATTGCTACTTGGTTCAATGCAAGGGTGATTTGTCTATGTGTAGGACTAGTGCCAACATGCTACTACCCATGCATCACAGTGTTACCACTGAGGGCTCGGAACGGGGTCCGGACACCGAGTCGAGAGTTCGTGATTGCTACAGTTGGTGGATAACATTTCATCCGTCTTGACCTAACACCTGATTCACCTCTCCCGCCGATCGCCGGTTGGTGGACTGAGCACCATGAGGCTAGTGTCGATGGATGGGACCAACAATATGAAAGTAGAAGGAACATGTGGGATGCATTAGTTAGATAGTTTGTAATGTATTTCGATTAGCTTTGAACATTTGTAGATATTTTAATTTGAAATCTAGATTTTAATGTACTTTAACTACGCTGTTTAAAGTCTAACATTAAGGTCTAACATCACATGCCACAAAAAAAAAAAATGTCCAGCTCTGTTTTTACATCCCTTGAGATCTAAAAAACAAAGTAATAATAAGCAGTTCAAACAAATAATAAAGCAGTTCAAATGACTAAACAACAATCTACATTCCCATTTTTGACTTCCAATCAAATAAAAGTTGCTCAGTCAATGCCTTGGTCTCATGCGACATGTGAGGATACTCCGCCAATGCTCTTTGGTGAATCTCCATGGACCGACTCATCCACTGCAAATCAAACAAAAATATATTAAATAAAAAACAATTATTATTCGTCAATCTTAATAGTACAATAAGCACAAAAACTTACATAATCAGTGTTAGTCCGCTCTGGAAGGTTGCTTGTAACTCCTGAACCTGGAGATACCCGAGGTTGAGAAAACCTATACAGCCACTGCATGTAACCTGGAAAAACTGTAGGAGCTCCAGCAACGAGTCTGGTGAGGGCACCAAATACTAAACTGTGGGACGCGCCAGGGACAAACCTCTTCCACATCACATCTGTCATCTCGGTCGGAAAGTCTACCCGGTACATCTTCAAGTTAGTCGGTCTCTTGGCCTTCTTTGGCCTGATAATGTCACGTGGAATCCCTTGCACGAATCCAAGCTGTCGAACAACTCTGTCGGGCATGTACGGCTCAATGATGTTACGGTACCGGATGCAGCCAATGAATAAAGTGGAGGGGACTCGTTCCCCAGGATCAACTCCGTACGGTAGCCAGTTCACCTCTCGCTCAGTCAGCGCATCAATTCTAGTACGAAATGCTAATAGGCGCTCCAAGTTCTTGCTAGGACATCCCCCGCCAACATCCCAAACAGACGCACGAGGGATATTAAGGTCCCTCGTCAAGGTACCCTGCTGAGGCCGAAAGCACGGAAAGTACTCGTAAATCCACGCTTGCAGCAGCGTCAGACATCCAGCGATCGAATCAGCACCTTTCCGTGATGTCGTGCCCAATCGCCGATACAAATAAGCTAGTGCAGCTATGCCCCATGCGTACTCGTTAATAGGGACATCTTCATAACATAGCTCGTGGAGGAAGGAAGGATGTGTACGGTTACCACTCTTGTCTACAAACAATGTACATCCAAGCACTAACCACACGTACGCATTATACTGATCACCCCACTCTCTCTCAACCTCCAATGTTGACTCCAAAATCTTATCAGTCAACACCCCACTACCTTGCCAAATCGTCTTCGTGCCGCAAATCTCAGACAAATCATCCGGAGTCACATCCATGGTAACCGAGCAAGCGTCTCGTAGCACGTCCGTGCTAGGTGTAGTGGTGACCATCTGCCCATGAACACGTAGCCCGAGAATGTTGTACACATCGTGCAACATGATCGTGATCTCCCCAAATGGCATATGAAATGTGTTTGTATCTGGCTGCCATCTCTCAACAAATGCAGAAATCAACGGCCAATCAAGTCTTTTGAACATAAGCCCGGGTAAGTGAGACAACCAACTGGCATCAATCGACTGTTGGCTCTCCGCTGATTGACGACCTCGCCACCTAACCAGATCAACACACAACTTTGTCCTACTCAAACACCGCAAAACACTACGCTCCTGCTCCGCCCATATATATCGGGCCACGTGACCGCCAAAACTAGGGATAACAGTCCCATCCTCGGGACCACCCGGCATCGGCTCCTGCACTAACCATGTCTCTACAGAGCTAGTAGTAGGCTGACTTGATCCACTACCAACAAATCTCCCATACTGACCCCTATATACCATATGATAATCCTGAGGGCCTGATTCTTCATCCTGGTCATCAGCATGACTACCCAAGTCTTCATCGTCTTCGTCAGATGATATTGGTGCTCTACCAGCCGAATACACAGGCCGACTACTACCCGACTGTTGGTCTCCCGACCAACCACTAGTAGACCCGTATTGCTGCTCGGGCTGTGACGGTGCTGAACGAGAAGACTGTCTCCTAACTGACGCATTCAAACGTCGTGATATTACATGACGAGCACCAGAACCCTCGATTTACAATAAACAAGTACACACCATTAAAAATATTGTTAAAAATAAAAATAACAACAACAATAATAATCAGAATAATAATAATAAAAATAACAACAACAACAATAGTAATCTTCAGGTACCACCAGTACTTGCAACAACAACAGTAATAACAACAGCAGCAACAACAACAACAACAACAACCAGTACTAACATGTTTGTCGTATATCTTCAGGTACCACCAGTACTTGCAAGCATTGTTACGCATAGTCTGAAGCTCAGTGTTTAACCTAAGAAATAAGTGCTGAATCTTAGGAGCGTTTCTGGTGAGGTGATGAACAAACTTAGATGAGCAGCTGCCATTTCTTTGACTAAAAATCCGCAAATACACTTCCCTCAAACAAGGGAGTTGGGAAAATGTGATTTCATCACAGCAATTATTAGTATAATCAAAGATCTGAAGATAAGGACAATCGAGGTAAATGGCTGAGTCTGTCGCAAAAACCAATTTCTTTAAATAGGGAAGTTTAACATTTAAACAGTCATGGTATTGGTTGCTTGGAAATATTGAATTGATGGTTAGTGATGTGAGATTCAAAACAACAGAAAAGATATGATCCATATCACTCTTAAGCAAAGTGACACGGCTCAACTCGAGTGTAGTTAATCGAGTGAGCCAGCCAACTATTACATCCACTTTTACACCCTGAACAAAGAGGTAGCTGGCAACATAGTAGGCGTAAATGCTTCAAACAGGATGCCTTAGAGTAGAAAAGATGACAAGATAAAGCATATTTTGGAGCACAACTGCGCGAAAAAGTAAGTTGAGGTCCAATTCCTCAACTCTCTTTCCGGTAACACTAGCAATCCAGCCATCAATATGTGAATCATATTCTTTTGCAAGGTAAAATTTGAGCTTAAATTTACTTATTTTTTGTGCTTTCCATATCTCTAGAAACTGATTAAACTCAAGGATGGAACGGAAATCGGGAAGGTCTTTCCACCTAGGTGACAATGACCTTGTTCTAACAGCATCTCTTATAGGCAAGAAAGAAAGGAGGTGAATAAGAATGTCATCTGGTAATTTGCTTATGTAATCCTCCATTTGATCGAACTTGTTACCTTCAATCCAACAGATAAACTTGTTAGGTTTTGTTGCAATTGTTTAACACTTGCTTAAAGAAAAGCGTTCAATATTTGAAACTGCACAACAACAACAACAACAACAATATTAACAACAACAATTTTATTGTCAATTCATTGTTCGAATATATCAACAACAACACCAACAATTGAAACTGTTTAACACTTGCTTAAAGAAAACCGTACAATAGTTGAAACTGTACAATAATAATAATAATAATAATAATAATAATAATAATAATAATAATAATAATAATAATAATAATAATAATAATAAGCTAAACGGTTCTGCAACACCTTAGAAATCAAAATAGAAACCAAATTTGATTCAATAATCATAATTTCAGGGAGAACGCCTCCAACTTCAGAATTTAATTATAAACTAGTTTGCACCCTAAATTAAATTATAAACGGGATAATCGAACAATAAATTGAGTATACTGAGAATTAAATCAAAGATAAGCCCTAGATTGTGAAATAGAAATTCGATGATCGAAAAAGAAACCAACATCTTACCTCAGAAGCTTCTTCAATGGAACTTGGGAGTGCACTCCACTCAGGAAAATATTCTTAATAAACTTTGTTGTGGCACTGTCATCTAATTCCCGCTCCCAAACACTCGCACACACAATTTCCCTCGTCTTTGAAACTTTAGACTCCATATCTCTTTTTAGAATGAAAAAAGAAGATGGTAATTGATTGGGCTAATTGATTGGGCTGATTTCATCAGGCTTTGGATTTGGATATTACAATTTCATATAACTTTGCAAAGTCAAAGAAAGGGATCAATCCAAACAAACCCAAGCCCATACTCCTCATTTCATATATACTATCTTCGTTTCGAATTATTTGTAACAAAGGTATACTTGTATTTTATATCTCACAAATAATATCCTTTGTTACAAAAAATATGAAACAAAATTAGTATAAACCGTGAAGATCCTTGGTTCATGTACTATAGTTGTATTCGATGGATGAGTCATTTAGAGTTCGATTTTAAGTTATCCGGGTTGTATGGGTCCATTACTAATGAACAATATAAGTCACTTTTATTCTTGGGCTCAAATCATGTAACTGCCGAGATAACCACTCATTTGGGTTTGAGTTTATTTATCAAGTACGGATCAATTTCACCAATTAAACCATGAACCAACGTCTCCTGAATCCTGATCGTACGCATTAGTGATGAGTTTGTGGTTGTGATACATGATAGCAGCCAAGAAAGATGTAAAAAGTAGGACAAACATGAAGACATAAGATCCAGTACACAGCACATGTTAGTTACAAAGTACTCACTAAATGTACACAGTAAAGTGCTTGCCAACTGCCAACTTGTATTGGGATAGATAGGGAACTGACGTTTTTCTGCTCTTTACTACTACCCCACTCATTGTGAGTGTGCTTTCGTGCCATACAGTTTAATTCTTCTATTGCTAAGCTCCATTTATCCAATCAAACTCTAATTTGGTTTCATAGTTGAGTACTCGTATATTATTCATTAGTATTGAGTGTTACTCAGCTCATTATTAGAGATGGCAATTGAGTCAATTGAGGTTAATGGTTACATTTAACCAATAAGAAGAACAACAACCATTCAACCAAGAAACGTCATAATAACACCTACTTCATATAACCCCGGCCTTATGTTTTCTTATTGATGTATTTGATTTTCGTTTTGGGGTGCTTTTATTTGACGTACTTAATCTAACTACTTTTAATAAACTTTGCCATCTTACTTTTCAAAAGAAAACACTAAGAGTATAATTTAATTTTATACATAGTTAGGCTTATCAAAACTTGTAATCATATTCCTTACGGAGTATATGTGGTGCTATATGGTACTTAAAAAAAAAAATTGTTTAAAGAAAAAAAAATAAAAAAAATAAAAAAAACTATGTAGGGTGAAATCATCAAATCGGTTATCAAAATTAACATGTTTCAAATATAATAACCAAAATATAAACTAATAATTGCATCAAAGAAGCTCAGAATTAATTTATTTATTATTATTCAAAATCCTCAAGTTTAAAAACCATGCACATTATTTTCTAATAAAAATTTCCTTTTTTGTTTAAATAGAACCTTTTTTTTTTATATATATAAATTGAGCTTAAAAGCACAAAAAACTAGTCAAATTTATTCTTCTCATATTTTGTTTCCAAGTTTAGTATAAACTTTGAAGAGTGGGAAAATAAATGAATACAAAATCGATCCAAAAGTAGGAAAAAGAGGAACCAACAACTTAAGTAATATGAGCTGGTGAAAAATCATTGGCATCGATTATGAGGAGCCCAGAATAAATAAACTAAGTAAAAAAAAAAAAAGAAAAAAAAGGCAGAGTATGGAGTACTTGTACTGTATCTTTGCATGTATGTCTTTTCTCTTCTCCCATCCTTCTCTTTTTCAGTTTTCACCACTATATTTTGCCACTTACATTGCAGAGTTTAGTCTTCAACTTACTTTCTGCCTGCTCATTCTTAGCATGCCTCGTGTTTTTGAATCAAACATACCATTCATTCACTGACTATACACTTACACCCATCAATACCCTACCGTCGATCCTTTTAGTAAGTGATCGTTTGATTAAATGTAAGAAGTTGCGTTTTCTAGGAATTTCTTGTAAACAAGCTGAGTTCCGCTTTGTGGAAATTAGTTTGTTCTATGGTAAATGTAGAGGGTCGGGTGTTGGGTTAATAACTTTCCTCATTTTGGCCTTGATTTAATCACAGTGCAGATGTCTCTACAACAAGCCCTAATACATTTTGAACGGAAAAATGTGTTAACTTCGCTTTTTATGCCAACCAAACGATCACTTTCGAAGATGTTGCTGCTATATGGTTCTAAAATCTGGCATATATCAATTACAGTGGAATGTTGGTAATAGTATACTAGTATAATTAGGCTTAAGTACAGCACTAATCTCTTAAAACTGCAAGATAACATTAATTGAAACAGACAAATTGACAGGACACAAAAGGTTCTAATGACATGATTAATATAATCATATAAACACACCTAGTGCAAATCTGGCATATAATTAGTAGCCACTTATTGGGTTCATTAGGGATTTGGTCACATCATAATATGAACATTTCCTAAATAAAGCTACAACATTACTGTCGTCAAAAGTTGATAGATGAAGAAGTTTCCATGCAACTTCATTATTATTCCTACTAACTCTAAGCTCATTAAAAAAATATGAAGGGATAAAAAAAATGGCCAAGACTAATATCATTAAGCTTATTTTCTAGTATGAGACTTGAGCATGAAGCCTTGAAGAGAACATCAAGGCTTCAGAGGAATCAGAGCGAGACTGACAGAAATTTAGGTGTGTTTATGTATTGAGTATGTTGCCATCCATCAAAGTTGGCCATTTTAAGCGTCGATCCCACGAGAGGGTAAAGTGCAGTGACATTGTCTTAAACAGAAATGGTTATATATCATTGTTTAGCCTATTTAAGGCATTACAGATTAACAGCACCATGGACAGGGCACTCGGAGAGTTGGAACAACGCTACATTCGGGTTTAAAAGTCGGTTACCCTGTACTGTGAAGGTAATGAAAACTCTGAGGAAGCAAGAAAAGGGGTGTCATTTTCAGAATCTAGCAACCACAAAAAACCCCACCAGGAACAAGGTCATTCAATTCCTGAACCTGACAGCTAATATGTGTTGACTCAATCAACACACTATCAAGTTGAAACTACAGCATCCAAGCGTTCCTTATCATCAATTTATCATCACTCCACCTAAAAGAGGAAATCGTAATATCTTACCAACAATTCTGTCCTCTCCATCAATATAGAATCTGCCTAAATGAGAACGCGATAACAATCGCTGAATTAAACTGAAATAAACTTCCAAGAAAACAACCACAACTTTCTTTAAAGCTTTACTTGAACTGGGGGAACAGAGTTACCTCAAACCAGAGCTAAGAATGACAATCATTTTCCTCAACAGCTCATAACACCGATGATGATACAAACTCGCATAAAAGTAAAAGCTGGCAAAACAAAGAGATAGGTCGGGTTTGTGATTGATTCCGTGCCAATTTCAACTTGTTCACCAAATATGTCAAAGACTATGTAAGAAAATGAAATAATAACAGCTCGGGTTGATTTGTGTTCATGCTGTGTAGGAGTTCGGGTTCCTCTTAAGTAACATGTGAAGTTCGTGTTGTGTAACAACAACAAAAAAAAACAGTAGAAATAAGAAACATTGCTTGTGGAACAGCAAAAGATGGCTCCTTTATTACTTTCACACCAAAATAAATTAAAGCTAAGCAATCAAGTTACAATTTACAGACAATTACATACAAGAGATACATACATAATTTAGCTACAAGCTAATTTGATTGCACAAAATGAAATAGGCTAACAAGAACATAACAGATTAATCACTGAACAAAGTAAATTCAGCAGCCTAGTATCACGGCGACGCAGATTGAGAGCGAACATCCACAGCATAAGTCCACCACAACTCAATGCATGCATGCACAACAGCAGAGCACAAGGCTATCATCTAACATATTAACCACACAACAGTCCCCAAACATGCTAGAGCTACTACAGCTGAGAAACTCGGGCATTCGCCACACCAATGGCGATGAGCACAACGAGTTCCACACCATAAATTCAACTGAACTGAGGCGAAACGAAAAGGGTTGCTAAGGATTTATGCAATTGATCAAGGAAGATAGAATTACAAAAAGATTGCAACTTGACATTCACAGGAAAAAACCTTCCCATAGGTTTTTCCCATAATTTTTTAGTTTTTCATTTGAACAAATTCAAAAACTCTGCTGACAAATTACAATGAATTTCAATTCACCACCCAGTCTTTCTTCATCTCAATCTCTCTCCTCCCCCTTCCAATTTGAACAGAACAGCAGCAGCAGAGCAAAAAAACAAGGAACCCTAAAAAAGGGAAAGAGATTCCTAAACCCTAAAAATCAAAACCCTAAAATTGAATTTAATCAATCAAACAGCAAACTTCCTAATTTGTTCTTCTTTCCTCCCCTTCGAGAAAGAAAACACACACTCACACTCGATAATAAACATAAACCCTAATTTTAAACAAAATTCACTAAAAAAATTCCCTGCTCTTCTCAACACACAAAATTAAACAGCAAATGCACAATTTTTTTTGGTTTACTTACAATACACAATCTCCCAATTCATCAACAAATTAACGAGGATCATCGTCTCTCCGGCCACCGGAAGACCCACCAGCACCAGAAGCCGGAGCTCCCGACAACGAAGCGAGAAGATTAAGATGATGTCCCTGAGCAATCGGCAAGTAATTCCCAACTCTAGAAGCTTCTCCAAGCGTAACATGCTGCTGCTGCTGCTGCTGCGTATGAGTGAGAAATCTACCCGCCATAGCAGCCGCAGCCGCCGCTTGTTGCCCAAGAGAACCACCCGGGCCCACAACCATCTCAGGCCCAGCAGCAAAGCTCCAGAAATCGGGCCGGGCCGGGATAGCCCAGTACCCAGCAGTCGGCCCAAGTGAAGCCGTTGTAACAACGTCTTCCTTATCAACGACGCCGTTTTGAGCCTCGTTTTCCTCGGCGGTAGTCCTGAGGCGCTTTCCTAGTAAAAACGGTGTCGGGGACGGAGACGGTGATGTTTTACTGTCCACAGAAGAGGAAAGCCCCGCAGTGCGAAGATGATGGTGCGAAGCCAAAGAGTGAGGAGAAGAAGTCGAGAACGAGGCGGGTGTGGTGCCTGTGCCGGTTGCAGCAATTATCGACGGCTCCGCTTGTCGGAGAAGCCACTCGATGGTTTGACCGTCGGACTTGTGACCCAACTCACGTGTGAGCTGGAACACACGTGCGGCGCAAATAATAGGCATCCTTATCCTTCTTCCTCTACCGTCAACTTTACTGTGCCTATCTTTGGCAGGCGCTTTCTTAACTGCTAGCGCTGTTGTGGCGGTTGTTGTCGTATTCTGCCGTTGTTGTTGTTGTTGCTGAGGTTGCTGCTGTTGTTGTTGGTGTTGGGAGGAGAGAGAGTGAGGGTGTTCGATTAAAGCGCCGCCAACGCCGCCGTTGGTTGCTCCGTCTGTCGCCGACATGGGGGAATGATTAAGGAGTGTGAAATTTGAAATTTTAATAAAAAAAAATAAAAAAAATATATAGGAAATGGGGGCCCAAAAAGAGGGAAATAATAAGAAATAGGGGAGAAAGGAGGAGGGGGAGCCCGCCGACGAAGGGGAGAGGAGTGAAGTGGGGGAGGAAGAATTGGAGGAATATTGGGGTTATGAAGAGAGAGAAAGAAATGATTGAGAGAGAGAGAGAGAGAGAGAAGGAAGCAGGAGCTGGTGGAGACAGGAAGGAGGGCACATGGGTGGTGGGGTACTTACTGGACCCCATTGTCTTTATGGGCCCCATCTCTCTTATCTTTATTTTTTAATCACTCTCCTCACGATTCTAATTCGTATCCACAAGACCGTCTCTTATGGTGAGACTCATCAAACGTCTTTTTAGGAGAAAGAGAGTATTTATCTGTAAAGGACATTAATAAATTACTAAGTTTATGGCGTGTTCGACGCTAGTATTTGAGTAACTTTTAATGGTTTGACCACTACTTAACAAAAATTGTGAGTGTTTGGAAAAGTAGTGGTTACGGTAGTTTTTAGTGGTGGAGGCAGCTTTTATGAAAAGTTAGAAATATTAGCTTTTAAAAGTAGAGGTAGCTATTGAAAATGTAATCTATAGTATTAAATATAAAATATTGATTTTTATGTGTAACAGCTAGTCAACCACTACTTTACCGAACACTCTTACTTAAATTATCTATCTTCCCAGCTACAGCTTATTGACAGCTAACAGCTACCTTCACAGCTAAATTTTGTCGAACACGCCCTACTCAACTTAAGAAGTGGACAGGTATCACCGTTGAGTATAAAAAACAACTCATTTTATATTTTAATACTAAAGTTGAGTTTTCACCATTGGAGATGGACTAATATGGTGTATGTTTTTTTCAAGAAGTACTTAAATAAATTACAAAAATAAGTCAAAGTTGGCTAAATGAATAGTGCAAAAAGGCAAAAAGCATTAATGGTGAACTTATTTTAAAATAAAAAAAATAAAAAAATTTAAAAAAAAAATTCTAAAAAAAAAAAAGAAATTACACTTTAATCAACACAAATTTAGACAACTTAGGGCATGTTCTGTTCATCTTATTCTCACTTATTTCAGGTCTAATAAGTTAGACAAGTTAAATTCGGAAAAGTTCAGTTTTGATTAAGGTCATCTAAGTTTCAAGTTACAACCAAAGTAAGTTTTAATAAGGTCTGATACGTTTTATGTAACCTTGGATAAGTAAAAGTTAAGTGATTAGAACATACCTTTAATTGACTTTGATATAAAATTATATAAGTGGAGTAAATGGAGTACTAAAAAATTACGAATTATGAGAAAATATAATAGAGATAAATCAAATAATATGTTACTCTGTACTAAAAAAATAAGGGATGGGAGAGGATTTTTTTTTTTTTTTTTTTTAAAATTGGGAACATAAGAGGTGAGAAATTTAATATTTAGATAGAGTATGTTGAAAAAATATATATTTCCTCTATTTTTCTTTTATTGCACCATAAGTACTTTTACACTATTTACTTAGAGCAACTTCAATGGTTGTAGATAGGGGCTTGCTTGCAATATTAAATAATCCCTACCTACTAGCTTAATCATTTGAGCTAGAAAATGCAAGTTAGACTAAAATAAAACAAGTTAGAATATATTAAATGAAATTTATCAACGTAAATTAAGAAGGTGTGGTCCATTTATATAGTAAGCTATTAGCTAGCAATTGGAGTTAAAATGACAATTAGCTTAAAAGCTTATGTGGCACGACAAGCTAATTTGACAATTAGCTTGCCATTGGAGTTGCTCTTAATTTTCTTCGACCATCATTTGTGATTTATCTATTAGGAAAAGCATATTCATGTGGGATCTAGTTAGATTCGTCTCAAAATTTACTATTCAAATATCAATTTTTTATAATTTTTACAAAAGTATAATTGAAGATATTAATAGCTTAAGTAATGCATTAGTAAGCGTGAGATTCCTCACGATGCAATAAAAAAAGAAAGCAGAAAGTTTAACACTTTAACCCTATGTTTGGATTAAAGGAAATGGAGGGAAAGGGATCAGAGGGAAAAGAAACGGAGGGATAGAGTATCCTTCATTTGGATAACAAATAAGGAATGAAGAGAATTGAAGGGGGGAGGAGAAATGGAGGGATTAATTTGTGAGAAATTGATCTCGATGGAGAGATTTGAAAGGAAAACTCATCTTTTTTCCCTCTCCTCCCCTTCTTTTCCCTCCCACTTAGTTATCCAAACAAAGCCTAAATAAGAGGGAGGGGGGAGTATTGTTTAATTTTGTCTGATAAACTTATTAAAGTAATTGGAAAGGAGTAGTACATGGAGCATTAAGCTTTGCAAACAATATAGGTTCAGATAAAATAAACAGTTTTTCATCCGTGTGTTAACCATTGAGCATATTAGCATATATATATCAAGCTACAATTCAAAAGAAAACGAAGAGAGAATTCGTTTTTCATAAACTAACACACCTTCGATCAATACTTGGAAATAAATGTTTTTTTTTTCCGCGGAAATAAATGTTATATAATGTACTCCTTCTGTCTCTCCTTAATTGTCATATTGTGACTTTTAGCACACATTTTGATTTTCAATTTTTTTTTTTTTTTTTAAGAAAATTAATATATTTAATTATACATTAGCAAAAGATATGAAAAATTAAATCAAATAAAAAGAGAAAGTTGTGAAAAAATTTATAGCATGTAGGTATAGAAGAAGATTTGAGTATTTATATAGTGTTGATGTATTATATAATACTTCCTCCGGTTGTTTTTATTTTTTTTTTATTTTTTTTTTTGCATCACTTGGTGATACGCGGAGTTTAGGAGTGTAATATTATATTGTGAGTGGATTAATAATTGTAAAAGTAAGATGGAGACCATGTAAGAGAAAATAATGAGGAAGAGTAGATATTTTTATTATATAAGTGGGGACTATGGAAGAAAGAAAAATGATGGAGTAACATAATTTAAGTGAGGTTTGAAGTAGGAGAGAGAAATGATCAAATATAATATAAAGTTATTAAATAAGGAAGTGATGCAATTAAAAAACAACACCCATAAAAAGAAAGTGATGCATTTAAAAAAAACGGAGGGAGTACTCAAATAGTCTCATTATTGTTTAATTCTTGTAGTTATTTTTCCACTTTGATATCAGTGCTAGTTAATCTGACCTAATCTGGTCTAATTTGACCAAACCTAATTAGGTCTTATTACTTTCAATTCGTAATATGGTGTAATTTATAATATGTAATTTTCTTGATATTTTTAATTGAAATTAAAGATATTTAGCGATAAAAAATTACACATAAAACGATAGAAGTATGTGATAAAATGTTAATTAATTGTTAATGATAAGAGTCATATGTTTGAGAGTAGAAAGGGGAGGTAAGGAAATCCTCAAATCCTCTACTCCCATGCAAAATGTAGTTGGTGGGGCTCGAGCTCATGACACCTCAAAGTCATCACTCATAACTTCATAATGTTGGAGTTAGTATTGCAACCAAAAAGGTTTTGTCTCAGACTGAATCGGGTTGGTTTGTCCGACCTAGCAGATGAGAGTAACTCCTTGGTTGAAAACTCATTATTATACAACTATCCGCTACACGGTCATGTACCTTGTACTACATGATTGTGTGACATACATGGTCGTGTACCTTACTCTACACGGTTGCGTGGTTTTGCAAATGAACCTGTCTACACGGTTGTGAACCCTCTTTTACATGACCGTGTATGTCAAATATTGTTTGGAGTGGCTATTAGTTGGGCCTAGCTAGTTGCGCACATCATAAACTGATAGGTCATTTGGATTTATTGGTTTCCCTTTATTAGAACTTTATAAATACAAACAAGTGCCTCTTTAATAAAACAACTTTCGAGAAAATCTAAACACATTAAACACAAACCTATCCTTTGAGATCTGAACAGTTCTTGAACAATTTCAACCTTCGAGTTCGGGTACATGGATTGCGGAGGTCGTTGTGTAAAACTTGGGGGGCGTGCGTCACCGGAAAACTTGTATCAGTGGTAGCGTATTTTGCTTTTAAGCCAGTGGGTACCAAACCATTGCACAATCGAAGGAGGACATGTTTTTGATTCGAGTATGGAGATCGAATTTGTTCCAGGGAAATTCTTGGTTTGTCTATTATTATTCTTGGAATCAACAAGTATTTTTCCAACACATAAGGTAAGTTTCCTTCCAACTCCATCAAAACTTGCGTAATTTATCTAATAACAATAATACAAAGTATATATTTTTCTTCTTAACCAGATCAAAATAGGGAAAAATATACCATTAAAAAAATAATAAAAATAATAATGATAATAATAATAATAATAATTAAGAATACTTTATCTCAAATGAAGAAAACCAACCTAATTAAAGTTCGAAACAAGTCAACTTCTACTACCACCACCTCTACTCAAAGAGTCCAAGTTAGCAAACAATCACTACTACACGCGTTTTGTGCATGCTCCTTTCACTGAAATTATCTTGTTAAATTCTTATATCGTATGTCTCTTCATCCAATATAATAACCTAAAAGAAAAAAAAAAAAAAAAAAAAAAAAAAGGCAAACTATTGAAAAAAAATAAAAATAAAAAAATTATAGGTGATTGTCTCATAGATCCAGTTGGTTTTAGGGTGACACTTCATCTCTTGATTCTCCTCACCAACTAAATTTATCTTTACACTAGTGCATCCCATTTGTTACCTTTTCTTTCCCCTCAAAACTATAGAGATAATTGACAAATAGTGTAAAGATAAACATGTTGCTTATTTTATTTGATATTCTTTTATTATATACCATTACCAATCATTGGCATGTACTTGATTAAGCACCTTAATATTGATAGATAAAATATGATAACATCTAGGATTTGGCTCTTTTTTAATCGAATGCTATGACTTATATGCATTAACATTTGCTTATTGTAATAATGAAGCTAATGTTTTAAAACTTGTTTGAAATTAAATAAGTTAAAATTTGTTGATCAAAGCACTTTTAAAATTACTAGGGCAACTAACGCGCGCTGTGCGCGCTTATAACTAGCCAAATTCGAAATCTCTTTTTGTTTGGCCTTACATCATAAATTTAGTTATTATAGCATTACTGAGAAGAAAATATATAAATAAAAAATGTCCATACACTGTTTTTAAGAGTTAAAAAAAAGACATTTAAAAAAAAGTGTATATTATCATTAATGAGGGTAAAATAAGGGTGCGTTCTATTCACTTGATTTTTACTAAACTTATCTGATCTTCATCTTATCTTAACTTATCTGAACTTCTTTGAATTTAGATTAGAACTTATTTTAGTTATAAATTGAAGTTGGGTAGCCCTGATTAACCCTTATCACAACTTATCTGAACTTAAAATAAGGTGAATAGAACATGGCCTAAGTAACTAAACACTTTCGTATATTAATAAGGGTATATATGTAAATACACATTTTGAAGGGTACAATTGATATCATACTATTCATTTTGAAGTGTATTTTTTATATGGTAGAGAAGAGATGTACAATTAATTAATTTAGGATTAGATCTTTGTTAGGATCAAATGTAATTTAAATGAAAGTTGGTTAAATAATACTCCATATATCTCAATTTACAAACCCTTTGACCATATTTAGTAATTTATACGAAGTATATAAATAAATTAACTTTTATACATAATAAAGAAACACCGAAATGGATTGAACAAGTTTATAATTTTATTTATACACAGATTACAATAATGTTGAAATTTAAAGTTAAAAAAAAATGTCGTCAAAATTTATTAAACCTATTATACCCTTAATGATTAATAATCATGTGATTTATATGGTTAAATATACATAACTCTTAGTGTTTTTTGTTTTTTTTTTTAAAAAAAAGGTAAATAAAAAGTTAAGATAGTCTTATCAAAACTATACCCTTACTTATAGAATAAAAAAAAATAAAAGAAAATCTACTATTTATAAACATATTTTAACTCTCATTGTTCGTCTTACTAATTCTGCTGTATATAGGACTATAGGAGTCAATTTCTGAAAATAGCTTAGGATAAAGAAGTGGGTTCCAATTTCTAAATGCACGAGTAATTTTCAATTAAACACACAAGATGACAAGATACAAAACATTACAACAGCATGGAAAATTGGCAATTACGTACCTTTCTAGTGGGGTGCAGAATTCACACTTTGACATGCATCACAAAGCCACCCTCGAACGTAATCTCTCTTTTCTCTATTCTACTCCGTTTTGCCTGAGCTAAAACACATTATCATAATTTAATTTTATTTATATACAGGGGTGCCCCTCCTATCATAGGAGGGACGGGTTGAGTATTGAACTCAAATCACTCCCAGGAGAAATGATAAATTTACAAGTGTGAATAAATTTTGACTACAAAAATGTGAATCTCAAAATTATAAGTGTAAATGAACAGCCAAATAGTGGTGTTTGCAGTGCATAACTCAGAGCTATACGGTGGTGAATGTGCTCACATGATATTATAATAATAAGTTAATAACACATGTTGGAGAGTTCAAATCGCAAACTCGAGTTTACAAGCAAAGTTAATATTCAACATGTATTGAGTGCCTTAAATTGATGTAAGCTTTAGGGTATATTTTACGTGATGATCAATGTTATACTATACGAGTATATAAGTGTGGCTATAACATGTTATATTCGTCCATAAAATTTTGATTGATTAAAAGTGAAATGAGACACTTGAGCTCTTATTTCTCTTTTTGGATAAGATTTATGGTTGAAAGGAGAATTATTTTAATTGTGAGATTAAATTTACTACGTAATTGGTTACTCATATTTTAAACTTTCGGCATGAAATTTACAGTACTATACATTCCGTAAAGTTTATTAACATTAATAATAATAATTGGATTAGTTGTCATTAGTACTGGTCGTTATTTATTGGTCAGTTATTTGTAATACTGTATTTGTCAGCCTTTTGACATCAATACTCTGTAATCTGTATACGAGTATCGTAGTAGTTATAATAGTTCCTCCAATTATAGTCAACATTAGCTTTATCTCAAGAATTAATTTTTTAAATTAGTGACAACTTTTGACCTTTGTGCTATTGTTTTCTATCATTGTGGCCCACCTTTTTCAACGTAATACGCCGTTAGCGTTTTGTTAAATACGGAGTACATAAATAATGAAACAATTGTATTAAAAAAAAAAAAAGACTTAAAAGGCTTGTTTAGTTTTGAGAGAATATTAGGGTATTTTTATCTAAGTACTGTTCTAGGGACAAAAGTATATATTTACGTTTGATGGTGTGTTTTAAGGGTTAATTTTTAAAAACTACATTAAAATTAATACCTTTTCCGTTCCTATTTTTTTAAGTAACTATGTGATCTAATCAACGTCCTTGGAAAGTTGGAAGTGCATCAGTGCATGGGAGTGTCATTATTGATAGGATGTAAAATTAAAGATAAATATGTCCCTATAGAACGTAAGTTAATTCACGAATAGACTTGATTAATTAATTCTATTTGGTTTTGTAAATTATAAAAACTTTATTGATTCCCAAATCCAAAAACTTATAATTATTTAACTTGTAATACATACTTTCTCTCTCTCAAAAAAAAAAAAAACAAAAAAAAAAAAAAACAAAAAACCTTGTAATACATACTTATTTAGGACTCGTTCACATTTACTGAACTAAGCCGAGTTGAATTGAACTGAACTGAATTGAATTGAATTGATTGGAGCTGAACTGAACTGAGCTGAAATGAATATTTTATGAGATAAAGAAATTAGGAACTGAACTAAACTGATTGGAGTTAAACTGAAATTAAGTACTTTATACGTAGTATTTTTTTTTAAGATGGGTATCATTCACTAAACAAGAATAGTCATTTATGTATACTAAGGTCATGTTTAGTCAACTTAATTTTAAATTATTTTGCTTATTTCAACCGATATGATTTTAGATAAGCTCAAATAAGACAAAATTAAGCAAAAAAATTTTTTGTTAAACGATTTTACACACAAATAAGAGCATCTCAGACATAACTTTAGATAAAAACTAATTCCATCATTTTCCAAACCATGCAAAATAGACCCACTTTGGATACACAAACTTTGTAGCAGTTAACTAAAACCATATCTCTCTCATTAGATTATTATCCTATTATTACTTAAATTATTGGGTCACATACTACACCATCTACTTAAAAAATAATGTGCTACTAAGATTTCCCTACCTTATAAAAAGTAGAAAGCTACTCTTATGAATAGTGTAATGCCAATTATACCCTTCAAAATGTGTATTTACATACATACCCTCATTAATATGTACAAACTATTTTTAATGAATAATGTTTAGACAACTATATCCTCTAAAATATTTATTTACTTTTATGTTTTCATAATGTTAGTTATCTTGAACATTTATACCTCCTAAATATAGTTGTTTTATATATTTTCTCTTATTGTTTATTTAACTAAATTTGTGATTTTTTGTTTCAAAAAAAAAAAAAAAAAAAAAAAACTAAATTTGTGATGTAAATGCCAAACCAAAAAAAACCTTATAGATATGACTAGCTTTGACGCGCGCATTGCGCGTGTTAGCTGCCCTAGTGATTAAGAAAAGTGTAATAAAACTTACGCCACCAGTTTTACACATAATCAATATTTTAATGGCAAGAAATAAATAGTATAGCTCATTAGATTAGCTCATGAAATTTTCACCATTCAATATTTCTTGGCCCACTATCGGCTGGCTATATCTATATGTACTCGGGTGTAAGGTTATATTATTGCTAATTGGATACGGAGTAATTAAATGAATACCAAGTGTGCAATAATTATAAAAATGAACAAAATACGAAATACCATTTGATGTACCTAGCACCAAGATGTATATTTTAAATACGGAGTATGTATTAAGTATGATGGTTATGGAAACTTCTTATGAGTACAGGGTTTGCCATATAGAGCATAAATATATTAGGTGAGACATACTCAGCATGTATTTTTTTTTTTTTGAATAGTACTCATCAGTCATCATGTACTTCATATTAAGTATGATGCACCCAAAATAAGGAAAAAAAAAAAAAACAAAAGAAAAAAATCATTTGCGAAATTATTGTTATTAGCAATTATAATTAATAAACAACAAATTAGTCTAGTCTAAGGTAGTCTAATCCAAGAGTTGCTCACAAAAAACACGAAAATCAAACATACATCATATAGAATTATAGATAACGAGTGACATGAAAAATGTCGTTACATAAAAGCACTTAGTTACATATGCATTATATCAAATAGGGCATTTTTTGGTGCATTCTTTGTCCCCAAAATACTTGGATTATTATAGTAGGACTAATTTTCTTTCTTTCATAAAACAATAAATATATGATTACTCTCACTAACCATTATAGATATGGCAATCATAATAATTAATTACAACTATGATTGAAAATGATGCTAGAGGATTTGACGTACTCCTTTGGCTTATAATTGTTTTAATTTTAATAATCAAAAGTATAGATTAGTACATCCAAGCAATCACATTAAACAATTTGATTACAATCTAATTATTATTTGTATTATTTTGGGTGGTCATGCATGTTGCATAATTAATTAACACCTTTTCTTGAAGATTATCCAAATGTTTTGATTCCTAATTTTTTTTTTCTACATATTTTTTTAAAAAATTTCTTATGAGATTTTTTGTCGTTTGGTTTGTATAATATGGGCCCCCAACTATGACCCAAAGTTGAACTTGATCACACTATAGAAGAGAGTCCAAATGGGTCCTTTTTATAGGACCCAAAAGCCCTTTTTATTTCTAGGGTACACGAGTGTGTTTGCTTGTGTTATTATTAAATTTTTTTTTTTGAGAGTTTGCTTTTGTTATTATAAAATAACAATACTATGTTATAATTATATGTTGGTCTATGCTTGTTTGAAAATTATTTAAAGAGCCCTACAACAAATTCCAATCTAGCATGGCTTTGAATCATGTCGAAGCTCACAATGGATTAAATAGTTTATAATGTACTTTCATTATTCCATTTGTCTCATTTAAGTTGATAAGTTAATATACTAACTCTAAGGAATTAATATTTTAACAAGTAAATTAAAATAAATCTAACAAAATGTTACCCTAAGAATAGTTTGAGAATTGCTAATGCATAATTGCAAAAATTTGAAGTCCAAGGTGAGCTTTTGCAACTATTGGTAGAAGAATGCAACAATATAGTAGCACCTTTTGATGCAACAATATAGTAGCACAACTTGACACACAACCTTATGTAAATGGAAAAATATAATCTTAGAAAGAAGGAAATTAAAATTACTATATTAATCCATTATGTAACGTCAAAACTGCTCAATAATCATTCCGTATAGAATCAAACCAACAAGGTACAAAAATGCCAAATTCCAGCATTTTTACAGAGGGGCAACATACAGAGTATTAAGCACCATCAAGCTCCGCCAAAGTGTGTACAGTCGTACACACTATGAACTAGTATGAGGCTGCAAATGGTGGAGTCTAGGTAAAACAGTCATACTATGAATATGAAAGCGAGAACGGGGAAGCATAATGAAGACAGCATCTTACGATGAGCATCAGCAATGTTATTATGTACGGATACAAGGACTGAACTGCATGTTATTAGTGCAGTATAATCAATGGTATTGAGTAAACAAAGGGCACTTTGCTCTTTGGTCAGCGTTCACGACATTTATTAGCAGGAACTGAAAGTTGTTTAGTAAAATTTGTCAGAAAGAAGGGTGGAGGTAAACTTCACCACATACCAAATCACAAGGCTACAGATCATGCGCGGTTTGTACGCCTCCCAACTTCAAGCGCAAGCTCTGTGTCAATTTTAAGGGAGATGTCTAGTGCTCTCACTGAATGCGTCAAAGCACCACTGCAGAATCAAGAGAATATTCTTATAATATGAATGGTTAATTTAGGAAAAGAGTATGCATTGATTACTTGTATAGAGTTGTAGCAAACAGGAACAAAGCTGACAGCACGAAAATGAGAAGGTTAAAACCATGAATGTGGCAAGTAACAACTACAGTTGTAAGCCCATTTCATAATTTAGACATCTCATTATACTAGGTCACTTTATAATTTGATAAGGTAAACTTCTTAGGATATTATAAAAAAAAAAAAAAAAAAAAAAAAAAAAAAAAAGATAACTTCCTAGGAGTTCACAAGTTTCAATCTGTTTCAGGTACCTATAGGGTCAGTTAATGCATGACCAATTGCATAAATCAAGGAATGCGGCAAGCTAAACAGATCAAACTCATATTATCTCTGCGTTTCCAACCAAATTCACAAGTCATTAATTTGAAACAAGGGGTGGAAGAGCATCCACAACACTCCATGACCCCAGAGATCAGAAGCTAAGTTATCAGCATCCTTCAATTACACAAAAGGGTAATTGGTTGCCTCATTTTCGAATCCTTTTTCTACCATACCATGCTCAACAAATTAACTTATAGGACCACAAGTCTTAAACACAAAAATATCAAAACCCCTGATGATACATGACGTCAATAATAAAAAACCAGAAGGTTTTGCTCTTACCTAGAAATATAGGTCACACCCGTCTGTCCAATTTGGTGTACAGTGTCAAGGGTAACATTTCCAGATGCCTGTTACGATATGAATAAGAAAATAATATTACTAAACAAAAGAAAAGAGGACCTCACGAGTTACATAATGTATCTGGTCCCAGACTGGTAAAAATCTGCCAACATGTCAAGAATCAACCAACATTTTGTAAAAATGAACACTTTATTTCTGGTCCACAACATACAGAAACAATAGAACTAAGATCAATAATTGCATAATTGAAACAGCTTTAGAAACATTCAACGAAAGCACATAATCTACTTTGCAAGTCAAAGGTAACTAGATTTGCTGATACACAACATCAGATATGGTACTCACATATCATTCAAGGCATCCTTCTTTACTCATTCTAATAGGCATCCAATGGCTGTATTTTTATAATTTTATTATTGCATGTCTGAAGATTGATTCAGCCAATAGAGCTTCCTTTTTCCCTTTAACTAACATTTCTTTAAGAATCTATCGTGAATGGTTTCTTTTTATTTGATTGGAGGTGAAAAAAGAGGTGAGGAGGATTGTTAGCAGTAGCATTTGTAATCCTTGTATATTTTACTTGTTTCCATATTTACTTATACATTAATCAAAAGTAAAGGTTACAAACTTACAATGCAGATATAATGTCACATCAATGCTAACTTTTCTTGCATAAGAGAAAATATAGTCACATTTCAATTCCCAAGTGGCAATACTAGCTGTAGATTAGGAGCTACCTCAGTTTCAAATCTACCATCAATCATTCTGACAGCTTCTTTAAGCATGGAAACATCAACATCTCCATTAGATTGCGGGATAACCATGTTATCCAACATTATCCGCGTCAAGGAAGTCTTATTCTGGGATGCATACTCTAACACGTCCTTAACTTCCTCCAGGGTTCTGGTCTCTATCTGTTTCAAACAAAGCAGGATCAGAGTGCTACAAATTTGGTCACACTGCCTTAATTACAATATTCCTCCAGAGCACTTGACTCACCTACTATATGTAGTGTACACATCTTTTTAAGCATAGCCAAAGTTAAGCTAACTAAAAAAGGGAGAGCAAATTACTACCTCAACTTCCATCTGGAGATTATTCTGCAGTAAATAATGGTCTGTGGACTTCAGGGCTTTTGTGATACCTCCTGCTATTGATACGTGATTATCTTTTATCAACACCATGTCAAACAAACCAAGCCTGTGATTCTTCCCTCCACCAATTAGAACCTAACAGCAGAAGAACACCAAGGTCAGCAACATTACTTGGAACATTAACAAGATTTGATTAGCAGGAGAAAGATATACACCGCCCACTTATCCACCAAGCGTAACCCTGGAGCTGTCTTTCTAGTTTCCAGAATAACAGCAGGACTTGCAGCATCAGCCATTGCCTGAAGACAAATGAAACTTTTAGCTATTTTGTCATACACGAGCTGTAACAAAACAAATAACCTAGAACTATTCCAAACTCCACAAAGAACCCATCAAACTTTTAGTGCATAATGCAAAGCTAGTGATAACAGTGGGTAGCATACTTTAGACACCACGATACGTTTAACAAAATCAATCTTGTAGCACGAGCAAGCCAAACAACAATTTACATCTCTCAATTACAATTTTTTTATTTTGTAGATTTCACCCCACAATTTTTAGGTCCTTTTCCTTTTCTTGGTAGTCATACTGTCTTAGTTCTGTTTCCTAGAAGCAAGTGAATACATCAATACAATCTATTCAACCAACAAAACTATCAACTAGACAAGTGAGATCACTAACACATCTGGTCCAACATTTAATCACAAAATACTGGTTTAAAGGCTTGATGATATATACGACAGTATCAAGTGAATTATCTCAGGGAGTATATTGTAAATGTTCCAAACAAAATAATAATCTTCACAATAATATATACTGGAGCCGGGGGCCAATTGGAAAAATCTATTAACTGATCATAATGAATGACTGGCATCTTAAAGCAAGTGAACAGGATTGAACTCATTTAAGATATTTGGTTTGTAAATCAAATTCAAGTCAAATGCACTTGAGAAGAGCATTAAGGTGATAATAAGCATTCTGTGAGTTCAGTATGGCGAGTATGCAGTTGTGCTCCCTATATCACTACATTAACATATACCTTGGTAAGGGTTGCGATCCCACTCATCCTTTGCATAAAATTCAGAACCACTCTTTCAGCAACTACGATACTATGTGCTCTTCCTGCACAAAAACATAGACTTATTTATTGGGGAAGAAATTTCGGATATTCTTTCAATGATATGCTGAATGTCACCAGTGCATTACCATACACTTTCCCCAATCTAAGTCCTTTATGAACATGATCCCCGTCCTTCTGGCACCATTCCACCTGATAGATAATGTAACTGTTGAGAGGTCCAAAAAACAGCAGAACAAGCAACACTATGTCAATAAAATGTAATGATGCAATCGAACCTTTAGGGAAGGATCCACCTCATGGAATATCATTTCTGCAAGGGCAATACCTGCAATAATTCCATCCTCTTTTGCCAAAAATTGGGCTTCCACTTCCATTTGAGCCGGTATTGTGGCCATCGATGTCACATCCCCTATAAAGAACAAACGTTAGATCAGGACAATGCTCAAACTTCTATGATTCACTAGTAATGTAGTGATCACAAGCTTGATGCCACTTGTTACAGATAGTTCATCTAAAGGTACTACTTGATCTCTTGACCAATTCTAAACTCATTCAATTGATACCCTCTAACTTCTTGTAATATGGAGTAGGCAGACAATTATATTCAACTCAATGACAAGGCCCTAAAGTACACTATGAGCTCTTCCTATCAATTAGAATCCACTAGGCAGAGTGAACGATAAAGAAAAAAAATCTCAGATGATAAAAATTCAGGACAGCATCACCAACCAATCATCCAGAAAGTAGCATATTAAAATGTCAATACAGACATCTACATCTCATTTCCAACAACTATACAATTGTACCATCTGAATTCAAGTCAATTCCAACCTTTACTAAATTCCATGTCTTGCAATTGGACCGGCGACACAAACTTATTTATAGACCTCATCATCAACACGAATACACGATGCAATTAAATTCGAAGCATCTTTCCTAGATGAAGATGCCCTTGATAAAAACACCCATAGACCACCCTCTTATCAAACCATTCTCAATTGACAACCATTATACAAAAATGGACTAATAACAAACAAACCTCTTGTATGTAATACCAACTTTATAATTGCATGTCCTAAATGATCTCAATGTGCCACACAAAAACCATTGTTCATGATTTTTTTTTTCTTCATTTTGAACACCCTTTCCCGAAATTCATTACAACCCATAAACTGTAACCCCTTATATTCAAGGGTTATTCAAAATTCATGAAGACCCATCATAGCAGAATTTAAATAAATTAAACAAAAAGAAAAGGAAAAGTGGGAAAATGGCGATAAAAAAAGGGACCTTTATCAGCAGAATCTTCAGCAAGAGCAAGTTTGATGACAGCCTTCAAATTATAAGTAGGATGACAAGGTGGCGCCTTTGACTCCATAGATTTCAATAATTCCCCAATTTTAGGTAATTCTTGTGAAATTGAAACTGCAAAAACTACCAAAAATTGAACAGTCAGTCAGTGAAGTTGTAATTTTTATTGATCATTTGATAAGAATTATGGTCTACAAGATAGAATTACCAAAAGAATGATGCTTAATTCCATAAAGTTTTCATTTTAGGCCTTTAAAACTTTAAAAAGAGGTTTACCTTCAAGTTTTAATCTGGAATTGGAAGTGGTTTGCACTTTGCAGAAAACAAGGTGAAGAGGATGAGAATGTCTGAAGAAAGAGAGAGAAAGAGGGGCAAAAGGTTCTGACGCAGGAAAGAACAATGCGCTGTGGACTTGTGGGCCTTATAGCATTGAGCTTGGGCCCAGGCTGCACCGGTTTTAAGTTTAACATCATGTATGTAGGGTTGTTACACTAAAAACCGACTCTTTCAGAGATCCATTTAATTAACCGAAATGACTCGAACCAAAATTTTATTAACCTGAAATGAGAAATGACTCGAACTTGAAATGGGCACACTAGTTATGACTCATTCAAATGATTTGACTGCTCTTTGTGCAACTAAATAAGCAAATAACCCATTAACCATCATATAAATTCAAAGATACAAGTATGTTCTTTGATCGGATCCCTCATAAAGTAAAAAATCCTTCTATTTTGAATTGTATTATGCACCCTATACGTAAAGATGGACAATGGGCCGTGTCGTGCTTTCGCGGGCCGTGCCACGGTGGTGGACGTACCGTGCCGTGCCAAAATGTGTCACACCCCAGCCCACGGCACGGCACGGCCCACGTGCCTGGCGGGCCGTGCCGGGCCGTGCCGGGCCGCGGGCCAACCCGTTCCACTTTTTTTTTTTTTTTTTTTTTTTTTTTTTTTTTAATTAATATATGTATATAAAAAAACGATATATATATATTTTTTAGTACAACTAAATTTTATATAAATAATGTTATTAATTTATGTTTATGTTAATGTTAATATATTTTGTTTTGAACAACTTTAGTTTAATTAAGGTTATATAAATTATTTATCTAATTATGTTTAAGTTTATGTAAATAATTTTATTAATTTAGCGAAAAACAACAATGCATATAATAAAAAAAAATTACGAGTGCGATAAGCCAAAAACACAAAAAGAATTGAATAAAACACGTACCGTGCCGGGTCGTGCCCGACCGTGCCGCGTGCCACGTGCCGTGCCGGCGTGCCGACCCACGGGCCGGCCACCATGCCGTGCCCGTGCCGGTTCCCAAATTTGTGTTCACAGCACGGCCCACAGGTGGGCCGTCGTGCCGTGCCGCCCGCGTGCCGGCACGGCTCGTGCCCATCTTTACCTATATGTTTCAATTATCCACATTGATTCAATGATTCTATAAGTCTATAAACTTTATTGTATACTACATACATTTTGAGGGAGAAAAGCTGATACTCGATAAGTTGATAGTTGTTATATCGCGTGGCATCAGACGTATCTTTCGATAAGTACAATTTTATATATTGAAGATTTTTGCAATGACCATGAGCATACCTTAAATGAGTTAGATCTACTGCTAATATTTCTTAGGGATTCATCTTTTGCGACCTTGAGGTGACAAGGTCAAATCCTCTCATCTATATTATATAGTTATTTGAGAATTCACCTGTAATCCCCCGTATTTTTAAATATTTTATAAATGAAAATTTATTTTATTTATAATATTTATTTGTATTTTTCCGGATTTTATTTTAAAAAAGTTTCAAATTATTAATTTGGGTCGAAAATTATTTTAGTACAAATTATTTTATGAGCTTTCATTCTACAATCTATGCCATACAAACAAAGCCTAGTCCATTTCATTTACCTATTTGGCCCATTAATTTTATGAGGCCCAATACTCCTACTTACCCTACAACTCTCTCCCCTATAAATACCCCATACATCCCCAAAATTTTCCCCACACAAAATGTTAGTCTTATTTTCTCCTTTGTTTTATTAATTTGTGTAATTATAATTATTGATTTATGGGTTTTGATTTTATTGTTTGAAATTAATTTAATTAGTATCAAATTGTATTTTGATGATTAAACTTTATAATTTCAGATTTTATAAATGTCATAATTTTCAGATTTTGTAAAATTTTATAACCTAGGGTTTTTAATTATTGAAAATCACGATTTTAGGGTTTTTACTAACAATTGATTTAGGGCTTTTATAGTAATGATGTTTGAAATTTTGGTGATTATAACTACTGATTAGTTTAACTTAATCCCAGAATATTTTGAACACGTAAGTTCGTGTTTTAATTCTTAGATTTCCATTCGTTAATATTAATCCCGATTAGGTTTTGAACTCATCCGATTTTGATAAAAAAAAGTAGTGTTTTCCATGTGGAAACAATGTTTTAAGAAAGATTCACTACCTTTGGTAGTGTGCATCACCCTCTCGTGGCCAAATTCAGCCTCTAATATGATTTTCAGGCAGTTTTTGATTTTTAACGAAGTTTTTTTATGCTTTAAATTTCATCCTTGAGTTTTAAAGGGTTTTTGATTAATTTAAAATGCTGGAATTTTATTTAAAGTAGTATAATTGTGATTTTAATGAAAGGGTGTGATTACCCATTAAAAAGGAGTTTAATTAGGGGTTTTTAAATAATTTTCAGATTTTTTTTAAATAGTCTAAAGTAAATTTAAGTTGCTGGAAATTTGGTTGAGTATTAATTTATTGTTATTGGTTGTTCTCTAGGAAGTGATTATTCCCTAGGAGACTTTTGAGTGATTAAAAGTGGCACAAAGGATTGTTTATACGAGGTACGTACATGTCTACTTCGTTGTAAGTAGTATCATGCTTAGGTACCAAAAAGAAATAACTTAGTTTCATGTTTAGAGAACACTTGGATGGAAATTGTTTGGTTATACATTTAATTAATTCACGTGCTTATGTTTATGAGACATGTTTTGGTGAATTGATTATGTTTGTATGGAGTTATGGATGCAAGCATGTTGAATTATATTGGATTAATTGTTTGTATGGAATATTGATACAAGCATATTTTTATTGGATTGGTTTATTAACCACATTTGGATTATTAAAGGATTGGAATTGAATGGTTTAAGTGGAATGAATTTATTAATTATTCCACAAGGTTATTATTATTTTATTTATTACTCAAGCATGACTTGTTAGTATGTTGAGTAAAAGTGGATTAGGCCGAAATGGGTAGGTGGGTTGACTATGTTCAACAATTTTGGATAATTTGGAAGATTAAAGGAATTAAAGGTCAATTTGTGATGTGATCACCATTGTCCTAAATAAGATTAAAAGTGAATTGATATATGATTGTTATGTATGGTCTACTTGAATGAGTTGACTATTAATTAAAATTGTAATCATATAAAGTGAAACAAGGATGAGCAATAAAACTCTGGAAAGGGTGCACTTCTAGAGTATTGACAATTATGGGTTGGGGTACACGGTGGTAGCCCGTGGCTTTTCGAGGCTTGTTTGATCAACATGTCCTCTTCTCTTTTGGTATTTACATTTTTATTTTATAATGAAAGTTAGATGGGATCCTAGACTAACTTTGTGAGAATGGAGTCGCGCCCATTCTTGCTTTGCGCTAAACTTTTATTTTAAATGGTCATTTGGGACCAAAATGATTTGGTGGGTTGGACAACCTCGTCTATTGCTTACTCCAAATTAAATTAATCAAACTAAATATAAAGAGTCAAGTGTTTGGAATTGGTTACTAATTATGATGAGTCAATTGAATTGTTTAAGTGTGGAGTCTTGATTAATGAATTCGTTTTGTATGTTTATTTACTTTTAATTGAGCATGTTAGGTTTTGTACATTGTAGCTTGTATGTACTCAACTTTGCTGATTGTGTGCTTTTGTGTGTGTTTTCTTTTGGTCATGGCCTTCGCCTTTCAATGACCCTGTGATGATCCAATTATTACACTTGTATTATTGGGGAGCAGTATTGCACAGGTTAGCTTGATGATGTGAGGTTCGGGGACGTGACATACGCATTGTCAAGGGATTGGTGTGATTGAGAGTATTCGTTTTTTGTGTTGAACTTATCTATGTTTTACTATTTCAATTATGTTTTGGGATTTTAAATATTAGTTTGGTTTAATAAGGGCCTTTATGGTTCCAATTTGTAAGCTTTGACTTATTGGTTTTCTAAATTATATTATTTTAAGATTTAAGTTGGATTTCCGCTGCAATACTTTGATAAAGCCTTAACGTTTTAATACGTGGCGGTAACATGCTAATGGTTCTCCACTATTTTATTTAAATTAAGTGGTTTGGAAAAAGGGAGAATTATTGGGGTGTTACATCACCCTTACCTTTTAACTTCCAATTATTTGGCCTGCAATACAAAACTAAGGAACCGTGAAGCTTGAGGCTATTTGTCCATAATACATATGAGTGCAAGGTTTTGGGTTCATTGCTTCATTTTTTATACCGAAGCCTGTAACCTGTAGGCAATTAACTCAGATAACAATATAAGAATCGAGTAGGCCTGAGCAAAACTATCTGATTATCCGAAAATCCGATCCGCACCCGATCTGAAAATTTAGGATAACCGATCCGAAAACATTTTCGGATATCGGATATCGAAAATTTGAATTTCGGTTATCCGAATATCCGAAAATAAAGTCGGATATCGAATATCGGATCGGAAATCCGATCCGATATCCAAAAATTACTTCTTTTTTTACCCATATTTTAAAGTTCAAATATTATCCATATGCCCAACAGCCCAAGCCCAACAAAAACTCAACTTATCCTAATTTCAAATCCGCCTCTCTCTTCTCAGTTTCTCACTCCTCTCTTAGTCTTCTCTGAGTTATCTCTCGATTTCTCCTCTCTACTCCTTTTCTCAGAACCTCAGACCACCCCATCTCCGACCACCTTCAAAGACTCAAAACCACCACAATCTTCCCTCATTCCTCCACCAGGCGGCGCCCCGCCCCTCACTCCTCCACCAGAAGCGGCGCCCCGCCCCTCACTCCTTCACCAGAAGCGGCGCCCCTTACTCCTCCACCAAGGTAATTAACCCTTTTCTTCTTTTGATACAATTTATAATTTTAATTAGTTAATTGGGTTTTCAAAATTCTATTTCTGTTCGTTTGCTTCTTCTTGATTTTTAGGTTCTATTAATCTATTGTTGTTGATTAAATTTGGAGAAAACGTTAATTGTGTGACTTTTTTTTTACCTCTTACACCAATGTTCTAAGCAGGGGACTCAGTGTTCTACTAGTTTAATTTCTGCATCTTTTTTGTTTTTATTTATCTTATGATTATCTAATATTTTGATATCTCATATTTTGTAGAGTTGTTGACTTGCCGTATGCTCATACTTTGTTGATCCGCTATCGGTTTCCGGCGTTGATGACTTATTTTTTTAGTATAAGATAAAATGCATGTATTGTTAACTATTTGGACATTAATGTATTTGGACTTTAAATTTTCTTTGTTATATGATTTGTACTTTTGTATCAATTACCCAATTAGTTTGCATTTTGGCAAATTGGCAGCCATGGCAGGTTATTTGTATTTTGTAATTTTATTATTTTGTTTTTTTTTTCCTGAAAATTAGTTGTGGACAATATTTACAAGTCCATTTTTTTAATAGGATAATTCTTTCTAATAGGATAATTACACATCTATTTTATCGCTCTTTGTTTAGGTTGTGAGTAACATGAGGAGAAAATGGGAAAAAAAAAATCAATTTTGCCATTTAAAACAACTTGTAATCAAAGTAGTCAGGATATAGGATATCCGATATATCCAATCCGAAAAGTTCGGATATCCGGATTTTCGGATATCCGAACTTTTCGGATCGGATACAAATAGCAAATATACGTATTTTCGGATACGGATATCCGATCCGAAATCCCCTTTCGGATCGGATATCCGATCCGTGATCAGGCCTAGAATCGAGCATATTGCTTAAAACCAGCTGCCTAAGTTGTAATAACTATTCAATTTAATACAAGTAGCTTATATTTCTCACTTTCATATTTTCCCTGACCTCGTGACTAGTTTTCTATAACACCACATATGCCAAAAGAGGGAAAGTAAACAAGAAATAGAGTGCATGCTACTTGAGAGGAATGTATAATATGGAACCGATTAGCAGCAAAATTTTATGTCGTAGTAACGATGGGTCTTTGGAACAGGCGGATTTTTTAGAAGCAATTCGCCTGTTCTAGGACATGAGAAAGAAGAATATATACAAAATCACCCTGAAGATGAAAACTGGTATAGCTATATTAACTAGTCATCTAACTGGAGAGCAATTTGTTCTAAAACAAGCAGAAAAAGTAATTCAGCAGATTCAGCACAAGGAGTTACAGGCAGTTAAGACCTGGATCTTTCCATGATATAAAATGAGGAAATGTATTGGTAGGACTCAAGACTCGCTTGGAAGAACGTCGTAGAAATGATAAACTTCATCCTTGTCAATAACTCCAACCTCTGTAGAACAAACTGAGCAGCAAACTTGCCTAACTGCTTCAACACTAGTTGAACTTGCTTCTTCAGTTTCCATAGGCTCTCTAGCCTTCCTATACTTTCGCCGTTTCTTGCTTCCTTGTGGAAAAACCATTTTGGCAGTAATTACACAGTTAGTTACAAACATAGCCCTGTACTGGGTCAGGTAGATATCATGCCTGCAAGGAAAACCAAAACAACTTTTCTCAATGAAATACTAGAACAACTAGGCAAAATTCATGCAAAGAATTCATGCAAAGAAGAGATCATATACCAAACATGACATCCTAGTTGCTAATGAATACACTTGCATACAAAATTAATGTATTCATCAAATTACACCAAAGGATAGTAATCAATAATTTTGTCAACTCATGCAAATGCTCTTTGCAATGAGAAATTGCACTCTATTATTGCTAGCAATCAGCTCTTGCCAGAGTTGTACAAAGATCCTCTGGCCTAATTACTATACAAGAGAACCAACTCAGTCAAAAAGCTTAAGTTAAGCTAAAGGTGGAAGTCCTGACAAATGATTTATCTCTTATAATAAATTATAATGAAAGACAATAAGATAAAATCATGTCTATGCCTAAACACATTATGCCATTTCTAAAAATAACAATGGTATTCCATGACCTTCCATCACTGTATTTTCTAGGCAAATATTGTCGAGTCCAAATCCTATTTTTGTGTCCTTAATGCCACTCCTGACAACCACTAGTGCATCCTCAAAAACACTTGTATTTTCATAACCAATAGGAGCTCTGAGTTTTCACCGATAGAGGTGTGGAGGTGTTTGGGTAAGATTGGTATTGATTGGTTAACAAACCTTTTCAACAAGATATGGACGGCTACAAGGATCCCACAAGATTGGAGGAAGAGCACCTTGGTCCCGGTTTATAAAAACAAAGGAGACGCTCAAGATTGTTCTAACTATCGAGGAATTAAGCTTATGAGCCATACTATGAAGTTGTGGGAAAGGGTGATTGAACAAAGGTTGAGGGCATGCACAAGCATTTCAGATAACCAATTTGGTTTTATGCCTGGGAGATCTACTATGGAGGCAATCCATTTGATAAGACAAATGATGGAGTTTTATAGGGTAAAGAAGAAAGATCTTCATATGGTCTTTATTGATTTAGAGAAGGCATATGACAAGGTGCCAAGAGAGATACTTTGGTGGGCAATGTTGAAGAAAGGTATCCCACGAAGGTATGTAGACCTAGTTAAGGATATGTATCGGGATGTGTCAACAAATGTGAGGACATGCGGAGGGTTGACAAAAGATTTCCCTATTACAATCGGATTGCATCAAGGGTCTGCATTAAGCCCTTTTCTTTTTGCAACGGTTCTAGATGAATTAACTAGACCAATTCAAGATGAGGTTCCATGGTGTATGCTGTTCGCAGATGATATCGTTTTGGTGGATGAGACTAAGGATGGGGTTAATGTCAAGTTGGAGCAATGGAGGCAAAGGTTGGAATCTAGAGGGTTTAAGCTAAGTCGGAGTAAGACTGAATATTTGGTATGTCGTTTTGGCACTCAGAGGGGGACAAGCAATGAAGTGGTGAGTTTGGATGGAAAGGATTTGACCATGAGTGAATGTTTTAAGTACCTAGGGTCGATCATCCAGAAGAATGGTGACATTGATCAAGACGTGACCCACAGGATTAAGTCAGGGTGGCTTAAATGGAGAGCGGCCACGGGAGTGTTATGCGACCGCAGCATTCCCTTAAAGTTGAAGGGAAAATTCTACAGGACTGCCATAAGACCAGTGTTGCTCTATGGTACAGAATGTTGGGCTTCTAAGAAAGAGCATATTAAAAAGATGGAGGTTACGGAAATGCGCATGTTAAGGTGGATGTGTGGAAACACTTTAAGAGATAGAATCAGAAATGAGGTTATTCGCAAGAAAGTAGGTGTGGCGGGCATTGTAGATAAATTAAGGGAAAATCGTCTGCGTTGGTTTGGACATGTAAGACGGAGACCCGAGGGTGCACCGGTGCGAAGAGTGGAAGAGTGGGACCATGGAGGGATTAAACGAGGAAGAGGGAGACCAAAGATGACTTGGTTGGAAGGAGTGAGGAAGGATATGAAGTGCATGGATTTACGTGAGGATGAAGTTTTGGATCGTAAGGGATGGAGGAGAAAGATTTATGTTGATGACTACACGGAATAATCAAATTTGGTTCATGTTAGCCGACCCCACTTTTGGGATTAAGGCTTTGATTGATTGATTGATTGATTGAACGCATTACTGTACGCGAAACATGTTGAAGGACATGTCTACCTGGGAATGTTCTTAACTTTGATGTCTGGTAAACAAAGAAGTGCGCTAAAAATTACTTACAACCATTGCATTAGACATTAGTCATGCCTTAATCATGTATGATTATATATAGCCGTATCAAGACCATTTCACTAATCAGTTAAAAAAGGATGACGCAAATACTGGGGAGCACAATAATTTACAACAGTACAAATATGTATTCCCTCAGCATAGAAAAGTAAATAGGACAGCATAAAAAAACAACTAGAGAATATTTTCAACAATACCTATGGAAACAGAATGTTTTAATGTAACATAAGATGAATACATTGCATACGTATACTCTTCCTAGTTCTTAAAGGGTAAAAAAAAGATTGATTACAATAAAATATGGCAAAACACTTCTTTAGAAGTATAGAACAGCTAGAAAATTTCTCTACTAATATACTTTATATTAGAACAAGTTTCGTTTATTTTTTTTAAAATAAATATAAGCTGAAATGAATTCACCACACACTTACTTTCTCCACCTTCCGAC
Organism: Chenopodium album; assembly: GCF_948465745.1. Taxonomy (NCBI): domain Eukaryota; kingdom Viridiplantae; phylum Streptophyta; class Magnoliopsida; order Caryophyllales; family Amaranthaceae; genus Chenopodium; species Chenopodium album. Next base: position 956,915 of record NC_137850.1, read on the forward strand.
TTATGTGGAAATTCGAGATGATTTCTTGCTTCTTGACAAACATCAAGCTTTTGTATGTGTTTGTATCATACGTAATAGTCAGCATAAATCTCAATTGAGTAGAGTAGCTTGGTTTCACAAACTTCTAATATAAATATACGGAGTATAGTGTTACCTAAAATTGTAAAATCTACAGTTTCAAGATGATCATGAAATGTAGGATGTTTCATACGGCTAACAGCAATTTAACGAGGGATTGATATTGATACATAAAAGATTAGTAAAGATGTCGAGATGATATATTTGATACCCTCCAACTATTTCATGTATAAAGCTTTGGATGGAAGATATCCTTCATTGCAAGCATTTGTATAATCCCATTGAGGAATGAAGCAAGCCAGGGAAAAAAAAAAAAAAAAAAGATGCTTACAAGTTTGAGAATCATTATCCTTCTTTTCTTTCAGGCACATCATATTAATCTCTGCATTTTACTTACAATGCTATATTATCGAGTAACTCTGTATTTTTCCTCTTAAATGTCCAGTATTTAAATGGAATAGATTGACAGCATTGATCTAGAGGTTTTTTCACATCGAAATCCTAAGCTGTAATAATCTTGCGCAGAACTTCTAACAATCAAGACTTCATCATATAGTTGTTTTCCCACCAAAACACGCCGGAACAAAAAACCATGATTCAGGGATTTAACAGCATACCTTTGACACTCCAAGCAAAGAGTAGTGAAACAAGCAGGACAGCTGAGCACGGCGTCTGTTCGTGGACCTTTCCTTTTTCTAGCCACCCATGACTCATCCTTGTCATCAAGATCAGAATCATAAAACTCGGGTTTGATGGAGTAATCTATTTCATCATCATCGGAAACTGAAATTCCAGCAGCAATAAATCATAGTTAGATAATTTTCACACCCATTTTATCGCCACCATCAATTGACATATCCCACCACAATCTATTAAGCATAGTTCAAGTTAATCATAGTTACATAAAGGGTTAAATTGAGCCAAAATTTTCAACTTTTAAAGTATAATTTTACCTAATGTCCTCATTGTTATCTAAAATTCACATTATTTGAAGGCCACTAACTAAATTAGGGTATTATAATCCAATGTATACAAGTTTCATTACTACCAAGTAAACTACAATTAAATTTAAAACTACCAAAATCCAAACAAAGTTTCTATTACAATTTCATAAATATTCAAAGAAATTGAAATTGCATAAATCAAAGGAAACAAAGAAAAGTAGAAGCGAGTAAAAAAAAAAAAAAAAAAAATTATACCAGTTTGCTGGGAATTGGTGGGGGATGCAACACATTCCATGGGTTCTCCCATTTTGCTTTCCCTCTCTTCACCCGCCATGGCAGCAATAATCGGCTACTCGGTTGAACTGGGACGATTCTAGCGATTTCTTCGACTTTCCTTCAACTCTTCAGGGCTTCAAGAAGGTGCGCGCAGCAGTCTCTGTAAGTGTTTTTGGGCAAAACAGTTTCAATGAATGTATGGCGGTAAAAAGATGGTTGTGGGTCGTGTTTGGACATGACTTAAACTTCTAGGGATGTGACAATTTATTTGCATTTAAGGTTTTGTTTACTTTGATGGTAATAAAGCCAAATTATACTTATTTTAATGTGTTTTATCATATTTAAGTCGAGTTTCAATTATTTTAGTGTAATTAATCGTGTTGTGTCATGTCGTGCTTTTCTAATGAAAGATCGTGGCCCAAATTTGATCCATGACCCAAACCATGTCATGTTTGGCCATGCCGTGCAATGACTGAGCCGTATCTAATGGTATCTTTATATAACAAACCATCTCACCTTTTAAAATTATCTCCAAAAGACATCCTTTCTTAGTATATATGAGTGCAGTTTGCTTGTGTGTGTTTTTGTCGAATAGACATCCCTATAAGGCTATAAGGTGGAGTTGTGTTTAGTATTGTCTTCTAAGGGTGTTAGAGTTTTGGATACTACTCTGTTACAATTATTTTGTTGACGAGAATTTAGGTATAGGTTTCATATAATACTCCGTACAACTATCTGTATTTCAGGCTGAAAGTCTGCATAATACCTGATAGAAAATTTGCTTGTAAATGCTTCCGTTTCATCCAGATTAAAAGGCTAAAACCAAATTTCACAAAGAATGGCCTTAAAGTGGTAATCTACCTAAATTAATGACGTAGAAAGTAGGAAAGCAGAGCTAACCATGAAGAAACAAGAGCAAAAACAAGAGGTAAATGCTTTGCATATGATAAAAGCAAAACTGTTCATTGGAAGTTTACATATTTCCAAACATCCAACTATAATGTGGGCATAATAATAAACAATAGCTATCTATGTATAAGGGAAGTAGCAACATTTAGACTACACATAAATAAATAAATAAAAAACCTTTAAACTACATATAAAGGAAATAACGGAATTATGGGAGCACAACAATCTTAGGCTGTTTTCTCTTTGTACGACTTTCTGACTGCTGTCTTGGAGAACCATCTACCAGCATATCTGAATGTCCTTCAGAAGAATCGGCCTTCAAATTTTCATCTTCATCACTATCATCCTCATCATCATCACTGCTACTTTCTGATTCTGAAGAGCTGTCATTGGTACATAAATCAACAACTGGTTGGTTTCCAGCCATTGCAGCCTCTGCAGCTTCCATGGCCTCTGGAGTTTGAAGATCAGCAACACCCAGCATCAAATCCTACATTTTTGACCTATTGAGTAAGCTCTGACGTACTACTCTTAATCTCACCAAATATTGAATAATAGATGAGAGAAAATTTAGCAATACCATTTCAATGTACTCTGATTCATTGCCATGAAAAACTTCAATATCAAACTCTTCAGGTTTATCCTGCATATAAATGTGCTCATTTTAGGAGTTAGGAGGTGCAAATTGAAGATCTCAAGAATAGCCTTTTACTAAGGTTTGTTGGTTCTTACCTTTGCATTAAGCTGGAGAGTTTCGTTAGCTTCAGAGATTACTCCTAGGAAATCCTTTACCTTACTAAGCACTGCAAATCAGCTCAGAAATTGTAAGTAATTTTAATGTTACAAGTTCTATAGAAATCTTTTAAAAAAAGAAAAATCGTTACAAACATCAGGTTATTAGGAGGACAAGCTAAAATTGTGAAGTGTCAGTATTATATCATCATTAAAGTACAATCCTAAATTCCTAATCCATAGTCACCAATGGAGAGCACAACGACGAAGCTAAAGCAATCCGTTTACAATTTACCTGGCTTTGATACATCAGTCATACAGTTGAAAGTTAAAAACAAAAGCTTTCGTCTCATCTGAGCGCAAACAACATATTACTTGTTTTCAAACCTCATGCCTTTCTATGGTCATATACACACTCATACCAGCAAAGTGCCACAACAAGCTAAATTCCAGCACACTCTAGCATCCGATCTCAGCAGCTTAACCATGCATAAAACTGATATAGGGGAGACAGCAACAGAATCAACAAAAACAACACCTCTTCATTCAAAGAGTGAATACCAATTCCAAGCTAAATTCCAGCACGCTCTAGCATCTGATCTCAGCAGCATAATTATGCATAAAACCGAAATAGGGAGACAGCAACAGCATCAACAAAAACAACACCTCTTCATCCAAAGAGTGAATACCAATTCTATAGGTGTGTTTGGCAATTAACATTACTTTATACTTCTCACAATTCAAAGATCCCAAACATGATACACAGAAACTCTCCCTTACTTTGCATCACCCCCAACAATCAACATCCAAAAAAACCCACAAATTCATAACACCCTTCTACAACTTCAGTATAACCCAAATTACCCAATGTTCAAAATTTCATACAAAATTTCTAAATATGAATGTATTAGGTGCTCAATCATACATGAATATCATCTTATAATAATTACTGGAACTTTATAATAAAACTGCAATTTCAAAAATTAACATATTACTAAAAAAAAAAACCTTGGCTTTTGGGAAGTGGCGCAGGGAAGGGCTTCCCTTGAGTTGGGTTTTCTTCTGCCGATTTCTTGCTCTTCCCACAAACAAGCAACGCTGATTCTGCTTCACCCCCAATAATTTTACGAAAAAGTTAATATAAAAAATGGGTAAAATAAAGGTAGAGAGAGAAAGGTGACCTTTAAAGGAAGAAGACGGGTCTTTGTGCTCCAATTGCAAAAGCTCTTTGCTTGTCTTCTCCATCACTTTCTCTCTCCACAATTTGAACTCTTTTCTGCAGGTTGAAGAAGCTGGGGTTTTTTTTAAGATGGGCGATCCCGGTCTCCTGGATTGTCTTAAAACTTTTTAACTTAAATGTTATATACAATCGTATTTTTATTTTAGGGAAGACGTTTGCAGGATTTTTATTCCAAATCAATATAATCAAACTAAAATTATTTTTTCGGATTAAAACTTATTTTTACTAAATTTTTATTAAAATATATTATAAATAAATCTCATTTTAAAGAAGTTTTTAAAATGAATTTTATGATAGTATTAGTATTAAGTTATAAGATATTTATTAAAAGTTATAATTAATTTTGTATACATGAAATATTAACACTATACAACTTTTTTATCTTAAAAAAAATCTATTCAAAATTCGCTTACTTAGCATCCTATGTGTCATAATAATACCTATTCATCGCCTACGTGACTCGACACTAGACTTGACAAAAAAACTAAAATGCCAAATGTTGTTGTCTTGTGACCTAGCTGCGAGATCGGCTTTATATATTAGTAATATGATATGATATGATGTAACATAAGATGAGTACATGGTATACTTAAACTCTTTTTAAGCTCTTAAAGGGTAAATAAAGATTGATTACAACAAAATTTGGCAACACACTTCTTTAGAAGTCTAGAACAACTAGAAGATTTCTCTACTAATATACTTTGTGTGGAGCAAGTTCTCTCTCCCTTCTGACTTATGTGGAAATATTAGATGATTTCTTGCTTCTTGACAAATATTAAGCTTTTGTATGTCTTTGCATCATACGTAGCAGTGGTCTGCGCAAATCTCAATTGATTAGAGTAGCTTGGTTTCACAAGCTTCAAATATACCGAGTATAGTGTGACATTTCGTGTATATTTAAGATTTCACTTATTTTGAAAGTAATAAAGTCGAATGACACTTATTTTAACGTAATTAATTGTATTTAAGTCGAGTTTTGATTATTTTAGTGTAATTTATCGTGTTGTGTCATGTTATGTTTTCTCAATAAAAGACCATGTCCTAAGTTTGATCCATGACAAAACTCGTGTCGTGTTTATTCGTATTTTTCCATGTTGTGCAATAACGGAGCCCTATATAGTGTTATCTAACAAAGTACCATCTCACCTTTCTAAATTTTCCAAAAGACCTCTTTTCTTGGTACATAAGAGTGGGTAAAAGAATAGTGGTGTAGGTTATCTTAGGTAAGATGTAGGCTAGATATATCTATATGTTATTTATGAGTGCAGCGATTGTGTTTGTTTTTGTCAAATAGCCCTCCCTATAAGGCGGAGTTGTGTTTACTAATTGTTAGAGTTTTGTATACTACAATTATGTGAGAATTTATATGTCGAAATACATGTTGATTTTTTTTTTAATCAAATTCAACTACACAATCACATGCAAATATGCAATATGTTCACAAACCCTCCATTATAATGAATTTTTGAAACAACAATTTGAAAGTGGGATTGGAAAAGAAGTTGACTTGAATTTATTTCATATGTATGTTGGATCCAAATTTCTCTTGTAATAAATGGTAATTATGGTATGTATGCCTTTTTCTTCGTTCATTAAATTAAATTTGAGTTTGCAAGGAGTGATGTGAGAAGAGACTCGATCTATCTAGTCTAGAGTCTTAAGTGCGACTTTAATTTGCCATCTTTTCAAAAATTCAATGTGTTGTGCTACCGTTTTAAATCCTCCTTAGCCCTTACCATGAATACATGGTGAAGAGTATGTGAGAATATATAAGAGGATGTAAAATTACACCAAGAGTCTAACATGTAGAAATAAATCATAATACAATAATTTACCAACTAAAGTACTCGGTAATTAACATTTACTCGTAACAATATATTATTATTAGAAATTTAAGTTGGTTTTACTTACAAGTCTGTTTCCGCTTTGCCTACCTAACGACATTAGACATAAAAGAGGTTGTACACACAGTAGTTTTCTCTCTCAAAATTGTATGGTTTTATTTGTCCAAATTTCACAAGTTTTTTGTTTTAGTTTATAACTTTCTACAAATTAAAGTACACAATTAGTGGTATGCTCAAATGTATCATATTCTAGGATTCTTTAATATGCTAGCTTCAAACAACCTCTCCATAATTGAATTCTAGCATAGTTTTTCTGTCAACTAGAACATGTTGTACTCACAAAATAATTAATTCCTTCGCTAAATATCAAATGAAAATAAAGGAGGCAGTTTTTTTTTTTTTTTTTTCAATCATCTCCCACTTATTAGACTCAGTCAAATCCACATTTTTACTGCATTCTCTCAAATTTTTGCATCCTCTCACCTTTTATTTTTTAGTTTTTGAAGCTATAGTAGTTTAGAAGAGCATCATAGAACACAAGCCGCAAGTTATTATATGATGTTTTGAAATATACAATTATATGAAATTGTCGTTAAAGAACGAAGGGTTACCTTAGATATAAGTGGGTCATTCACCTTATTTTAGTTATTTATCATTTATTTGCTGTCTATGAAATGCATGATCACTCAATGAATTGGAATTAACCTATTTACTTAGTACAATGTTTACTAAACAATGTGTCTCCTTATTACTTTGGATATCATCTCGTAATGTTTACACGTGCTAGATATGAATATTTGACATCTCTTTAATTGCCTTAAAAAGCCTTTATTGTTTTCTAAAGCGATGTGTGGTGTATCATTTTTGTAGTAGTATCATTACTTATTATTGGGATATAAAGTAATAACACTGATATGTGAAGAGGCCTTTAGGCTTTCATTTAGGATGGAATTGAAGGAGTAATATTCAGGAAAACTTATAAAGTATAACTTATACAAGCTAAGTATTATACTACTATTAATAATACCGTGGAAGGTTCTTTATATACTTACTAATTTATACTGTAATGCTCAAAAAAACTTGTCATATATGTTTACATGATATGATAAACGGGTCTAAGGCACACCTATCACAATTGTCCACTTTATACGACCAAGAAGGTTCAACCTCAAAATTATAACGGTAATGAAAGGAGTAGCCCCCTAACCTTATAAAATGAACACAATTTTCTAGCTACTATCTTTAATGTGGGATACACATCCTAATACAAACTTTCACTTATATTACACACTGAACTAATGCTGGACAACACTTCCACTCACATGTGTGTTTTCTCACGGGCTCAAAACAAATAACATAAGGAATGGCCCACAAGGCAAGCGGCAGTGAGCTATCACCGTACTAGACATATGGGAGTATGGCATCAAGAAGGGCAAAAAGACACAGCACGTTGGCCAATTGTCCTGCACATCATGGTCCACTCTATTTGCAAATTGGTATACCATTTCAACTCAAAATTTAAGAAGATGAGATCGAGTGATCTAGACTGTGAGAGGATCTATGCACAAGTTGACATTTATGTGCGTACCATTCTGCCACTAAATGTTGTTCTTTTCACTTTTATGTGAGACAATCGCCGTTATAGTAAGAACAACATTTGAAGATGGGATACATAACGTGTATATATGCACACTTGCACAAATGGAAACACACACGCCAATTCAATTTTATTTTAGATCGATATGGCAACACGAGTAATATATGTACCATTCAAGGGACCAATATAGGTTGCTAGTTGTGTGAACCTCTTTGGCTATCTCTTTCTTAAGCTAGCCCACACCATTTTAAGCTTGTTATTAGTGGGGATAACTAGAAAATTTAAACTAAAAATGACTAGACATTATTAATATTGTGTAAAAAGAAAGGTTCTGAGTAAATCTACCTAGGATTTTTATTTTTGGCAATCACTAAGTGATGATCCCCACTTCGGAGAAAGGACAACATTATGTAACAACTTGTAATAGTATTATTTCATTGGCAAATTTTATCTATAAATATACTTATCTTTTATTGTACTACAACAATAATTTTTATTTTATTATTAGGTTAAGTATATTATTATAAGATGAATGAACATGAGATCTGTGTTCAAAACCAGTCAGCAGTATATACTATTTGTCTATGTAAATTAAACACCCTTGTAAACTGTAAACTAATGCTCCATTGTCTTGTTTCTGATCATATATTAATTTAACCTTATTACTTGTACGTTCCTTTAGTAACAATCTAACTGCGCTTGGCAGTGGCCGCGATAAGCCGGCCCACGTGTTGTGACAGTATGCCGCATTTTTAGCTTAGAACCATGGCATGGCATGACCCACGCTCCGTTTGGTACCGGCCGGTCCACTGACCCCTCTTAAGTCTAAAGTGTTTTCCTAACTCATACTTCATAATCTGTTAGTCCTAGCTGGCTTGTAGGTCGCCTACCAGTCGTAGAACACGGCCATCCAAGACCATGTCACCAACATTGTCATGTCTAATCCAACAACATAACTTATAAGCACGCGCGTACATAACACGGCCAGCCATAAAGTCGTGTTCTCACAAACTATGTCATGTGACAAAATTTGTGAGACGAAAGATTAAGCGACAAATGATAGATCTACGACATCTATCTCTATAAGGAAGTGAAAAACACATAGTTAAGACCCGTCCAAAAGCTAACAATTAAATAGATTTATCACCATTCACCAAGCATTCTGATAAAAGATAAGGTCGGTTGCATGAACCAAGCATTTATCGACGATTTGATAGGGGAGGAAATAAAGCAACCAATAAAATCATACCAAAAAGTAAAGTGTGAGAGAAATTTGTAGATTCCTTAATTAAATTCTCTCACCAGATATTTGGAAAAGTGGGTGCCTTAACCCAGTCAAGAGTCAGAACTCAGAAATATATGACAGTAAATTAATCCATAATATTATTTCTTCATTATTTTCATCAATCATCTGTTAATATTATCTTTGTCTTTCACCTGCATAACCATAAATTAACAGTTCCCCTCCAAAAAAATATAATGAAAATAAAATAATTTATTTGGCAAAAATAATATAAAAGAAAATACAAGTATATATCACTCACCTCCAACCTCGTAGGTAGCAGTTGACTAAAATCTTTCATCTTCAAAATCTTGAATGAGCATAATTAATCGTCTATTGCCAATGCAGCATCATCAAGATTCGCGTATCCGAAAGCACGAATCGCCAATATCGGATCGATTCGATTGCTCACTTGCTAGCTGATCGTGAATCTTGATGAGGCTGCATCAGCAAACCACGATTGTATATATATTACTCCACCCCTGCCATCAGGGTCCTCTTATCTCTAGTAAGAAGACGGGTCGGTCCATTTACTAGGATAGAGGATTAGCGGGGGGAAAGGGGATATAAATTGAAATTAGATGGGTCTAGTAACTAGAGAGAATCATCGCAGCATAACAATAACAATAACAATAACAATAACAATTTAATGCACAAAAATGAAAACCCTAGTAGGAAGGAGATGAGAAAAGAGAGGGTTGAAAAAAACAAATGAAAAGTAGGAGAGAAAAAGAGAGAGAGGGATAGGGTTTGGTGAAGGAAAATTGAGAGAAGTAAGGCTTAGGTTTAGACTTTAGAGGTATTTATAGTAAAAAAAATATCTGAGTTTGCGGTTAGTTTGTTGTATACATGTATACATGCACCTAGTATTTAACTTGAAAAATGTTTGTATGTCTTAGAATTGTGTCGTACAATTTCTCATTTTTAACCATCCACATTCAATTAGACGAGTGTCATCTTTTATAAACACTAAATCACAAATCATAAAAGGACCACTTCTATTTATTAACTTTTTCTTTCAACAATATATATGTACATTTATGTATTTATGTCATTCAATTTGCATAAATAGATGTCTCTTTCTTGAACTTTTTCTTTTTTTTAAAAAAATTAATAAAAAAAAATTATTATTAAATTCATTAAAATTAAAATTTATTAACATTAATATGCATTATATTATTCATCACCTGATTTTTAGTCATCTAAACTTTGCAAAAGTTATTTATATGTACAAAGTAATAGTTTGAATTAAGATAACTTTATTTGAACTCATTATTCAAATATTATCTTACTCCGTATTTTTTATATGACACAAGGAGGATTTTATTTAAACAAACCTATTTCGGTTTTTGGCTTGTTTTTTTTGGTTTGTTTTATTTTTGCCTAAAAGAGCCACAAGGGTAGCATACTTATAGGAGTAACGAATTTGACCTATAACCTATTGTACACAAACCCTCATCCTTTTCTAATAGGTCAAGATGGTTGGATTATTTTGATATGATTTTATGGGTAACCCTCATCCTCATCCTTATCTTTCAATTCACTCGCATATATATATAATGAAAAATTGTAAGTAGATCATCTTAGTCGACTGTAATATTATAGTTCTTTTAGAAATAGTCTTTCTAAAAAAAAAAAAAAGAAATAGTCTTTCTATTGCTAGCTGAAGTGCTGAACTAGCTTTACTGGATATACTAAGGATCGATCAATGTTAGTTATAATCTCATAGTTAGTCTTAGGGTGTGTCATAGTATCTTATCTTAAATATTGAACTTAGCTACCCTTATTGTAGCTTATTTTTATTGAATTTATCCTATCAAAATTCATCAGAACTTATTTTAATAAGTGAAAATAAGGTGAACACAACAGACTATTAATACTCGTATCATATATACATATAAATATATCCTTTGGTACACGACAATATATATACTGATAGATATTATATTTACGATAATATTTGTCGCATATTAGGATAATTTTGTATATATTTTGTTATAGTTCGTATCCTTATCATAATAGGATTACGACTCTTGTAAACCTCTATATATATATTAATCAATGGTATACACTTCACGCTGAGGAGTTTTCCCGAAATCTAACATATACTTACACCTCTACCTAACGCAAATAAACATAAAGGTTTGTATAACCTTATTAATTACATTTCTTGAGGAATTGAAATTTGAAATTAAATCTTATAATATAAAAACAATGACAGGAATTGTACGATGATCTTAATTTATTTTATTTAGTTCTAAAGTGTACGATAATTAAATAGTGTGGTCTACTAAGATTTAATTAAAATTTCTATTAATATCTTGGATTTGTGCAAAATATAGATGGCAGGTACTAAAATGTCGCAGATTGTTGGCCAACAATAACATAAAGTCATGGTTTAATAATGTATTTTATTTTTATATGGTCAGATTTAAAACTGTTGCCTTGAATACATGGGAGGTTGTAGCCCAACCAAAACCCATCAAGTTGCAAAATAGATTCCCCAATTTTTATTTTTATTATTATTTTTTAATTATGAATTATGATAACACCAACTCATAAAGGGTCCATTTCCGTACGACCTAACGCATGACTACTCAACCAATTAGCCTTTTTATATAATTACTCCCATTACAATCGATTATTTCACATTTTATATACTCTAATTTCTAATACTTTTTACCATTAAATAAATACTTCGTACTTATTATTATTTATTATTATTATTGGAGAGTAAAGAATTAGTGGAGTTTTGTAGCTTAGTGATGACTATAATCAAGCTTTTGGCCGGTGGAAGAAAAACGTCAATCTTTGTTATTATATTTATTTCGAAATTAACATGGTTGGCATGTTTAACTAAATAATTTATCATGAAGTTAAACACGGAACATTGTTAATTCAATGGCAACACTTAAGGACTAACCTATGAATTTCTTATTACACTCAAAAGTGAGGGGTAATGTAAAAACCGCATTGTAAACTACGAAATATAAGACTACTTGTGAGTTGTCCTACCTAGGAAAAAGAGGAGAGAAAGTGTCATCTTGTAAGGTAATTGATCTGAAGTGTTACTCCTATTATATATATCACCAATTGATTTTAGTAAATCTCCTTTAAGTTTGTGATAAATGAATTAGGGCATGTTCTCATCAGATTAATTTCAGTTCATTTCAGCTTTAATAAGTTCACTTCAGTCAATGAGAACAGACCCTAAATTCTCCTCCTTTTGTAGTTTGGATTGACCTTACACATTTTGTATTCTTTTTAAAGTTAACAACTCTTTGTAAGTAACCGATCTGAAAGAGGAGATGACTTGGCTAGGAAAGGGTAGATAGTAAAATAAATACTACCTCCGTTACAGGTTATGTGCAACGATTAGACATTTTCCCTCTCTACTTTATGTCAAATCGTTGCACATAATTAACCTGTAACGGAGGTAGTAGAAACAAGTCCTTTTGTTTGGATAGAAGGTTTAAGAGGGAGAGAGATATATATCTATTTATCCTCCCTTATTAAAAAACTAGACCATCTCTTTAAAATTGGAGAGAATTGAAATAAAAATAATGAGCTGGATTTTCCTCCTTCCCTCCTCCATCTTTTCCTTTCTTTCCTTCTCCCATCATTTCCGTACCTTCCTTCTATCTTGCTTTTCAAAAAAGTATAGAAAAAACACGAGCACTTTCAAAACAAAAGTGTGTTATTTGATTTATTTTAAAAATATCGATCTATTAATAAAAATTACATGTTTTGTTAAAAACATGTAGGAATACAATATATTTATAAAGGTGTGCTAGTATTATTAGATGATACGCATTATTTTGCTGTTGACAACATATACAGCTTAAAGTTAAAGAACTTACAATTCTAAATATATTGACATACATAAAAATCCACATGCTAAAATAAAATATACTACTCCGTACTACTTATCATTTTGTATTTGAAAACTATACATATTTAAAGAAAAAAGTACAATTTATTGATAATTAAAAGAACATGGAACAGAAATTTGTGAAATGTTTTTTTTTTTTTTTTTTTTTTTTTTTTTTTTTTTTTTTTTTTTTTTTAGAAAATTTTGTAAGAAACCACATTTTAAATCCTTGTTTTTTGAAAAACCACCGAATTTAAAAATTTTGTTGTAATTCACCATTAACAACTGAACAAAAGATGACTAAGGCCCTGTTCTTTTGAGCTTCTGGGCAGAGCAGAGCAGATTTCAGCAGAGCAGAGCAGATTTCAGCAAAGCAGAGCAGAGCAGAGCAGATTGAAGCAGAGCCGAGCAGAGCAGAGCAGATTTCATTATTATTATTATTATTATTATCATTATTATTATTATTATTATTACTAATATTGTTATTATTACTATTATTATTATTATTATTATTATTATTATTATTATTATTATTATTATTATTATTATTATTATTATTATTATTATTATTATTATTACTACTACTACTACTACTACTACTACTATAATAATAATTGTAATGCTTTATTATTGTTATTAAATATTAAATATTATTATTATTATTATTATTATTATTATTACTACTACTACTACAATTACTACTACTATTATTACTATTATTATAATCATTAAATTTTATTATTAAAAATTAATTATTATTAATAATATTAATATTATTAAATATTAATTATATTATTATTAATATATTATTATTAAATATTAATTATATTATTATTAATATTATTATTATTATTAATATTATTATTATTAAATATTAATTATATTATTATTAATATTATTATTATTAAGTATTAATTATATTATTATTAAATATTAATTATTATTATTATTAAATATTAATTATATACTTCCTCCGTTTTCTTTTACTTGCAACACACCTTTTAAGCACGCAGTTTTAGGAGATGATTAGTGAGGGTAAACGAGCGATTTTATCAATATAATTTTTACACGAAAATTAGAATAGAGTTAAGTATCATTTGTAAAAATTATAATGAAAAATTTGTCCATTTATATTACATAAACCAGAGCTCAAAACACGTGCCACAAGGCTGTGTTGCAAGTAAAAGAAAACGGAGGATGTATTATTATTAATAAATATTATTTATTTATTTATTATTATTAAATATTAATTATTATTATCATTAAGTATTAATTATTTATTATTATTTTTATTAAATATACATTATTATTATTATAATAATTCAATATTAAGTATTAATTTTAAGCAGAGCAGAGCAGGGCAGGGCAGAGCAGAGCAGAGCAGATTGAAGCAGAGCAAAGCAGAGCAGAGCAAATTTCAGCAGAGCAAAGCATAGCAGATTTCAGCAAAGCAAAGCAGAGCAGCTCTAAAGAACGGGGCCTAAATCGTTAGTATTCAAAACACATTTTCCTACAATATGTGGTGAATTACCACAAAAATATTTGAATTGGATGGTTTTTTTTACAACATTTTTTTTTTAAAAAAAAAAAAAGTGATTTTTCACAAAAACAAGGATTTAAAATGTAGTTTTGACAAAACTTCATTTTCATTATGTGTTCCTTCATCATATATAATATATGTTATTCACATATGCAATATTACTATCATGCTAATTTAGTTGCATGATATGTTCTTGCAATGATTCTGTTAATTTGTATACAGTTGTTGAATAAATTCAATAAGGAATTTAATCGTAGAAAATTAGAAATCAAAGACGAATTTCGGAAAAGTAAAAACAATGGAGTCGAGAATGGTAAAGAGTAAAGCTGGGTCCTAAAATGAACCTAATCCATTGTGTGATGTGTCATGTATTTTAAGTACATCATATTATCACATCAACATTATCATTGTTACTACTCTCTGTTTCTAAATGATGGTTATATTTATCATTTTAGACATCTCCTTTGTTAGTTACGTACTTACGTTTCAATTGCAACTCTTTTTTATTTGTGATATACTCGGTATCTAGTAGAGGTAGGGTGCTCTTATTGTTAGAGGGTGAAAAAAACCCAAAGACATAACGCCGATTACAGCAAAGCAGCAGGACACTTTAAAACCCATTCCAAAGCATCATGCAAATGCAACACTCCTGAAACAGTGAAGCCTTGTCAATTTGTCATAGCTTGAGGCATCTCGAAGGACAATTAGCGAATGCACAATCCCTTGAAAATAAGGGACCTTCATAACCGTGTAGGCGTGTACAATCTGTACATTTCCTATCAGAAAAAGTAAAGATAAGCACAAAAATCACTTCTGTCTCCAGCATATGCATGTACGAAGTGGAATAGCAGATTTACAAGCATTAAGTACTTCAATTGAAGACAAGAGTGAAAGGTTTGAGCACAATCTCACACTTTGTATATTTGACAAACTCAAACCCAAGATATTGATGAAGTGCGGTATATACACAAAAAGTATTAGAGTTAATAGCTGATGCACAGACAACAGAGTGAACAAAGTTGTGCAGCTTCACCATAAAGCTGGCTGGACTGGAGCTGCTGCCCAACGTTCCCCGCCCAGATCATGCAGTAATATTTACACTATAATATACCGAGTAATATTAGCTGGAGTGCTGGACCATTTCATTGTTCGTTAACTCTTCTCAAAGAAGTAGATCAAAGCTTCACCACAAGGTCAATATAACTAAAGGAATGTCAGGAGGACAATATCAGTTTTAAAATTAGGCCAATTTGATTTCAAATACGATTTTGTACAAACACAAGTGACCAAATAGTAACAGCTAATATCAACACTGAAAACACTCTTCCTTCTCTAGCAACCTTTTCCTACCAATCTAACCCCAAATTGATGTGTATCAAACATATAAGATAAATAAATATGTCCATAAAGTGCAGCACCCTCCTCGAAAGTCTTGCAAAAAATGAGCTTGAGAGAATAACAAAATCAAATTATAAAGCTCTGGCCATAAACCTGCACAGAACTATAATGTTTAATATTTAAAATAATATTGTATACTCTGAAATGATCAACCCCTATGAAATCAATAACCCATATAATGAAGCAAAACTAAAAAAGGACATGAAACACTAGATGACCACATGATGAGCCAAGAATGCCAAACCCCTCACTCTCTCTCTCATATTGTGGCTGGCTAAATACATAATACTTAAAATGGAACAACCAACATGGCCTGACATTTTGATAATGGCATAGATCTATCATCTATGAGTCCATAAATAAGTTTTAAACAGAAAAACCACACTCTTGAACTCAATGATGTAGCATGACGATTAACATCAATGATGTAATGGCTGCTGTGTTACTAACAGAAATACCTAGAGTTTCATACAACACAATCAACCAGGGCTAGCATCCGCAGTAAACAATAGCAACAAACTCTACTAGCAATTTTTTAAGAGTTGCAATTGGTATAAACAGATTATTTCTTTTCTAGTGGTAATGAGGTGCTTGTACCAATCTAGAATTCCACAATCTTTGGCGATTGTTGTTTCTCTTCTAGTGGTGCGGTGGTACTAGGACCAGTAAGAATTTCACAAACATAGCAAAGCCAATCTATTCACCCAAACCCAAGGCAAAGTTCAACTCTTATCCCAATATCATTGCCAATGACATGATAGCACCAAGCAGAATAGTTGATAAGGGTTTTTGTGTTATAAAACTGGCTTGGAGTGGTAACAAATTTTTATAATACAAGTATCAATTTGACTAACCAAATACGAAGAATTGATTAATCCTAAATAATTTTTACCCTACACAACTTTGAGCTAAATCATTAGAAATATGTAATTAATTGATATAAAGAATTTTCGGCATTCTCCACCACCTATAAAAAATTAAGCCTAATATAATGTCAATTACAGTATAATATTTTCACAACTATCTACCCATAAAGCCAAGGACCAAAATGCAGAAGAAAGAGAGAAAGAAGGCACATTAAAAATTGTACCTTTCTTAACTTCAATCCAAGCTTTCATGCATTGGCTCCGAACCATGATCACAACCCCCACCACCACTACCACCTTGTCGAGCCCCCGAGCCCGGATTGTTGCCACTATTACTTCCTTCAGAGCCACCAAACATCCTAAAAGGCCACGACAGCGCGATTCTGAACCTCCTCTCACTATTTCTACCTTCTCCCTGCGATCCACCACTGCCACTCCCACTCTCTGATGACCCTTCAGAGTTCCCACCTTGTCCACCACCCGCCTTTTGATTGTTGTATTCCGGGTCATCGGTAGGCAACTCGTACCGGCAAACAGGGCAAGAATTATGAAGCTGAAGCCACGGGATCAAACAATCAGAGTGATACAAGTGCTTGCAGGGCATCTGTTTCGCGCTCGAATCAACCTCAAATTCGTTCATACAAACAGCACACGAATTCGAATCCGAATTCACAACCTCCGCAGTGATCACAACATTGGGCAAACCATCAATCGCTCGTTTTGAAGCCGGGGGAGTCCCGTATCGATTCGGATCATTCTCAGCAAGCTGCTGGATCAACTGTTCAAGACCCGGCCCTAAAAAATAATCCCCAAAATTGTTCGGAAGCCGGAAATTCGGATCACCCTGATCATTCTCAACAACAAATTGAACATTCGCACCACTTTGCTGTAGATTCTGAAGATAACTCTGCAGAAAATCAAACGGATTAAAAGCAGGAGAACCCGAAGAAGGTGACATCAAAGGTGAGAAATTTCTAGGGTTTTGCAAATCAATCGTCGTCGATGAGAACACAGCGGGCCCACCAGGCCCACGAGAGACCGCCGTGAAAAAAGGATCGGCGAGGAGAGAGAAAGGATCAGGGTAAACAGCAGCAGCAGAAGAACCGAAAAGACGATTAGGATTAGGGTTTTGCGGAATTGAATCGTATTCTTCGAGAAAACCACCGCTGCAATTAGGGCAAGAGAGATCAGAATTGGGCGTCGGAGTTAGGGTTACGGTGCGATTACATTGGTAACAGAAGTATGATTGCGGCGGCACCACCGCTACGCCGGCGGACGACATTTGATCGGAAAATTTGTGGAGAGGAGAGAGAAAATTAGGGGAATTGGTGAAGAAATTGAAATTGGGGGTTTTTGATTTGAAGAAGAGAGAATATTTCGAATTTGTGTGGGTTGAATTTATAGTAATTGGGGAATTTTATTGTTGAAAATAATAAAATAAAAATGCTACAGGATTCTGGAAGATACTAGATTTTGTATCATGTGTGGTAGAACTCATATGTTAACTCGAATACTCTATTCATTGTCTACTTTGACTTGTGCATACGGAAGTTTCCACGAGCTACTTTCGTCTTTGACTTTTATTTTTTTTTAATTTTTTACTGTATTGTATTAAATTGATGTATTTTTAAGGAAAACTTGCAAACTCTTTCAGATTGTGTAGCCCGTTAACTCGGATCAGGAGGGCATGTGAGAGATTTTGGCCCGGTAGGGCCCCTTACCAACCAAAAAAAAAAAAATAATAAATAAATTAGTGCTCCGTATTTTGCAATCCATTTAAAAAAAATTGCAAATTACAAGTTTTTATAAATTTGTAAATTGCAGTCCGATAAACTTTTTCATCGGTTAAGGTTTTAGGGGTCATTTTAGTTCTTAATAGTTTGATTTGAGCTCGGAATTAGCAAAAAAAATAACATAAGTTCCTCGTTTTTACAGCAAAAAATAGTTGTCCACAAATTGATATGTTATTAATAAAATATACTTCGTATATACTTATAACATATCTACAAAAGGATCTACATCAATGTATCATTTTTAGAATACAAATTTAATGTAGTGGCACTAATTGAAAAAAGGCCAATAGAGTCCTGGCATATTGCATTCACTAAAATTTTTCAACTAATAGATTGATCCTTTGTTGAGTACAAAGGGAAATAGTTAAGGTTGTCCATGCGCTGACACGATGCCTTTGTCCTTGGCACAATTAATCAAGGAAGAAGGGGTAGATCAGAAGGCCAAAATTTGTGTTTGGTTCACAATTTTTATTTTTTATTTTTTTATTTATTTATTTTTTTTTATCTCGTGTATCATTATGTTGTAATTGAATGATTTATAAATAAAAAATGTTATTGGTTTGATACATTGTTTGTAATTTAGTTCGATCATTAAAAAAATGCTGAACACAAATTAACTTATAAAAAATGACTTGAATAAATCAACACCAACCATGAAATTTGAACATGTCCTTTTGAATGAGGTGGTTCTACTTAATTTTTTTTCCCCCCTAAGCATTTAGCATTTTTTCAGCATTCTTATTAGAATGATGGCCAACCAAGTTATCAGGGATGTATGATCCCCAGAACCAATGTGCCTTCCACACACCATACATTTCTTCGATAGGAACATTTCTGGTCTCGGGCAAGAAGAAGAAGATTGTGATTGTCATGATGATGACAAAACCAGCAAAAAAGAAGAAGAGACCAAATTTCATGGCACACAACATGTGTAAGAAACATTGCGCGATAATGAAGGTGAACAACATGTTGACGGAAACATTGATACTTTGTCCTGCTGATCGAGTCTCCAAAGGAAAGATTTCACTAGGAACTAACCATCCCAAAGGACCCCATGACCATGCAAATGCCGCAACATAGATGCATATCAATGCTACTACGATATTTGCATCAGTTTTGTTTATTAACCCGACCCCTGTGACTCCAAACTTTAGGCCAAGAACTACACCAATAATCACCTACCAAAAAAAATGATTAGTATGAGTAAATTGTATGTGCAAATATGCAAGTGTGTCCATTAATTTAGAATGGACACAAAAAAGAACGTGTGACAATTAAATTGAGACTAACGACCTATTCACATTTAGTCATTTACTGAGCTGAACTAAACTGAATAGAGCTAAAATGAATATTTTATAAGAGAAGGAAATTAGGAGCTGAACTGAACTGAACTGATTGGAGTTGAACTGAACTGATTGTAGCTGAACTTAATTGAACTGAACCGAAATTAAGCTAAAGTGAACAAGCCCTAAGGGTCTATTATGATTTACTGAACTGAAATGAGCTTAACTAAATTGTTTATGAGAGAATGAAATTAGGAACTGAGCTGAGTTGAACTGAATTGAACTGAACTAAAATTAAGCTAAAGAGAACGGGTCCTAAATGAGCATGTACGGTATAATTTTGTAACATACCTGAGTTATAATCATTTGAAGACCACCTTGGATGAAGAGAGCCCTACGACCAAAGCGATCAACACAAACAATGGAGACAATGGTGGCGACGACATTGACAACCCCGGTAATGAGAGCCGACATGAGAGAAGCATCATCGCCAAACCCAATAGTCCTGAAGAGGAGAGGAGCATAAAACATGATGACATTAATCCCAGTAATTTGTTGGAAAAAAGGGATGATAATAGCAAAGGTAAGTTGAGGCCTATTGTGACGTTGCATAATGTTACTCCATGGTTCTTTAACTTTTTTAGACAATTCATATGCTTCAAGAATGTCATCAAACTCCTCTTTAACGTTCTCGGTTCCGCGAATTTTCTTCAACAAATCCCTTGCTTGGTCTTGGTGGCCTCTATCAATCAGAGAGTTTGGGGTGTCTGGTAAGATCAAGGCACCAACAGTGATCACTAAAGCCGGTACACCGGCGAGTCCTAGAGCAATCCTCCATCCTTTCTCCCCCATTTTTTGTGCAAAGTAGTTGATGAGATTGGCAGCCAATATACCAATTGTAATTGCCAATTGAAATCCAATATTGAGAGCCCCTCTAATTTGTGGTGGTGCCATTTCTGATAGATAGATTGGTATAGACTGCAATTTTTATGTGTACATCAACATAGACCACTGTGTTATTTTTTATTAGAAATAATCGATTAACATATACTAATATACTATTTTTGTTTCTGAAAGTTCTTTACACTTTTAACTTTATTGATTTTTAAGTTTTGTTCTCTTTACCTTATTATTGTTAAGAATAAACGATATCTAAATAGAAAATCAAACCAATTTAAACCATATACATAACAATTTAGACCATACCAGTTCAGACTTTAGAAAATTCAACCCAAAACACCTTATATAAGGTGTATATAATACTAACTAAATTATATCTATTACAATGCATTACCATGAGAAACAATGTTAAAGAATTCATCAAAATGCATTTGTGTAATATTTATGGTCATTATCAAAGACTTATGTACGCGTGTATTGAAGATTATTGTCGTGACAGGTAAATTGGTAAAGTATAAAGAGCTTTTAGAAACTTATATCAAGAATCTTGTTTGTACGTAAAATATCGAGAAATAAACAATAAAAGGTAAAATTACCTGATTACTAAAACCAATGCCTATACCAAGTAAAATACGACCAACAATAAGCATCTCAACATTAACAGCAAATGCATTAAGAAGTGCACCAGCAAGAAAGACAACTCCACCAAAAAGCATAGAAATTTTTCTTCCAAAAGCCTTGGTCACTTTAGATGCAAAAAAAGAGGCAATTAGTGCTGCCAAATAAAGAGAGGAAGTAAACAACGTTAGCAACTCGTTATTAAATTTGCAATATTGGTTTTGCCCTGATGCTTTTTTTTCTGCTGCATACACTGTTGGAAAAAACTTGTGTAGGAAAATATCCATGGACGTTACACCCCCGGATATTCCGATATCATACCCAAATATAAGGCCACCCGTGGCAGCCACCAAGCACGTAACTATCACAAAGCCGGTAACACGGCCTTCGTATTGTTTACCTCCACGACCACCCGTTACAATCACTCCTCCTGCCATGTTTATGATGAGTAATGTAAACTACTATAACATACAAGATAACACTCGTTAAAGAAAAGGCGAACTTTTTATCTAAGCTAAAAGTTTTATTAATAACTTTGATACATTCGTTCACTTTTTCTTTGGGTGTCTCAAATGTTTAGATTATTGAATTGACCCTTTAGCGTGAATAATGGCAGAAGGTACCTTGTTTTGTTATCATTTTGAAACAATTTATAATCTCCTTAAAATAATTCCTATATTTGGGGAGGATTTTTAGATAAACTACATTGAAAAGCATGGTTGATAATGCTTAATTTTGTATCCTTAGATAGATTTCTGCTATTTTTGCTGATTTGATAGTTGTCTTAAGGTCTTAATATAGAAAAAGATAAGGGTTAACCATCAACTAGTTATAAACTTGTTAGGGATGGAGACATCTAACAAGCAATGCAACTACTACCACTAGAAGTAGAATAATTTTAAAAAAAAAAAAAAAATTAACAAAATTATTCATAATACACGACAACTTTCGATAATGGCGTCATTAAAATTTAACTCAATGTTGGGTGCAAAGTGCTAATAATGTGCAAATCACAATAATATTATATACTAGCATGTCCAATCAAATTGTTGTAAAAAAATTTAGGACACCAAAACCCAACACGGGTTTATTGTGCTCATGCTCCCTAGGCCAAGTGCTATCATGAGATTCATGACCACGACCTACATAATAGATACTTACCAATTTTAGGCATTTGTCCATTGATCTACAAATAAGATACCAACTCATTTAAACTCTCTGAACATTTGTTGGATTAACAAGATGTTATCACTCCAATTTTTCAATCTAACCCAAGATAATTTTACTATGATTACTAAATTTGATGTATTAATCTCGGTCTCACTCATTCCCAAACAAATTAAATAAAATTCACGGTTAAACATGACATGCACCCTAACATAAAAAAATCCCGTTAAGTCATTCTTTAGCCGACTTGTATTAGGTCATACATTTTTCACACGTCGTTGCGTCGTACCAAGTTCGCTTTCAAACTAGCACGACCCCGTGTCATCCCCAAGTCACGAAAGTAGTCTCAAGAGTCCCAACAAGAAACTAATAAAGGAAAAACACATCAAACAAATTTATGCTATTCAAAGAAGATCTGAACGGCAGTGACTGTGAGTGATATGAATGTTCACTCAAAATGCGACGCCATTACCATCCTCGAAGCTCTCTCTTCAGTGCATTACATCAAGCATTCATCAAAAACCATTCCCTTCATAAATCAACGGATTCAATCAAACTCTTCCACTTTTCTGCTGCTCAATTCATCACCAATTTGTCTTTAATTCCATCATTCTCCAGAAAGTTTAGCTCTAACCCTTACAATCCTAATCTTTCTCCTGATAGTATAGAGATTATTGATGGGTTGATTTCAATTTTTACCCAGAATCGTTTTGAGACCAATAACAGCAAAGAACTGAGTCAACTGGGTTGCAGACTCACCCCTGAAATCGTTGAAGCTGTGTTAAAGGGCATTAGGAATTGGAAAGTTGCGTACAGATTCTTCACTTGGGCGAAAACCCAGAAAGGTTATTTTCATAATTGTTATACTTTTAATGCTATGGCTTCAACCCTATCAGGTGTTCGACAAAATGCCCCAATGAAAGCTTTAGCTTTAGAATTGATTGATTCTCGTTGTTTTATGTCTCCTGGGGCATTGGGATTTTTTATTAGGTGTTTGGGGAGAGTAGGATTGGTAGAAGAAGCTAATTTGTTGTTTGATCGAGTTAGGGAGATGGGTCTTTGTGTTCCTAATAATTATAGCTATAATTGTTTGTTAGAGACCATAGCTAAATCGAACTTGTGTGTTCTAGCTGAGAAGAGATTGAATGAAATGCAGAGTTTTGGGTGGATGGTTGATAAGTATACGATGACGCCGCTTCTCCAGGTTTATTGCAATGCTAGGGAGTTTGATAAGGCTTTGATTATTTTTAACAAAATGCTTGAAAGAGGATGGGTTGACTCCCATATAATGTCAATCTTAGCTGTGTCTTTCAGTAAGTGGGGGGAGGTGGATAGGGCATTTGAGCTGATTGAAAAGATGGAAGATTGCAATTTGAGATTGAATGAGAAGACATTTTATGTATTAATACATGGGTTTGTATCTAATTTCAAAGTTGATAAGGCCCTTCAACTGTATGAAAAAATGCGTGGATCAGGGATTTTAGTTGATATTGGTGTCTATGATGTGCTGATTGGAGGTCTTTGCAAGATTAAAAAGCCTCATAGAGCTTTAAGTTTGTTTTCAGAAATGAAAGATTCTGGGATTTCTCCTGATGTTGGTATACTCACAAAGCTTCTATCTTTCACTGATGAAGAGGAGACAATGGCACAATTACTTGAGGAAAACGGAGAGTGTCTTGATAATGAATCAGTGAAATTGGTTTATAATTCTGTTTTGAATGGTCTTGTTTGCATTGGTTTTATTGATAGAGCCCTCGAGTTGGTGAAAATGATGATGGAGGAAAAACCTCAGTATGGTAGTAGGTTAGAGAAGTTTTTCAAGCTTAAAGGAATTAATTGCTTGGACTCATCTTCGTTTAGTATAATCATTAATGCTCTATGCCAAAATAGCAGATTGGACGAAGCACTTCAGCTCTTTGGAGCTATGGCGAAATTTGGCTGCCAAAAGGATACACTCTTGTACAACAATTTAATCGATGCTTTAAGCAATGCTGATAGAGTAATTGACAGTCTTAACCTCTTGGAAGAGATGAAGCAATCAGGAATTGGGCCAACTCATTTCACCTACAACTCCATATATGGGTATTTTTGTAGAAAAGGGGATGTCATTGGAGCTACAAGTATAGTGAAAGAGATGTGTGTTTACCGCCATCAACCATGGATAAAGAATTCTACGACACTTGTTAAACAGCTGTGTAGACATGGGAGAGCAGTGGAAGCTTCTAATTTTCTTGCTAAATTGGTGGAAGAAGGTCTTGTTCTGCATGTAGTTCCATATTCTGCTGCTATTGATGGGTTTTTCAAACTTCAGGAAGTTGACCGTGCTCTGGAGTTGTTTCGTTATATATGTTCCCATGGTTACGGACCTGATGTAGTCACCTACAATATTTTGATTAATGGCCTCTGTAAAGCAAATAGAATGTCAGAAGCTGAGAACATGTTGAAAGATATGCTTGCTCAGGGACTTATCCCATCAACTGTAACCTATAACTCTCTTATTGACGGATGGTGCAAGATTGGTAATGTAGATCAGGCTATCATTTGCTATTCCAAAATGGCCGGAGAAGACAGGGAACCCAGTGTCATAACCTATACAACTTTAATAGATGGGCTATGCAATGCTGGGCAGCCTCACGATGCGCTTAAGCTTTGGAATCAAATGGAGATAAAAGCATGTTGCCCCAATAGAATTGCTTTCATGGCTTTAATCAGTGGCCTCTCCAAGAATGGCATGCCTGATACGGCCCTATCTTTTCTCTGTGAAATGGAGAAAAAGGAAATGAGTGCTGACATTTTTGTTTATATAGCTTTGTTGGATTCTTGTATGTTGAACAAGAACCATATCTTGGCTTTGGACATATTGAAGAAGATTGTTGAAAAAAGAATGTTTCCAGACCCTGTAGATAAAAACTATGCAGTTGTAAGAAATGCAATAGCCAAACTGTGTGATGATCCTTCTACTTCTTGCAATGTTAATACTCTCCTTGCGAAAGGTGGCATCTCCAATGGTTCCTTGAATTGGGGTGAAGAGTGAGGCTGGGGAGAATCCCATTATTTGTTTGGAAGCTGATGCATGAGTTTAAGCCAATATTTAATTAAATTTTAGGCCTAAGACCATCAGCATCGGATAACAATTTGAAAGCTTCATGCTATGAGAACTGTGAATTTAGAGCATTCCCATCCTTCTTACATGGAGAAGGTTGTTGACTTCAATCATCACCTGGCAATTTTTTGTAATGACTTCGAGTATTGCCATATCTCCAACACAGGTACACTTCCAGCTATAATCTAATTTGTTGAATGAATTTACTAATATTGGTGTTCATTAGGGGACAGTGGTTATCAAACTATGTCACTGTTGGATTGGTAATGGCTCCAAAATTTTGCATGGTGTATATTATAATGGGGCTTGAGGCACTGGGTGCTAGGATACGAGCCTATGAGGCTGACTTTGTAGTTCATTGGTCATATATACAACTCTTATCATATTTATAAAGTTTCATAACATATATAAGAAAGTGTTTTTTCCCCCATACTGCTTGAGCTGTTTTCTTCTGTCTATGTACTCAATTCAAGAGCGTGCCTAGGTGTGCATATTAACATGTTTACCCCAAATTAATCCTGTGATGATTTTTCAGTCTGCACTTTATTTATTTATTTATTTATTTTACTTTCCTTACTGTATTCCTTGCTCTTTTGTCCTATACCTTAGTAAATTTTCAGTTGCATCTGAGGAGACATGTTATATAATGTGTAGCAATATTTTTAAGAGGAAACCTTTTATCCTTTTTAGATTGTTTCCACACTACTTAATAACATATTTTCATTAGCTCCCAAACACATAATATGTTTGTCATATCTCTTGGCATTTTCATTGTGATTGTGATTAGTTGCATCCTGCTATTGATTGATGTCTTGTTCTTCCTAATCGAACAGGGTAACTACTTCAGAGAATTTCATGAAAGTTCAATAACTTTGGAGAAGCAGTCGATTTTCTGATATTACAATATCTCATGGTGAGAGAGATACTAATTTTTCCACCATGACTGTTCGCAATTCTTGGTGCACTATCTTCTTCACTACTCAATGCCATGGGTAAACTATCCCATGAATACCAAGGAAATGGTTAACTTCCGACCACAAAACATCTTTGAACATTCTCTCCACTGAATCGCTGATCATTGATATAGATGTATACTTTTGATTATTGAGCTATGTTGCAAGTATTATGACAGTTCATTCAAAGGAAGTGTTGCAAGTAAAGAGAAACAGAGGAAGTATTTAATATTGACCCTTCCTCCTCACTTTGGGATCCAAGGAAGGACCTATTGCGGGTGCTTGCTTTACTTTGACCTTCTTGAACCACCACAGCATTGACAACGGGATTAATCGTATTTGTGGGATTGTGTATTAGATTTATGAGCATCCTGGCCTTCCTCGTATCATCCACTGGAGCAGTTCATTCTACATGTCATTTTACGATTTTGGTATAGGATTTGTCTTGCAGTGTGTAGGTTGAGTAGTTTACCTGTATAAAAAAATGGTACATATATGAAGTATTGCAGTTTATTACAAGGGTTCAACGATTGTTCACAATATCATCTGCAGTCATTTGCTTGTACATACATGTTTGTAAGTTTGTATTGGCCTATGTGCTCTCTGATAACAAGGATAGATTTTATCAAATAGCACCTTAAGATTTTATCTTCCCTCTCATTTATGTAATGGGTTCTTTAAATCAAATCAATCTCTTGCATAAAAGATCTTTATTCTTAAGAGAAAAAAAAATATACGATCTCTTTTGATTTGAGTCTTTATTCAAGAATTTTCGTTTTGACTAGAGTTGGACAAAAAAATCGCAAGTAACTCAAATGAGTAGAATGGATGATTAAGGTTTTTCATATTATTAATTCTGAGGATAATTATCAAATGGCTACAATGAAATTGTGGTCATTGTAGAATAAATTCCAACCCTCCATTTAATAAAATTAATCATATCCATTCATTAAGTTGATTTTAAAATACATCTTATCGGGTGGGGCTGAGGGAAGGTTGTTTTCGGGGGGGGGGTTAGGGGAAGGGGGAGGTTTTTGGCCAAGTTGGAGTTGTTTCCGATTGGGCTAGGGGGAGGGGTGGCTGGTAGGGAGGATAGGGTTTTTTCAGAATTTTTTTATTTTTTTGGATCACTCACGTGATTTCACATGTCGAAAAAACCTATTATATTAGGTTGATGACCAGTTAGGACGGCTAGAGACAAACTGATATCAAAGGTGGGATTATTATAAACTAATTCAATTTAGGATTATTCAGAGTAAATCGTCCAAAATTAGGACTATTAAAGTGAATTTTTCTTTTACCATAAGCATGTTGCACAATAAGAAACTACTCGTACCCCTTATTTTAGGTTTAAGGCAATGAAAACATGTTTTACCATAATAATGTTGCACGATAAGTAACTATTCGTACCCCTTATCCAGTATCCGGCACCATAAATTAAAAGAAAAGCGGGAATAAATGTTACTTCATTTTCATCTCAAGCTAAAAAAGAAATTTTCCAGAGAACAAGAAAGAGGCTAATTGGGGTAAAGGTGTGGTGTGAGCCTGAGGCACCAACAATGAAGTCTATGCTCCCCTACTAGACTTTGAAATATACATGCCAATAAGTCCCTAACAAGATATATTTTGGTTGAAGTGTAGATTACCGAGTATATTTACACCTGTTTTGACAATACAATGGACAGTACAATTTTCATTCTTCACTACTAATAGGCCCTGCCTGGAGAATCCTATAAATGTTCAGGTCTCACAACTACCTGAAATCAATAATTTACTCTGCAGAAGTTACACCATAGGCTTATGCTATGATCAAATACAGTACGCCAGAATTGATTACACAAACATTATGGAGTAAGAAAGATTAATTAAATATTACACCGGGAAACCTGCATCCTACGCCAAAAAGCAAAAGGCATTGATATTGAACTCCAGTGAGAAAAAATTGAGACAAAAGAAGGTTTTCCATTCTCAAACGGGGAATAATCAAGAACAGATACAATAACCGAAGAATTAGTTTGTCCCCTGGAAAGAAAAGCATGACAACCTGATCTATGGCCTTTAATTGGCAATTTCATATAGAATCTAATATACACCAAAGTATCATCTATTCCATTTCTTAGCTATTCTGAGACGTTGAAACCTCTGCACTGCAAACAGGACACGCCTGCATCAACAAGTAGAACAGATAAGGAAACAGTAGATCTCCATAGCCGAACAAGAAAAAGAAGATAAAAGAAATATTGCTACATGACCGAACAAGTTCCCCATGGGGATAAGCTATGTTAACTCCTAGAACATCTCAACAATGAGAAACAATTTTATCACTCCTCTTTGTGAGAAAAGCAAAGAGAACAGTGCTATTTGTCTATCACAGTGGAAGTATTAAATCAATTTTTGGAAAATCAATTCCCTTCAGTAACCATTATACAGATGTAAATAGTCCAAATCCAATGCATGATAATTCAGATGTGGAGTCTACTCGAGTTTTCTTCTAATCAATATTGCATCAAGGTTTTAAATCATTTTAATCACAGCATTTCAAATAGTTGACCTATAAACATATCATAATTAAATTACAATAAGACTTGCAAAGAAATTCCTTAAGATAAATCTACAGAAAATATTTCCACGACATAATACAATGTGCAAATTAGTGGTCTTTCTTGCCAACTTTGCAGATGAAATTTTCAACATGCCTAAAGCATAACAATCACTTAGCAATCTCCAAACATGGACGCTACATTAATGCATGTTAGCTATAGTGCATAATTATTAATTTTGAAAAGTTTCCAATTAGCTGTGCATCACCAATCACACATAGTTGAAAAGGTACTTGCTCTTAATCTAAGGCACCTATTGGAACAGGACAGTCCATTCATATACAGGGCACAAGAATATAAAACCAATATGCTAGTACCAAAATAAAAAGCCCCATTTCTCCTATTGTCCCATTTCAAAGCCCCAAATCTCATTGAAGGAGGTCCATCATCCACAAACTTGTTTTCAAATTCACATTGATCAACAAAACCCCTCTAACACACTACCTTCTATTTTTACCCAATTACAATTACTCTCCTAGAAACCCTTTCCCAGTGGGTTTTATTTACAGACGGAGGGAGTATAATGGGTAGAATTTATGAAATACTAGCACTGACTGATGACTCTCAGAGTCTCAGTAGTCTGCAGCACAAGTCCAAGCTAAACATGATTAAACTCTATAGACTGATTAATTCATTTTCATATGAGAGCCTTTAATTTGAGAGTTAGGGACAATGAATTAGTCCCAGTAATTTGAGAAAGTCTAACAAAACAACAAATTAATCTCAATACAAAAGGTTTCTCATTGCAAGGGTCAGCAGGAGAAAGTGATCCTATGGTTGTCAATATTATGCAGAACTTTATTGAATACAGATCAGGTCAACAACAACCAATTATGTGTCCTTCTGTTGGCATAGACAAGGGTTCAAGGAGGCCCAGATGCATGCAGGGTTTTGTAAGATAAAGTAGCCAGCTTACAAGATTAACACACAATTATTCAAGAAATACTTGACTGTAAAATATGAACTATTGGACATGTGAATGTACAATTGAAAAGGCATAATGAATATCAGATATTAGGTTTCCAGTGCTACCTCACCTTGTTTATTTTCAACCAATCATTTATGCAATCTGAATGATAGGCATGCTTGCAAGGGAGTGTGGTCATTCCATCACCATCCTCATAGTCTAATCGGCAAATGACACAACTGCAAAAGCAGCAAAAAAAATTACACCAACATATCATAAAGAGTATTAAGAAAAGAAACCTATTCCTGTCCCACTTACGTATCTGTCTCTGTTTCTTCATTGTTTTGGCATTTATAATTTGTCGAAGGCAGCGATGCAATTGTATCAGCTGATAATCCTCTACTCTCTGTACCAACTACATCACCGAGAGCTATCAGTTCCTGTCAATATTGAAGTGAGCTTCATTAAGTCGAATACAATTACATCACTCGTCAGGAACAACATCATACACAATCTGATTACAGAATTGTTGACCATGCATTCTAAAAATACCAGAATTACCTCATAGGAAAGTTCATCAGGGTCAACCTCCTCCCACGTATCCTGAAAGATAGGAAGTAAAAACCCACATATTTCAGGAAGGCCAGAAAAAGAACCAGAGAAAATTGAGCGATCAGGAATTGAAGACAAAAAATAAATGTGAAAGGTTCACAAAGCAACAGGTCAAAGGTAAAATTTTCAATAAGTTAATATGCTAACATCCATTAAACAAACAGTTTTCCTAATTACATATTCCAGGTAGCAGGCACCCCCTTGCACCCAAAAAAAAAACTCTCCATGCCAAAGTTTCAAAAAGTTGCACTTTTCCCATGAGAATAAATATCCAATATCGCTCCAAAAACAACAATGTCTTCTAAGTTTTAAATGATACTCTGTAGTTTATGGTATGAAATACATACATAGTAAACAAGATTACTTTACAAATCAATCAAAGAATTTCCTTCCCTTACCCTATTATCCCAAAGATGAATCACCATGAAGATGAACAATTGAATATAACCTCCTAAAAATATCTTGTGCCTTTTAGGAAGGTATATTAATAAGGTCTCAAGTCTAAGGTATAACATGAGATAGTGTTTCTATATAAACTATGTGTAGAGTATCTTCTGAGCAACATTTCAATTTGGATAATGGACTAAATCACATGTTAGACGGAACCCTTTAACTTCTTGTTCACTCTAAATTAGTAGCCAAGTGAATAAGTGATGACTCATAGGACAATGGAGTGATAAAAACATCTTTGCCATTGTGGAGGTAGGGATAGAAAATAAGTCATATAAGACCTGGACCTAATACACTATGCGAGAGGGACTTAAGTCCAAAACACATACAAAGGAAGCTGAAGTGAGAAAAGGAGTCTCCATAATAGCAACAATCATCTCAATTTAAATCAGACATAGGGATCAATGGGAAAGCAACCAACAAAAGGCTTTTGGATTGAAATCAAGTTACTGTGCAACTGCGCCAATACAGCATTTGTAATGGTTTAAAACTCCCAGGGAGCCCTTGCATGTTCAGGCCTGGGGGAAGGGGATCAATAGGAAAGCAACCAGCAAAAGCTCTTGGATTGAAATCAAGTTACTGTGTGACTGCACCAATACAACAATCCGTGGCAATGGTTTAAAACTCCTATGGAGCCCTTGCATGTTCGGTGTCCACAACTTGTTTATCTCTTGATAAATAACAATAAGTTGACAAGCTATTTAAAAAAAAGTTGCATGCCACATAGCATACTTGAAGAAACTAGTGTTGGAGATAATAATAATAATAATAATAATAATAATAATAATAATAATAATAATAATAAAAAATCTATCAATGAGAGATCTAAGTATAATACACATAATTACACAATGACCAAATACTAACATAAACGGTCAAATTTTATAATTTTTTTTAACTCATATCTAAGTTACAAAAGGAATTAATGACAATGTTTCATGTAATTATGCTTTAAAATTATATTCTTTTCTCTCGATCACGTGAAATGCAAACCAAAAAAGTTACTTGTCTGAAGTGTCTTCTAAAGCAGAAATAACCAACAAATACATAGTAACTAATAGATAACCCATAAAACAACTTTGAAAAGAGTAACACTACCTGAGAATTTTCCCTATGAGCCCTATGATCCTCCACATCTACTATTTCTCCTGCAACCATGAGACAGTTAATATTAAGCCCATAGTCCTTATACTAATCATATGATGAATTAGAATGTAACATTACTAATCCAGAACTCATGTACAGACCACACTTACGTTCAGTAATGCCAGCCATAGCCAACAATCTAGCAGCCATTTCCCTCTCTTCAGCATCCTGTAAGGCCCTTGCATATGCCTCATCATCAGGATACGCGCTAGGATCAAGTTCAACATGAGGTTCATCGTTATCTCCAGAATCATCATGAGCGTGAACATCAAACGCATCCTCACCCTCGTCATCATAATGGTCAATATATTCCTCATTCTCCTCGTCATCATCATCATCGTCATCGTCTTCATCATCATATTCATGATCATGGGAATCACCAAAGTCGTCATCCTCATCATCAGGAATATAAATTCCAGTCTCCCACCTTCCAAAACCAATCCCACCCCTGCCCCCATTCATGCTTAGCATCATGTATGCCCTTTCCTGCTCAAAAACAAATCACGAAAACCAAGTAAATAACAGATTTCACATTAAGCACATTCATCGAAATTACATTCTGTTCGTCATCACATTTGCAGAAAACAAACACTTTACTATTTCCAACTTTATTCAAAATTGTCAAGCTCCCCAATACAAACGAACAAAAAGTTCACGTAGATTACTCCCTCCACCCCTAAATGTATGCTCCTACACGGGTTTAAATATTTGGTTGTATAAAACTGATGGACACGTAATATAGTATGTCCAAATTTTATCGACAACAAAGTTTAGTACTAAGATCACACGTCGATTAGGTTATTAGGGCAATGGAAACGTCTTAAAAAGGAAAATGGAGCTTGCATATAAGGAATAAAGGACGGATGAAATTACAACAATTAACCTTCAATACACAATTACACTACTGAGATCACACGTCGATTAGGTTATTAGGACGGATAAAATGGAGCTTGCATATAAGGAATAAATAAAAAAACAATCAATTAGCTAACAAACATAAATAGAACTATAAAAGCAACTCATAAACTTCTAAATTCGTCATTTAAGTTTAAAAATTAAGCTTTCATTACACAATTACAATATTAGTCATTACTAAAAAAAACACCATTAATAATAATAAACAAAAAAATCAAAATCAAAAGCAACTCATAAATTTCCAAATTCATCGCTTAAATTATAAAATAAAAACTTCAAAACATAAAATGATAAAGAAATTACCTGCTCCTGTAAAGTGCGGGCAAGAGCGAGGTCAGCATCAACCTGACTGAGGTTAGTGAAGGGAGTTCTTGAAGACTGTCGAGAGAGACCAGCACCGTCCGATCCATCATCGCCATCAACGGCGACGGAATCACCGCCGTTAACGACGGCGGAGTTGGAATTTGTAGAAGTAGTAGTAGTAGAAGAAGTGATATCGGAATTAGGGTTAGGGTTTGTTGTGGCGGAATCGTCGGTGGATGTTTTAGCAGCGCCACCATCGACGACGATCTTTGAGTTCTCATCCATGGCGGCGGAGAATTATCGGCTTTTTTTTAATTTGATTTTTTTTTTCTTTTGACGGAAAAAAAGTGACGAAAAAATTCGTAGAATGTTGAATTGAATGGGGAAGAGAGAGAGAGAGAGTTTGAAGTTTTTTTAAATGAAGATGAAAACCTGAATGAGAAAAAAAAAAAAAAAAATATATATATATATATATATATATACACACATATATATTACCTCCGTTACATATTAGTTGCAACTTTTTCTAAAATAGGGTGCTACACATTAGTTGTAACTTTTCACTTTTTTTTTCTATTTTAGTAAGTTTTTTCAAATAAAAGTACAAAATTAACCTTACTAAAAAAACTCATAAACACTATTAACTACCTAAATCATATTTCATTAAACTCCTAATCTAACTTATAACATAAATTAAAACAATTCCATTCCAAAGATTCATTCAAGATTTCAAGTAGGTAACTCCCACAAAATTGTCAGAACACCCAACACCCCATTCTTAACGTCGCTATCGCCGCCGCATCTAACCACCACCGTCAACGTCATCGCTGCTCATCACCATATTCAAAGTCGCCCCTTACTGTTCCTTTCTCTCTCTTCTTTTTTTTTTTTTAATTGTTTAGATATAATGGTTTGAGGGGTGAATAGGCTAGTTTAGGGTGGTTTCGGTGTGGTTCAAGGTGGGTAAGGGTAGTTTTGGGTTGGTTTAGGGTGAGTGAGGGTGATTTTGGGGCTGAATGAGGGTGGCTGTTTTGGGTTGATTTATGGCGAGTGTTGGTGGTTGTAACACCCCAATAATTCTCTCTTTAAACCCGGGAGTAACCTGAACAATATTCAAGAGAATTACTAGCGTACTACCGCCACGTGTTCAAACGTTAAGGCTATATCAGAATTTAGCAGCGGAAAACTAAATCAGTTATAAATAAGTTTCAAAACCAATAACCAAAACTAAATTAAATCTTACAACTTGGAACCATTAAGGCCCTTATTCAAAACCCAATTTAGTTAAAATAGTATAAAATGAAATTGAGTTTAATGAATTCAAAAGTAAATAGCAAAATAAATAATGAAAAGTAACCAACACTCCACTCAAAATCCCACAACCTTGATGCGAATGCTGAATGTGTAAGAACCTGTGGTTAATCTGCTCCCCAATATTACAAGTGTAAAAATTGGATCGTCACAGGGTCATTGAAAGGCGAAGGCCGTGACCAAAGAAAGACACACACAAAAGCACGCAATCAGCAAAGCTGAGTACATACAAGCTGCGAAACAAAATAAGAAATCCCTAACATGCTACTAATAATCAAACATCATACATCATTAAATTATAGACTCAACACACGACTCATCTAACAATTTTATTAAGACTTCACTAGTTGGTAGTAGCTAACTCATTTATTTATTCATTGGATTTAACAATAGACAAGGTTGTCCAACCCATGTCCCATTTGGAACATCAATAAAGAAAAACCCCATGTCTCCTTTCGGAAATATCAGTAAACATCCAACGACCACGGGCGCAACTCCGTGATCGTAGTTAGTATGAGATCTCACCTAACTCCTAGTTTTTTGAAAATTATTTGAAATAAGAGACTCGTAGATCAGACGACCTCGAGAAAAGTGCACGGCTAATACCCCGTGTACCCCAACCCCTGTTTGTCATTACTCCAGATGTGCACAAATCCAAAGTTTTATTGCTCATCCATCTTGCACTTTACGTGATTTACAAGTTTAGACTTGGTGATGACTCATATGCATAACAATACAAACATTCCAAACACAATTAAATCAAGCAAGGCAAGTTTCCGATTTCAATTCTTGATTTATTAGTGACAAAACAACATTTATTATTTATTCCTTTACTACCTCGGTGTATAAACACCTTGAGTGCATAAGGCACCCCAAATTCTTAACCTTGTCTTATAAGACTTGAATCTTTCCTTTACTCATCCTATTTCATTAATCATGAATGAGTAATAAATAAATCATTTCACCAATCACATATCTTTGCCTCTAAGCGCACCTTGCATAATTAGAGCATAACCAATAATTGCAATAAGGAATAGTGCACATCAAATGAAATTCACAATGTATAACCAAACAATTTAACCCAGTCATCTCTATACATGATACTAAGTTCTCGATCCGTCCTTAAACATGCACCTAAAAGCAAGGTTTTGTAACTTGTACGTACCTTGAATAAACGAATTGGTATGCCACTTTACTATCTAGAAATCACCTTCAATAAACTCCTCTCCTAAACCAAACAATAACATCTCAATCAATACCCAATCAATCAAATTTACAGCAATACTAACTTACTTTAAAACCTTCAAAATCTAAATCAAACAACACTTTAAAACCTTCCCTTTAGTTAAAATTAAAGGCTTATATATAGTTTTTTAAATTTTCTTCATAAAAACCTTAAAATATATTCTTATACATGAAATTACAGCAAGTTTAAAGTTTAATAAAAATCTGAAAATTATTTAAAAACCCCTAATATACTCTCCCTTTTTAATGGGTGATTAAACCCTCTTTATAAAATATCAAAAGTAGTACTTAGAAACTATTTCCAGCACTTTAGATTAAATAAAAAAAACCCTTCAAAACTTTATCAACACATCACTTTAATACTCAATTAAAAGTCTCCTAGGAAATAATCACTTCCTAAAAAAAAAAACAACAATTAATATTACTAACCCACGTAATTTCCAACAATGTAATATGATGAAAAACCTCTTAAAACTTCAATAAAAACATATTTATACTTAATTAACTTTAAACATAATTAATTTTATTAATCAAACTCAAGGATAAAATTTTAAGCATAAAAAACTTCGTTAAAAATCAAAAACTGCCCGAAAATCATATTTAGAGGCTGAATTTGGCCACGAGAGGGTGGTGCACACTACCAAAGGTAGTGATTCTTTCTTAAAACGTTGTTTCCACATGGAAAACACTACTTTTTTTTTTATCAAAATCGGATGAGTTCAGAACCTAATCGGGATTAAAACGGGATTAATATTAACGAACAAAAATCTAAAAATTAAAACACGAATTTACGTGTTCAAAATAATCTGGAATTAAGTTAAAGTAATCATTAGTTATAATCACCAAAATTTCAAAACATCATTACTATAAAAGCC
Organism: Chenopodium album; assembly: GCF_948465745.1. Taxonomy (NCBI): domain Eukaryota; kingdom Viridiplantae; phylum Streptophyta; class Magnoliopsida; order Caryophyllales; family Amaranthaceae; genus Chenopodium; species Chenopodium album. The sequence continues at coordinate 993,673 of NC_137850.1, forward strand.
CTAAATCAATTGTTCGTAAAAACCCTGAAATCGTGATTTTCAATAATTAAAAACCCTAGGTTATAAAATTTACAAAATCTGAAAATTATGACATTTATAAAATCTGAAATTATAAAGTTTAATCATCAGAATACAATTTGATACTAATTAAATTAATTTCAAACAATAAAATCAAAACCACAAATTAATAAAATAAAGGAGAAAGAAAATAAGACTAACCTTTTTGTGTGGGAAATTTTTGGGGATTCATGGTATATTTATAGAGTAGGGAGTGTAGGGTTAAATTTGGGCTTATAAAAATGTGGGCTTAAGTTATGGGATAGGGCTTAAGTTATGGGTTTTGGAATGAGTTATTCCAATAAGAGTATGTAGGAATAGTTTACATTGCCCAATAATTAATGAACGTTTGATCCAAAATATATTTTACTTTTATAAAACCTTTTACTTAAAATACTTTAACCCTTTAAAATATTAATTAAAATACTTGAGCCCTTAACAATACATTTTATTAATACTTAAATACTTTATAAAAAATACATAAAAATACGGGGTATTACAGTGGTTTTGGGGTGGTTCGGCTGAGAAGAGTCGGTTTTGGTGTGGTTAGAATTGAGAAGGGGTGGTTTTGGTGTCGTTTGGGTTGAGAGGTGGCGATCTTAGGGCTGTTTAGGTTGCGGGGGTGGTTTTTGGGGTTGTTTGGGCTGTGGTGGTGGTTTCAATGTCGTCGTTTGGGTTGATTGTGGGTGATTTTGGGTTGGTTTTAAGGTTGTTAGGGCTGCGGTGGTGGTTTAAGGGTTGTTCGGGGGTGCTTGTGGTTGCTGCTGGTCGACGGTGGTGGAGTGGGTGTTATTGATGGTGGTGAGTAATTTATTAATTACCTTCACTTTCTCTCTCCTACCTTGCTTAATTAACTATTCTTTTATTCACTAATCCATTATTATGAAATTTTGTCTTAGAATCCGTGTCAAGGTGAAAGTTGCAACTTATATGTAACGGAGGTAGTAGGATATTTGGTTCCGTAGCGTCTGGCTTTTGCAACGTTAAAATTTACAAGTATACTCGTGTTAGAATTTGTTTTAACAACTTGTGTTTTTCAAGTATGACCATACAAAAGGAAAAAATCTCTAGTGAGAAAAAGACCTTTAGTGAGAGAATGAATACCCTCTATTTTCCTCTTCAGTTTTACTCTTCTCTTTGCTTCCTATCGCTTTTAGCTCTAATTCACTTAGGTTTACAGTCATGCCACAGTATATTCAACCTCACACGTTTGTTTACCCCCACATCATAGGGGAAGAATGATATGTATATTTTATATAGTGTTTTACCCTAGTCCCTTGGTCATAATTGGTAGTGTTTTTGGCTCTTTAGAGCCACTTTTATTACTAATTTGTGTTTTCTAGTGTCTTCGTAGTTTTGGTTGAGTTTTGTAGGAAATTGCACATTTGGAGCATTTTCCCAGGATTTTATGGAGCAACTACGAGCATTGGAGGAGCACGACCACTTTTCGTAGCCCAAGGCCGGTTGGAGTCATCGAACCGGTGATTAAGGGCTCGACATATGAGATACTGAGGCGTTGGACCGAGTATTAAAGCCCCAAAAGAGGAAATCCGAATTGGGCCGAAGAATCGGAGCCCAATCAAGAGTCCAAGAAGTGCCCAAGTGGCCTTGCCCGGCTCAAGGGTCTCCGCCCGAAGGCGCGCCCGGCCGGGCGAGGCGAAATAAGGAAGGGCGTTGCTTCACCCAAGCTCGCGCCCGACCGGGCGCGAGAGATGCTTCAAGGTTCAAAAAGGCGCGCTTGACCGGGCGCGTGTTTTGGAGGAGTGATTTTCTACAATTTTACTTAGTTTCTAATTAGGATTTTTAGAGGCTTTGTATAAATACGTTTTAGTGTTTTTGGTACAATTTACCTTTTCTCTTAGCTTTTCTCTCTCTACTTAGTTTTTAGATTAAACTTCTCTCTTGTTTTCTCTCTCTACAACTTTGTTCTTAATTCAATCCATTATTTCCGTTAACTTTGGTAACGATTCCTTCTCTATTAATTTTCAGTAATTTAATTTCTTTATTTCATCATGACTTGTTTAATTGCTTTGATTAGTTTAGATTTAATTATGTGTGAGTAATTTTCTTTCTAGGGTTTGTGGGGATCCATAAATAATATGAAGGGGTAATTTATTATTGTTAATTGTCAATGCTTGATTAATTTCCTATTGATTGATTTAATGCTATGCGGTTAGATTTGGCCAGATTTAATTCGTATGAGTTTAGCAATATTGATTCGAGATTCGAGAATTGATGTTTAAGCTTAGTTTCAATAGGCAGGTTCATTTATAAATTGTTAAGTCAAGATTCAAGAGATGCGATTTAATACCGGTAGATTAATTCTATGATTGTAATACGTAGCGAAAACCCTTTATGATCTGATTAATTGATGTATTGATGATTGATTGTTATGTTTTACCCTGAAGTATTATTTATTGTTGAACTTATGCCCTAGGTCTTTTATTCATTGATTTCTCTCTACCCTTAATCTTAGTAGTTTAGTTTCCATTAGATAATAATAATTTGTTACTTAATAATTTAGATTGCTTTAATTAATTAGGGATAGAAAGACTTGTTTCCCTATGGATTCAACCCTACTTCCCTACCTACTTTAATTAGAGGACTTAGGTAATACTTTTGATTAGGTGATACGACTTTAGCCTGTCAAAGAATTCAATATTGTCCCACCTATGGATGAAGATGAGATGATCGATTGGGACTGCTGTGTGATCGGGCGGGTTTGGGACGATCGTGACTTTACTCTAGATTTGTTCCAACATCTTGTTTTGCGGTTCTGGCATCTTCGTGCTCCAGTTCACGTTTCCCTATGAAAAAGACTTGGTTTTTTTGTTGTGGTTCGGAAGCGGATGCAAGTGAACTCGATTCTCGAAGTTGGGTTCACTTCAAGGGTAGCTTGGTTGTGCTTCAAAGGCTTCGGGGTCACTCTATTCCGCACACCATGAATTTGCATCTGGTGGATATGTGGGTTGGTGTTCAAGGGCTTCCTATTCGCTACTCTACCCCGACAGTTGTAGGAGCGGTTCTTTCTCATGTCGGCAAAATCACTATGGTCGATGAAGGCAATGGTCAGTTTTTAATTTCTTGTCCTCGAGTTAATATTTTAGTGGATTTTTCTATGCCTTTGATTGCGGGTTGTTATTTTCCAACACGTGAAAATCGCTTCACGTTGGGTTCGTTTTAAATACGAAGGCATATTTAGATTTTGTAAAAAGTGTGGTTTTGTAGGACATGGTCAGAATTTGTGTGACAAAAATGATGATATAATTTCTTATCATTTGGAGCGTTGCTTTCGTAGGATGCACGAAAACGACACTCGTGTGTTGTATGGTCCTACCGATAATAGTTTATATTCAAATGCTATACAGGGCATTTTTCCTTCTCCTTCGGTCTGGACAACGAAGTTGTGGTTTGGATTTCATGATGAAAATGATCCTTCTGAATTTCCGGCGGATTCGCATCCTTCGGATTATGATGGTGGTGAGGGTGGTTTTCCCCGTTCTCCATCAGATTCTGGGTCTAGTTCCTTTGCTCCTCCACGTCGTCGGGTGCGATCCCGGGGTTGTTTCCCCCCTTATCTCCTTCGGCTTATCGGAGTGCAATTAATGAAGTTTGGAGGCGTGATTTAGGTATTAATCGCGTGGTTAATGAACAATTAGAAGTCCCTGATCAACAAACAAGAAATGAAGCAAGGATTATTCATGTAGGTGCTCGTGATAATCAATGGCACTACATGGGTGGATGGAGGAACTCTCCTCCACGTGAAAATCATATGTTCTCATCTCTTTTTAGGCGGCAACGTTTGTCTTCTTCTAGTCAAAATGGAATTTGAGATTATCCCAATTTCGGTCAAGATAATCATCCTGATCCCTCTCTTTTGGGCCCAACCCATGATCGTTGGACTCTAGACTTAAGTATCATTTCGGCCCAGGTATCTCCTCCAACGAACTCTCCCTTTAATCAGTATGGCTCGCATCTTTTTCCAGACTTGAGCCGGCCCAATGAAGCAAACACTCATCAAATGGACTATAGAATTCAGTCCCCTTTTCTAGATCAGGTTGTCCCGACCTCTTCTCCGGCTATTCCACTCTTGTCTCCTCCTCCATTAGGTTCGAATGATCCTTTATTCGACGACCCTTTCGGAGCAGGTCCAAGTAACTGGGCAACCTCAGCAGACAATTTGGTATCTTCCTCTCCTTCTCTCTCTGGCTCCTTCCCTACTGACCGATCGGAATGTTCCGGCTATGTGGCGGATTCTTCATCGGAGGCGTTTTCTTTTCCCTCCCCTGTTCCAGTTTCAGAAAATTCAAATTCGCCCACCCTATATTCGTCTTCATCTGCCTCATCAACGCCCTCAATTGATAAAGTGGTTCCGATGGATTGTTCACCTCCATCATCTCCTCCTTCTTTGAACAATATTATCGGTGAGCAACAAGAATTTAAGGGTGAATCTGAGCAGAAAGAGTCGGTCCAGAGTAAGACTTCAAAATCCGTTCGTATTTTGGACAAGGGACGAAGGGTTTGGATTAGGTTGCAAATAAGTGTCCTGCTAAGAGGCCAAGCGGTAGCACCTTCAACTCCTCCTCTGACTGATGATCGGGTGCAAGGCGCTTCTCCTTCAGGTTGTCTTCCCTGTCTCTTACCATACAAGAAACGCAAAGGCAGTTCTGGGTCAGGTTCAGGTTCGCAAGCAATCCCGTCCGAGGGATTGGTGGTTTCCCCTAAAGAACCACCAAGTTCGGGATGAAGTTCGGAGCTTGAAATTGTAGGGGTCTTGGACAAGCGAACTCCCCTAAAATTCCTTATATTAGATCGTTAGTTCGCTCATTTAGCTTAGATGTGATGTTTCTCATGGAAACTTTTCTCCCTGTAGATAGTGTGGATAGAAAACTAGCATCTTTTTCCTTTTTGGGTTCTTGTGGAATAGATGTAGTGGGACTTAGTGGGGGTTTGTTTATCTTTTGGTTTGCACCTTTAGACTTGGTGCCTGTTTATATTTCTCCAAATGTTATCCTTTGTAAATTGGTGATGGGTAATGAAATAAAACATCTCATGTTTGTGTATGGTGCTCCGCATTTAGCTGATAGATCGGATGTATGGAATACTATAACCAATCTAGTGACATCCTTTCCGAATATGCTTTTGTTTGGAGATTTTAACCAAGTAGAATTTCTTTCAGATAAAGTGGGAGGTAATAGTACTATTCCTGGTAGGCTAGATTTTATTCAATGGAAAATTGATTTAGGTTTGACTGACATCACTTTTTTGGGACCTCGCTTCACTTAGACCAATAATAGACTAGATACGGACCCAATTTTTTAGCGTTTAGATAAAGCCTATGCCACTTCTACTTGGTTACAGGATAATCCTGATACCTATGTTCTTCATCAACCAATTTTATTCTCTGATCATGCAGCTATCATTGTTTCGGACTCCAAAGACCAAGGATATGTTGTTCGTCCTTATAAGATAGAAAACTGGTGCTTATCAGCAGACGAGGTTCTTCTGATTATTCAATCGATAAGTGCCGCCTTCATAGCTGGTTCCCCTACGTTTTCCTTATCTCGAAAGCTTGATCTTATTCGAGATAAGTTGTTGGCCTGGTGTATTTCTCATAGGAAGGCTTGGGGTATTAATTAGAAGGCTTTGGTTTATTCGGTTGGTCAAGCAGCTTCATCACTTCAATCCCGGGTTGGGCGGTGTCTTTTTCTCAACTCTTGTCAAGAACAAGTGGTTGAAGCTTACGTTTCCTACATGTATTGGAGGCAACGAGCAAAAACAAAATGGGATGTTTTGGGTGACACTCATTCCAGACTGCTATTCTTCGCAGTTCAATCCTGTCGTCGTCTTAATGTATTTCACTGCCTTAAACAGTCAGATGGGACCTGGATTTCAAACCCTGATCATATTCGGTCAATGATCATTTTGTTTTACCAAGATTTATATCAACCTTCAATGTCAGCCCCGCCAATAGATTCAGCTTGGTGGGAGGACTTACATTTACCTTGCCTGTCAGCTAATCAGCAAAAAGACATGTTCCTGCCTTGATCCCCTCAGGAGATTCGATCTTCCATGTTTAGTATCCATGGTAATAAGACACCTGGACCAGATGATTTCTCCGCAGCCTTCTTCAAGTCTCATTGGGGTATCATGGGTCCTTCGGTTGTAAGTGCAGTTCAATTTTTCTTTGCTCATGGCTATTTATTGAAGGAGGGGAATCTGACTTTTTTGGTGTTACTCCCAAAAGTGGACAAACCAAAGATGATTTCTCAATTCCGCCCAATCGGTCTCTGTAATGTTCTGTATTAGTGCATCTCGAAGTGTCTCACCAGAGTCACCATTAGGCTTCGTCGGGTTCTACCGTCTTTGGTTTTAGATTCTCAAAACGCTTTTGTTCCTGGTCGCCTTATGTCGGATTATAGTTTGATAGTTCATGAGATACTTTCCTTTATGAATGCCTCGCGTGCCCGGAAACGATTTTATGCGGCTTTGAAGTTGGACATGAACAAAGCTTATGATAGGGTTAATTCGGATTTCTTTTTTTCAGCTTCTCAGAGTGTTTGGGTTTCCCCCGTATTAGATTCATTTGATTCGACAATGTGTCTCCACCGTCTCTTATCAGGTTATGGTTAATGGAAATCCAACCTCTACTTTTCGTCCTAGTTGTGGTCTTCGCCAGGGCGATCCTTTGTCATCTTATTTGTTTGCATTATGTATGGAAGTCCTTTCAGCTATGTTACGTTACTGATATGTCCATTTTATATAGTGTTTTTCCCCCGTCCCTTGGTCATAATTGGTAGTGTTTTTGGCTCTTTAGAGCCACTTTTATTACTAATTGGTGTTTTCTAGTATTTTCGTAGTTTTGGTTGACTTTTGTAGGGATTTGCACTTTTGGAGCATTTCCCCGGGATATTATGGAGTGATTACGAGTATTGGAGGAGCACGACCAGTTTTTATAGCCCAGGACCGGTTAGAGTCATCGAACCGGTGATTAAGGGCTTAGAATTTGAGATTCCGAGGCAATTTGGACCGAGTATTCAAGACCCGAAAAGGAAATCCGGATTGGGCCGAAGAATCGGAGCCTAATCGAGAAGCCCAAGCTTGCCCAAGTGTCTGGGCCCGGCCAAAATAGGCACCGCCCGAAGGCTCGCCCGGCCGGGCAAGGAAGTTTAGTTCGCCCCCGAGCTCGCGCCCGGTCGGGCGCGAGAGATGCTCATATTGGAGAAAGGCGGGCCCGATCGGGCGGCGCTTCGCTCGATCGGGTGCGAGGTTTTTAGGAGCTGATTTCGGCGATTTATCTTAGTTTTAATTAGGAGTAATTACTTTGGGTATAAATACGATTTAATGCTTTTGATTAGGATTTTTCCTCTCTTAGACTTTCTCTCTCTACTTAGTTATTAGATTATTTTCTCTCTCTACAACTTTGTTCTTAATTCAACTCTTTAATTCTGATTACTTTGGTAACGATTTCTTCTTCTTTAATCTCAGCTATTTACTTTATTTCTTCCATCATGTCTTGTTTAATTGCTTTGATTAGTTTAGTTTTAATTATGTCTGAGTAGTTTTCTTTTTAGGGTTTATGGGGATCCATAAATAATATGAAGGGGTAAATTATTGTTGTTGATTGTCAATGCCTGATTAATTTCCTATTGATTGATTTAATGCTCTGCAACTAGATTAGCACTGGTCTTTTATGTATGAGTTTAGCAATAGTAATTCGAGATTCGAGAGATGAGAATTTATATTTAGGCTTAGTTTCAATAGGCAGGTTAATTTATAAATGGTTAAGTCGAGATTCGAGAGATGAGATTTAATACCGGTAGATTAATTTTGTGATTGTAATACGTAGCGAAAGCCCTTTATGATCTGATTAATTGATGCATTGATGATTGATTATTATGTTTTACCCTGAAATATTATTTATTGGTGAACCTATGCCCTAGGTCTTTTATTCCTTGATTTTCCTCCTACTTTTTATTCCTTTTCACTTTTACTCCTAGTAGTTTAGTTCTCCTTTATAATAACAAATTGGTTTCTTGATAATCTAGATTATATAGATTTATTAGGAATAAATTGACTTGTTTCCCTGTGGTTCGACCCTTCTTCCCTATCTACATAGTTAGTGGATTTAGGTATTATTTTTTATTAGGTGATTACAACTTTAGCTTGTCAGTTACACCGAGAGCCGCTCGTTGATTACGGGTATTCGTATCTCCAGGGGAGCTCCTTCTATTTCGCACATGTTCTTTACTGATGATTCTCTTCTGTTCTTTCAAGTGACGCCTGATGGGTGTGATAACCTTATGCATCCTCTTCAGGATTTCTGTGAACGGTCTGGCTAAATGAGTAATCTGCAGAAGTCTTTTGTCAAATTCAGCCGTAACACTCCTTCGGATTACAAGGACTTCTTTGCAAAGAGGTTACAACTTCAGAGCAAGGACAATCTCGATACCTGCTTGGGAACTCATGTTGATTTGGGTCGAAGTAAGGTTTCTGAGTTCACCTTTCTTATTGATAAGATTTCCCATCGATTGTCGGATCTTATTGATGTGGGTCTTTTAGCTGCCACTAAGTTAGTGATAATTAATTCGGTGTTGGTAGCTTCCTTAATCACATCTTGTCGGTCTTCCGTGTCCCTGCCTCGGTCACTGGGCGCATTGATCACATGTTGGCTCGCTTTTGGTGGCGCTCGTCCCCTTCATCTCGGGGATTAGCTCTGTGTTTCGTCTCATTGTTGCACCTTCCTAAAGGCTTGGGTGGGTTGGGTCTTCGTAGCTTCGACCATTTCAATTAGGCTTTGCTTGCCCGCCAATGTTAGAGGCTTCATCGTAACCCTCAGTTGTTGGCTTCTTGGGTCTTGTTTGCGAAGTATCCCTCGCTAAATTCTCCGAGTCCAGACAGAATTTTGCGTGCTTCTTGGGGTTGTCGTAGTTTATCAGCGGGAATGACTACTCTAGCGTCCGAGTTTGCTTGGAAAATGGGAAATGGTTCCTAGGTTCGCCTCATTGAGGATATTTGGGCTCCCGAGGGGCCGGGCAGTTCAAAGGTCATCTGGATGAGTCGGAGTTACTGACTCATGTCTCTTCTATTATTGATCCGCGTTCTTACGCGTGGGATTTTGTGTTGGTCCACAGGTTCTTTGACAATTCCACGGCTCTCCGCATACTCTCTGCGGAACGTCCTTTTAAGCCGATGGATGACTTTGTCTATTGGAAGTATACTAGGAATGGTATTTTTACCACGAAATCAGCCTATGTGATGCTTGTCTGCAAGTCGACGGTCTCTATAGTTAGTGCTCCAGTCCCTGTTATTTGGTGGAAGCGCTTTTGGGGTTTGCCGATTATCCCGAAGTTGAAGATGTTTGTTTGGAAAATGCTCCATAACGCTCTTCCTTTGTTTGCCATTCTTAATCAGCATGGGGTCCCTGTTAGTCCCTTTTGTGTGTTATGTTATCATCATCCGGAAGATACGACACATGTGTTCAGGGAGTGTTCCTTCATAAGACAATTTTTGGATGATGCTCCCCCAAGGTTCGGGTTCACTTCTCCCTTTGGTCAATCCTTTGAGAGTTGGTTTATGAATTTGCTTTTTGGGTTTGCCAAGAACAAGAGTTGGAACGCCTTGTTCTATTTCATTTCATTGCTCTGGGCGGCCTGGTTGACTCGTAATAATTATGTCTTCCAGAATGCTGTTTTCTCTCCTGTCTCCACTTTGTTTTTGGTCCAGTAATGGTTTTCCTGTCTTAAAGAGGCAGCCAGCTTTTCTGATGATCAGTTGTCCCATCAGCAGGGTTCCTCTATTTGTCTTCCTATTCAGTCCTTCCATTGGCTGAAAGGCCTTGGATACGAGCCTTTGGACGTTTGCCTAATCTTTGACGATGCTTGGGACAGTCAGAGCAATAATGCGGGAGCTGGTTGGATTTATTGATAATTGTCTTCGGACTTGGTTTTGGGAGGCACTTCTCGGGCTTGTTATGCTTCATCTGCTCTTCAGGCGGAGTTACAGGCTTGTTTGTGGGCTCTTCAATCGGCCTTAAGAAGGGATTTTGGAAGGATCTCCCTTTATTCAGATTGTGTCTCTTTGGTCTCTCTGCTGCGTGGTTCTTGTTCCGTTGATATTGCCTGCTTGTGGTTGGTTCAGGAGATTGGTTCGGTCATGCAGGATCTAGCCGCTTGCAGGATTAGTAAGGTTTCTCGTTCTTGGGTAGCCCCTGCCTACTGGCTTGCGGTGAAGGCTCGTCAGCGACGTTTTCTTTTGTATTCCTTTTAGCTCTTTAGTTTGTTTGTGTTTCTTTTGTTAGTTAAAAAAAAAAACCTTGTGTTTTTCATCTACGTTATTTCCTATTCGTATTATTAATTACTCATAATATAAAATACGAGTATTATTTAATGCCTATCTATTTAAAATTAGAATTTTAATTTTGAGAGATTTATTAAAAGTAATTAATTCTCATTTTATAACTTTATACTCGTATTTAAGTACTAATTTTTGAGGGTTTAGGTTGAGTTCATTCAAGTTAAGTCATATTTAAGCAATGATATTTTGACTTCGAGCCAGGTCATATACTGTAACTTGTATTCACTATTCACTTATTCAGCGTTGGAGTCTTATAGTCTAAGTATTGGTTAGGTTAGATACATCCGAGTTAGCTCAATCCCCAACAATATATTTTTAGTTTAAGCCATAGTTGATTTTGGGAAAGGTTTAGTTTGGGTCAAGGGCAATATTTTCTCACTTAACTTTCGAGTTTGATTCAACAATGGGTCAAATCAATTTCAATTTGTGTTAGTTTTGGGTCATCAATTTCATGTATTTGGGCCAACTTAATTTGGATTGGGTTTGTGTTTCGAGAAGACCATGCAACAAAAGGAAATAGTGTACATAGTACCCCTCACCTTTAAAAAAATTTGAGATAACTCCTATGAATAATGTTTCAACAGATATACTCTTTAAAATATTTATTATTTATTTGCTTCCATTAATGTTAATTGTATTTTTTCAACTCTTATAAGATTCAGCGCTTTTTCTGTGAGGCTGGCCACACCGTGTGGTCGGGTAACACATACCAAAACACTGATCGGATTACTCCTAACTAATCAAATAAATTCTGACTGACCGAGTAACCCTAACTAAGTAAACCCTGATTGAGTAACCCTTGAGCGGCCGAGGAACCCCTGAATAAGTAACCCCGACCATGTGGTGTGGTCAGCCACATATGAAACTTTGTGTATAAGAATAGTGTACAAACACTTACACTAAAAAAAAAATTGTTTACACATTTTCACTCATGCATTAATGATGCCAACAAATAAATTTGTGACATAAAATCAAAGTGAAAGAGATTTTCGGACATGACTAGTTATGGCTAGACCTAGGAAATGGGTCGTTTGGGTAGGGTCATTTTGGGTCAGACCATTTTCGCGTCAAGTATGTTCGGGTCATATACGCTTCGGGTCAAAATCAGGTCAGGTCATGTGTCGCGTTATTCCATTTGTGGATCAAGCTCAAATCAATAATTTTATATTTTGTTAGTTATTGTCATAATAAGAACTATCAAATCGGTTTATGAGCTTAGCTACGATTGATGATAAACAATTTGAGTTATTTTTGGTACCAGACATTTTAAGTTCAATTATAAAGTAATTTTAGTTCGGGACATTTCGGATATCGGATCTGTTCGGGTCAATTTCGGGTATCGGGTTTGTTCGGGTCAAACACTTTGGGTCAATTTCGGGTCGGATTGGGTAAGTCCGGGCCAGGATTGGGTCAACTCCATTTTTGGGTCGGGTATGGGTCAGGTCGGGTCAATTTCTAATTCCGAGTCAATTTTCGGGTTAGTGTTTTTGGGTCAATTACGGGTCATGAGTTCGGTTGTCGGGTCTGGGTTAGAATTCACATTGTGCTTATTAGTTGTCCTGGTTTCCATAAAGTTTGGATCTTCAATTATAATATGGAATCAAATAAGTGAGGAGATCAAAAGAAAAAGTAAAAAGATCAATAAAGATTTGCTACTTAATGAAATGATATGTACATCATAAATGCATTGAGCAAAGAAAAAATAAACATAATTTATATTTCATAAATGCATTTAATGGAATATTGTAGGTACTCCTATATAGTACTCCGTATTTAACTTTACTACGGAGTATTTCCTCTAACAAATTACTTTGAATCATGGATCCAAATTTGTGTTTTCCTATCATGAAGTTCAACCAGCAATTTCCTCTTCTATTTATCATTGTCATAGTCCTTGCTATTTCTTCAGGTAAGTTTAAGCAATTTCCGTAGGCCTATAAAGTGAATTTAATTTTTTGAAGATACAAATTGAATAAGACCAAATCAAATATCTTCATAAGTATCAAATTAGTCAAATAAAACATGAAATAATTTTTCATCTTCTTATTGTTGTCATCTGTTCCTTACTAATAATCAATTAGTCCATTTTCAATTTATTCTTCTTTTCACTATTATATAAAGGCCGAATTTGCTTAAAAGAAGGTAAAAAAGGAAAAAATAACTAATATACATGATGTCTAAGCACATTATTAGATGTTTGGAACTTTTATTTATTTTTTGTTACATATATACATGATCATGTGATTAATTAAGTTATATCAATACCTAATTAAATGACACGATTTAAATTTAAACTACAGGTGGAACAACAGCAGAAGAAAACGGTCATTTTGATCCATGGGGGCACTGTTTTGTGTATCCAGAGTGCAATGAACAAGACTGCACAACTCAATGTGTAGCAAAGTGGCCATTATTGACTAAAGGCGGGTGTTTTCGAAAGTTGGAAAAGAAAAATAACAAGTGCTGTTGCTTCCCATAGCCAAAATGCTTTCTAATAAATGTTGCTTAATAGTTTAATATATTTAAAGCTTCTAATAAACTCTTGTTAGTTTGTTATATGGTAATCTAAAATTATGATCAATGTTTCCTCAGAGAAAAAAAAAAAAAAAAAAAAAAAAAAATTATGATCAATGTCTCTAATTATTAACATCGAACAATTTTAACTATTAATATCTCTAATTATCAACATTATATTGTAAATTTATAAAAATTGGATATCAATAAAATTTACATTGAAATGATTTTAAAAAAATCTCACATAACTATGTTTTATTGTAGTTGATATCACAAAAACTTATCAAAGTGTAATTTGTGACTAATACAATAGTTAAATGGTGTACGTCAACTAAAAAACAAAGGAAGTATGTGGGTATAAAACTAGACATTTAAAACAATATAGTACGGAGTATATATAAAAAGACACTATCACCTCTAATTTTAATCAACTTAAGATTATCCACTTGCTTTTAAAATAACACACCAAACATATATACTTGATTACTCATCACGAAAATGTAAGCATGAGAATTTTCATTACACCCTGATCAAGAAAGGAGTCAATTTTATCCCTTACTATACCGCATAGTAATACATTAATACATGAAACCAGCAATATAATACATATAGCACAAAACGCAATCTAACATTTATCCAGTATTTCATACATAAAAACCAAATTTTGCCAAATTATAGATTGATCGGATCTTATTTTTTCACGCAACAAGTTGACGAGAAAATTGGCACCAACGATCATATGATGGTCGAAGATTAGGCCAGTCCGAGGAGCATATAGCAAAGTCTTGCAACCAATTTCTTAGCACGACCTCTTGTTCCGTGGCTGAGAGGCTTGCTATCATTCGCTTCATTGTTCTCTCAACGTCGATTTTCTCATAACTTGACAACACTGGGTACCTTAGGCCGCTGCAAGCATAGCAAAATAACGGAAGCCACAGCACTAACAATCTGTATTGGACTTGTGTGTGAACCTTGAATTCTGCTTGAGCTATGTCTCCTAATAATGAAGCTGCACGTACAATAACAAGTTCGAACATTATTAGAATAATCACTAGGTACATATGTGAAAGAAGATAATTTCCTTGAATATTCATTGGCCTATCAAAGGCAATATATACAAACTAGTATACGTGAGGTAAGGCTACAATCAAGGGCCTAATATCCTATAATTATGGAAGAGATAATATACACTCTACATATATAGCAAATATACAATAACAGAATATATTGATGTCTATCAATATATTCTAACAATGTGTTATCATAGATATAGTACAATGAATTATGCAATGCACGTTAAGGTGTGATTAGGTGTGTTCTATTTACCTGATTTTATCTGAACATATATGAACTTATCTGAATTTATTAAACCTTATCAAAACTTATTTTCCTAAACTGAATTAATATGAACTTATTGGACCTGAAATAAATGAAAATAAGGTGAACAAAACAGGTCCTAAATGAGTAGTAAATTAAATTGATTTAGGGAAAATTACCCGAAATTTTAATGAGAAGAGCTTGGACCCTAGGATTGGCATTGAGAGAAAGGGAAGCCAAGTTAGAAGCAAGGCTCCATTGCACTAAGGCCTCATCAACCGCGTAACATGCCCTAAGTTTGTGAATAATCCACAACAACTCTTGTGCTAGCTTCTCTGCTCCCACGACCTCAACACTTTGATCACTCCCAACAAATTCATCGCCACCATCGTCGTTCATCATGCACCGCCTTTTTTGGAGTTGCCACATCGAGTGCAAATGTGGAAAAACAGCGCTTATGCCACCCTTCATGTAGGCCGAGATGTATGTTCCTAAGGGAAGTTTACGTATCACACGTAAGGTCCATGGACCACCGCGATTGTTAGCCTGATCAACATGGGATATCGCAGCATTGTTGAGGATGTGGTACAATCGATTGACCGTGCACTCGAATGCGGATGATAATGCTACACGATTGACATGGAGAAGCTCTACATTACCATCACGAGTGTTATCGTCTAGTATCCTGTCAGCCATTGCTACCGCAAATTCATATTTCTTTGATGTTGCTGGTAGCTCATTTAGTAAAGCTAGTATCTGTAATCAATTCATAACAAAAAAAAAAAAAAAAAAAAAATCGTCAAAATTAAGGTAAAAGGTTAACCACTAGTACAAATATGGTAAATAGAATAAGGCCTAATTAGTCATCAAGAGGAAAAAAATGGTGACATTTTATAATTAACTAATACTCCATATATAATAATTAGCATGTATATTCTACGAACTACTTCGTGTATGAAATGAAAAATTGTAGTTATGTATGATCTATAGATTGCCTTTTTTAATTAGTACGAAATACATAAAAATCTGAAATAATTTAAACTTTAAAGTAACAAGCTAGCAATACTCTTATCCTAGCTAGTTTACGCAATTATTTTACTTATGATACTTTAAAAGTGTGTAAATTGAATTAGTATTATGATAACTAAATCGATATCGTTAGATGTATTACTGTATATTATTGTCGATAATCGAAATTGCCATGTTGGATACTTGGTTTTGGTTTTGTATTGATTTCTTGCTACCTAGTACCAAGAAGGGAGGAATAGCCACTATATCTATTTGCATGAAAGGCATGTGTTATACACTTATACGTATAACTACACAAATTTACACCGAAAGCACTTGTACTAGACGACACAAGATATTTGTCCTTGACACGTGACTATCTTGCTAAGCCACGTGACCTAAAATACAATTCTTCCACTTGAATGGAACTATGGAAGGTACGATAATAGTTTGTCTTCTTGTTGCCCACAAACCAACAAAACAGATTACTTCACTTTTCCATTTCCTCTCTTTATACATGTGTTACACCGACTATTTCATTTTTTGGATTTTCTATTTCTATTTATTATTTACCATGTTATAAAATGTTAACTTAAGATGAAGTTAAGAGTAATTATACTAAAATTTTCTCACTTTCTTAAATGAAATATTGCAAATGAAACAAACATAATGAAATGGTGGAGTAACAAAAACTTAAAGTCAAAATATTGATCATTAACTAAACAAACACTAACCTAATCAACACATAATTTTATCGATTATTCATCAACTAATTAAATAAGCAAGTTAAATAATTGACTTATAATTTTATTATAAAATATTAAATTAAGAATGAGACATTAAAAGAACTTCTAACTAGGACATCTCCGTAACATTAAACAACACAAAATTGAACTTCTCGTGCAAGCATTACTACGACGACAACAATCTCCACTACACTACTATAGCTACGTGATGCAATTTATGCTTTTACATCAATATTTGCGCATTAAAATTATTGAGTTTAGTGTAGCAAAAAGTCTAACATATACCAACATATTTAATTACTTCATATATAAGTTAAGTTTAGCAAAAATAAAGCGAGAGAAGAGCATAGCCTTACATGGGAGAGTGCTCTTCCAAGGGCTTCAACAGACAATCCAGCTTGAAGCCGATGTTGATGATGATCACCGCCCTCCATTAAGAACCCATCATGAGAAATCAAGTCTAGATTCTGAACAGGAGAATACGACACCGATGTCAAAACCGCCGCAGACGATGATCCATCACCACTGCCATCTCCATGATCAACAACCATACTACCACTAGTAATTTTACGATGATTAAGAGATGATAATAGCGGGGAAGAAGTAGGAATAACATCGGAGACAAGGCGAAGAGCCCACATAGTAAACCAAGTGAAAAGCAAAGACATAAACCTCAAATGATCCTTAACCTTCCACTTATTATTATTACTATTATTAGTAAAAGAAGGTGAAGAAAAATCTAAGGCATAATTGTTGGAAACCACGGATAAAAGCATCTTAGAGGCTTTGTTAACGGTTGACATGAATATGAAGTTTAGTAAATTGGTAGGTTCTTGCTTCTTTTGTAACATCAACTTGTAATTATAACTATTATTCTTGTTGTATGCCATGATAATTAATCTCTCTCTCTCTCTCTCGCTTTTTTTTTTTTTTTCTTTGCCAAAAATTTGATGTTATATGGTAATGGCTTAAGGATGGTTTGTATGTATCAAAGAGGAATGAAAGGATGTTGGTGCATCGAGTGATATTTATATATAGTAACTTAGTCTTCTTATGTCGGTTCACTTGGCCATATGTAGGGGCAGGGTGAAGCCAAAAGCACTTTTGTAATTGGTTCGGTCAATGTTTGGTTCGTTTGTAAGTCAAAGTCAAGGTCAAGTTTAAATTTACATTTGCATGTTTGGTAAGGGTGTTTTTTGGGTAGGAATGGATTCGGTTAAACCATTACCATTAACAAGTGTTTGATTAGTAGATTGAGTAACAATTACCATCACTTAGGAGGAATGGTTTTTACCCATTTGTTACCAACCTCTCTAAAACCTAAAGTAGCAATTATCCTTACCCTGGCCTCCTCAAACAATTGCAAAAAGAAAAGGAAATAGGTTTAAGTAATTGTTTTTCATGGTTAAACCAAACAAATGAAAAGGTAAGAGTTAATAATTCTTTTCCTCTCTCTTATTTATTTCCTTTCCTCACCATTTCCAATATTCATAACAAATGCTCCTGAATGTAAACAAGTCAAACTCAAGGTCAATGTTTGAAAAAAAAAAATCAACTGAGTAGCTGGTTAGCTGGCTCATGTCATCTATGAAAATAACAAAAATAACGTGTTTTGCCTTAGATTTGAGTCAACTGAGTATTGACTAAGAAAAATTTCCTCAAGGATAGCTATTAGCTAACATTTTATGTGTTACGAACCAAAGTGCACCTAAGATGACAAGGCGCTTTAATTTCCTCCTTATCAACGATAGTATTTAATATTTTATGCCCTATAACGAAGTGCAAAAGTAAAAATCCCGAATCGGATAATTTGTTTTGCTTAGCCCATAAATTTAGACATGGTTATTAAGTTGAAAAGGCGGTAGTAGGCTAGTAGCTCAATGCCTCAAACACCACGGTGGGCTTACATGACAAGCTGTGATCGGGCTGAACAACCCGTGCTTTACGAAAAAAAAAACATCAATTTTGGAAATAAACCAAATAGAAAACCCTACATCCCCTGAATACGTATTAGAATTGGCGCCAAAACCGCCATTAACACCCAATTTAATGCTAATTTTTCTCTCCTCATTTCTCGACATTTTAGGGCGGTTTGATTAATTAACCCATATTCAATTAAACTGGGTTTTAATCATCTCGGAAAGAGAAAAGACAAAGTCCTTAAATTTCTTTGTTTTTTCATTCAAATTTCTCATTTGTATTTGCATTGAGAGTAAGAAGAGGTGCTGAAGTGGTGATTTTTCTGCAAACATGGCTTTTTGGGGTCAGTTTTTCTTATTTTCTCTCTTGTTTTTTTTGTTCAATTGTACCTTAATTGTAATTATAGTTCGCTATCTTATAACCTATGGTATGAAATGGGGTTTTTCTAGTTGAAATTTTTTGGATAAATTTATGGGGTTTTGCCTGTTTTGTGATTGATTTTAGGATTACAATTATGTTTTGAAAATGGGGTTTTTCTAATTGTAAATTTACTAAGGATTTGGATTAAATTAATGGGTATTTGTTTAAATTGTGATGATTTGTAGGAGTTGAAATTAAACCAGGAAAGCCATTTACTCTTTCACCTAACCAATCATGTGGAAAACTCCGTATTTCCCAGGTAATTTCTTCTTAAGTTCTTACCTGATTAAGGAATTGAAGTGTTGCAAATATAATCAAATTATAAAGTGTTTTTTTATATATTAATTTCCTTTTATAATTTTTGGGCTGTTTTGGGTACTGTAGGCTACACTAGGAATGGGTGCTTCAAACAACAAGAGTTATGTTCAGTGCAATGTTGGCAAGAAGACTCCTGTTATGTTGTGTGTTTTATTGCCTGATAAAGCTGAGTACCTTCATTTGGAATCGGAGTTTGATGAGGCTGAAGAAGTCACTTTATCTGTTGTTGGTCCTCGTAGTGTCTACCTTACCGGATACTTTGTAGGCAATGCTCGACATAGTTTGGCCGGGGATGATGAGTCGTATCCTTTTTCAAACAAATCATTTGAAACTCATTGTTTCATCATACATTTTAGTTTCGTGTTTCATCATGCACATATTGAGGTGTTTCTATTCTACGTGATGCCAAAATGACATAAGCTTTGCAAAAGTAACCTGGTTTTTGCTTTACAGCTACGAGTACTTAATAAGGGGATGTTAGACATTTAAGGTACTAAAGTTATGGGCCAAGCACTGAAATTGAATGTATTGATTAGTGCTAGCTTGTATTGTTTCTCATTTGTTTTTTTTTTTTTTTTTTTTGCTTTTTAGTAAATTGGGTTGGCAGGGCATAGGACATATGAAATTAGGCTAATTAGCTGATAAAACCTCAACAAATCTACAACTTTTAGTACGCTAGTAAGTCTAATGGTTGCTGTGCGTGACCCATTTATTGTGCTAATTAAGTTGATAAAGTTAATTTATGCTTTCTTGAAGATGTTGATTGCCCAAAATGTTGATTCGTATCTGTTAGTTTTGAGTTTACCAATAGTATTAGTTTCTGTTATTTTATGGCTTGATGATGCTTTGCCAATATTATTACATGCTTGTCCTTGTTAGTTTTTGTTATATTATATTTCATTCATGAACAGAATTTTAAGGCTTATACTGAAATAGTTTTTTTTGCTTTTAACTTCTTGGTGGTGTCTCAAGAGTCAGGAGTAGTTACTCTGTTTTATGATTTTGTAAAGCTGTAGCCTTTAGCATTATGAGAAACAAGGCTCTCTGTTATTGTAGGGTAATTCTATGTCCTTACTTCCCTCACCTGCTAGGGGAGGCACATTGTATATATTATGTTTGGCTGCTTAAGAACCAATTTGATAGAGGTTTATATGCTCTACATTTAAGATTATTTAATTATTATGTTTCATATATTATCGATTTCTATCGGCAAATAGTCTGAAATAATGCTGGTGATTACAAGTCCTGCTATATATCCATGAATCAATGCTGCTTCTGTACAGAACTACAGATTGAGAGAAAATGCTTCTCATGAACTGTATGTAGCTATCAAATGCAGGAAGAGATGTTGGTGCCAATTGACCTGTGCATGCAACACCTTTTCTTTCTCTTTAATGCTTTTAATATATGTTTTCTATTAACGGCATTGTAAGTGAATCATACGGAGAAGATGTTGGAGAGACGGACACAGAAGATCTTAATGCAGATGACGACTATGAAGAGGATAGCTTCATTGATGACAGTGATCCAGAAGTCTTTGCTCCATCACCTTCGTCTAGTAATGAATGTATGTTCTTTGATGTGCTCATTCTGTATGGTGTAATGGTATTTTATTCTTAATATTTCTAATTTGAGAATACTATGTCATTTCACCCATGGCTCCTTTTATATACATGGATTAGGAATCCTTTATATTTATTTATTTGAACTATTTCTATGTATGATATATAGTGCAATTTGAGGCCATCATGGTACTCATGAACCATTCTGCAAGATGAATGCGATACACGTGCCTGTTATCCCTGTCCCTTGAAGTGAGCTGCATCCTGATTCTTGAATTTGAACAATGCTTGGACTATTCTGTTCAATTATGTTTGGTATGCTGGATGGTAATCAACTTTGATTTTTTTTTGCACATTCAGTTAGTTTTTGTTGGTATGGGCATGCATAAAATGCTTCATTTACCCTATTTGTGGGATACTCAAAGCACACTCACGCATATGCATGCCCGCACGCAGAGATAAACTTGTTTTGTTCTGTGCACTTGTTTAATCTGAGTCTTTGTATGTTCTGTCACTGAAATGCTTTTGATTTTACATGATATAGTTCATGGTTTATTTCTAGGTTAAAAGAGAATAGATGATTTTGATTTTTGTTACCCTGTAGTAAAACAGAAGAAAGCTGGGACCAGAAAGAGCAGCCGGAAGCGCCTTAAAAAGTCGTATATGTTGAGTGAATCTGAAGATGATGGTGCAATTTCGCAACAGAATACTTCCAGTGATCCTATTTGTGAGCAAATGGTTGAGAGCGAGAAAGAAGATCAGATGCCTATCTCTTCACTGTGTGGAAATTCTGAAATGGGTGATGAAGATTCAAAAAGGTTAAATAAGCTTTATTTTCCAGTACCAGAATACACAAGTCCATTAATAGGCTTGATTATGAGCTCTTGACTAGTTTGTTTTCTCTATGATGGTTTTAGAGTTTCGTGTTCACTAATGTTAAGAGATAGTAATCTTATAATTATAACGATGTTTCCCAGCCTCTACATAAATTTTATATTTGTGTTGGAGTCTCAACACTCCCACATTTCCATATGGAATAACATTCTTTATTGACAGTTCAACATCGTTGTGTTGTACTATCCATCAGTAGAGGAAGTTATGTAAATAATGTTTGCAGATAAGCATGAAAACTTGATCACAAAAACTTCTCACGAAATCTTGAACATGTGAAGGGACATGAAAATGGTGTAATGTTATGAGATCCATAATATTAAAACGAATACTTTAATTTAAAAAAAACTAGAACATATGATCATATATTCATATAATAACTGAAATTTGTTGTATATGCCTACTGTTTAGTAAATGAAAAATAGCTCATCACTGCATATCATTGCCTGCTCCCACGGCTTTAGATTGCTGAAAAGTCCAGAATTTACTCTTTAGCTTTTAGTACACCTTTGTTTCTCCAAATTTGGGCTACTAGTTGGCAAGGGTGCAAGGCTACACATTTCTAGTTTTCTTTGTCTTCATTCTCAAACTCCGCCAGTGGGTTTCCCGCTGCCAGTCCCAAGCCTGGATAAAGGAGGAGGGTTACGGTAGGCCAGTGACAGCCAGTATAAAACTTCGTCACATCCCATGACATGAGCCAAACAGATATTTTCGTGGGGGCGTTCCCTACTCAGCGACGCGCTGCACTTCCTAGACCCGGGTGTAGTGATAAGTATGCAAGGGTTGCTAGGTCGTCGCCCAGAAGCGACGCGCCACATTGCCCGAGTGTGGTGTCAAATGAGCAAGGGCGTGCCATTGGGGCGTTCCCTACTGAGCGACGCGCTGCACTTCCCAGACCCGGGTGCAGTGATAAGTATGTAAGGGTTGCTAGGTCGTCGCCCAGAAGCGACGCGCCATATTGCCCAATTGTGGTGTCAAATAATCAAGGGCTTGGAGTTGGGATCAGGAGGGAGCGTGGGAGAAAAGAATTTAGTTTGCGGATTGGTTCTTGGAATGTGGGGTCTCTTACGGGAAAATCAGCAGAATTGGTAGAAGTAATGAAAAGACGACGCGTGAACATCATGTGCCTCCAAGAGACAAGATGGACAGGAGAAGGAGCTCGAGGCTTGGTTTTGGGGTATAAGGTATGGTATGTTGGGCAAGAAACGAGCCACAGAACAAGGAATGGTGGAGCTAGGAACGGAGTTGGTGTGGTTCTCGATGAGAGGTTGGCAAAAGAGGTGATCGAGGTCTATCGGAAGAACGATAGGTTGATAAGGCTGAAGTTGCTATGTGGCAAGGAGATTGTGAATGTTATCAGTGCTTATGCTCCCCAAGTGGGTTTAGATGCAGAAGAGAAACGACAATTTTGGGAGGACCTAGACGAGGTGGTGCAGGGTGTCCACCACTCAGAGAAGTTATATATTGGAGGGGATCTAAATGGGCACGTTGGGGCGAGCCGAGATGGCTATGAGAGTGTCCATGGAGGCTTTGGGTATGGGCAGAGGGACGCCGGTGGTGAAGCTATTATGGATTTTGCCCAATCATATGATTTAATTTTGGCTAATACTTGGTTTAAGAAGAGGGATTCACACTTGATAACTTTTCGGAATGGAGCAAATGCAACTCAAATAGACTTCCTGCTCACAAGGAGCATAGATAGACAAAGTTGCATAAACTGTAAGGTTATCCCAGGGGAGAGTGTGGTCACCCAACACCGGCTATTGGTAATGACTATTCGTCTGAAAGAGAAGGCGAAGAAAAAGTTAGACAAGAAGAACCAAGGATAAGATGGTGGACCCTAAGGGATGCAAAAGCTAAGGTTTTTACAGAAAAGGTAATTGAAGAAGCGGATTGGGATGGAGAGGTGGATCCGGACATGACTTGGTTACGAATGAAGAACTGTTTCCTAAGAGTGGCCAAAGAGGTCTTAGGGGAAGTAAGGGGAAGAACTTCGGTACAGAGAGATACTTCGTGGTGGAATGAAGAGGTGAAAGCAGTAATTAAGCAAAAAAGGGAATGCTATCAAGCCTTAGGAAAATGTAGGAGTGATGAAACCTTTGCAGCGTATAAGGAGGCTAAGAGTAAGGCAAAGGCAGCTGTTCGCCAAGCAAAAGAAAAGGCATATCAGGAGGTTTATGAAAAGCTTGATTCCAAGGAGGGAGAAAGGATCATTTATAAGATGGCAAAGAGAAGACAAGAGGCAAGGAAGGATATTGGCATGGTGAAGTGTGTCAAAGATAAGAACCAAATGGTCCTAGTGCAAGAGGAGGGCATCAAGGACAGGTGGAAGGGGTACTTCGATGAATTATTTAATGGAAGTAATGGAGTTGTGATAGGAGATACCTCTATGAGTGATGAAGAAATCAACATGGAGTATGTGCGAAGGATTAGGAGAGTAGAGGTGGAGATTGCACTGAGGAAGATGAAACCTAAGAAGGCGGTTGGCCCTGATGGGGTACCGATAGAGGTGTGGAGGTGTTTGGGTAAGATTGGTATTGATTGGTTAACAAACCTTTTCAACAAGATATGGACGGCTACAAGGATCCCACAAGATTGGAGGAAGAGCACCTTGGTCCCGGTTTATAAAAACAAAGGAGACGCTCAAGATTGTTCTAACTATCGAGGAATTAAGCTTATGAGCCATACTATGAAGTTGTGGGAAAGGGTGATTGAACAAAGGTTGAGGGCATGCACAAGCATTTCAGATAACCAATTTGGTTTTATGCCTGGGAGATCTACTATGGAGGCAATCCATTTGATAAGACAAATGATGGAGTTTTATAGGGTAAAGAAGAAAGATCTTCATATGGTCTTTATTGATTTAGAGAAGGCATATGACAAGGTGCCAAGAGAGATACTTTGGTGGGCAATGTTGAAGAAAGGTATCCCACGAAGGTATGTAGACCTAGTTAAGGATATGTATCGGGATGTGTCAACAAATGTGAGGACATGCGGAGGGTTGACAAAAGATTTCCCTATTACAATCGGATTGCATCAAGGGTCTGCATTAAGCCCTTTTCTTTTTGCAACGGTTCTAGATGAATTAACTAGACCAATTCAAGATGAGGTTCCATGGTGTATGCTGTTCGCAGATGATATCGTTTTGGTGGATGAGACTAAGGATGGGGTTAATGTCAAGTTGGAGCAATGGAGGCAAAGGTTGGAATCTAGAGGGTTTAAGCTAAGTCGGAGTAAGACTGAATATTTGGTATGTCGTTTTGGCACTCAGAGGGGGACAAGCAATGAAGTGGTGAGTTTGGATGGAAAGGATTTGACCATGAGTGAATGTTTTAAGTACCTAGGGTCGATCATCCAGAAGAATGGTGACATTGATCAAGACGTGACCCACAGGATTAAGTCAGGGTGGCTTAAATGGAGAGCGGCCACGGGAGTGTTATGCGACCGCAGCATTCCCTTAAAGTTGAAGGGAAAATTCTACAGGACTGCCATAAGACCAGTGTTGCTCTATGGTACAGAATGTTGGGCTTCTAAGAAAGAGCATATTAAAAAGATGGAGGTTACGGAAATGCGCATGTTAAGGTGGATGTGTGGAAACACTTTAAGAGATAGAATCAGAAATGAGGTTATTCGCAAGAAAGTAGGTGTGGCGGGCATTGTAGATAAATTAAGGGAAAATCGTCTGCGTTGGTTTGGACATGTAAGACGGAGACCCGAGGGTGCACCGGTGCGAAGAGTGGAAGAGTGGGACCATGGAGGGATTAAACGAGGAAGAGGGAGACCAAAGATGACTTGGTTGGAAGGAGTGAGGAAGGATATGAAGTGCATGGATTTACGTGAGGATGAAGTTTTGGATCGTAAGGGATGGAGGAGAAAGATTTATGTTGATGACTACACGGAATAATCAAATTTGGTTCATGTTAGCCGACCCCACTTTTGGGATTAAGGCTTTGATTGATTGATTGATTGATTTGTCTTCATTCTCAGATTAATTGTGGCATGAAAGATCTAATGTACTTCCTTTTTCATGCTTGGATTTTGCTTGTGGTCTTTTATAGATGTCTCAGATGTGATTTTATTAAGATTATGAACTTGTCTTTATGCAGAAAGAGGTGTGTTTCTGGAGATACAACTGATGAACACCAAACTGAAGATAAAAAGGTTAAGAAGAAGAAAAGAAAGAATAGAAAAGAAACTGGAGCCTTAACCCTTTCAAGCCCAGCTAAAAATGTGACTGACCCTCTGACAGAGACTGGTGGAAAAATAAATTGCAACACAAGGACAATATCAGGCGGCTTGATTGTTGAGGAACTTGAGGTTGGTGAAGAAGATGAAAAAGTGGCTTCCAGGGGAAAAAAGGTAAGTCTGATAACTGTTTGCTGATTCTTTATCATTTAGTGTGGCTGCTTTGGATTGATTACTGACTTTCTACTGATTTCAGGTCTCTATTCATTATACTGGTAAACTGAAGAAAGGGAACCAGATTTTTGATTCAAGTGCTGGAAAAGATCCTCTCAAATTTCGCCTTGGTATGCTATACATATATGAGCTCATTTCCTTAACAGTCTCAATTTCTAACACTTGCTAATGTCTTCCAGGTAAAGGTCATGTTATGGATGGGCTTGAGCTTGGAGTAGAAGGTAATATGATCTGTCCACAGTGCATAACAGTCATATCTGTATTTAATTCAATAACTCAATATTTCAAAATGTTATTTTATACTGTTCCTTTAACATAGCTGAAAATAGCTCTTCAAAATTATCAAATTGTGCTGGTATTGAATTAGGGTTCCATAACTGTCACACATTTATATTGTACTTCTAGTAAAAGAAAAGTGTATAAAGGATGATTTTGTCACTTTTGATTTGCAGGAATGCGTGTTGGTGGTAAGAGAAGGCTTCAAATACCGCCTGAATTGGGGTAATGTTTCTTATACTGTGATCTTTTTTATTTTTTTATTATTCTTTTTTAATCAATATGCAAGTTCGTTTGGCTATCTTTCAAAATGTTTTGCATGATGTACTTATTGCATAATATGTTCCTGGCGTATTTTTGCAGATACGGAAGTGAGGGCACGAATCTCGTACCCCCAAATTCATGGTTAATAATGGATGTTGAGTTAGTCCGTGTTCGCTAATGGGCTATAGAGTTGGTCAGTACAAACTTACCTGTTTGGTTAACTACTGCTACTTTATTATACTTATACAGTAATCGAGTACTTTCATATGTTTAACAGGTTGGATTCGGCAATTTTTGTTTACATCACTAGACTGTTGAGACTCATGAGAGGATGCATCAGATTCAGTTTTGGGGATTATATGTTTTGTACATGTCTTACAAGGGGCAATTTTTTGTGGCAATTATTTACCGACCTTGTGTCGTTGGTTTTGGTATAATAGAAAGATGACTATTACCAACTTTTTGTTTCGGTTTCATGGAAATGGATTGTTCTGTTATTGCAAATGCAGTAATCCTGATTCTCATATCTGATCTCGTATTAATTAGTTAATTTTATGTCAGCTAAACGACCATAGGTACGAAATTAGAAGTGTCAACTTTGGAAACCTTGCATCAAAGTGTGGCAAGGGTGAGAAAATTGAACAATGGATTTTTTTTTTTTTTTTTTTCATTATTATTTCTTGAAGATGGGTGAAGAAAATGCCGTATACATTGATTAATGGGATTTTCGGCATCTTATTCTAAGGATGCATCTTCCGCCCTCTCTTTGGCGAGCAAAAGTAGTGCTGCTGTTTGGAGCAACAGCATCAGCTCTCTTAAACTGCAGGATGTACTAGTGAACATCCAAGCATGGTTACAGGCTTACAGTGGACACGGGGGCAAGTATGAGCAGCATTGAGGCGGTATTTGGTGTAGAGTTACATGCTATGACGCTTTGAGTAATGTACTTGTAATCCTTGTATAGAATTTTACCATTTCTGTTGAACCAAGAAATAATGAAATTTATTGGTGGAAGATATGGGCAACCTCACAGTTATACTAGTAGAAATTATTTACATAGTGTAGCGATATTTGATGCCCACGCTTACTTCTAAATGCCCATATTAAGGGTGCTTAATGATGCTTCTATCCTTGCTATCCTCGACTCCGTCTTACCCCTTGACACACTATCCACATCTCTCCTCCAAGTCGACAACCACCAAACAAACCACATTAGCCTTTGATATAGGTGGCTAACCATCGTAGTGTAGCCAAAGTTCAGCCTCCAAACTCGTTTCACACTGGAAACCGATTGGTGGTGCTGAACGAACCTTCCGTCAAATGCTTGCCACTGCCCATCCCCTTACGCTCCTTATCATTAAACCATCTGGCCACTGAGTAGGGTCGTTGGCTGGTCACAGTTGCCTCCTAAAAGGGCGAGGAGAGCTGCGTCCTTCCTTTAGATATAATCTGAAAGAGTAAAAGAGGGCCAAAAATTTTCTTTTTTATAAAAATGAAAAATGCGGTGAGCGTGGATCGAACACGCGACCTTCAGATCTTCAGTCTGACGCTCTCCCAACTGAGCTATCCCCGCAAGTTGAATGAAATGTTAAAATAAAAATATATAAAGTTTAACGGTATTTTAGCTAAGATTGAAGCTATAGTTCCAACCAACAAAACAACGGAACAGTACTATAAAAACTACTCAAACATAGATGATAAAAATTTAAAAATAAACCACAACTTCATTTTATTATATTGAGAATCACAACTTCACTTATTTTTACTAATACAACACATTGCATCCAATAATTTATTCCAAAGTACCATATAATTTTTCATGAATGCATGCTTAGCTTGGAAAAAAATAAAGGCTAAGGTTGCTGCATTGATGGTTTATCAACTTCGAATTTGCATACCCCTAATACCAACATAGGGTTGTCACACCACAACCCGGCACAACATGGTGAGGCGACGTTGCAACCTTGGCCTACATTCTTGCAAGTAAGCGCACCACCATTGCTTTTGTCAGCCGCGGCTGCAGCAGCAGCAGCAGCAAATTCCATAATTTGTCCAAAGGGAATATCGTAATAAAGGGTAGCAGTGATTGACAATCGAACCAACTGGCCTTGACCCAACTCACCCAAGCCGGGTTCAGTAGCCATGGTTGTCGGCCTTGTTGCAACTACAAGAGCAACTACTAGCAGGATCATGCTCGCTTTCTTGATCATCTCCATCTTCCTCCTCACTAAAAAAAATCGAACAAATAAAAAAAAAAAAAAAAAACTCTTCCCTTAACACTATATAGTTGTTATCAGGTTGTAATTGTAAGTGTTGTTATTAGTAAGAGTGTGCCTCTCTTTTATTTTTATAGAGGCGAACCGTGAATGTATGTGATAGAGAATATATGGTACGTATATTCTCTTTAGGATAATTTATGATACTATTAACTTATTAAGTATTTGTACAATACATGATTATAACACATTGACAGTAGATAATAATAAAAAAAAAAAAATAAAAAAAAAAACATGGTTTACATGCATGACAACGTGATATGATGAATCTATCTGATGATGCTATTGGTTACCTGACAATGTATACTTGATAACTTATGATTAGAGAAATATTGAAAGCAAGTAAAATTATCATTGGTTGAAATTCACTATACTAGAATCATCGGTACTTCCAAAACTGCATTTTTTTTGGGTTTGACTATATCCGAGGAAGCTTCCATCAAAACGTATAATTCACAATTCTTTTTTATTTTGTTTTAATTAGAATTAGGAAAAATGTTTTAACAAGTGTTGTGTAGGCGCATAAATGTATCTTATTAAAATTAAATGGTCAGAGTTATGTCTTGGCAAATACACGTGTCAATTTGATTTTTACATTAAAAAGAAAGAGTTGTGGAATAATATCAGAGAAGATAATAATATGAACTTTATGACCGGTAATTGATTCATTTATATTGGGATGGAGTATACAAAGTAGTAAGGTCATCTATTGTAAATTTCTTAATTGTCCAAGTGACTAATTTAAATGCAAACTTGGAGTTAAATTTGTTTTATCTTCAAAAGACAAATAATAATTTTCATAGAAATTTCCTGGAAAGTTCATGTCTTACATCATTAATAAATAATGGTACACATCCTTGAATACCAATATATCATAACCATTACTTTAATATAATTGTTCATCTATCTTTTAAGTTCCAAAATAACTTGAACAAACTACACGCGCGGTAAGACAAACCTAATGAATCTAATGGTCATAGACGTTTTAAAATATCAATAAAATTTAGTTTAAAAATTACTTCCTCCGTTTCTTTTTAGTTGATACGTTTCTTTAATTACGTTTGCCAATGCATAAGTTTAACCATTTATATCTTTGATTATCGATAAGCAAAAATTATAAAATTTTGATATTTTAAAAATTTATATCGTGACGAATCTAACAAAATTCCACATTACTATATTTTTCATTACGTATAAGTAATTTTAGCGCCAAGTCTTAAGACTTGAATGTGACATCATTTGTTTGTGGTCCCCATTGAAAATGATGTCATCAAATTCTTGTTAAGACTCACTAAGGGCCTGTTCTCATTGACTGAACTAAGCTGAACTGAACTGAACTGAACTTATTAGAGCTGAGCTGAACTGAACTGAACTAAACTAAACTGAATTGAACTGAATTTATTAGAGCTGAATTGAAAATAATCTGATGAGAACATGGCCTAAGATTTGCCCAAATTTATCACTTTAGTCCTAAGACTCAATATGACGTATTGTATGTAGAAAAGTGTAAAAAAAAAAGGACAATAAATATAAAATTGAGATGAGTCCCAATCTCAAGTCTTAAGTTGAGGGTCCTAATCTCAAGTCTTAAGTTGAGGGTCCCAATCTCAAGTCTTAAGTTAAGTTATGGAATCTCAAGACTCAAGATTCAACTTGAGATTTAAGAAGAAAAATAGGGGAAGTCTTAAACATAAGTCTTAAGAGTCAAGATGATGATGTCACCTCAAGTCTTAAGACTTGGGGCTAAACTTGCTCAAAGCACAAAATAAGGTTAAAGGGGAATGTATGATTAATGCTAAAGTCAAAATGTGTCAACTTAAAAAAAACAACGGTAGTATTAATTAACATTTAAAATATGTTTTTTTTTTAAGACAATGGCCATGTTTGGTAATTAAAGTTTTGACAAAAAATGAGCTTATTTGACCAAGTTAGAGGTTTGACTACATAAATTATCTAATTTGGTTATTTGGTAAAAGAGCTTTTTAAATGAGCTTATTGAGGCAAATAAGCTAATTTGTAAAAAGCTACAAAATAGAGCTTTTTAGATTAGCTTATTGAGTAATGAATGTTAAAAGACAATTTTATCCTAAAAGTTACTCTAATTCACATTCTTGCCCTCCCAATTTCTTATCCTAGTCAAGTAAAAAAAAAAAAATTATCAATATTCTAAATTGTCATTTCATATGTTCAACTAACAAACAACTACAAATAATAAGCTAATTTTACCAAACAACTCTACATAAAAAAACTCTTATAAATCAGCTAGTCAAAACAGCTAATGCAATCAGCTAGTCAAAACAGGTAATGCAACCAGCTCTTACCAATCAGCTAACCGCTAATTACCAAACAGGACCAATAAAAAAAAAAGTTATAGTGCAAACACTAAAGAAGGAAGAGAGTAATTGATAATGAAAGAGCAGCATATAAGATAAGGATTTGATGTGGATCAAATCTTGCTCTCTGTATATATATATACACACACCAAATACCCATTTGTCTAGAGGGATTGTATACTCTTAATGCTAGACTAATAATACACCAATTATGTTGGAAGTTAACATGCATTAGAGCTCGATGTTGATCTATTATAACCTTCCTAGATTGCAAAGAAATTGGAACGGAAGAGAATAGTTTACATGTAAGTTAAGACGCCATATATACATAGTAATCTCTATTTGTTTCACATTAAATTACAAAAGAGGAAAGTAATTTGAAATGTAAGTAGTTTTTTTTTTTTTTTTTTTTTTTTTGACGGGTATTTGAAATGCAAGTAGGGGCCAATACACTTTTCACCTAAAAAAAAACTATAAAAATAAAAAATGCGGTGAGCGTGGATCGAACACGCGACCTTCAGATCTTCAGTCTGACGCTCTCCCAACTGAGCTATCCCCGCTTGTTAATTTTGTTTTTCACTTTTAAATAAATATATATACGTAGTATAAATAATTGAACTACTTTCCATTCCTTTCCTTTACTCTAATTAAATGAACCAAACACTCCCTAAGAGTTTAACACACCTATGAAACCCTTTCGTTTCCTAAAACCCCCCAATTCATTCTCTGCAAATTCTCTCTCCTCTCTCAGCCGCCATATCTGCAGAGCTTAGCTTCCATGGCAGGCGGCGACAAAGCTCCCAACACCACCAAACCAACCCCCGCATCTCACCCTCGAGACGACACTTACCTCGCAGAAGTCATCCCTAAGCGAATCACTAAATTCGAAACCATTAAAGCTGCGCAAGATCTCGAACGTCTCTCCATTTCCGGCGAACCCATCAAGTTCTCTCTCTTTCTTTCTTTCTTTCTTTCTTCTTCTTCCTTCTCTTTCTCTCTCCTTTGACCGATTTTGACTCATTTTAGGATTACATTGCCCGATGGAAATGTCAAGGAAGGGAAAAAATGGGTTACTACTCCACTTGACATTGCGGCGCAGATTTCCAAGAGTTTGGCTTCCAATTCGTTGATTTCTGGGGTTAATGGTGTTCTTTGGGATATGACTAGGCCTCTTGAACAGGATTCTGATTTGAAGTTGTATACTTTTGATTCTGATCAAGGTAGAGATACTTTTTGGCATTCCAGTGCTCATATTCTCGGTCAGGTACAATTCAATCTTTCTTTTTTTCTCATTAATTTTGAGTTTTCCTTAGATTTTTCATTTGTGAATTACTGGGTTCATTTTTGAATTATTGATTGATTGGTGTTTTGGTTTATTGTGATTTGTTAGGCTCTAGAGACGGAATATGGATGCAAGCTTTGTATTGGACCGTGTACTACTCGTGGCGAGGTGAGTTAAGTATTGCTTATGGTTCTATGTAAGTTGTTGTGCTCTTAGGTAATACAAATTAATCAGATTCCTTGATAATGTGCTGTACTTTTGGGAAATCAAGCCATAATCCAGTCTTGCTAAAAAAATTAGCTACTTTCTGCTAGTGATGTGTCCCTTGTCAATGTGAAAACAGTCTCGAAGTGGCTGCTGAATCAGGACTGTCTTTCATCTCAAAGTTATCTGTAAAACTTCTTTACAACTCTAGGGTGATTGTTGCCTCATTCCAAGCAAATATTTAAGGATAAATTCTCTCTCCACATATCAGGATTGTAAAGTGAGCTTGTATTCTTATCCATTTATTAGCTCAGAGATTTTCTGTCATAGCTCTCTTTTAGTTAGATGAATCACTTTTGTTATTGGTGACAAAAGTGTTAGCTGTGAATAAAGTCTGCAACTTTAGGGTTTTGGTTGTAATGTGTGAGAAGGTGGTACATTAAGAAGGAAACTGGATGAGAATGTGACGTTTAAAAACGTAAATACAACATTAAAAGCAAAGGTGCATATGACTAATTTAATGTTTGATGCGCTGGTCGAAATATGAAATGTCTAAGAAACTTCAATGCTGACGGATAGTTTGATGGACAGTCAAAATGGAAGTGAAGGTTATGTATATCAACTTCCCCACATAGAGGCATCTTCTATTTTTATAGAAATCTGGAAAGATATTACAAGTGCCAAGGTGCTTGGCCATTGTTTTCCTTATGATGTGAATGCTTCTTTGTATCCCTGTACTCTGTCGTGCTTGAGGTCTAATATGTAAGGCATTTCAACAAGCAATTTTGCCCATCGTGCAGTAAAGTAACTTAAGTGTAAGATAAGTGGGGAGTGCTCTTACATCATCTAGCTATAAATATTGCTTTTATATTTTTTGGCTCTACCATACCAATAAAGCTACTCTAAGTCTGTAACTATTTTTATATTTGAGCTTAGACTTTGTAAGCCTGATTTAGACATTGAGTTTTTTTGGTCCTGGCTGCTCTTGTAAGGACAATCAGGATTCAGGAATATTTAATAAATTAGATATATATAGTACACAGAGTGTTGTTAAAATTATGCAGCTCATCAAGACATGGAATTCATATATCATTTTGTAGAAATGTTAATCTTGCTGTTGGTATTAGAGCATATTAGATTAGCCTATCATAGTGCTTGTATGTAATTGATTGATTTATGGTGGGAAGTGCTGGGGGTTATGATTATTGAGAGCTCAACTGAAATATTAAGAACGTAAGAAGTGGAAGTAATATCTTTATACATCTCTATAAGCATTTTTTTTAATAAGTTTTCCACCCTTTTAATACTTTCATGTTTGGACAGGGTTTTTTTTATGATGCATTTTATGGAGAAATGAGCTTGAATGAGGATCACTTCAAACAAATTGAGGCAGTGGCAGCAAAAGCTGTTGCGGTATAGTATTTCTATTAACAAGCTACTTTCTAATTGTTTGTAGGTATTTTTAAGAAAACATCTTTTAGTTGTTGAAGCCATAACTTTGTGTTGATGTAGTCTTACTGCCTTACTACTTAGTTGTTGATTGTAGATGCAATATTTAATTGCAATAATCTGACTCATGGATGATCGCTTTGTAAAATGAATTTAGCTATTTAATAGGATGTTATGTGTGATTCATTTATTTCTCATTAATGTTTTGCTACCATTTTCTTTCTATATTCTTGATCTGGGATTGACTTTTACAAATTGGGTAAGGATCCTAAAAGGAACCGGAGTTCTAGTTGATTAAACTTTGCACTTTCATGTGTCTATAGTTAGTTATACATGGTTGAGTTTTTTTTTCTTCCTTTTTTAATATAAACAAAATGTTAGCTGTTGATTTCTTCGCTTGCTAACTTGCGGCCTCACACCCCTACACAAACAAAAAACTGCAAAATTTTCCTTTTAGTTAATTCATGTGGTTGATGCCATGATTTAAAGTAAATCTCAAGGGTGAATAATGAGAGGGAAGAGGATATAGTAAATTCTATTGGGAAAATGTTGGAACACTTCTATGAATAAATAACAAGAGTGAAAACCAACATGGTAAAAGATCAAAAACTAAAATAGAAATTAGAGCACAGAAGGTTAGGTTACTGAGGTTAGTAGTAATGGGTTAAAACTGAATATCCTTCTACTCACAACTTTTTTTGTTGATCCTTGATGGATTGGCACAACAACAACAAAAAAAAAATAAAAAAGGATGAAATATGTTGAAGAATTTAAAAAGAAAATTGGGTGGTAGTTCTCAGTCTCATAACTCTTCCCAGTTCTCAGTTTAATCATTCAAAGGCTTGTATCTGTGGAGTGAGCAAAAGCCAATTGAAGAATTTAAGGGAAACCAATTGCAGAGGTGCAAAGTGGTGGGGGGTGAAGGTAATAAGTACATATAAAAAAATTACGAATGAAACAAGTTGAAAACTTTAAAAAGACTTGTAGGTGGTAGTTCTCAGCCTTCTTACTCTTCCTAGTCGAATCATTCAAAGGTTTGTATTTTGAGAGTGAGACGATTGAAGATTTTGAGGAGCAATAATTGTAGGGTTGCAGGGTGGTGTGGGTTGAAATTAAAGAAGTACTGAAAGGAAAAGAAAAACCAATTTTCTGACTAAATTACTATTCATTACCTTAGCAAAAAGTTGAACCTCCAAAGGATTGAAGACTATCCAAGTAGTCTCCTGAGGAAGATTTAAACTATCATTCAATTTCGTTGCTCATTAAGATATAGAATATTGCTGTTTGTCATTACTCTTTAGTTTAATTCGTGCCCTTTACGTACTTACTATCTCTTTTAGGCATGGATATATATTAGTAGCACTTTGCTGTTCGTAGTTTCTGTTTGATTTTTTTTTTTCTTCATGATTTACTTAATTTGCAGGAGAAACAACCATTTGAGCGAATTGAAGTGACAAGACAACAAGCACTTGAGATATTTTCTGACAACCAATTTAAGGCAAGCTGAGAACTATATTTTGTTTGTATTTTTGTGTGTTAGGGTGGGGGGGGGGGGGGGGGGTTAGGGTTGGGCGTGTTTGTTGAGAGGTCTCGTGATCACATGTTAACCATTTCTACTCGCTCTTTATTTCATGCTTGTGGTTGGTTTGTTTGTGGTTTTAGGTTGAAATTATCAATGATCTACCTGAAGACAAAACTATAACAGTCTATAGATGTGGCCCTTTGGTTGATCTTTGTCGTGGGCCCCATATACCCAATACATCCTTTGCTAAAGCTTTTAGTTGCTTAAAGGTGATGCTAAATTAGGTTTTGTTCTATAAATTGTTGCAATTGGTATTTCTATTTTCTTAAAAATCTCTCTTTGATCAGGCTTCATCTGCTTATTGGAGGGGTGACAAAAATCGGGAAAGCTTGCAAAGGGTCTATGGAATTTCTTATCCTGATTCAAAGCGTTTAAAGGTATTTAATAATTGTGATAGATTCCTTTGCATTTCTATAACCATTTTTTTGCCTGTAGATTTGTATGGTGGCATTTTGAAGCTGTGGAATGATTATGCACTACATTTTATCTGGATTGCAGCTCTATTCTTTGCTGAAAGTTCTTGCAGATTCTACTCTATTAGTAACTTTTTTCTGATTCAGTGAATTTGGACTTTAATTTTGGAAGTACCTTTTGTTTGTTTGCTTTTTCTTTGTGGATGGGTCCTTATGATGGTTTGATTAGCAGACCCTAAATCATTTAAGGACTAAGGCTTTATTGCTGTTGTTGTAAGTGGAGCTAATGGTACAATATTTACTGAAATTTTAGCTAGTTCATGACTTTTTAGATGTTAGGTAGGGTGGTTATACTTGAGCTAGTGTGTATTACTATAATAAATTAAAAATATTTTCCTCATCAGGAATATTTAAGGCAGCTGGAGGAAGCTAAAAAATATGATCACAGGATACTGGGTGTAAAACAGGAGCTTTTCTTTTGTCACCCTCTCAGGTATGTGGCTGTGAATATTCTTGACAGCGAGTTATGATATTTTGTGTGGTCTTTAATGATTCTACTTTACCTCTTCTAAATTTCAGCCCAGGAAGCTGGTTTTTTCTTCCACTTGGTGCTCGGATATACAATAAATTGATGGATTTTATTCGAAGTGAATACAGGAATAGAGGCTATGAGGAGGTTGATATTAACTTAGTTTCATGCTCATGACTTGTGAAAATATGTTTCTGATTGGGCTTAGTGATGTCATCCTGATATATTAGGTAATCAGTCCGAATATCTACAACATGCAACTCTGGGAAACATCTGGGCATGCTGCAAACTACAAGGAGAATATGTTTGTGCTTGAGGTGAGCGTTTCTTCATATCGTGGCATTATGTTTTTTTTGTTATCTGTAACGAACTAGATTACTTAAACGACTAGAGTATTCAAGGAAGCAATTAAAAGATTGATTGAGGGAAGTAGGCTGCTATTTCATTCATTAATAAAGAGCAAAACTTATATACAAGGAGTCTTGAGGCCACCACTCTCTCTAGTGTCTCGAGGACACAAGTCTATGAGCAAGTCCCCATTGATCTCGGGGATATAAAAAACTTGTGAATCTCAGCTATAGAACCCCACAAAACAGTGACATGTAATTAAAAAATTATAAAACATGTAAAAAGTAAGTGGAAAGTAATAAGTGTGGGCCCCACACTCGAAATAACAGCCGTTACCTCTATTTTGACCTTAGTCGTTGTGAATTAACCATGGTTTTTCTATTCTTCAGTCTTTCTGTTCTTCCCTCTTTCTGTTTTACCATCACCATCTTCCTCTTTCATCTCCTTCGTCCTTCAATCCACAACCGAAATTTAACCACCATCTTCATCCTTTTGTTGCAAATCGACCACCGTACCGACACCGACATTGATGGCAGCTTCGCGGCCAAATAAAACGACAACCCTAAGAAAAATGGAGTAATTCAGGGCATGGTGAACCCCAAAGGGTAAGTGTGCTACCCTCCTCTATTGTTTTCTCCATTGAAAGCTTGAAATTGAGCTTTGATATCTCCCTACCATTGAAGCTATGAAATTTCCACCATTGATGCTCGTGGTAGGTTTGCGGGTAGGAGATAAAAAATAATGGTTATTCTAGTTGTTGAGGAAGAAGATGGTGGTGGGCTGGTGGTTTCCTCGTGTTCTTCGCCCTTATTGAAGAAGAGTACTGGTTATCACAAGCTTGACACTTTGACAGAGTTAAGTGGCGTTAGTTACCCCAACTTGCATTCACATTAAAAATGACAAGCATGCCCTCACCTTAAAGTGAGTAAATGACGACCTTACCCCAGGATAAACGAAGCTTGTTTATCCTGGGTATAAACTTGAATTTTCTCCAAGTCTATACTCTCAAATGACTACAATACTTCAGCTACCTAAGCAA
Source organism: Chenopodium album (assembly GCF_948465745.1). Lineage (NCBI taxonomy): Eukaryota > Viridiplantae > Streptophyta > Magnoliopsida > Caryophyllales > Amaranthaceae > Chenopodium > Chenopodium album. The sequence continues at coordinate 1,031,196 of NC_137850.1, forward strand.
GTTCCTACCTCCCTTTTTTATATATACATAATCAGCCAAAAGAAGATAAAGACAAAAGCAGGGTAAAGCTGCAACTGTCACATTGTGATGGGCTGCTAACCCTTCACGGCCATTCACTGCTCACTGATTTGGTTGCTAATCCGCTACCAGCTGCTGCTCCACTTTTTCATCCCCTAACAGCTGCTCCTTCTGTCCTTTCCTTCCCCTTCTTGTGTATGTGATCAAGCTCTTGTGCTTGTTGCTCTAGGCATTTGTTACATTATCCTAGAGGTGATGATGGCTTAGGGAGTTTGCTCACTATTCATGTTAGAATGAGGAAACTCTATTAAGTGTATCAGAGAAGCCATATGGCTATCAATTCATTAAGGTTGTATTGTTCCAATATGAGAGAGGTTTTTTTAAACTGGTATTCCTGTATCAACAAATGGAAGGAATAGTGGAAGCCCTTGGCACAAAAATCTTATATTTCAACTTTTAATGTTAGTAATCTGTGAAGTTGTGACTTATATATAGTGATTAAATACTTAACTTGTGAAACTGGCGCGCGCTCTTCATACGCTGTATACGCTGTATATGCACATGAATTCCTCAAAGCACATGGTCCTTAGACTTTAAAGTTTAAATAAGGTATATGGAGAATTGGTGATTGGCTTCCTTTTAAATTTTTTTTGCTTTAACTGATTTCTCCCTGACATCAGACTGAAATTTGTATAGTTCCTTGGTTCATTTAAATCTTGCTTGTTTTATCTTCTCAATGCTTTGGCTTATTTAAAAGAAAAAGAGAAAGTTCCACAGGTTATTGTTTGGGTTGTTGAAATTTGTATTCATTATATACAAATAAGATAGTGGATTTTCCTATTGATGTTTTGGCTGAATTCTTGCTCTTGCAGATTGAGAAACAGGAGTTCGGGCTTAAGCCTATGAACTGTCCCGGTCATTGTTTGATGTTCGAGCATAGAGTACGTTCATACAGAGGTATTCATTTGACATATCACTGTTGGTATGCTATAGAGATGGTTGGATTTAATCTTATTTTGTGCGTGCCTTAAAATTAGTTGAACTCTATCTTGAATATTGGACTTTACTGATGTGAAATTTGTCTTCAGGAGCTTAGACTATCTGCTTGGAAAAACGCAACGTATTTTTATAGTCAATCATCAAAAAAATTGGCCATTTTAAGTACTAATTGTGAATTATAATTTTATATTGCTTAATCTTTTCCTTGGTGATATGAATTAAGAACTTCCTGCTGCTTACAATTTAATTTCGGTTCTGGTCATATTATCATCTTGCAACTTCTGATTCAAAGTTCTACCTAACAATTTTGACCATATGCAGAACTCCCTCTCCGCTTTGCTGATTTTGGGGTGCTTCACAGGAATGAGGCTAGTGGTGCCCTCACTGGATTGACTCGTGTTAGGAGATTCCAGCAGGTACGATACTGTATAATGAACGATATTCTGCAACTTAGTCTTGTTGGGGTGACGTAATTTTTAGTTCCTTATTGGAAGATCTCTCTGATGAAGGGGATTAGGCCAAAAAAATAATTTTAACCAAGAATAATGTGGAAATTAAAAGCTGGAGGCCTGGAGCTCCCAAAATGTTAACCAGTGAATCGTATATGATGTCTAGATGTGATCCAATCAATTGTGAGCATTGGTTTCATCACTTAACTGCATAGTTGTATATTATAGGGTATAACAATTCTTCTTCGCGAGTTGCTAAGCGTGATGCCGTGATGGTTTCACAAAGCTTTCATGTTGCCATTGTTTTGATCCCTGAATCTTTTGCAATTCATGTGGTTTAATTGATCTGGTCCTAATATTTAGCTCCCAACTGTTTCAGGATGATGCTCATATCTTCTGCAGGGAAGGCCAAGTAAGTTGGATCTGCTGATGGTTGTAAATTGAATTCTGTTACTTTTGCATGTGCCAAATACTAACTTGTGTTTGTATACGTTCAGGTGAAGGATGAAGTCAGGGCTGCACTGGATTTTATTAATTATGTGTATGGAAAATTTGGGTTTACCTTCGAGCTAAAACTTTCAACCGTATGATAATTTTCTCATTTTCTTTGTAGTAATTTCTGTAGTCAGCATTAGTATATACTTCCTCCGTTTTTTAATACTTGCAAGAGTTGCAACACTTCCCTAAAATGGAAATTTCGCAATACTTGCAACACACTATAAATGGAAAGTCATTTAAGGGAAAAGCTATACTATTTCCCTTATTTAAATCACATGACCCACTAAACTACACTCCTAACAACCACTCACCCCATATCAAATTAAATATTATATCATATGAACCCCACATTTCTTAAATATTGTGAAAAAGTGTGTGTTGCAACTATTAAAAAACGGAGGAAGTATGTAACAATGTTTGTAAAATGAATTTATGTTTCAATTCTCTTGATTTTTGTTTTTATGTGATGTCTGGTCATTTCTCAGCTTTACGTCGTTACATAGACCTTTTGTCAATTTGCCAGATTCTGGAAGATAAAGAGGGGGTAGGGGTTGGGGTTTCAGCTGAGGGGAGCAATTTTGCTTTAATATTTGTTTGACTTATTCTAAATTAGCTGTGTAAGGTGTGTTGATTTTGAGTAAATAGATGGAGAGTTATGTTGTGAAAACGCTTGTTAATCTGAAAGATAGGATAGTTTTGAACTTCAGAAGCAAATCAATTACCATGATTATCTGATATTTATTGGTTGCTGATGCTGATCTTTTAGATCTGCTGGTTTTGTCCGAGACCTTTAAGTTTATATAAGCTTTTGCGTATATAATTGATTCTACTTGTTGGAAGCCTCAAGATGATTTTACCGTCTAAGTTAAATAAATACCGAGTGTTTTCATGTAGATAAACTCTGATGCCACAATCTCTGTTTGCTGTGTAAAATTTTTATAAGTTCCGTTCTCAATTAATGTATCCTGTTACAAAGAAGGTGCATTTTGATACATTCTTCTTTTTCTTCTTGTGACCTGTTGAACACTTGGCTGCAAGTTTGTGAACTTTCAGCTATGTTGAATTGTTTTAGGTCTTTTTTAATCTCCATAGTCCATAGAAAACATCTGCTACCCCCTGATATGTTTTCTAAAAAATAACGTGAGATTACCCTTTTTCGTATCCGTAGAAACAACACATTTTTCTTGTGCGAGGTAAATGTTAAATGGTGCTTGTGTAGCACTCGTGTAACGTAGGTGGTGAGATCATACCGAGGATGAATTATTGAAGTGTACAGGTGGTGGTTTTCACAATGGTTGAGAATGTATCATCATTCATTAGCAATTTAGCATCACGTGAAGGATTGTTTGGAGGAATCTATTTAATTGAAGGACTTGGTCAGTACCTTGTGTCATATGCCTATAAGATTGGTGATGTGTTTTGTATTTACTATCTGAATCTTGATGCATTCATTAAGGGGAATTATTAATGCTATATTGGTGTCCTTTGTGGTTCACAAGGGATATGGTACAAAAGAAGGTTTGACTGTGTGGAATAGCTTATCACATCCTTTTTAAGTTTGACGAAGCTATAAGGCAGAACATATTTGGCATCATGAGGGAGAGATTATATAGTGTTTTTGTTCCTACTTTTTTTTTTTTTTTTGGGTGCTCTCGAGGAGTTAGGCCCCAAAAACAAAACAATAAAAACAACTAGGGGGGATGAAGTGTGGTTAGCCACGCCCAAAAATTCCAAGTATTGACACTAATTTTTTTTTCCCTACCTATTGGTGTTAATGAATTTAGTGAATGATATAGGACCAAAGGGGAGGTCCTTTTACCCTCTTCCCCCTCTTTTATTGTTTTGTTTATTTTTTTTTTTTTGAAATTTTTTTGTGTCTGATGGGTGTGTTCGGAAAATATAGCTGTGAAGATAGCTGTTAGACGTGTTGGTAGCTTTTAGCTGTCAACAAGCTGTTAGTTGTTAAAGATAGATAATTTAGGTATGAGTGTTCAGTAAAGTAGCGGTTGACTAGCTGTTACATATAAAATCAATATTTTATATTTAATACTATAGATTAAAATTTTAAAAGCTACCTCGAAAGCTACCTCTAATTTCAAAAGCTAATATTTCTAACTTTTCACAAAAGCTACCTTCACCACTAAAAGCTACCCTAACCAATACTTTGTCAAACACTTACATTATCCACAACCAATTTATCACATGATAGATGGAGGTTTTTCAAGTTAGTTTAAATGATGTGATATTTTTCAACTGCTTATATAAAAGATGAATAAATCATTATTATGAAAGCTGGAGCAGTTTTGAGGGTTGCTCACATCACACACTTACTCTAGATATTTAACCTTGAAGGCTAAACTCGGGAAGTAGCTTTGTAGTGATGATTGTTGGAGCATTTCATCCTTTTCATCTTTAAGGCTTTCATATCTCATCAGCATGACATAGTTTCATAATTTAGCCTTTAATCTTGTGTAGGAAATTCAATCCAGACATAACAGGGAGCACATCTACAACCTTTTTGGATGCTATATTTTTGACTTGTGAATACTGTTTTAACAGGCATGGCTAGACATAGAGGGGAGGCTTTGAGGTTCATTGCCTCGATTCCTAGAATTGATTATTCTGACCTAGACACAGAAGGGAACCTAAATGTTAAAGTGCTTATAGGATTTACTTCTCTCCATCTGGCTAACATTTACGGTGTGTTTGGATAGAAGGAAATGGAGGGAAAGGAAGGGAAGAGAAATGGAGAGATGGGGTATCTTTCATTTGGATAACAAATGTAGAGGGGAGAGAAATGAAGGGATTAAATTGTAGGAAATTGATCCCTCTGACAATGGAAAGATTTGGAAAAAAACCTCACCATTCTTCCCTCCCCTCCTCTTCTCCTCCCTCCCTTCTTTTCCTTCCCCTTTATTTATCCAAACACACTATTAGAGTCTTTAGAATCTGTTTTTGATGTGGAAGTATGATAACTGTTTCCTTTAATGAGAGTTGGAGAATTCTGGAAAAGAAACTTGGAGTATGATACTATCCCTTGATTTACTGTTTTCCTCTTAATAACTTATGGATTTTCTCCTTGACCCATATGATTTTCTTTTTATATGTTTTTATACTTATGCTTATTCCTTACTTTTAAGTAGTGAAACCTTCTCATGATTTCATGCAATAGGATGTTTGGGCTTATGTTAGTTTGGGAAGCCACACTTTTGCTAGTCATTTAGAGGAAAAATTGCGGTCTTAGTTTTACTAGCTCTAATTTTGTCATATATCTTGCTGGTATTCTAACAAGAAAGGTTGGCCTTCTAAATTGGTCTGATTTGTGGAATTTTAGTGTGAGGTATGGATTTATAATGGGCGAAACCTATACCTATTATTAGCTTAAGAATTTTGAACCCATATCTCAAACCCACAAGTTATGGGGTTTAGAAACCTGGTTGATTTGACTCATACCAAACCTTTTAAGTATAAAATGAAAGAGAACTATTTATTCTTAAACACTGCAAACACATACTATAACGAATCAAGTTTTAACTCTAGACTTTCCTAGTCTCATTTATTATTCCAAACTCATACAACTATGCGAACCAAACACCCCCTTGTTATACTTGAGTGCATGAGATTACCAAGTGTGACTTAGTCTATTAGAGAGCTTGAAGAATACACAACTTTTGAACTCTCCATCTTTGTTGAATTTCTAGAATATATTAATGTTACATTGTACTATATGATGTACATGTTTACTTAGACTATGAAAATAATTTAGGGGGTGTTTAGTTTGCAAAGTGGTATGGGGTTGGATTCAAAAGTGAAATCATAATGGTATGGGTTTGGAACTTGATTTTTTTATACAATACGTTTGATACCTAAAAATATAGGTATGAGCCAAACTCAACTCCCCCCCACCCCCCTCCCCCTCTCCAAAAAAAAAAAAAAAAGGTTATTAAACCCTACCTAGGGGGTTTGAGGTATGGCCTATGGGTTTAAAATTCTTAAAATCCTAAACCAAATGCTTGGCGTGGGTTTTAAGTATTTTAAACCCATACCTAAGTTCCATAAACCGTTACCCCCTTAAGTCGATTGATATGATCTTATTTCTGTTTTACATTATCATTTAATTTTCTTTGTATCCTTTACTTGATTTAGTTTAATGCAATATATAATTCTCACGTTTTCCTTTTTTTTTTTTTTTCCTATAAAATACATAGAGACCAGAGAGTTTCCTAGGAGAAAAGGAGACATGGGATAAGGCGGAGGCTGCACTTACTGAAGCTTTAGATGAGTTTGGCAAGCCATGGCAGGTAAATTTTCACCTTTTCTCAGTTATTCCCCCTTTTTTTTTTCCCTAATCCCCTCTCCCCCAAATTCAAAGGAAAGGAATATGGGATCTGTGCTATCTGTTGTGGAACTAGTTGTTTAATGCATTGTATAGTGTCAACTCAACTTGTAATATTTCTTGCATTGAGGCCATAGAAAAAAATCAAGAGTATGGTCACAATTAATAGCTGATGCGGTCTGTTTTTACAAATAAATCATATTAATGTTATTAAAATTTGTTTACATTTTCTTAAGTTTATGAAAGTTACTTTAATATTACCAAATCTATCATAATATGGGTGTGTACAGTTTTTTGGTGAATGAAAGAATCATGTTTTCTAACTAATTGCTAAAATATCTTTGGTCAATTTAAATAAAAATCAGGTGTAATGGGTATAAATGCATTCTATGTGGTGACTGGTGAGTCACCATTATATAGCAAATGGCACGGTGAAAAAGATGCGGCATTATAACAAGTCTTCGTGGGATGTCTAGTCCAAAATCACGAATTTGTTACAATAATGGCCTATTTGTTATGCAATGGCTGAGTTTTACACTTTGTTTGGATTAAAGGAAATGGATGGAAAATAAGGGAAAGGAAACGGAGGGATATATTATCCTTCATTTGGATAACAAACAAGGAAGGGAAGGAATTGAGAGAGAGGGGGGGGGGTGATGGAATGATTAAATTGTACGAAATTGATCTCTCCAACAATGGAGAGATTTGGAAGGAAACCTAATCATTCTTCCCTTCCCTCCTTTCTTTTCCTTCCCCTTTCTCTATCCAAACTTCCAAACACACTGTTAATTCCATGAATGAGATATGGTAATTGGTCTCATACTCATGTAATCATAATTCATAAAAACCCCTACTTAAGACAATTAGTGAAAAAGAAATAACATGGAGCTACCATAGAGGATAACCTTTTGTTTGTTTGTTTGTTTTTTTTTTTTTTTTTTTTTTTTTTTTTTTTTGTGGCTACTGTGGAGAATTTCTTTTAATTATTAGATGTGGTTTAATTTATGCTAGCACTCCTATTATTAGCCTTTACAGAAACCAGATAGGGAGCAGGACTTCACTTGACTAATGAGGAGTGGGGAACTGGGGATACCTAATTAAGCTCAAAATAAAATAAGAGGATGAAAAACTAGTAGAAATGTTGTACAGAAATATATGCCTGTCAGAGTGAAGAGATTGCTGAAACTCCCACAGTCCCACATTGGAGAGGAAGATATGATAAAAAGATCAAAATTGAATTTCTATGACAGGAAGATTGAGAAACGCAGATCGAAGAAAGATATAGAGAATTTCCCTAAAAACGCTTGACCTGCCCTGGTGCCAGAAATGGCAACAGTCTTTCAGAACTGATTACAAGATTTACAACCAATGAAGTTTACAAATTAGAGTTTGTTTTCCCAGATTAGAGCTATTGCTTTGTAGCTGAGAATGATAAAGTTTTGAATGATTTGAGAAATTTTGATCCATTTTGAAATGATGCCCAAAATATTGCAACATAAAAGGACCAAAAAAGTCATTTAAATCTTCCACAAAATCCAAGGTGGTTAAGGAACATAGGAAACGTCAGTGTTGCTATATTGGATAATTGTATTGTGAGCGAAGATATTAGTTTCCTGAAAGGGAAATGGTATATTTGTGAAACGTCTTTGAGTGGTAGATGTTGCAAACCTTGAAGAAATTTTGGTCCTTTTTTTTTTTCTTTTATTTAGTAACCATGTAAGTGGCATTTTCCAGCTCAATGACGGATTTCTTCTATGGTATGTTTGTACTGTGTGCTATCTTGGAGTGGAGTTGTAATTAGTCATATTCCTAATTTGGCTGGCTTTAATACACTTTGTCAAGCAATGTTGCAAGCAAAGCATTTATTTATGTTACTTCAGCTCATCATTTTGTCTCATGCAGCTGTGTATGGTTACTTGGTATCCTTACGGCCTTACCCAACTCTTTAATTAATAATTAGCTACTGTGTTTATCTTGAAACACATTATAGTTAAATAAATATACCAGAGGAAAAGGAGAGATAATTATGCAACACTTTTAAATGTGCGTGAGATTTACATTAGCAAATATGTAAAATTAAGAAATAAGTAATTTGAAATGTGTGTATGTTTGTTATTTGTAAAGTACAAAACGCCTCATGTAAACAAGAACTCTTTGCATCCGTGTCCAAGATTAGGCCTGTCCCTATGCTTAAAATTTTCAACCCTAAGATGTCTTATGCTTGAAGATTTACTCATACCCGTCGTGTCTGAGTGTACATTGCTTTTTGCTCAGTTACATCTAATTTCTTTCAACAAATATTTGCTATCTCTAAATTTAAATCTTGCATGCCTCTTCTAAGTCACATCCCTCGCATTTGCAACTTATGCTAGTATCACTGCCCCCTTTTTTTTTTATGGAATGAATATCCTGAACTTTTGATGTATTGAATGTCTCAGTGCAAAATACTACTCTCATCCATCCTCCACCCATAAAGAAAATCAACATATATTAGGGTTGTATGGAATTTGTATTCTGCATGATCTTGTACCAATGTACCGTGGTATCATACTAGCATCTGATGGCTGATGTAGAATGAAAGATCTGATGTGTATGATTGGTTTAGCGTAGAAGGTTTCATGAGAGAGGCTGCTTTTGTGGTGATGCTTGTACCTTATATTCCACTTAAAATATAGAATACCTGTTGTCATGAGAAGGATGAATTACGGTAAAGGTAGAATATGCTGTATTTTGTGGTTTGAAGTGAAGGGCTTGCGTTTTCTCTGTTAATTACATTACAACATGAGCCTTCATGTTTCTATTAATAAATTATTGTTCCTGAATCATATGGTACAGCTAAATGAAGGAGATGGTGCATTTTACGGACCAAAGATAGATATCAGTGTTTCTGACGCTTTAAAGAGGAAATTCCAGTGTGCAACTTTGCAGGTATGTTGTGCTTTGCTTCCAGATTAATTTAGAAGACTGGTTTTTGGCATAGAAATTTCTGACAATATGAATCTAATTGCAGTTGGATTTTCAACTTCCATCGCGATTTAATTTGTCCTACTCAGCAGAAGATGAAGCTAAAAGGGAGCGACCTGTGATCATCCATAGAGCCATCCTTGGCTCTGTGGAACGTATGTTTGCAATTCTTCTGGAGCACTTTAAGGGTAAATGGCCTTTTTGGCTAAGTCCACGACAAGCAATTGTATGCACTGTCTCAGAAAAATCTTCAGCTTACGCCCATGAGGTATTGGAGGTCACCGTTGTGTATTTGTGTAATATTTAGATGCTTATTTGGATTGTTTGACGGCATCACTTATATCTATGCATTATTAGGAATACCCTGCAGCCCCGAATCTAAATATTTAATCAGTCTGCTTAGTGCTTGAAGTGTGTATGGTTATTTTCTAAATAATGACTTAATATGTTTTAGGTGCGCGATCACATCCACCAGGCTGGATACCATGTTGATGTAGATACAAGTGATAAAACCATCAATAAAAAGGTACACAGTTTTTCCTATGGAGTGTCTTCCAATGTAGTTGGTTCCTTTTTATTAATCTTATATATATATGATGTGTTGTTTGCTCATGTATATACATGATGTGTATGTGTGCCTATAATTTTTGGGCCCTGCAGGTACGAGAAGCTCAGATGTCACAGTATAACTACATACTGGTAGTTGGGGAGAAAGATGCCGAAAACCAAGTGGTATGTCTTAGGCTCAAATTTATTTATTTTTTCACTTTTTTGTATATCACTAAGTTGCGCTTGGCTATATTTCTAAACTTTTGGGCTTCATATTCAATCTCAGTTTCCCACAATTGCACCCCAAAATTTCTACCTTCTGATAAATGTTACTGATTTATTGAGCACTGCGTGGTTTAAGTATTTGTACATATGTTATGCACTGTTATTTTATCTGTCTGGAATTGATATTATCTACCTTTTGGGGTTTTTGTCTTATATCCTGTTGTATACAGGTGACTGTTAGGGTAAGAGATAAGAATGATCACTCCCCAATGTCTCTGGAGGATCTACTTAGCCACTTTGGCGAAGAAGTAAAAGCATTTCATTAGTTCTTCGAGTAGCTCACATGTTATTTTGCAGCAGCATTGTCAAATATTGGTTGTTGCTAGTTTTGGATGAGTTCCATAGTGTTTGTAGATCACTCTTTTACTGACCATTGATGTTTAATTACTTCGAACAAGCTTGAGAATTTTCGGAATACAATTATTAGAGTGGAATCACAATTTTGGATTGGTAATCTATTATTCAACTTTCAAAATGAGCAGTATTTACTATTGGCATTTTATTAATGTTTGTCTTGATTGTCTTCTGTTCTCAATTGACATTTTTCGAAGGACTGGTTTTGTTCGGTCTAAATTGTTCTATTTCATGTTTTATTCTAATATACACTCAAGTAAGAGAAATATCATTATTGTGTTGGATCAAATTAAATTCATCCAATTCTGTATTTGGAAATGTTTAGCTTTCTTTACTTTTATTAACAGGCAAAATATTGTTAAATATTAATCGACCTTATGAAGTTATAATGGTTCCAGTAAACAGAGACCTAAATATCAAATAAATTGCCGAGTTACAGCAAACATAGATGTATTTCATTATAATCAGTCAACTAAATTAGTTTGTTCATTACATCTTAGCAGCTGTAGTAATTTTTTTAATTTTTTTTTCCTGGATGAAAGCTAGAAGAGTAGCAAACTGTAAATGGCATAAACCTAAAAAAAAAAAAAAAAAAAAACTTTGACAGACAGTATGCATACTCATGTAAACAACCATCTGTTCTCCGTGATGAATATTAGAATATCCCTTAGATTTCACTAAAAATAATTGTCACTGAAGCACAGTACGGCAAAATACTTCGACCATGAGCAATTGAGGCATTATGAAATTGAGTGGAACCCAACAACTCGACAATATATTATTTGATTTAAGTAGTTGTCCACTTTTCTAATCCTTGACAAGAAATGATTTTATATTTCCATCGTTTTTTTTTCAATTTCAATGTTTGAGAATTTACACTAATTACACTCTTTGAACATTTTTTGTGATTTATACGCTAAGTATGAGACTAATCAAGGCACAATACCTAAGTGTTGGGCGTTGGATGTTGATCCTAGCCAAGGCATGACCATGTTCCAGGCGTGTGGCATGGGCAAAATATGTGCACAAGAACAAGACATAAAAACCTCATCCTTAAAAAAAAAAAAATAAAAAAAAATATAAAACACTTATTTTTAGACTTTTAGCAATTGACGTTAGTGTATTTTTTGTATTGGACAGTCATAATGCCAAAGTAAAGGCAAGGCAACACAAACAAAGCAACACAAGACTAAAACAATGTAACAAGGCAAAGGCAAGATAAGGAAAGGCGTCTTAAGACATGATTATTAAGGATGGACCACTGGATGGAGACTAAAGTAGGACTCCCTAGTCCCAGGAACCTCTATGCATAATCTTGCTTGCCAAAAAAAGAAAATATTATAGAAGGAAAATTTAAAATCTATTACACAAAATCAGATCAATTTCCAAGGTTTTAGAACCTGGTGTAGATGACTCATGGAACCATATGGTATACTTCCTAAGTATATAATGTTGTTTTGAATTTTATTGGCTCGTGGTGGTCTAAAGCCAATAAAATGAGGCACACTAAAAAAAACAACCATATTTATTGTTTAAAGGCAAAGTAGACGATTTCAATTACTCAAATGGCCTCTCCGGGTTTTGTAGGGTCCAAGGAAAATATCTCAACCTCTTTCCTTTCCAAGTTTAAAAAAGTCCAAAATTGTCCAATCTAAATGATATAATCCACTTCTTTAGTCCAATTTCTAAAGTTTCGGTAAATAGCATAAAAAATCTCAATATTGAAGGGGTTGCATCTTGAAATCATATAATTTTGTTTGGATCGCATAAATGATCATTATTCGATCATATAAAATCCCATTATGGCCTTGAGTTGATGAAAAGAGTTGTGTACATAAATAGCTAAATTAATGATTTAAAGGCATTATTAGACGATACATGTAATTTCTGCAATCCACTTCTATATACCTTATCAATTTTGTCTACTACTCCCTCCGTCCCTAATTTTGTTTGACCCATTTTACTTTTCACGCTCTTTGAGACGTGAGTTAAAACGTATATATCTCCATTTCTAAAAGCGTAAAAATTATAAAAACTTAATATTAATAAAAATACACAATTAGACGAATCCAACAATATTCCATATGACTATGATATCTTATAGATTAATGGGAATTTGTGGTCAAAGTTATGAAAAGTTGACTCAAATAATGGCTATAGAGCAATAAATAAATAGGAACAGAGGGAATATATACTAAACAATCAAACAATCAAGTTGAAGAGGCGTAGAAAGGCCTTCGTCCACCCTAATTAACCAACAAACCAAAATAGCCAGATTTCATCCATAAAACTGATCTTTTACAACTTTGTAAGCAAAAGTGATCCAAGACACCAGCCTACAAAATAGCCAGGTTTCATCCGTAATTGATCTTTTACAACTTCCAAAGCAAAATTGATCCAAGACACCAGCCTCGCATGATGTATGTATAGCCCGGCATGCACATGTACTTGTTTATAAGGCTAGGGGTTAGGAGGAGAAGGAAATTGAGATTACTGGTGACTAAAGCGCAACTACTATATCTTTGACAAAGGTGAAAAGGAGGGAGTTCAAGCCAGAAGGGCTGAAGGACTTACATTAGATTATGCTTTTGTTCCCAATAGAGTACTTAGTAGTAAAAAATCTCCACCCTGTAAGTTCTGTACAATGGAGCTTTCACAAAATGCCCTAGTCTTTTGTCAGCGTTACTTACACAGTTCGACTACATCCCATATATTTCCCCAGCATATGAATAATAACTGCAGAACTAATTATGTAATTAGTTGGCAGCTGGCTCAGACTCAGGCCAAAGCTCAGGTTCTTCACTAGTGTCTGACCAATCGTTTTGTTTTTCAGGACTGTAGAACCAGAAAACCACACATCATCAGTTCTCCAACTGCAGTCCATTAAAACAATAAAAACTGGGATAGGGGAGGATATAAAGGTATCAGGAGAAAACAGTTCATATACCACATCACATGTCAAAAACAGAAGATGGCATAATTTCCTAGGCACTAATGACGATAAGTTTCCTTTGTCCTTTATTTATTGCAACAATAGACTTTGTACATTATTCATACATTAGACCATCTAATAGGATCTCTATGTTAAGAAAAACATAATCGTGTTGTTTCTGCTAGATTCATCCCGATATAAACTTACAAATATCAATGTTTAATAATATTATTAAAATGCAATTGATGCTATTTTGGTCAATGTTATGCATTAATAAGCATGAAAATCAATTGTTGCAATAAAAAAAACGGAGGAAGTACATGATTGTATATGCTTGCAAAACATGCTTCCAGAGTCGGGTGTAGCTAAGGTGTCTGCTAAACCTTAGCTTGGGGAGAAGAGAGGGGGGAGTGGGGGGTGGGGGGCGGAGATATAAAGGTATCTAAAGAAAGCACTTCATTTACCACATCACATGTCAAGTACAGAAATAACATGATATCCTAAGCAGTTAAAGATGTTTACCCTCATGATGAAAAGTTATTACGTTCAGGTACTCGTGACTGTATGTGCTTACAAAACAATGTTTCTAAAGTCAGGTGTAGCAATACTAGCAAAGGCAGAGAAAAACAGTAATTTGTCTATAGTCCCAAAAAAAGGGAAAATGTTCAGTCATTTATAAGAAGAATGATCCAGTTAACTAAGAATGACTTACTTCAGGCTACTAATAGCATTCTTTACAGCATAAAGAATCATTTTCTTTACCTGCATCAAGAAGAGAATTAAACCTTCTAGCAATTTGAATAGTATTCATTGGTAATTGGTGCAACCTGAAAATACAAAATCACTTCAATTACACCACAAACTGTAACAGACATACCTCCAACTTATCCTTCTTGGCCTTGTGGTTTTGTGGCAGATTTCGGAGCTCCCCAGCCAGGCGAATGCACTCGCCAACATTCTCAGGGGACACAAAATTAAGCGCCACTTTTATGCATGACTGGACAACAGAATTCAACAAATCATTTGACATAAATATCAAGGACAAACTCATCAAAACCATAGAGGTTAGCATCACATACATGTCAAGCGCCACATTATGCATGACTGAACAACAGAATTCCACAAATCATTTGATGTAAGCATTAGGGACAAACTTGTCAAAACCATAGAGTTTAGTATCAAATGACCAACGCCTACAAAAATTAAATTCATGTAATAGATTCTAGATGTATCATCTCCTTAACTATGTTACTCGGACTCTTCATTTCACCTCACGTACCCGTGTCAGATCCTCGACACTCGGACATGGATAATTGGGTATGACACCCGGACACTTCACTTTTAGTTCAAAATCATGGATTTTTTTTCACAAAATAGCCGAGTCAGACGCTTGGACACGTACTCGTGTCGGACATGGGTACCCGAGTCCAAGTAACATAACTCCTTAAGTTACAATTGCATATTTTTATGAGCTCCTAATTTATGTAGGTTACTACAAACCAAACCATTTAGAAGCTGCAATAATTTACTACTTTTTTATTTTTTAATACTCACTATCTGTTTATGGTATACTCACTATCTGTTTATGGTTTCTTTCTTTCATTTCTTTTTTTTTTTTTTTTAATTGTTCTACTAACTCAATTTTATTTTTGGCATACTATCTTTACCATGATACCCCTATTACACACAATATTTGCACCTTTATACACTATCTTTTTCTTTATCTTACACCCACCCACCTTTTTACACCCTTACTTTTTCTGACACTCGATCATCTTTTCCAAAATTTTCTTAAATATCTACAGAGAGCCGAACAATAAATAAACTAGCAGAGGTACTAAACATCGTTCAAAATAGAACCTAGCCTGAGACTGAGACAAACTACACTACCTTCAAATTTCTAACTTGATGAGGACAGCCAGCTGGAATAAAGACTGCTTCTCCAAGATTTTGAACAAATGTCCATGCCTCAATTCCTACAATATAGCATTAAAATTAGCCCAACTTGAGTAGGCATTAGGTGGTCTACAAATTCCAGACCGAATGAACAGGAACAAGGAGAGACATCACATGTAAATATTGAGAACCTTACCACATTCTTCCTTCAGCTTCCTTTTATGCTCCTCAGTAAGGTAAAATGTCTGATCATAAATTGGATGAACGACCTAATCATTGACAGCAGGTAGACAATGAAGCTTAAACAGGACACATCAAGAATGAGCCTCAAATGGAATAACATTGTTACTGACAACTTAAATTAACATCTTTTGACAGTAGATATTGAATATACAATAAAAATGATACTGGAGACTATAACAAAAACAAAGCCTTAGTCCCAAAATTATTTGGGGTCAGCTATTCAGTCTGAAAAGGAAATAGAGCATAGCAAGAATCAATTGAATAAAAGTTGAAAAAAAAAAAGGTGTAAAGTGAGAAACATGAAGAGTAAAAAAAAAAAATTACGAGAGATTTAAAATAGGAAATGAAGGAGACATGAAAAAAAAAAAAAAAAAAAAAAAGGAAGTGCACACTAATTATATCTTTGCTCCTTACATGCAATTTTTTCTACCTTTTTCCAATATACTACCTGCTTCAATGGATTACAATGAATATGTCTGAATTCCTTATAATGTCTCCTCAAATATTCTTGTAGCTTAGGAACATCTTCTCTCCAGAATATGTCCCAAAGAGCACCTCCACTATGAGGTTCTGAACCTTCTACCACCCTGCTACCATCATGAAGTTGCTTCAACTCGGACCCATCTACCCCATCAACGTCTTTGGATTCAACACCAAAGATTTCTTTTTGGCCCTGAGCAAAATGCTGCCTTTTCAATTCAGAAATAGCCTCACGATTATGGATAGGCACATCAACTTCAGCAGTATGTACCAAAATATTAACCTATAGAACATAATTAGCATTAAGTACAAATTCAAGACACCTCAAACAAGACATGTTCAGTAGTAACTAAAACCCTATTCCTCTGAAAGCTTAACAAAACTTTCTTTCAAAAACCACCAGCCTCCATAGAAAGAAAATAACAACTGTAAATTAGAGCAAGTTATTTGGTCTAACAATGGACGAGTTTGCATAGCTGCAATATAAGAATTTTGAGCATGGGAAAAACTCCGTCTCAATAAACTTACATTAGCATAAAGTTAAATTGATTTTTTTTTTTTTTTTTTTGGGGGGGGGGGGGGGGTATTTAAAAGACAACTATTACAACCTGCTAGCCCACAAAAAAACAAAAAATAAGTTGGACGCAGTAAGAAAACACTGACAACGACATGAAGACACCCACACAAGTAGAAATTCCATCATACCACATCAGACATATCACAATGACGCTTTGTAACAGAGTCTCCACGACCCAATTCTTCGAAATATCCATGAGCTATATAGGTCTTTGGCCCCATGCTTGGCCTAAAAGCATTCTTGGGCAATTTGGTTGCTAGATTCAATACTCCTTTTTGTGGATGTGTGTACTCTTTAAATGGTAGTGCACGAATAAATTCAGCACTATGGCGTGGCAATTGCTTCTCAAATTTACTAGCATATTGCTGATCTTTTAACTTCAGTATCACAGGCCACTCAGAACGATCAAATTGACATATGGAATACCCTTTGAAGAATTGGTGAAGATTGACTTCAATCTGCAGTTAGTTTTATTTCAAAAGTGATCAAGAAGAACTAAGTGGAAATGAAACCAAAAATATCAGCATATAACAAGAAATATTAAAAGTCAAAAACATCAAAATATTTTATTCGTAAACAGATATTACAGAATACTTAAACACTATGTTCTACTCAGATACATACTGTGTAAATTTCTGTCAATACTAGGGCTATATAAACCTTCAATATGGAGCACTGTTACCTGATTTACTATGTTGAGATTAAAAAAGGTTTGCAAGTTTGCTACCTAACTTGTTAAATTGGGACAAAATTACCACTTTCATGCTGCCTTTTACAGTTTGCAGAGGATAGTGGATCAGGTAACAACATTGTCAACAGCTAGAAACGAAACCCAAAAATGAAAGACAGGTCACAAACAAAATGGAATCACAATTAATTACACATTGAAAAAGAGAAAAATTATCAACTAAGAAGAAGAAAATACAAATGCAAGGCAATGTATTAGTGTAAAGAAAGACAAACATCAACCAGTTCAAATCAATCAAACTAAGTATAACTTTTCGACAGTCAACAAGAAACACAACAATCACCTCACACCAATCCAAGCAATCAATAGCATTAACATCCAATAGCTGGGAATAATTATTGTTTCGAATTTGGCGAACAGCACGCCACATGACCATAGGTTCCCAACTTAAGCCAGGGGTAGTTTCAAGAACACTCCTAACAATTATTGGTTCTCCTTGGACCCAGTGGCACTGAAAGTGTTTAAGATCTCCATGTTGAATATCCCTGGAATCTGGATAATACAAATAATTGTCACCAGAGCCTTCTCTTGAAGCACATTTCTTCTTAATACTTCCACATTCAACATTACATACGAAATCAGAACATGAGCACCCACTAGGAGTTTGGAATGAATTCTCATTTCCCCAGTTTGCTACTACCTCCTCTGCTTCCTTCACCAAATCCGAAACCCAACCATCAGACAATATTGAGTATAATTCCAGCATTACACGACAACCACCATGTTGTAGAGATGGACAGCTTATGCTACCGTTTTCATCCGCTTTCCATTCCAGTTTTCCCTTATCTTTTTCAGGTTGTGGCTCAAGAAAATTGCTTCCAGCAGTTCTCATTGATCGAGCAGGAGCATCTTTGCCTGAATTAGTGTTCACTGATTGGACTCCAGTTTTTTTCCTTCTAATTAGTCTCTTTGGGGCAAGAGCATCTTCACCTCCACTTGCTCTTCTTGAAGAGGAAGGAGTAAATTCACCATGTAAATAATTGAAACCCATGTCAATATATTCCACATTCACCTCTTCACAACCCTGAAGCTGCCCAGAACGAATTTCTGAACAGCAACTGAGACACATTTTATATGCACACTCCGGGCAGCTTCTGTGAAAATCCGCAATGGAGGCTCTGCATTTGTTGCTGAGCCATAGTACACCAAATTATTCCTCGAAGACAAAGAAAAGTAAAAAAATTTCTTCATGAACAGTAGAAAAGACCTGCAATTTAAACTGTAAACTATTTACCAGGAAAAAATAGTATTTATTTTCTGAGTTTTCCTCTGGACTTCACTTCGGATACTGATGAGCCTACAGGGAGAAACAATCAATTATAGAGGGTGTCACCAAGTAAGCTTCATCAAGTCATATTCCAAAGTGTGGATGCACAGTAATGAATAAATCTGAAACCATAAACTAAAGTGCTGTCCCACTTCCTAATATTCATCATGGCTCAATAAATCAAATATAAAAGCATTGAATGATTTGAGTCTGAATAGCTAGTAAGGAGTAGGCAACAACAAGCCCAAATATTAAGTGGCACTTGGAAGAACCTAGAAATTTTCATAGATAAAATACCAATACAGTATGCAGAGAGAAGTTCATCAACTTTTATGCAATACTTCACTTGACAGGCTCCAAATTCCAAACACGACGCACAGGTAAGTTTAAAAGGCAAGGTACATGAAAGAAATTTCACCAGCGAAAGAATTTAATCACAGAAAATATAGTTTAGTACTGTAATACACATATGCCTAAAAAACTATCCACCAATTTAAGAACACACGTGAATGATTTTCAGCACCTGAATTTTTTTTTTCCCTTCTTTTTTTTTTTTTTTTTCCTAAACATCAAAGGTTAGCTAGTTATAAAAGTTAAAAGGATAGGATCGATAGTATATTGGCACCACAGAAGATATATTCATGATAGTAGACTCAAGTTCCAACATATATTCCATTGCACAAGACAGAATCCAGAGATGAAGTTGATGAATCCTGTAGTAAAGGAATTGGCCTAACCATATTGAGGCTCAAGGCATTTGTAATGGTGCGTCTGATAACATTTATGGCTGATTTTTTAAATAATGCAGCTAATTACATAATGACAGTAAAAAGGAATTGACCTAACCGATAACTTGCATAAAAAGGCAAACGCAAAACAAGAACTATATGGAGAATATGATGATATACCCTGAATTTTGGCCTCTATTTCCTTTTCTATCATCTGTTCCTGATTGAATTGCTTCAAAAAAAGGGAGAATAGTCTTCAATAAATTTGAGGATTGCTCAATCTTTTCCTTTTGGCTCGAATAAAAATAATCCTTCATCTGATTCTACACAAAGTTATCAAAATGTCAATTTCAATATTAAAATCTCACACATAAGGAGCTGCTAGACAGGAAACACACTTTGATAGGTTCCTCCATCCGCAAGCATGCCTTGCAATTGCAGTTCTGAAGGCAGACTGGGCATATTTTGACATCCGTGGATACCTGGTCCATGCAATAAATATCACGAATATTTTGACATCCTTTATTTGTGCAAATAAAAATTAAAATTAAATAAAAAAATATCAATTCAACAGTGTTGTTTCAGGTCATGGGTAAAGAACTAGCAACAATACATTTAATGACATTTACTCAAAGGTAATGGAAACAAAAAAAAAAAGGGAAATATAGGGCACAATAGCTTAATTAGGAGATGCTTCATGTTTGTCATCCCTGTATGAAGCTAATTTAAAGGTTTCAGATAGGCACATAGAGCAGACTATGCTGCACAATCTTGACCAATTAGATAAAGACTGATCCTCAAATCAGCTTATAACATGACTAGTTGGAATAAGTCTCGTGGTACATATCCGGTATGTATTTGCAAACACATACCGGGGTATTTTTGTAAGTAATGTGAACTTTTCATAAGAAAATAAAGACACCATTAAGTGAATAAATTGTACCATTAGATGGTGTAATGGTATTATAATAGCTTTGATGGTATAAATATTAAATATATCATGATATTTTTCTAGTAGTACAAATAGAGTTTTATGTACTAGGAAAATTACAAGGTACCAATGAGGTATTTAACAGTATCAATAAGACTCTAATGGTACTATGTATGCTACGAATGGTACACATAATATACCTTTGAATTTTAAAGTTGCACAGAAAAGACGAAGGTATGTACCCAGAATCACCCGACTAGTTGACATGAAAGCTTGGAAAAGGATGACTGGATGATTAAGAAGAAAATGATTCCAACAAAACAGAAAGAACCTTGCCTAAAGGGAAAAAACAACCAACCTATGCAAGGTGAGTCTAACTAAGAATTGTGCACCAAGCAAGAAGAAAAATTTGTCATACTCATGCCACTTTTCAATTGCATGATGGGGATCTTTCTCATGCTTATAATCACCATTTGAGCTATAACATTGATATAAAATAAAAATTAAAAAATAAAAATATATAAAAAAATATAAAACCTTCAACATGCAAAGGAACAATTTGAACTCGGTAGAAAATCAGGATTTAATATTAAATTTCGAAGTATATCTTTTCAATCAGATAATGCATGTTAAATAAGGAGCACAATAAATATTAAGAAACGAACCAATTCCCAATGCATGGAATGCAAAACCGTTGGGTCTTGCACTTAGTGCACCTCACAACTCTCCCCTTGTCATTCCTCTGGCACTGATGACACATATCCGAATCCATTTTGATCCCCTGACAATAAAATACCAAAAACACGTCAACAAAGGTATGTGGCTTTAGTTGGGGGGTAACTAGTACGGAGTATTACATTTTCATCATACACATTCTGTGGCTTTAGTTTTTTCTCCTGGATTAGAATAGGAGCTTTGGCATTTTTGCTAGCCTTTGTTAGCCTTCCCCCAAAAACAGCATGTGTATCTTTCTCGATCTCTTTGTTCTCAGTGCCATTTTTACAAACACCCAGTGTACCATTCTCTAGCCCTTTCATAGCTGTAGGCTTCATAACCCATGGCTTCTTATTATATAGAGGAAACCTTTGCTTGTTATTCTTCCTCTCAATATGTTTTTTACACATTTTGCGACCATCAACCCTGCAACTTGTACACCTCCATAAATTCCCTTCATTTGTCATACATCATTCCTCTGCCTGTTCTCCTTCACAGTCACTATATATATTATTAATATTAATATTGTCATCATTCCCCTCGGATCTTTCTTCTACATTAGGTTCAGCTATACTATCTTTAGGCTTCTTGCCCATCCCCTTCCTGCTCTCATTCTTCCTCAGAGTCCTCTCTTCTTTTTCTTCTTCCTCTTCATCTACATCTATATCTTCTATTTCTTTCCGTTGGACATTTTTATTTTCTTCATCTTCCTCTTCCTCTTCGACTTCTTCTTCTTCCTCCTCCTCTTCCTCATCGACTTCTTCTTCTACCTCTTCCTCATCGACTTCTTCTTCCTCCTCCTCCTCCTCCTCCTCCTTCTTCCCCATCCTCTTCTTCCTCCTCCTCCTCACTATCGATTTCTATATTATCCTGAGGGATGCAACACAATTTTGTCTTACACTTGGTGCACCTAACCACTCTTTGCTTGTCATTCTTCTGGCAAAGAGGGCAGATGCTCGAATCAATATCAAACTCTTTTCCTCCACCTGAACCTTTATCTTCTTCTCCCTTGTTAATCTTACAGAGATTCTCTTTTGGTTTTGCTGAGATTATGTGTTGGGCAGTTTTATCTGTGAATATTCTGGACTCGGAAGAAACCTTTTTCTCCGTCTCCGGAAACAAATATGATACAATTTGTTGATAACACATTCTACGTCCCATGCACTCACTACAATCACACCTCAATATTCTCTCACATTGTTGTTCATCCCTTGGAACTTCCTCTCCTTTTCTTTTCTTACTACAATGAAACTCTTCTCCATGATCACCAACATTAACTTCCAAACTTTGTTTTCCCTGACTACTACCAGGGCACATTCTTCTTTCTTGCTTTTCTAGGCCATCCTGCAGCTCCATTTCTTTTGTAGGAAGTTCGGCTTCTCTCTCTTCCTCATCTTCATCATCCTCACTTACCTCTACTATGATTTTCTTGCCACTTTCTTCTACATTCTTTTGGCTTTTAGTCTTTTTATTCAACTCCCTAGTCACAATATCTTCTCTTGGAAATTCAAAGAACACATTTTGCTTCATCTTCTTCTTCTTAGCCATTCCAATTTCTCTTACCTCCTCAAGACCCTTCCCACTCCTTCGCTTCCTCGAATGCCTCGGCACTTCATCATCATCATCATCTTCCTCTTCCTCTTCGTGTACCGACTTTTGCACAGAATTACGCCGTCCCATCCCACCATCCTCACTACCTTTTAAACCCGAGAAAACTGATCACTTTTCTCAGCGACATTTTCACGAACACTTGGTGTGCATTTCTCAACCACTTTCTTCCTACCCCTTTTTCCACCTTCTTCTTCAACACCATTAACAACATACTTAACACCCTTCAACCTCCTGCCACCCCTTCGCCGTTTCGAGCTCTGTTTATCATCCCCATCTTCTTCAAAATACCTGCGAATTGCTTCATCTTCTTCGGATTTCCCCTTGATCGTACTATTACGCCTAGTTACCCTTCTACTCGAGGATGCTTTCTGCTCGTCTCCATTATTGCCAGAATTCTTGCGCAATGCTGCTGCATCATCTTGTTGTTGTTGTTTGGATCTTGATTATTTTCGAACGTAGGAAGACATTGTAGCAGAAAAAAGGGGGAAATTATTTAGGGTTTGAGAATCTGCAATCTAGTAGCAGTAATAGCAGTGAGATTCCGTAATATTCAAAATGATCACGTAGAGATTGTGTGGATTGTTGAAACATGCATGGCTTAATGTTTTGAGTATGCGTCAAACTTTTTTATGAACAGGTTCAATGAAATATCAAGTAATTCTTCCACTCTTTTACTCTACTCATTTTAGTCTTGCACTCATAATAAAATAAAATAATAATTTAAAAAAAAATAGACTCGAAAAAAAAATCGAAAATTTAGTCAGACAATTTTTTTTTTCTTTTTTTTAGGAAGTGGAGAAATGAAGTTAGTTTCAAAGAATGAAAAAAAAAAAAAATTGTGATAAGATTTAGTTGATTATAAAAGTGTATAAAATAAATATGTAGTATTGAGGTTTGGTTAATTATTTGAAATATTAAAATATAAATATTATTAAAATAGATTTATGTAATTATAGTATTATACTAGATTTAACTATTTAAGCTCGCAATATGTTAAATTTTGTTGACAACGAAGTATTACATTTTTTTATCAAGTAACATAAATTATTTTATAGATATTTATATACTTCGTAATGATATTTTATAGACGATTCGATAATTATATTGTGGAGCATACATTACAATTTTAACTCTTTGATTAATGAACTTGTTTCTCACAATGAGATTAGGTGATCTCCATATACAGGGCCGGTCCGGAGGGGTAGGCCTCGAGTGCGAGCGCCTAGGGCCCATGCCAGAAAGGGGCCCAAAAAAAATCAGTTTGTATAGTTGTAGAATTTTACTCTGTAGTTTTTACTCATTAGAAAAAAGCTACTTTGTAGAAAGATAATTACTGCATTTAATTAGCAATTAACATTAAATTACTTAGATGTCAATTAGGTGGAGATAACAATGCAATATAATCTCTTCACTTCTTCTTCTAATCTTCCGGATTCTATGAGTATCTACTCCAAAATATTAATCTTTTCAATTACACCGTTTCATATTTATTTAATTGTTGAAACATTATGCAAAGTTATTACTCTAGTATTGTGTATGGAGACATACTATTCAAATAATGTAAGTTATTTTCATTGTTTTATATTTAATGCTATTGCGTATAAAAAAAATTTGTTTATGTAATTTAGGGGTCTTTTTCTCACATTATGTCTAGGGCCCATAAATTTCTAAGAACGGGGCTGTCCATATATACTGTATTACATCGTTCAAATTTGGTTTCTATAAAATATTTTTTTGACCCAACTACGTTATGAATCGAGGTCCTTTCAACGGTTCCCAAAGAGCCTTGGAGGTCTTCTTGGTGGCCTAAACCATCTCATTCGCGCATTGCTCCACCCTTCTATCATCACACTTTATCTTGTCTTTTGCCTTGGGTTTGCGTTGCCTTTGCTTTGCCTAAGGCAAGCTAAGAAGCTAGCCTCAATTGCTAAAAATAGGTGTTTTTATGCCTAGTCCTTGTGCACATGTCTATCATTGATTTATGATTTTTGATTGAGTCAGAACATTGTATCATGAATTCATGAGAACATAAGTACCAACTAAGTTCAAATATATCAAATTTCAGATCGAGTGGGGTTGATTAATATGTATCCAACTTTAAGTAAATTTTGGCATCAAGTGGGTTATCCGGTTACAGACTGCAGAGTATCAACTATTCTGCATATTTGTGTCTTAAAAACAGAAGTGAAAAATAAAAAATAAAATAAAATAAAAATCTGAGATAATCAATCAACAATTCAGGTTTTGAATTATACTACATATTACGTATTTGATTATACTCTGTCTCTACCTTGTACAAAATACAAGCAGCTTCATAAAATGGCCTAAGATTTTCTGCAAGGGTCAATATTTTGTTCCAAAGTTTGGACTCTTGGAATGATGTGCCACATTCCTTGAAACTCGCGCTACTGTCACCAATTAGAATTGCTTTGAGTGTTCAAGCTATACTATCAAAGTATCAGTCAAACTAAATTCCAAGATACAGATCAGTTAACATAATTTGTACAACATAGAAGCCTTAAATCTGTTCAAGTCATCCTTAACCGCAGACCTGAATTACGAGAAAAATTACTCAGGTCTAGCTCAGGCAACCAATTCTTCATCTGACTCCTATATGGTCTTCAAGTCGTTCATAGCCTGCTTTACAGCATATAAAATCATTTTCCAAACCTACACCAAGAAGAGAATCAGATTTTTCCCAGTTCACATTCTTCTAGTCTATGTTTTAGTCAATGATGCTAAGGAAGCACTAGAAAATATGCAATCAGCGGCAAAAGACATACCTCCAATTTATCCTCCCTGGCTTGGTGATTTCGAGGCAGACTGCGAAGCTCCCCAGTAAGACGGATACACTCGTGAACATTCTCAGGAGAGATAAAATCAAGCGCAACCTTTATGCATGACTGGAGCATACAGACAGGTCAATTCATCAAAATTATCCATAATACTCCCTCCATAGCATATTATCTTTTATTATACAACTTAACAACTAGCTTACACATGATGCATGAGGTTAAAGAATGAATACTTAAAAATACTAATGTGACATCTTCTATTCATATTCTTCCTTAATATTTTATTAGCTAAACTCTAAATATAGCTGCAAAGTATTTATTCCCCTGCACAATTGGTTTTTTTTTTTGGAATGACAATATTACATTCCTACATTTTGTTTGAGAGATATTTTCTTACATGACACTTGCTATACCCTTCAAAAAGGTATTTATAAACACACACACACACACTCACACACACCACATTTATCTTTCACTTGTATATAACGGATAAAGTCCACCATTTTCTGTTATCACCTTTTCTCTCCATCACATAAACCCATTTTATCAACTTTTAATTTATTACACATTTTGACCCACCCCTATTAAACTTCTTAACATGAGTACTGAACAAAAAAAGAAGACCGAATTAACCAAGAAACTAGCTTTGATCCATAAAAATAAAAAGGAAAATGACATATACTGATTTACATGCATACAAACCCTTAGGGCTTGACAAATGCATTACATGCTTATAGTAGGAGGCATACATCAATAACCAATAACTCAAAATTTTAGTAGAATAAGATGATATAATGATTATTAAAAAAATTCACCAGGTGAAAGTAAACAAGGCTACAGGAATCGACATGGTTACCTTCAAGTTTCTAACTTGGTGAGGACAGCCAGCAGGGATTAAGACTGCTTCTCCAAGCTTTTGAACAAATGTCCATGGCTCAATTCCTGTAAGTAGCATAGAACTCAAGCCGATATAAGCAGCAACAGAGAAGAGTTAAATGATTAAAAAACGCTGAGTAAAAAAATATTGGGAGAGCTACAGAAAACAATCTTAAACCTACCATATACTTCCTTCAGCTTTCTTTTATGCTCCTCATTCAAGTAAAATGTCTGGTCATGAATAGGGTGAAAGACCTACACTTTCAAAACAAAACAAAACAAACAATGAAACTTAAGCAGAATATATCAATAAGATTATGGATAGCTAACATTATAAATTAAAACTAATGTCATCATAAAGAAAGCTCAAAACCCAAAAATTCCTATGGTCCTTAGAACGCGCATATAGTTATAGACTTACAGCATTGGCGAATCTCCAGATATCAACCAAAAGGGAAGTATGCTAGCAATTAATGAACTTAAAATAGATTTCAATTCACCTTTTGTAAAAATTTGGGTCTCCAATTACATGGATGGGTGTCAAAATTTTAAAAGAAAAGGAAAGGAAAGCATGTCAATGCTCACGTCTCAAGCAATAAGAAAGAGAGTAATCCTTGATATTTTACTAGCACATGAACACTTCCAACAGCAAATCTATTAACTAATACTAAAACAAAATAAACTTTTCATATACCTTCGTTGTTACCAAATCCTTTTTTTTACAGGTATATTAATATTTCAATGTTCAAAAGTGTTCATTAAGACTTTTTCACATTTATTTTATAAGTAATATGCTTACTGTAGAAATTACTTACCATGTATACAAAAAAATTAGAGAGTAAAACTTTCTTTATACATATTATAAATAAATCTTACAATGTATTTTGTTTAAAACCGTGCATCCGGGAACTAAACTAGTAGATGTATAAACCATTTCCAACAGCACCTGAATGGCAGGAAGGAAAAATAATTCCCATGAAGCTCAACTTTATTGGTGCAGGCAAAAGTAAGAAAAACCCTAATGTCTTTGCAAGAATGAATGCAGTAAGGCTAACAAGTTGACCACTTTCCAAAGAATAGAAAAGGCTGAACAATGTAGGTTAGGGGTGGAATTTTCCTTAAGAAAGATGCTGCTTCAGTTTTCTTTTTTTTTTTCTTAGAGAGGATTCAAGAGCAAAAGAAATTTAACACAACAACAGGTCAGTGAGCACAAAACAGAGAGAAGTGGAGTGTGGGATTATTTGGAGAGCATTAGTGCAGCCACACATACAACTACTTCTATATTGTAGGGTATTAGTACAGCCACACATACAATAATT
Source organism: Chenopodium album (assembly GCF_948465745.1). Lineage (NCBI taxonomy): Eukaryota > Viridiplantae > Streptophyta > Magnoliopsida > Caryophyllales > Amaranthaceae > Chenopodium > Chenopodium album. The sequence continues at coordinate 1,058,765 of NC_137850.1, forward strand.
AATTTTAATTTTATACCAATAATTAATTTTAATTTCATGTGAGTATATGTTATGGTTCTTAACAGTAATAGAAGGTAGATCGACTTTTATTTTACGTGAATCATGTGAAAGAGTACATGCCTGGCAAGTAACTTTTTATAATAGCTTATGTCAATGAAAATTTTGCAGCTATTCTATTACGTCCTCCTTTCTTGAAAATTCTGTGCACTTTCAGTTTTAGTCCGTTCCCGAAAGTTCACTTTCACTCTATTCTATTTTTAGCAAACACTTTCCTACGCACTTTCTCATACTTTTTTCCAACATTTCTTCTTTTTTCTTCTTTTTACTCTCTCTCTCTCTCTCTCACTTTTCCACCTTTTTCTTACACTCACCCACCTTTTTATACTCTCTCCTACTTTCTTGAGTATGTTCGCCAATTTCTTACACCCACTCACCACATCAACACTTTCTCACCAATTGCATTAATTTGTGTGCAAATGGTGACCACAAAAAGGTAGTATAAATTATAGCGTAGGACGTAGGTGGATAGCATATATAAGGATTTTTTTTTTTTTTTTGGTCAATATATGTAGGGAGATACCTCGTATGTTTTTGTGGGAATGCACATTTAGTGACAAAAAATGGTCAATGTAGTTTTCCATCTTTTTTTCTCAGGTAGCTTCCAGGTTATTGACACTGCCCCCTTCTGTTTTTTATACTCTGTAATATGGCAGTATGTCCCTTTTTACAGCTCTCCCTGTTCTTCTCCCTAGCCCCAAGGCAATGGGTAGCTTTCATCTGGGAAATCATTCCCACCATCTCCTAGTCTCCACATATATTCATTCCCTTCATCTCCCCAAACACTCTCCAAATTGTCAGCTTGAGGGTAGTGGCAGATTGGGGGTGTTTTGAAAATTAATTTGGTAAGCTTTTGAAGCCAATTCACCCCTATATTGATATTATAGGAGATTACTCCCTTTTGGGTATCTATGAATTAAGTTATAGTAAATTTACACATTTGAAAGTGTTATGGGATAGCTCATACTGGTAAATAGACATTATACCTTCGTAGTCCAAGTTGAGACATTGAATTTGGCAAAGAAGACAACAGACAAGAGACCTCAAGACCAATTTCACCAGCTGATGATAATCATTTGGCAAAATTACAACCATTGACACCAAGATTAAAGGGTGTTACAATTATTGACACCAACTTGTAATACTAACTAGATTGACAATTGACACTAACTTTGATAATAAAAAAGGCAAAATTGGCCGCAACACCCTGAAATATGGCCTAGGTACACTGAGCACCCTGAACTTTGCGTAGTAGCCAAAACACCACCAACTATGGTGTTAGGTGCGACGTGTGCCTTTAATGAAAAATTTCGGCCACATATTCCTCTGAACAAGGTGAATTCGTGCATGCTAAGTGGATAGGAACGGTTCACCATTTCTTTAGATGGTTCTGGAGAGTGAAAATTCACTTCCTCTAGTGAAATAAGTGGCCGAAAATTTTCATTTAAGGCACGCGACGCACCTAACACCATAGTTGGTGGTGTTTTGGCTACTACACAAAGTTTAGGGTGCACAGTGCACCTAAGATATACTTCAAGGTGTTACGGCCAATTTTGCCAAAAAAAAAACGTAAATAACATTAATGATGCCTGAGTGGAATTCACTTGTATGAAATTTATGTATTAAAATATTTTTTAGTATTTTGAAATAGATTATAAAATCAATAAAAAAAAAAAATGTGTCAATTAGTGTTTTAAAAAAAATCCCCAAATTAAAGTAACTAAACCCCAATTTTTTCTCTCTCCTCCTTTCTTCGGCCATTTTTTTTTTTTTTTTTTTGCTTATTTGTTGTTTCTATCTTCATCATCTCGGGCTCTCATTTATCCCTTCTCAACCTCCGAAGGCATAATTCAACACAAAATTGAAACAAAATCAAACCTAACAACACATAATATAGATTTTCATAACCCAACAACACATTATAATCCATTCAAATAAAACATAATTTTCAATTAAAAAAAATAAAATAAGCAAATGGCTGCAAATTAAACTTAGGACGCTAGATTCACAATTGCACTTAAAATTACCAAACTTTCATCAATATTAAATGAATTAAAAAATGTAAACTAAAAACACAAAACTTAATCCTTATTCATTAAAGCCTACCCACTTCGCTGAAAGTAGAGCCTAATAATAATCAGCTTCAAATTGTTTGTCTTCCAAATTTGGTAAAAATAGCATACTAATTTACAATAATCTACCATTGACTTCATATCTTTACCAATAGATGATGAAGGATGGGAAAAATAATCAATGAAGAGGAAACATAAGAAGATCAACAAAGAAGATGACTAACAAAATAAAGGAGGAAAGAGAGAAAATTGGGGTTTTGATATTTTAATTTGGGGATTTTTTTTTATAAAACAATAATTAACACATGAAACTTATTACTTTTTTAATAATCCGTTTTATAATACTAAAAATGATTTTAATACAGTAAATGATTAATTTACTTGTCAAGTAGACCCCACTCAAGTATCATTAATGTTATTTATGTTTTTTTAATCAAAATTGGTGTCAATCCAACTAGTGGTACAAGTTGGTGTCAATAATTGTAACACCCCTCAAAGTTGGTGTCAATGGTTGTAATTTTGCCTAATCATTTTGAAGGCCCAATGCAATTTAAATCTTGATTAAGGACTAATTCCAACGCTAGCAAAAGAAGAATGCATTGATTTATTTTGGTCCACCAATCGGTTTTAGGTACAATTGCATAGATTTATATACTTTAACTGACTCCTGAAAATCCCATCTCATTTTGTAGTCCACATTACAAAGCTAAGATTGAAAATGGACCATTGTTGGGAGAGGGAGAGAGAGAAGAGGGGGGGGGGGGGGGGGGGGGAGCTGAACTTATATAGTCTACTATTGTGTAGATGAATTTAAGTAATAAAGAAATGGATGGTAGTTGGGAGTGGAGTCATCTTTTCAATGCAATTAGTGGGAAATGTGCCATTACTTTTCAAGGATGTGAGTGAGGGGTTTATTTTTATAATGTAAATGTTCTTCCCAATTTGACTTTACATGCTTGCCAATAATTACTTTGGCCAAAAATATTTTTTAGTTTCATATTAGTAAAACAATTAAAAAAATGAATTACAAATCAAATAAGACCCAATATGACTACGTTTTGTTTTATATATTGAGAGTAATTTAGAAGAAAATATCATAAATGGTGCCAAGATTCCAAATGAAAAAAAATAAAAATAAAAAAAATAAAAATAAAAAATAAGGATAGGAGGGAGTAGTAAAAAATTGAGGGTATATGCCATTTATTAAAGTGTTGCAAGATGTATCCAATTCATAAAGTTTCCATAGAAATTTTAGATTCACTATATAGATATTAAAATAATGAACCAGAAGCCTTAGCATCTATTGCCATTGGCTAAGCTTTTGTTCTTTGTATCAAGTCTTAGTATAATCTATTAAATTATTAAATACTCAAGAATTAAAATTTTACACATATGTCATCTTTATTTATATTAGAAATTTTTCAATCCTCACAGGAACAATATTACTTGCAACCTGAAATCAATCACTTGCTTTATGTAGTTTACATGCCTTAATAAATGAATGAATAGTAGTATTACCTGGCTCAATGGGGAGCAATGATCGTGCCTAAATTCCATATAATGTCCATTCAAATATTCCTGTAGCTTAAGAACATCTTCTCTACGAAAGATGTCCCAAAGAGCACCTTCACTTTTATCCTTTGAACCTTCCAAGATCCCAGATGGATGAGCACCTTTACCAAGATGCGGAGTACCTTCAGTAGTATGTGTCAAAATATTGACCTAGAAATCCAATAAACAAAATAGCAGTAAGTAGACTCAGCACATTTCAAACAAAATAAACTGAGTAAAAACCTTCAACCTTCCAATAAAACTATCATCTAGAAGTTTAGAACTGATTGATGTCAAACGCAAGACATTGCTTGTTAGTAAAGCGTATTGTTTGCTTTGGTAATGAGCAGAACTTCAACACATAGCAATACAAAAGTTCTCAAATGGCCAAGACATTATTGTAGAACTCTAACAGACCTAGTTCATTGGTATCGGGTTGCAATCAGCCAATCACACACACACACATTCTTATCCAATTTTATTGCATAATTCAAATGATCGCATTTATTACATAAACCCTGCCAACTTCAACGGTTTGACCATTAACCAGTGAAAAAACAATACATCAATCAGAAACAAAAAAATGATATAACTACATATATTAAAAGCATAATATTATAATTTAGCTCATTGTGCTTGCAAGATATATACAATATCTCCAAACAGGACAACCATCGCATTACAGCATAGTAGTAATGAATAACTTTACAGCTGACATATCTCTTCTAGCACTGTCATCACTAAATTAAACAGACAAGTTCTAATTTAGGAGTCCTTGCCATTAAAGTCAACATAATGACAATATAACATTCAGTCATCAGTATAAACAGCAATGGAGGATGTTGCAGACCTTGCAGTGCTCAAAACAAATGCTCCCTCCATTAGTAAGTAATTAATCATCTAGCTTGACCATTACTACCTTTAGTTACATATTTTACAAAAATACAAAGTATACTGTTTGTATATAAGAATCAAATAATTCTTGGTAAATACAAATTTTTGTATAACAAACAAACAACACAAAAAAGCCTTAGTCCCAAAATGATTAGGGATTAGCTAACATAAATCGTCACAGAGAACCATCCAATATAGAAAAAGGACATAACAAGAAATTTTTGTATATACTAATACTTTTCATATATATTAGTTAATATACGGAGTCAATAATACTCCCTCCGTTTTTGTTTGTTAGTCCCATTTAGAATCTTTTGACTATTAAAAATTAGAGGGAATCTTCTAAATTTCTCTCTATATATAGAAACAAACATAGTCATATGAGATCTAGTTTATTCGCCTTGATGAGTACTTTATTAATATCTAATTTTTATAATTTAGTGTGAGATTAAAGATATTTACGATCAAAGATTTGCATTGATATACATAAATGGGACTAACATTAGGAAACAAAAGGAGTAACAAACTTCGAGCTTGAAAAAGGAAGTGGAACAGCTACTTGCAAATAGAGGGAGTATGAAATAGTAGAGCTTTAACAAACACAGACCCATTACCAGCTAGTTTGTTGCCTATTCGTACACACTATAGGCAGTTTCAAATTTTGTATTAATGTTGATTGCATGGAAGAACATTCATGCATCATTCAAGGTGCAAAGAAAATAGATAGTACAGATAAAAATACGTACCACATCAGACATATGATAGTGAAGCTTGGTGACAGAGTCTCCACAACCCAATTCTTGGGCACATCCATAAGCAATATAGGCCTTTGGACCCAAGTCTGGCTTCAAAGTTCTTGAAGGCCACTTGGCAGCTAGGTTCAGAACTCCATTCCTGGGATGTGTATACTCTTTAAATGGCAATGCTTTGATAAATTCAGCACTATGACGTGGTAAACGCTGCTCAAATTTACCAATAGGTGGCCAGTCTTTCAACTTCAGTAAGCCAGGCCACTTAGCGCTCTCCAATCGACCTCGTGAATAATCTTTAAAAAATTGGTGAGAGTTGAGATCAACCTACAGCGAATGGGTACCCAATATTTATCACATTATAAACAACAGAGAACAAAAAAAAAACTATACAATTGAGACTCACAGCATTGACAAAAGCTAAAACAAAGGACAAAATAAAACACACTATAAAAGCTTGACTAGTTGACTTAATAAAAAATAAACAAAAGTTAAAATTTAAGAGAATAACGTGGGCGTTTGTTATCAATGATGGTCGAATAGCTTGCCAAAGTCTTGACTTCTGCAGAATTGACTAAAATAGAAAAGTACACAACTTGGGATGCAAGGTCACAAGGAGTGATGAATGTTACAATCCAGAGTTTTTGTGAAATAGTTACATTTATTTTATTAGTTCTTTATAGTCCTATCATATTGGAACATTTCAAACTTGGACGTATTTATTAGCTAACATGAAAAGAATATTCAAATGTATTTATAATTGCATACCTCATATACAATTTGGAAGAAAGTCTTCCACAATGAAGTGCGCTTGTTTCCAAATTCACATATTCTGTACTTACTATTTAGACAATAAACCGTGTTCACTTATAGACGAGTATTCCTTATAATTTTTCCTCATCAATAAGAGATAGATCAAGAAAAAAAATTCAATGTTTATTTCTGTATGATGATTTTAATTTAATATTTATTATTAGATGAAGACTGCTAAAATTACTTTGTAGGTCGTACGATATCCATGACTATCATAAGTATACCAGTAATTGTCTGAAACTACCTATTAAAATCCTGAACCAGATGAAATTCATCATTTATAGGGTGAATGGAGATATGAAAAGCAGAAGAGAGACAACAGGGACATATAAGTGAGTTCATTTCAGTCCAAAGCATATCAAGACAAATCGTGGCTCCATATCAACAGGAAGATCACAGATTATAACTGCATATAGATTAGAAGCAAAAAATGCCCCATACATTAAATAATATAGGATTTTGATAAGGTTTAAAAAAACACCGAGCTTAGAAACACTCAAAGCAACAGATAACATAAAATGGCAATGTAGGTCATTAATTTAAGCAGGTAAATTAGTTTGTCCTGAGATGCAAGTAGCATAGCAGTTACCTCAGACCAATCTGAGCAATTAACAGCTTTCACCTTCAATACCCTGTTTCCAACTTCACGAAAAGCACGCCACATGACCATTGGTTCCCAACTTAAACCAGGATTAGTCTCAAGAGCATTCCTGACGATAATTGGTTCTCCTAGGGTCCAATGCCATTGGAAGTGTTTGAGATCTCCATTTTGAATGTCCCCAGCATCTGGGCAATACAAATAGTTGTCATTAGAACCTGCTCTGAAAGCACATTTCTGCAGGTTGCCTACACAGTCAACATCTGAAGCAGAGCATGAACATTCCTCAGGAGCATGGGCAGAATTATCTTGTTCCCATTTGGACACTGTCTGCTCCGCTTTCTTCAACAATTCTGAAACCCAACCATCTGACAAGATACATTTTAATTCAAGAATTGCACAACCACAACCCTCATATATTGGTGGAGGGCAAGCTATGGCACCATTGTTCTCTGCTTTCCATTGAGATTTAGCCTTGTTTTGATCAAGGGGTAACTCAGGAGAAAGGCCGCCAGCTATTTTCTTTGCTTGAGCATGAGCATCTTTGCCTCCAGCAGTTCTCTCTGATTGGGCATGCGCTCTCTTTCTAGCTGAATCCCCCAAATTGGAAAGAGTGTTGTAGCCTCTAGTAGGTTTTTTTGACCGACCACGAGAGCTTTTAGCATGCATAGATTGTACATCCCTGTTAACATATTCCATTACAGCTTCTTCACAAACCTGCAGCTGTCCAGCACGAACTTCCCGGCAGCAAGTGAGACACAAATCATACATACATTCTGGACAACTTCGGTGAAGATCGACGATGGAGTTTCTGCAGTTGTTGCTGCACCAAATATGACCGAATCATGGCCTGAAGACTAATAGCAACTCATCAGGAACAGCAAAGCACTAAAGTATACCCCTTTACCAGAATACACGCTCATTTTCTCGCCCAATTGCATTTTGAATTTCTACTTCAGATACTAGTACACCTACAAGAACAACCACCAAGTTATAGCAACTGTCACAAAAGTATCTTCGTTGGGCCAATTTTTGGGGTATACATGGGGAATTTGAAACCACAAAATGATAACTCAGAATCCATTGAATAAAATACTTCATCTGTTTTTTTTAATCGTTCCATTTCAATTTGTTCACAATTCACGCATCCCTCTTTGACCATCTTTTGTGTTTTATACGCAAGAAAAAATACTCGTTTTGATTTATGCTTTTCAAATATCAAATTTTTAATAACTTTTACTAAAACCACTGTAAACACAAATTTTAAATCTACAAAATATAGATTCAAAACAAATGCAACAAAGTGTTAATTTTATTAATTGAGAATTTATGAGTACAATCTCTAATTTGCTCCTCTGATTCGATCTCCACTTTGACTTTGACGTAATTCACGGATTGAGTTGATTTACGAACGAGGGCCGTCAAGGCTTGATCTCGATCGAAGACGATTGATGCAGACCTTTGACTTGGGTTCTTGATTGAGGGGCCGACGAGGCTTGATCTCTATCGAAGATATTTGATGTAGACCTTTGACTTGGGTTGTTGATTGAGGGCCGACGAGGCTTGATCTCGATCAATGACTATTTGATGTAGAGGTTGAACTGGTGTTCTTGATGATTTGAAGTCCTTTCCTTCGTGTTGAGGGCCGTCGAGGATTGATCTCTTCCACGGGTGATCTTCTAGGGTAGAACGGCACGTCGAATGCTTGTTGTTCTTCTTCTAGGCTTTGAGAAGATTTCTTTGGAGAGATTTAGAGTATTTGATAAGAGGTTTAGGGTATTTGAGAGTTTTTCTCTGTATTTTGATTCTCTTTGTTTTCCTCTCTTTTAGATTTTTCCTCCCCTCCCCAAATGAATTAGAGAGCCTCTATTTATAGAGTGAGTAACTCTTAGGGTTAGGGTTTGATGTACAATGAAGGTGGGCCTACTTGATTATTATAATCCTTTTTTAATGGGTTTTATCTATAAGTCAATAAATTGACTTTTGACCCATATAATATCCAATGTGGCAATTATATAAATTTTTCGTGCCTACAACCACATTAACAATATTAATGACCAAAGTTTTACATGCACACGCGCGCGCGCACACACACACACACACACAATACAAGTATGAATAAGCAACTGGGAACAGACAATAGCAAGCCAAGGTATTCAGAGGCAAAGCCTAGATAAAATAAATGCACAGGTCAACATAAAGAGTGCACAGAAAACTCAATGATCTCCCTTAGCAATATTTCACATTTTCACTACACATCCACCTAGTTCCAAACATTATTATCCACATGAAAATTTAGGCTGCAAGTATCCACAAAAATTCTAGTTTAACAATGTTTATCTTCTTTGAAGAGTTGCAAAATTCGAAACACCATAAAAAAACATTATAAATTAAAATACTATGATGAATAATAATCAATTATGACGATTTATGTTAGCCAACCCCAAATCATTTTGGGACTAAGGCTTTATTGTTGTTGTTGTTGTTATAAGTCATCACAGCGACAAGTTGGAAACAGATCATACCCAGAATATGAGATGTCAGAGTTTTCAGACTTTCTAGTTATATTACACATGGGTAGATACATTGACAAAACAAAAGATAAAGCCAGTACTTATGCGCAAGTTATTGTAGTCAACTTCCCAAAAATAATTAACAGCAAAAATCAGATTTCAGTGACAAAATACTATGCATCGTTTGGTATATAAGGCAATGGTTCTCACATCAAGTCATTTTTAAACGTGCATCTACATCAAATTGCAAGAAATCAACAAAAGCGATCAACATTCACATAGAGGCAACTGTGAACAAGAAAAGATATGATGCCATCCTACAAGAGAACATGAAACAATACCCTGAATTTTGGCTTCTATTTCCTTTTCTGTCATCTGCTCCTGATTAAATTGCTTTAGAAATGGCAGAATAGTCCTCAACAGCTTTTTGGTGTGGTCAATCTTTACTTCTTTGCTAATATTATATTCATCCTTCACCTGATTCTATAAAAAAAATATTGTCAACCATTAATTCCGTAAGTAAATTAATACAGCAGAAAGAAACATCTCACTGAGATAAAGAGAGGAAAATCACACTTTGAAAGGTCCCTCCATGCGCAGACATGCCTTGCAGTTGCAGTTCCCACGGCAAATTGGACAAGCCAGCGCAATCTGCTCTTCAGTCATCTGTGGATACCTGGTCCACACAATTCACGAGAGAATATTAACATCCTTTTTCCATCAAAACCATAATACTACTGGAATTCCTGTTTTTGTTATTTTTTGAAAACAGTACTACTGAAAATAAGACACCAGCGACGTTAAATGAGATGATTTAATAATAGGTAACGAAAGGGCAAAAAAAAAAAGTACAGGGCACGATAGCACAAATAGGAGTTGCTCTATAGTTAATGTTTGTTAGGCATTTATGGCGCTCATGTTAGAAGTGTCAGGTTAAAACTTGACAGCATATGCTACACTATCTTGTCAACAGAGAATAAAGAGGAATTGCATAAAGCAAAAAAAGCTATTAGCAATGAACTAATTCTAACCAATAGAATAGACAATACAAAGAACCTAGCTGAGCAAAGTAAACTATCAATATCTATGCTACTTCGTATTGTATTAAAAGCATCAAATTTCCACATGACCCCCTCAATTAGAAAGAAAAAAAAAAAACTCAAAACACATGACCTTTAGAAAGTGAAAACTTAACCAACCTTTTTTTTTTTTTTTTTTTGAAGTCCAAACCACCAATCTGATATAAAATTATTTTTAAATATTTCAAAATAAGATATAATAAAGTCTTATAAGCATATCTCTTTAGAAAGTTTACACGAGTAGTTAGACCTACAAAACTTTGCGGAATTATATTGATTTAATTTATTTTCCTCAATAGCAAATATTTACTATTTGTAACAATCTGGAACAATCACTAGTTATGCAAGGTAAATGTTTCATATTATATGCAACATGTACTAAAAATGGACGTTACCCCCTATGTGCAACAAATGTTTTCTTTTCTTTTTTAAGTAGTCATATTTCTCTATCTCACTCCTCATCACATGCATCTGTAGCATTCTATCTCCATTTAAACTTCACAAACAAATTCTGCCTAAGAGTCCATGTCTAGGGCTTTGTTGCACATAATATGAAGCGAAGGTAGTAGCTAAGAATAGCGCAGCAAGTAGGAAGTTATACAACAAATTCAAAAGGGGTAAATATGATTATAATTTATACCATATCACACTTAAGGGCTCAAGGGCGTGACAGGGAATCTGATGGCACAAATTACATCGTTACACAAAGTTTCTCGAATGTCCTCATCATACAACAAAACAATTGAAAGTTTGGTATTTATCAGCAAAATGATATTAAGTTACTTATCAAGTATACTTGTTACTTTCTAAAAAGGTAAAGCATGTTATTGAACAAGCACAATGAACACCAAAACAGAAAGACAGACCAGGTTGTGATGCAAGGAATGCAAAACCGTTTGGTCTTGCATTTGGAGCACCTAATAACTCTTCCTTTGTCACCCCTGTGGCACTGATGACACACGCTCGAATCAATCTTAATCCTCTGGCCAAGAGAAGAAAACAATGGTCAGAAAACAGTACAGCAAAGAAAATTCAAAACAAGGGAAACTGAAACCCAGTCATTCTAATTACTTTATCAATCTTTTGTTTACTCCCCTGAATGCCATTTTCACAAACACCTGGTTTGCCCATCTTTATTTCTTCATCTTCCTGTTTTTCTTCCTCTTGTTGAGAATCATCCTCAAACAATGCATCACCATCGTCTTCGTCGTCGTCCTCCTCATTCCGCAGTTTCCCCTCAACCACACTACCAAGCCCTTCATTACTATGAGCAAAGTCATCAACTTTCTCCTCAATCTTTCGAAACTTAACCCGGGAAATTCCGATTTCTCTCTCCTCACCTCTCCCTTTCTTCCCTCTTACTGAAATTTTCCGCGCACTTTCTTCCTCTTCCTTTTTCTTACTTCTAACAAGCTTCTCCTTAAGTTTTGTAAGGGTTATTTCCAGCGGACTTTTCTCTTCTCTCTCAGCGCCATTTTCACAAACACTTGGTGTGCACTCATTTTCCTCAACCTCTTTTACATCACCATGATTACCCTTTTTCTCCTCTTCTTCATTTTTCTTATTCTCAACAAAATCCCCATTTAGTTGAACTGGGGTTAATTTCTGGGAACTTTTTTCTTCAATTTTTCCAGATTCTGGAGAATTATGCTTCTTAATTACTGGAAACAAATATGAAACAATATGTTGGTAACACATTTTGTCACCTTTAACCATGCATCTGCTACAACTCCGTATTCTCTCACTTTGTTCTTCATCCCTTCGAACGTCCATTTCGCCTGAATTCTTTCTTTCTTCTGTATTCTTCAACTTTTTGTCACCATTGATAATGCTTCGTATAGAATTGAGTTTTGGGTTTCAAAATGTTGAGAAGCTATTAGAGAAAAAAGAGGGGGAAATTGGTGGATTTTTTAGGGTTTAAAATTGGATCTGCGTAAATTGGAATGGGGATGCAACTAATCTTTTTCTGGAACTCTTCAATTACACGCTGCTACACTTTACGAATGAGAAATAGCTAGATTCCTCAAGGTTGCTTCCTTTAAGGATAAAAAATTTAAAAAAAAAAAGTTTCAAGGTTTATTGTTGGAAAAATGGGGAACATTCCTTAAAATAATCCCAACTTTAAATTATTTTTTAATAATTCGTACTTTAATATTAATTTGCTTTAAATGGTCCTAACCGTTTATTCAACTTGTTATAATAAACTATCGGACACGTGTCATCATATGATTGGTAAAAAAAAGTAAAAAAACTTTTTAAAAAAATCAGACTTTTTTTAAAAGAAAAAAATAAATTAATTAATTTTAAAAACCACTTTACGAGCGTACAACCACCTTACCCACCCAGCCCATGCCGCCGCTCAGGCCGCCACCACCCTCGCCGATTCCCGCGCCGGCAACACCACCACCTTTCCCTTCCACCCTTCCCGACACGGCCTTCTCTACCTCGAATCCATTTTGCCAACCAAAGAACCCATTCGAAACCCTTACCCTTGCCGACTGTAGTGGCCCTCACTGCAAAGAGTGGGAACCCACACCCTGCCCGCAAACCGCGAGCCGATCTACCCAAACCTCCACCCCTTTTCCGATTTCGTGGTTGCAGAAGGGGTTTGTAACTTGCGAGTGGGGATTAATTGGTTGCAAAAGACGATTGCGGCCCTTGCAGGGAAAGGGAGGGTTGAGGTTGTAGCGGGGAAGGGGGACGCCGACGGGAATAGTCTAGGGGCAGGCCGGGTTGGGGTGGACGCCTGTGGGGGTTAAGGGTAGGGAGGATGGCTGGTAGAGTGGTAGTGGATTTTCTTAAAATTATTTTTAAAATAATTAGTAAAGTACTAATAATCTGCCTAAAAAAAACTTAGTACTAATAACATATTTTGACCAATCATGTTGGGACATGTGTAAATTACATTTTTTTTAAAAAAAAAAAATTACCTTTTTATCACTTGGAACCATTGAAAGTAAATTCATATCAAAGTTCAGATTATTAAAAAATAAGGTAATTCAAAATTAGAATTATTTTAGGCGGATAAGGTAAAGTTGGGATTATTTTTGTCAATTTTTCCTTTTTTTAATTGATAAATACTAAGGGTCCTTTTTTTCGTGAAGAAGAGGGGCTATACCCCATATATAAGTATATAACAACTACAAAGATTGATCATAAATATAAAGTCCTATAACATTTACTAAGTGATTTTTATCTAATCAAAATGCGGCAAACTGATTGGCCAACCGAGGAGGCAATTAAGACACCAAAGTCAATTTAATTGAGTCGGTTCCGTTAGAGCTTAATAGGATTTTGGAGGAGAATGCTAGGGTGTGGCTTTACCACGCCTAGTTCCCCCTAAGTCTAGTTCTTGTTTGTTTTGTAGTGTTTTCTGTTTAGGTTATTTTGCTCTTTGTTATTTTTTTGAAATTTCATCCTCATTTGAATAAAAAAAATTACATAACAATTGAATCAAATGAAAACATCGTGTCAGTACAGCTACGGTTGTTGTTACAAATTGTACATTATTCAAACTCTCTCTCACATCGTTGTGATTTATAGTTTTCTTCAACGACGGTCTATCGATCTATTGTAACCCTGAAAATTAGGGGTGAGCGTAGCAGGGTACCTTGTAAAAATTTTAGGACCCGGAATTAGAACACGTTGCAACAGGTTCCTAAAAATATTAACCGGAACCAAGATCTTTTCAACATGTTCCTAAAATTTAGGAACCAGAACCGAACCTGCAGGTTTCGATCTCCAAATAGGGTATCCTGTCTTTCAAAGTAAGCTTAATAGTTACTTGATAAAAAAAATAATAAAAAAAGAAAAGAAAATAAAAAAATGTTCACAGTTTAAGCTTACAACTTTAATACAAACATAACAAACCAACACTGATTGTCTAGTATCTTTAATACAAAATTACAAATACTTATATTGATACCATTAATTTAACCTTTAAGAGTAAAATGAAAATTAAATAAGAGGAGGGAGAAAGGTAGGTGACGGCTGGTGTAGGAAATGAGAAATGATGAATGAGCTTAGGGCCAAGTTTTATTTTTTGGGCTTGCTTAATTATATAATTTTCATATTGGTCTTTTATATTTGGGCTTAAATTATAGGTTCCGGTTTCATATACCCTACAGAAACCTGTATTAACAGAGTACTCTACAGATTTCGGGTCCAAAATTTTATTAATTGGGATTAAAACCTGTTACAACAAGTTCCCAATTTTATTACCCGGAAACGGAACCTGATCAACAAGTTCCGGTTCTGGAACCTGCAGTTCCGAGCAGGTTCCGATTCCTAGTCAGGGTACCCTGAATTTTTGCTTACCCCTACTGAAAATAATTTGATTATAATCGAAAGATTAATCTCTTTTTTTGACTCGCACAAATCCTTACCCGTGAAACAACTCTACAACAATCTATCAAACAAAAAACAAATCCTTCCTCAAAAGAGAGAAGAAAAACTTTGTCTTTCGTAGGTGAAAAATCCTCCTCAAGAAGAAGCTAGAAAAGTCTTTTCTTTTGAGTGAGAAATGTTCCTCCTAGAAGATTAGATGAAGAGTTATTATATACCTAAAACAAATAAAATGAAAGAGAAAAGACACACAAAAAACAAAGTTTGGGGCTTTCTATTAGTAAAAACCAACATAAGCTCCTCCAAAATTTAATAATGGAGGCTAGGGTTTTAGAGAGAGGGGAAGAGAGAGAGAGTTACTAAATTGTGTGACGCTTTAGCAATTCCAACTCTTGTACTTTATGAGCTGTTCTATCCCAAAAAAAAAAAATGAATTTCCCATCTATACTATTTAACTAAATAAATACATTATGGTTGTATCTAGATTCAAACCCGCAACCTCCAATAAATAAAGGTTACACATTTACCATCTCAACCAAATTTTATTAGTGTTTTAAATTTTACATAATTAACATTATATATTCCTTTCAAATAAGAGGTTATTTAATTTATTTATTATTCAGAAGATTAGAAAATAAATACATATGAGGTAAAAAACAAACTGTAACATCCGAAAAACACCCGGATCACGCACTAGCATACAAACAGTTGAACATAAGTATTAAATCTAAGAAGTACAAACTAGCAATGAAGTAGAAACTAGCAATCCGAGGCTGTAATAACTCGTATTTTTATAAGTATTTTATTTAAAATAAGTATTTTGAGAAGTATTTAATTAAATTGAATTGTTTTATTTAATGTATTTTAATTATTTATTTTAAATAAGTTTGGAAATATTTATAAAAGAAAAGTTTGTTTAATTAATTACTTTAATTAAGTTGGAATTTAATTTAAGGAAAGTCTTATTTTAGTAAAGTTTTATTAGGGAAGGGATTAGGAAAATCAAAAGAGGAAAGTTTAGGGAGAAGGGTTTTAGAGAAGGGGTATAAATATTCAACACATGAGGCAAATCAAACTTTGCCTAGAGTGGAGAAAACCCAAGGTAAACTTATCTCCCCTTTCTCTTTATTTTTCTTTCTTTTTCTTCCTCTTTCCCCTTCCCCTTTTTTTCGGCTCCCCTTTCACCACCACCGGCTGACCACCAACAGCGGTGGCCGCCAGTCGCCAGCAGCAGGCAGCCACCGGCGCCGGCAGCACCCTGGTGGCTGTCGGCTGCCCTTGCTTTCGAAAAAAAAAATTGAAACTTTATTTTAAAAACCAATTTAATCCTAGATCTAATTGTTAATAATGAGTTTTGGGATTTGATTTTTGATGTTTGATTATGAGTATTATGTTAATTAATTTTCAGATTATGTTTTTAATTGAAAAGCCCTAATTTTTGAAACCCTAGGTTCTTGAATTATGAATTATTGAAGGATTATGATATATAATGGTGTAAATCTTTGATTAAAGTGTTTTAAGGCTAAATTGCAGCAAGTTTTCATTAAAATATAGTGCTGAAATTTTTGGTAGTGCATGGAAAATCAAGTTTCTTTAAGGAATTTCAATTACTCATTAATTGGGATTAAAGTATGATGTTTTAAATATAATTTCAGCTTATTTTAATTAAATTATGAGGGGTTTTATAATAGTATATATTGCTGGAAATTTGTGTAGAGAGGATTTT
The DNA here is from genome assembly GCF_948465745.1 of Chenopodium album. Taxonomy (NCBI): domain Eukaryota; kingdom Viridiplantae; phylum Streptophyta; class Magnoliopsida; order Caryophyllales; family Amaranthaceae; genus Chenopodium; species Chenopodium album. The sequence goes on from NC_137850.1 coordinate 1,075,161, forward strand.
TAATACTCTTCTATGATTTTAAATTGTAGGAGACTTTGAAGTGAGTGATTTCTAATAATTGTGGCGATATTAAGATCGTATTCAAGGTACGTTCCCGTACTTAGCATAATTTCATTGATGTAGTAACATGCTAATTGTGTTTAATTGATTACAAGTAGTATCATGCTAGATTTGGAATGGAAATTATGACTTGGATGTTATTGGTGATTGGATTATGAAGCATGATTTATTTGTGATGGATTATTGGATGGAAAATTATAGTTTGGAATATTGTTTATGAACCACATATTTATTTGTGGCATGTTAGAGAGCATGTTAAATTAAACTAAATGTTTAATTTGGTTTAGGATATTGAAAAGAAATTTTATTATGGTTCATATAATTTTTATTGATGTTATAAGCATGAGGAAGGAGCTATGTAAGTGTCTTTGTACACTAGGAATAAATTATAAGTTGGTGCCTTAGTGCACTTAAGGTGTTTTCAACACCGAGGGATAGGATTTGTAGCGCATTATGCGTTTAAGGTGTCATTGGCACCAAGGTAGAATTAAAAAGGGTTCAACATTAAATATTATGTGGTCACTAATTATTCAAGAATTAAATTGGTATATTTGATTGTTTGAATAATTATTGTTAATTGAATGATTATGGTTTGAGAGTCATCACCAAGTTTAATAATCTGTAAATAACGTAAAGTAGAAGAGATTACGCACCAAAACTCTTGGAACGTATATACCTTGAGTATGAACATATGGGGGGAGTTATGGGGTTTTATATTTAACCATAACTTCTACTAGAGTACAGGACGTTGTACATTCCTTTTAGGGCCCGCCTGGATTGGGTGAAATAGGGGGGTAATAGTTAATGAGGTAATAATTATGGGCTTTTGCTTCTGCTTGGATTGGGGTAAATAAGTTAGGCCCGTAAATTTTCCCCCCAAAATGAGAGAAATGCATTACCCTAGCCCCTCCTAGGGTAACTATTCACCTGACAATTATTCACCCAATACAACTCATCATCATCCTCTTCTATAACTCAACCACCATTCTTCTCTTTTTTTCCATGGCTAGATAAATCTTCCAGATTTCCAGGTATACATGTCATCAAATTATTATTTCAATTTTACTTTGACATTCTATTTTATAGCAATTTGACTTTATTTTTTTTTCCCTTTTCGATTTTATTGTTTGATTTCAAGATAAAAAGAAAACCAAACTAAAATTTAAACCTGAAAATTGATTTAGATCCGTAGGATTTTTCTTTTGAAAGCAAGTTAATTGTACTATTTGTAATGAAATTGGATCGATTCACATATTGTGCATTTGTGCATGTGGAATTTTTGGTTTTTTAAAAAATAAATAAAAAAATAAAAAAGATAATGTTGAATTTTTTTAATTAATTTGACAGTCATCTAAATCGATGAATGTTCTTGTTCAAAAAAAAAAAAAAAAACAAAGATTGCTGAATATTCAAAATTATTCTGCAAATGTAAAACCAAAAAAAAAAAAAAAGAATTTGCTGAACAAAGTGAATTGCCCTGTAGGCTGTAACCATTACCTTCATACCAAACCAGTAAAAATATTACCCTTGAAAAAAGTGTCCCCCTAAATTAGTCCCTTGTAATTATTCTTCTCATAAAATCTACCCCCTTAATTATTAACCTTAATCCAGGCAACCCTTATTATTATTATGCGCAGGAATTTCGCCACTTACGAGTGGTTTTTTATGCTGGCACGATTAGCTCTCGTGTCAATAACCTCAATTTATTGGGGGAGGTTAGTGGGAAACCCGTTCGATGCGTAATCAACGCTAAATAAATTATGTAGTTTTCTAGTGAGAAGTTTTGTTGAATGTTGTATGCTTGAAAAACAGGTACAACAAGGTAAGTTGTGTGTTGATAGGTAATTGCATGTTAGTGTGTTAATTATGCTTATGTACTCAGCTTTGCTGATTGTGTGTTTTGTGTGTGTGTTGGCCTTGTCTTTATCTTGGCCCTATGATAACCCATTTTTAATGGAGAGTAGTGGAAACAAGTAGAGAGAAGCTTTTCAGGTGATGAAGCATATTCATGAATGAACATGAGTGAAGAGCGAATCATGCTAGTTTCTATAAGTATATGATGTGTTTAATGCTTTAATTATTTATGATATTATTATTATTATTATGCATGACTAACGCAAAAGTTTTGAAGTTAGTTTGGTTTTAATAAGGGCCTATAATGGTTCCAAGTTGTAGGTTGATTTTATTTTACTTTGTTTGACTTTGGTTTGACTTTACTTTCGTTGATTGACTTTTCAAGTTGACTTGTTTTGAATGGTTTTGAAATTAGTCTTCCGCCGTGTGTCTTTGATAGTTGCCTTAGCCGTTTTCACGGTGGCGGTAATGTCTTAGATATTCCTATTTAAAGTTTTAAAATAGGGCAAAACAGGTATTTTAAAAGAAAGGAATTTTTAGGGTGTTACAGGGGCATTGCACGGGACACACACTAGTTTTTACCTGAAAGGAAATTAATATATTATTAGTCTATGCGGTTATAATCATCCTTATGTAGTTGGGAGCATCGATGGTAAAAAAACACCTTGAAGGATAAATATCAAAGGGACAAAATCCTACCAGAGGAGAGAAAGGTAGCAACGGTACGAAATATAATATGCAACTTAGGAGAGCCAGAGTTAGACGGAAAACGAAACAACTAAATCAAGCCAAATCTTAAGTTGTCCAGGAAGATGCTCCCAAGTCCGCATCATAAGTAGTTTTGGCAAACGTACGTATGGGAAACAAAGTAATCCTTATGGCCAACAACCATAGAAAGCCAACGAGCAACCTTATTTTTCTCCCTAAAGATATGTTTAATAACAATTTTTCCATTTATTTGCAAGACCTGGCAAACGTTATTGATTAGAGCATACAACTCATGGTGAGAAGCATAGTCCACATATTCAAACAACTTTTTCAAGTACTTAACATTTGTCTCTACCTCTAATATTTCTTGAACTCTAGAATGGTAGCAAAGTTCAAACCATCATGAATAATATAGAGTTCATGAGCAAGAAGGATAACAACGTCATGCTTGCTAGAGAACCCATAATACCAAGAGTCGGTATCGCTTTTTTAGTACCTCGCCACCAGCAGCATTAGTTGAGCTATTCCAAGCACCACTAGTGTTAATTTCATACAACTAGACCTAGGGGGCCGCCATTTTTCTGTGGTAGAAGAGAAATTTGAAAAAGGGTCGATCTACCTGTCATATAATTAATTCCCACTAAATTGATAAATCTCTACGATCTGCTAAGACATTATTAGTCACATAGATAACATGTGACTCAATACTCCTTATCATATTCTGCAATAAAATAGAACAAATCACCAGAAGCACTACAACAATAGCATGCCTATTTATATGAACTTTAACAAAACTTATATAATATGAATTTAGTAATTCAAAACATATTATAGCAATGAAGTCACTTCATTGATAACTAGCTAGCATATTAATGAAATGTACAACATCCTATATTCCTGAGCAATGGAATCGTCCCTGCACTATCTTACTCATAATAACATAGAACATAACAAATTAAAGAAACAAAATATAACAATACAAAGGAAAGGTTGAAGATTTAATTAAATTAACATTTCTTTACAAATGTTGTTTGCATTGCTTTACTCTCCAAAATAGTGGCTTAACTCTCCAATCACTACACAAAATATTGTCTACCCTTTCTTATGTTTCCACCTTATATATACAAGCCCTCATTCTAGGTCAACAATTTTCTCTAAGTTAATTAAAGTGGTGACCTCCTAGATAGTTGGTATTTTGTCTTCTTCTCATTAATTTTTTGCCGCCATTTTTTTCTTGGTGTATGCTTGGAATTGGTTGAGATCCATTGCCACTACACAGAAACGCCTATACTACTAAGTCCGACATATACCCGCACAAGAAACATAAGAAAAGTCTAAAATGTAAGTAACTCAATAAAATAGTCATTGCAATAATTATCACTGTACGACTCCAACAAGTACTTTACCTCTAAAGTTGTCCCATCTTCTGTTAGACGTTTATCTATGTAATGGAAGTGAGTCAATTGTAAAAATTAAAAATATTACAATAATCCTCCCTTAAAACTGAGCATTTTGGATACGATTCAATAAAGTTCCTTCCGTTAAATTTGCATGTCATTCATTAAATTATTTGACCATCAACATTATAGATGAAGCAACAGTTTACTGGTTGCAATTCATGGATGAATTTACATTATAATTGGAAAATTTTCTACTCACATATCAACTCTTTACCATCAAGAATTATATCAAACTCGTCAATGACAAAATCACTTGTACGTCAATACGTAATCGTATAATTAATATGTCTCAACTATGTTTATTTATACTAGTTGTGCCATCGCGCGCGATAGCCCAATAAACTAATATTAAGTATCGGTAATATGTTAGCGTAAGTTAATGTGTAATAATACTTATTGTTTTATTTATCATCAAGAGAAACGGTTGTTATTGTTTTGTTAGATTATAATATGATATTTGATGGAAAATGTAAGAGTAATAAAGCATTTTGTAATTAAGTATAGACATATTATTCATATAGTCTATAAGTATATTAATATTGTATACAATTACCTCACCTTTATAAAAATTACTCACCCCTAAAGTATTTACTTATCCTTATAAAATTTATAACCCTAGAAATCATACAAAATTATCCACCTTTAAATAGTTTTCTCACCCCCTAAATGTCATATACAATCAACTCACTTAAAATTAAATTGTCCACCTCTAAAAATCATATACAAATTACCTCACTCCTAAATAAATTGCTCACCCATACATTACCCTAAAATAATTTGTTCACCCCCAAAGAATTTTCTCACTCCTAAATATCATATTCAAATTACATTACCCTAAAATAGTTTGCTCACCTCCGTATAGTATGCCCATCCCTAAATAATTTGCTCACCCTTAAAAAATTGTATACATCATCAAAGGCTGCATCTTGTACAACATATTCTTTGTGGAAATAAAAGCTACCATTGATTAATTATAAAAAGCACTATCCTCTATTGCACATCACAATTCATCTTGCTTAATTGGTTCTGATTTTACATTTGAGATCGAGCGACATTCGTATAGTCGGTATCCCATCAACCTGCAACATCAAATAAAATAAGCAAATAAACACCACCACTTTCCTGCCAAACATATTGAAAAATTTGAATTCAATGAAAACAAACTCATTACCACGTATGTATTTAGGGAGCTTGTGTGTAAACTCAATGAAAATAAACTCTCACTTAATGACCTCCAACCATGACTTTGCATCAATCAACAGTATTTAGAGACAATGGCTATATAGCATACCTCTCTAGCAAGCTAATTTATGGAAAATATATTGTCCTAAAAAAGGTAAAAAAAATATAACAAATTGCAATCTTGAAACTAAGTACTGTCCTTTTTAATTGTCTGATCAAGCATGTGACGAGTCAAGCAATCCAAATAATTTTTCAGCATATTTTAAATAAACAAGCTTTACTCAACAAAAGTAATCCTCTTATATATACAAGACTATATATAACATGCAAAATTTAAGTTACAGCATTCTTCATAGCCATGGGAAATCTTCGTATTTAAAAATCAAATATCGCTTACTAAAAAAAAAAATCAAAATATAATTACTAAAATCTTTTAAACGTGCTCCTATGTTTTTACAATTTTATACAGCTAACTACAACTTGACCCCCCTCCTCACTCACTCCCCTATGTCTAAAGCTAATCTCCACTCCCTCTCTCTACTTCTCTACACATCTATTTGTGATATTGTGTCATAGAAAATCGTTAACAAATTCTCTTTATCTATTTATTCTTCAATTACACTATATAAAAATAACTACATTACAGAGCATTACCAGGGGAGCATATTGCGTGCAAATGGAAGGATCTACTATATTGCAAATGGGAGGATCTACTAAGATAGAGTGCTGGACAACATTGTCCTTGTTATTTTAGATTAGAATCATCATATATTTTGTGTTTAAACCTTTGTTTTCCTTCCTTCTGTTTTCAAAATTTCTTCTACAATTACGTGATTCAAGATAATACCCTTGTCGAAGTGTTGAGTGTCCAACATGGATAAAGAAGACATAATGAAAAGTCAAAAGTATATCTTTAGTTTACTTCAGGTTTCACTATCCATATCACCAAAGTGGGCTAAATATTCTTTATAATAGCAACTTGGTTCTTCCCTACTGAGTCACCTCTTCCCCCATCAAAATTAAAGGTCCTCTCCAACTATCCAACCACCCGAGTTTCAAATTATTAAAATCATTCAAGAGGAAAAACAAAGCTAAAAGCAATCTGCTTTAATGAAATGAAAAAAATCAGTATAAAAAAGTATTCGTCTGCTAATGCTTTATAATCTCCAAAAACTGAGACTAAATCATAACAATTTCATTGTCAGCTAATTAATTAACTCCTAGACGTTATGCAAGCGTTTAGGATAACCAAAGTAAACCAGTGCATGTGCAATAAAAGGGATAAAGAAACACATTCTCAACAGGCTAGGCAGTTCAAAAGCGGAAGAAGTAATGCAGGTAGAAGCTCCTTGCACAGGGAGAAATAAACAAATAATGTAGGCTAACACACTAATGTATGAGAAAAGGTCAAGAGAGTACCTCTTAAAAAGTCAGCAACTGTTTCTGTAGGCCAATTCAGTGAAGCCTACTCAGGGAACCTAAAGGGAGCTTTTGGTTGGTTTAAAGATAGCCTATCCACAAAGCAATCAAGTTTAAAAGTTAAAACATAGCCTGTTGGTACTCTCTACACCTTTTCAATAGGTTTAATTTCTACACCTACATTTATACCATGAGCAACAGCTGGCTGTGCAACCTTAGCTTTCCTGTGCGCTTTGAGACCTCCCTTAAATCCTGTGTCCATTCACATGAGAAAACCGCAAAAATATAGGTCAAACTTGTTTTTCACCTCTCTCTCTTGAATTGTTTTACCTCTCTCTCTCTCTCTCTCTCTCTCTCTCTCTCTCTCTCTCTCCCACTTTTTTTAGTGCCTTTGAAAATTACAGGTCAAACTTGTTCCCATACCACTCATTCATTCCTTTATCAACCCATGTCCCTATACTCTTTCTCTTAGTCTCTTTCTTTCTTTCTAATCCATTTTGTCCCTATTCTATCCTATTAAAGACATTGAAAAATTATAGGTTACACTTACTCCCTTTTCCCCCAAGCCCTCCCCCCTCTCTTTCCCCCCAACCCCCTTTATTTTTCTCAGCTTCTCTCTATCTTCCGGCCTCTCTATCTCTTTCCCTACCGGGACTTCTCTTTCTTTCCCCCAACCCATCTCTCATTCTCTCTCTCTCTCTCCTAGCCTCACTTTCCTTTATTACTCTTTTTCTGTCGACCGTTATTGCTCTCTCATGGCCCTCTTTCTCATTCTCTCTTTATTTCACTTGCTTTTTCTCCCAACTCCTCTTTCTTGCTATCTCTCTCTCTTCTTCCGGTTCCCCACTCCCGGGCCCTTTTTCTCACTCTCTATCTCTCTCCCTTCCCTTCTTTCTTTCTCTCTTTCCTGACCCCTCTATATGAACTGACCTGCACTACACAAATTTACAGTTGTAGAAAGATCAACATCAAGATAGGGCTCAGACAACAGCCCACATATTAATTATTATTTATTAGTACCATAACTTAACTCAACACACGAAGTATATCAAAATAGGATGTGTTTCAAGGCTTAAGCAGACAAGTTCCAAGGTAGATTTTACGCGGGTTGAACAAAATGATACTAAGTAGTATGCAACATCTATATCACATTTGAGGTTAACAATAGCTAAAAAACTAAAACAAAGATCACAATGCCATTAAAAGGAAAATTATCAGAATTGCAATGATTGTATACAGACACTCAAATTTCCAAACAATTTATGCGAAATTATTAGCGATAGCAATTTATAAATCATGAGTAAAGGGGAAACAGAAAAGCTAACCAAATCAACAAGAAGATATGTCTCAAGAGAATTCCAAAAAACATGAACTAGGATATCTACTTCCTATCAAAATATCTCCATTTACCTCATTTTCGACATATTTGTCCCTAATAAGACTAAGCCTTTCTTTTCAGGAGTTTGGCAATTTCACCAAGCACTTGGTAAGCAGGTATCTTAGCCGCCCTCGAATGTTGACCCAAACTTCTAGACTCGTGTGTGTCAAGGATGTACTCGGCTACTCTTGTACACGGAATTAACTGTATGACTCGATATTTAAATTAGAGGAACACATTTATTGGGCTCGATTCCTCCAAACAGGATCTCCGTTCCTTATTAATCAATCCCATTTCAAACTCACTCCAGGCAGTTGGATGCTTTCACTCTATCAATTCCTCATGGACATACTGAGAACAAAACCCACAATAGACAAGCAACATCAACATGGTAAAAAGTTCATCCACAAAAAATAAAATAAAAAAAAGCAAAACACCCAATCAGTGTATAATTTTGTCCCAAGGAAAAGTGAACAAATACGGAGATAACTTGTAAGAACGAACTCTTATACATCAATAAGAAGCAGAGAGTAGTAAAATGATCCTTTAAAATCTTACTCTTCTACAGAATGTTCCCGAATTACACACGTTGAGATTTATCCAACAATCCAACAAAACAATGAACGGATAAAGAAATTGAAGTTACATGATTTGTATACATATACTGGATTGATTTCTGCATACTACTATATATGCATTTAATAATCAAAATAGTGACTCACTTTAGCTAATCACTTAATTCACTACAAGAAAACCCATTTTTGGCTACAACTCTTTAGCAACGACTTAATTATTGTTGCTAATATTAATTTTAACAACGACAATGTCGTTGCAATATATTCAATTTCATTTCCCTCCATCAAAACTTCAAGCGCGGGCCATGTGAAATTTTGAGACTGCTTTCCACAACGATAAGTGTCGTTGCAAAATATATCTTAATTTTTTACAACGACCACATTTGTTGCAAATCTTTCTAATAATTATTGGTAACAACTTTAATCGTTGCTAAATATACCGCTTTTAATTGTAACGACAATGTTGTTGCTGATATTTCTGACTACAAATCTAAAAAGTACAAAGATAATAATAAAAAATTGATAAAACAAAAGAAAGTTGTACTGTATATTTTACTTTCCCAAACCCAGAACCTTCTATCCTTCTTCTTCCCCGCCTAACCCTTATTTCATCCCGCCACCCCAAATTTTCGCCACTCAGCAACTACAAAATTACCCAAAACAACTACAAATTAAGCTTACTAAAATTATCTATTATTTCACCTCAAAAAAAGTTATAAATTCTAAATAAATTACTTCTTAGCTCAAATTGCTTGAATCGTTTGGCGCAATATAATTTTGGGAGTTAGTGTTTGTCTAAAAAAAAGGAAATTCTTGTGGGTATGGATTTTGACATTAGCTAGCTGTGATGATTTCTTCTTGGTAGTACTCTAATAGCAAGTAACAAGAGGTTAGTTCTTTCTTTTAATTTTTTTTTGTAGTCCTACAATCTCATACTCTTACTTTGTATAAAAAATTGAATTTTTTTTCATATAATGTTAAATTGTGACCTATTATTTGACAATTACAGTAAATTAAGAAATTTGCTCTTTTTTTAAATTTTTTGTGGAAAAAATTAAGCTATTTGCTTGTAAATCTGAGTAACTGAGTTTAGGGGTAAACTATTGTGGAGTTGAATGTGATTTCTATCATATTTTTTGGGATATAATATGGAGTATAAATTACATGTTACTATTATAGTTAACATCTTTAGATACTCTTCTTATAGTTTTGAAATAATTTATTAGATATCTTGCATGTATTAGTCAATTGAAATTTTTTTTAATTAAGGACTAGGTTCGATGTAGTACTACTACAGTTTAGAAGAGGTGGGTTGATTATGTGACTGTCATACTTGAAATCAATGTCAAAAGCAACTTTCTATTTAATTATTGTTTGTAAAGTTAATAGATTACTTGTTTACTACATTGGATGATAATTTCTATTAGTTTAATTTAATTGCTTTATTCTTTTTTTTTTTTTTTTTTTTTGCAAATAATTTCTTTGCAGTATTTGCTTAGAGGTTGAGGTGTAGAACTAAGCCCATGTATGTCTTGTTATTGTTGTAATTGAGGTTTCTTTTAATTATTAAATTTTAAATGTGTATGTATATCTGTAAAATAAACTCACATATTCAATATTTTTGGGATTAGCTATAGCGAAGTAGTATTTTACATTGTTAGAAAATAGCAAATTCGTCCATGTATCTAAAAAGGTTTTATTCACTAGATTTGATAGCAATTCAACTTAACCAAGATGAAAACTATTTTAATTAAAGTAGGCCACTTTAACAAGTTTTCTTGTTTGATTTTACATTACATTCTTTTCCTTTACAGAGACACATAATTAGTAGCTAGCTGATAGAAAATCGAAGTAACCAAAGGAGAAAACTTTTTGAGCTATAGCAGGCTATCTGGACGGTTTCTTGTTGGTAATACTCTTATCCTATTTCAAAGTTTTTTTTATAAATTTTTTATTTTTTGATTTTAATATTCATATGGTTCAAGTCAAAGTTGTGATTGTTTTATATATTTTTTTTTGAGGGAGATTGTTTTATATATTTTAAATTAAGGCATGTTAGTATAATTAGGATTGTTTGTCATTTAAATGGATACTTATGCTATATTTGTATGATTGTACATCAATTATATGTATGCTATTTCATTGAATATTTTAGAATTTTTTTTATCTTATTTATATTAATGTGAATTTAGGGAATGGCTTTTGATAAGGAATGGATGAAAATAAATGATCGTTCACTTGTCGAGTACATAAAGGGTGTTGATAATTTCTTGAACTTTGCCTTTTCTAATGTCATAGAGGATGATAATACTGCCACTATTAGGTGTCCTTGTGATAATTGTCGTAATTTAGTGTATAAAAAAAGGTGTGATGTGAGGTTTGATGTACTAAAGTCAGGAATGTATGAGTATTACACTATATGGGACCTTCATGGTGAAAAGGTGAGTAATTCTCTGAGTGGTAACATTAGTGGTATGGAAGATGGAGATGGAAATGGAAATGGAATGGAAAGTGATGATAGTGGAGTTCATATGTTAGAAGATGCATTTGGGGTACCTGGTATGCAGGGGGATCATCTAAATGACTATGAATTTAATGAAGAACCAACTAGAGATGCAGCAATGTTTTACCATCTTTTGAAAGAATATGAAGAGCCATTGACCTCTAATGGCACAACAATGTCAAAGCTGTCTTATATAGTAAAGCTGCTGCATTTGAAGGTTTTAAATAACTGGAGTGATAGCTCTTTTGATAGTTTACTGAAATTGCAAGGGGAAGCATGGGGAACTAACCTTCCTGATTCATATTATGAGGCAAAGAAATTGATTTCCAATTTGGGTCTTGAGTGTGTGAAGATTGATGCTTGTAAAAATGATTGTATTCTTTATTGGAAACAAAATGAACATCTAGATAAGTGTCCTACTTGTAGCTTACCTAGATACAAGAATGTTCCTGAAGGTGCTTGTAATGGAACGAAAAAAGTGCCACACAAGGTGCTACGACACTTTCCATTGAAATCCAGATTACAAAGGTTATATATGTCAAGAAAGACCGCAAAAGATATGCGATGGCATAAAGAAGAAAGGGTGGATGATGAGGTAATGAGGCATCCAGCTGATTCTGCTGCATGGAAATCATTTGATGAGGAGTATACTTCATTCTCCAGAGATGCACGCAATGTTAGACTTGGATTAGCTTGTGATGGTTTCCAACCTTTTGATAATTCTCAACATAGTATTTGGCCTGTTGTTCTTATTCCTTACAACTTACCTCCTTGGATATGTATGAAGCCTCATTCTTTCATCTTATCTCTACTCATTCCGGGACCCACGAGTCCTGGAAGAAATATTGATGTTTATCTTCAACCTTTAATTGAAGAACTGAAGGACCTTTGGGAGTTTGGAGTTGAAACTTATGACGCTTATTCTAAGCAACATTTTAATATGCATGCCATGGTTTTATGGACTATTAGTGACTTTCCTGCGTATGCTGATTTGTCGGGCTGGTGTACTAAAGGTCACTATGCTTGCCCATCCTGCCATAAGGATACCAAGCGCACTTCCTTGATGAGTAAAGGTTGTTATATGTGTCATCGTCGTTGGCTGCCTTTTAATCATAAATGGAGAAAAGATGCTAAATCATTTGATAATAAAAAAGAAAGAGGGCATGCACCTGTTCCGTTAACTGGTGATGAAATATTAAGTTGTTTTAATCGATTTGAGCAAGCAGCATTTGGTAAGGTTGCTGGACAGAAAAGAAAATGGGATGCTTCAAATAGCTTATATGGTTGGCACAAAAAAAGCATTTTTTTCCAACTACCGTACTGGAGAAAACTGCAAATTCGACACAACTTAGATGTCATGCATATCGAAAAAAATGTGTCTGATAATATTTTAAGCACTTTGATGAATATCAGAGGTAAGACAAAAGACACGGTAAAGGCTCGAATTGATTTGATGAAAATGGGTATTCGAGATGAGCTCCACCTTAGTTTGGATGGAGATAAAGTACGAGTTCCAGTAGCATCCTACACACTAAATTCAACTGCGAAAGCTGCAATCTGTGAGATGTTTGCTGGAATTAAGTCACCTGATGGTTTCTTATCAAATATCTCACGTTGTGTCAGGGACAATGGAAAGAAAATATCTGGCATGAAGAGTCATGACCATCATGTTTTTATTGAGCAACTTCTTCCTCTTGTAACTCGTGGATTCCTGCCAAAGGAAGTTTATGAGCCTTTAGTTGAGCTTAGCTCTTTTTTTCGAAACCTTTGCTCAAAAAACATAACAATAAAGGAACTGGACACCCTCGAAGCACAAATTCCTAACACATTGTGCAAGCTCGAGATGATTTTCCCTCCTGCTTTTTTTGATGTGATGGTGCATTTGGTGGTTCACTTAGCTGCTGAAGCAAAGATCGGAGGGCCTGTCCGGTATCGATGGATGTACCCAGTTGAAAGGTAGGACATCTATTTGAATTTTTAGAAATTTCTTTCTTTCTATATATAGACTCAATTTTCATTTGTAATTATAATTGCAGATATCTTGGAACTTTAAGAAGTACATTCGAAACAGAGCACAACCAGAGGGCTGCATTGCAGAAGGCTATCTTGCAAACGAGTGTCTAACATTTTGCTCAAGATATATGAGTGATTTTGACACTAAATTCAATAGGAAAGGGAGAAATGATGATGACACTTTGAATGATGTTACTTTGAGAAACAAGTTAGATATTTTTAGACCCCTTGGTCATGCACTCGGAGAAGGGGCACCGCGACATCTTAGCTTTGAAGAATGTGATCAAATCCATTTGTACAATCTACTAAACTGCGATGAGCTTATTGATTTTGTTAGGTAAGTGTTGAAAATAGTCATTTTAATCTGTAAATTTTTATATTTTATTATTTACATTATATTATATATTTTTTTCCAGCGAACACAAATTAATGTTGGACAGAGAAGATCCAAGAAATGTGGAACGAAGACACAAGATGCAATTTGCAACTTGGATTCATGATCGTGTAAGAGTTCATTCATAGAGAATATAATTAATTTTTCATATCTAATGCATGATAATTTTAACCTGGTATTCTTATTTTTTTTTTCAAATAGGTGTGTAAACTCTATGAAGAAGGGAACATTGATGAAGACATATATAATTTAGTTTGTTTTCCTTCTAGAGTTGTGAGGCGCTATGCTGCTTATATAGTTAACGGTTTTCGGTTTCATACACATGATAGGTGTGAGAATAGGAAAACTCAAAATAGTGGAGTTATGGTACGTGGAGATGATATTTCAGACAAAGAATATTATGGTGTGTTAAAAGACATCTTTGAGGTTTCGTATCCGGGTGGGAATCGTACGTTTGTTTTTAAATGTGCATGGTTTGATGTACAACACCTTGGAAAAGGATACAAAGTGGATGATCATGGACTGATAAGTGTAAATAAAAGGGGTTCTTTGAAAACAAAAGAAGTGTACGTTTTAGAATCACAAGTTGAACAAGTATTCTACGTACAAGATCCGAAAAATGAGGATTGGCAGTTTGTTATCAAAACCCAACCCAGAGATCTTTATGATATGCCAAACAATGATAAGAATGACCAAGGTGGTGTAAATGTGGACGTATATCAGCAGGTTGATGTAAATCAAGTTGAATGCCAAAGCTTCAGGACTGGGAATGATAGCTTTCTTATAAATTCATTAGCAACAAATACTTTTGTGGTTGAGAGAGAACCTAGTGTTCTAAAGTTAGTTAGAAAAGCGATTGAGGAAATTGGTAAAGATGATGACTTTATCAATGATGGTGAAATTGAAGTTTTAGAAGATACAAGTGAAGAGGAAGAGTTTAGTTCGGAGTCATCACAAGAGTAAAATTGAATATGTTATCTTTCTTTCTCTCTTTTTTTTTTCAGTGTATGAAATTTGCTTTTTTGTCGTATATACGTTAATATTATACTTACATCATGTGTATACCACTATAAGTTTACAGATTTCTATATTAGTTAATGGATGGAGTTTTGTATAGAATGTATTCTAAACTAATGTTATTACGTGTTTATGCAAAAACAGGAAATTATAAAGAATGGTTGGGAGAGGTGGTGGAAAAAATGTGTGTAATCGAAAACAAGATGGAAAAGGTAAATGAATTACTCTGAAATTGTATTAACATTAGGTTTGATGCATTATTTTCTTCATTATTTTTTTCATTATTCTAATTACATTGATTATAAATTAAGCAGGAAGTAATCTTTACTCAAATGTGGTAGGAGAACATGTGGGATCCTCAAATTTGGTACAAAATGGTGGCAATTATAATGTACCAAGAAGGTCAATGAGCTCTTCAAATCAAATTCAAAGTATAAGGAATTGTGACTTACCTAACCAAAATGCCTTGGGATCCTTGAATCATTTAGAGCATTGTCAAACACATGATGATAACATGATTTCCAATGAAAATCAAATTCAAAATGAGTCAGAGGGGTGTATATCACCACATGTTCCAGGTATAATTAAAAAATTGTTACTGTACTGTGCTATTATGTTTTCATGTCTTTTTAATAACTTTATTTTATAAATAAAGCTGGTACGTCAAGCAAAAGGAAAAGAACGACCAATTTAGTAGGAAGGATGAACATGACTTTGGAAGCAACAAATGCTCTGGATCCACCTATTAGAAGGGACGAAGAAAATAGAGGAGTTGGTGAAAATGCTAATCGTCGGCAAGTAGGGAATAATGGTTCAGTACACTCAGTTGTTAATGGAGAAACTACACGAGATGGCGAAGGTAAAATAAACATATTATTATTGTGAGAAAGTTTTCTCTTTTTTAGCTTTCTTACTAGCTACAAATAATATTTACGTTGTAAAGTTTTTAATAAAAATCAACTAGTATAAACGAAAAGTAAACTTGAAAATATGGTAATCTGACATTCATGTAAATCTGACCAAATATTTTGAATGGAAAATGTGATTTGAATTGCAAAACATGGTAATAGCGACGAGCAAGGTGAAGCAAAGAGGCGAAAGGGGAAAGTACAAAAGCTATGTAGTGGATATGAAAATCAAAGGGAAAAAATCCAAATTACAAGTGTACATTCCAGATGACATTGACCGGGCTATCGGTGAAAATGCCCGTCATTTTGTGAATGAATGTGGTCGTGTCGTGAGGACAAGGGCTCCATTAAATGTAAAGAGTTGGAAAGAAGCTTTTGGACTAGCTGGTGATGTGATGTGGAAGGAAATTGAGGTAATTTTGTTCTTTATTGAACCATGTTATGTATTAACAAAGAGCTTGTCTTATTATTTCATTTCTTATGATTAGTTTATATTTTTGTAGGAAAAGTTTCAAGTTAAAGAAGGTAGTTCCTACATTTAGATGCAAGCTTTTGCCATTGAAACTATGCAACGTCTTTATAGGTTATGGAAATCTCGATTGCACTACTATTATAAGAATGGAGGGTGTGGACAAAATGATGAGGAGCGCTTAAAAAATCCTCCACCAGATTTACCTCAAAATCAATGGAAACATTGTGTGGAACGATTTAGCTCTGAACCTTTTAAGGTAAAAACTATACTATGTCATGTAAATAAAATTTATATTATTTTGTCGCTTCATCTTAATTGTAATGAACATGTAGGCAATGAGTGAAAGAAATTCAAGAAATCGTCTTTCTGTGAAAAGAACTAAGCACACTACTGGCAACAATTCATTTGCAGAAGCTGAACATGTATTGGTAAATATTTAACCTGACCACTAATAATATACGAATTTATTTACTTAATCCCAAATCTTGGTTAAAATGAAGTATTTTTGTTTTAGACTTGTGAAAACAATGGTGTAAAACCATTAGCTGATGTGATTTGGCTTTTCGAGCACACAACAAAAAATAAGGAAGGACAACTTCAGTGGGTTGATGATTCTCGCTCTAAGGAAATTTATGTAAGTGCAATTTAAAAGAGTTATTTACAGCATGTATTAGTTGGTACTTGCTACAAATATATTGTTTTTATGATATCATTCTTGAAACCAACAACAAATCTTATTAATAATTATATTTACTTCAACAATTGATGCACATTTTAGGACCAATTAAAAGTTGCAGTTGCTACTCATGGGGAGTCGATGACACAAGAGGAGATTCTATTGGATGTTTTGAAACCCAGATCTGGTTACTTTCGTGGGAAAGGTACAGCCTTACGTGGTTATAGTAAGGGAACTAGACAGCACCTTGAGCAGCAAAAGAAGATTCAAGAGCAAGATGAAAGGATAAAAGAGTTAGAAGAGACTCAAGAACAAACAAAAAAACAGCTACAAGAGACAGTTGAAGCAACATCAAGACAACTAGAACAACAAAAGCTTGATATGCAACGTGCAATGGATGCAATGAAGGAAGAATTATTGCGAGAATTTTTAAACAAAGGTACATGGTAAAATCTATTTCAAAAATGTTGTCATAGACCATTTACTTGGAGATAATAATTATATGTTTTATAAAATTTTTACCTGACGATTAAAATTAATTTAATTTTGATTTCAAGGTACTGTTTTTTTTCCCCTTATTGTCCTTAGATTTTATAAGTTCTTTTAGACTCCATCACATTGATAAGGATGTTTGAAATAGCACATGATTAATCTTAAATATCTCTTTATAATCATATGATATTGCTTTATATACCCTTACACATGTACTTGTGCACTTGCAGGTTGTTGATGTAGATGAGTACATAGTAGGAGAATACTTTTGGAGAAAGTGATGGTAAATGGTAGAATGTGTTAGCTTAGATATATTCATATGATAATGTAATATTTTGTGACAAAGGTGGATGTACCTTTTTGGGATGATGGTTGATATAACTAGTTAGGATAATGGTTAGTTTTATTTTGGATATGAAAAGTCTGAAAAAGGATATATATTGGGAAAATCTTGACGATGAATGTAATATTTTGGATATGAATGTTGAAATGATATAAATGCTACATTTTGGAGGTAATTTTCGGATGATATGATTAAATTAATGCTTTTTCAATTTATATGAAATATTACATATTTAATGAATTTATTGAAAAAAAATGTTTAGCAACAATTTTTGTCGTTGCTGTAAATGCATAGGATTATAACAATATAGTGAGTTTTAGCAACAACAAATGTCGTTGTGAAAAAACTATGCATTTACAGCGACGACAATTATCGTTTTAATAAATGAGTATACTTATATCATGAAATACAATGTATGGCAACGACATTATTTTAGCAACAAAAAAAGTCGTTGTGTAAAACAGAGTTTTAGCAACGACAAAAGTTGTTGTCATACGCGCAACGACCATGCAACGACAAAAGTCGTTGCTAAAGTGATTTTTTGCAACGACAAAGGTTTTTTAGCAACGACATTTTTTGTTGCCAAAAAAAGGGTTTTCTTGTAGTGATTGCAATGAGAGGAAGCCTATGGTCTCTTACAGACCAAGCACCCTCTTGTCCGTAAATATATTTCACATCAGCATTTGTTTGCTTTCTAGACTTAAGGTCCCAAAATGAATTCAACAAGTCTTGGGAAGCAGGTGTTCGGAGTTCTTCGAAAGCAAGTTAGCTCATCCTCCTATTCAAACAGAAAGAATTAGGGATAGTCTATGGATACACTGTTAAAATACAGTTTAAAATGATCTTAAGACTTGTTCAGAGTTTCAGCCAATCAGATGAGTATTTTTCATAGAAAGAAGCAGTGACTTGAGAATTTTAAATCCCTCGAAAGATACTAACTTTCAAGTTGGAAATAGCTACTCTAAAAATGTTGGACATGAAGTATAGTAAATCTATTCATGTTAACAATTACTATGCTAAGTTCACAACTTAGAAATTGTATCAATATAATATAATTTGGTTTACTGTCAATCAAGATCAAATCATTAAATAGGACAATGCTCTTTTCAGTAATACTACAGAACATTTACATTGCTGCAGTCAATCCCATGACATGAACATCAAATCACCACCACATTTCCTTTCTTAGCCTACCAGACATCTGCAGCAACCACCTAGCAACAGCAACCCTAAACTCAATCACTTCCCTCTTCTTCTCATGGTAGCCTTTTTAATCTCAATAAAGCTCCTCACATTCAAATTTCTCAAAACCAAACGCATTTTCTCAATTTTAATCACAATTCAATTGAATCAAACTTCCCAATTTACCTAATCTTTTGGCTAATAAAAGCTAAACTTTCCTTTTAAACTCCCATATTTTATCCTATAATTTCTCACACCAGTCCCACAAACCAAAGAACTTAACATTAAACACCACTGCACCACTCTTCGGCTTTCCCTTCTCAGCTGCAAACATCAAGTCATCAATACATCCTATTTATGGTAGTCTTCTCCAATGTTTGACAATACCATGGGAAAAGAAGAGAGTACCTTTAGGGGAGGTGCAGAATATATGTAAGAAATAAAATATTCACCCAAACCAGAGTAGAAAAGTGTAGGTAATTTACGCCCTCCCTAAAGATAGAACTTATCAGTGAGATGGATAATATGTGCTGAAATTGCAAGTTTTTCCACGTGTTCAATCCTTCAGCAATAGCAAGTCTAGCTAGAAGTGACATCCAAATTTGAGTAATGGCCTGAAAGAAATTAGAAAGTCATTAATAACAAAGGATATAATTAAGTAGTCATATGTTAGTAATCATAGTCATATGTAAATTAGGTCCCATATAAATAAAGATCATATATCAGACTTCATTAGCAAAACAAGAAAATGCCTCAGAAGCAAATCCAAGATCATAAGTAGGAAAAAAAAATAGATTTCCTATAGACAAATTTAAGAAAAAGGCGCTAGCACAATGCGTAGCATGAAAATTTAGTGCAGAACATGGCTATGGTAAAATGGAGATAATAAATCAGAGAAAGATGAAATGACCATTTGTAAGTACACCAGATTTAACAGCTCCACAAACTACTCCCCAAATCGATAGAGGCCATGTAATAGGTTGTTGAATCTCCCATATGTTATGTAGCAATAGAACTTGATAATAGAATTGTGATAAGCATACATTAGACTAATAACAATTTTAATATTAATGCACTAATTATCCATAACATGCTTCTTATTGTCAATATAAACACTGATTGTTAATATATAATGAAATTTCACCATCCTCAATCATATGCAAATCACAATAAGCCTAACCTGAAGAGATGATAAGTCATACCATGTAATTTTGCTCAGAGTTGGTGACTGCAACTGGAAAGAGTCGATGTATTAGACTGTCCAAATTCTAATAGATAATAGATAGTATATAACATTTTCCACAATGACACAATGTAGGAATTGTTAAAATCACCAAAAATCCAAAAGAACTTTATATTTCACAAGCCATACATACAAATAACCAAAATAATCATTTAAACACACATCAAGTGTAAATATCATATACTCTGTAGGATCCTGCATCCTTATTTTAAAGCGAAAGTAGTAATTTAGAAGCCAACTGCAGAATCCTTGTAAATTCATAGCCTTGATCATCCAAAGAATCTGCATGTGCCAGAGCTCACGGAATAACAATGCTATACATCACAAAACAACAAGCACAACAACTCAAAGATAAATCAAAAAATAAAAATAAAAATTATGATATTCTTAACAACGTGAGTTATCAAATATCAGGTAAAGGCATTTAAATAAATAATAATAAACATATTGAAAAAGAACCTAGGCCACCAATTGTCCAATTAGATATGAATGCCGAACTCCCGATATCCGCCCACAAACTATGTGCATTCCTTCGAATTCGAATCCTTGCCGGAATTGGCTTCTCTTCGACGTGAAACTATACCCAATTCTGGAAAACCATCACACTAATTGTCACCTAGGGTGCATCGAGCAAAAGGAGTGCGAAATTGAAGTAATTCTTCACAGTTTGTCAAATTCAGGAAGAATAAAAAATATACTTCAATGGAGGAGAACCCTAAATTGAATATACTGTCAATTAAATAGTTATGAAATTTAACCAAACCCTAGATTGTCAAATTGATGTTCCACGATTATTAAAACAAGCTAAAGATCATACCTCAGCTTCAATGAAAAACTTGGAATACGCTTCAATGGAGAAGAAACTACCCTAATATTCTGAAAGTTTCTGTTTTCGGGTTTAAAGTATCTACAGAGACTGGAAAAATTGGAGGGAGGAGTGGTGAGTGGAGAGTGAAGACCGGTTCAAAGGAGAGAGAAAGCAAATGGAATGGTGGAGCATGAAAAGGGGAAAAAGAAAGACTGAAAGACGACCAAGAACACAAAATGCTGAAATCAAACGAGGGCAATTTCGAAAATGAAAAATAGCTTGAGGGTAAAAGCGTCATTACACTATTAATTTCAAATAGTAACACATGTTGGGGCTTTTGAAGGGTTAATGACATATTATTATTGATCAAAATTATTTACAAAATTGACGACACACCCATATCTAACACTGTCAATTATGTCAAAATTATTTAAATTCACTTAGAAAACTTGATTCATAATCATTATATACGCAAAAACATTTATGTTTAGAGTCATTCATTCTTCGCTACTAATCAAACTTAAGTTTTCTTACCATTCAATTTAATTGGTATTTATTCGGGAGTCCCATCTTGAAAACAAATGACAAGGTTATCCATTCAAAGTGCAAAGTAAATAAACAAATCTATATCTATATATCAATACTATATACTAAAGTAATTACCGAGATTATCCTATATGTACATGTGTCGCGTCCACGTTAAAAAATTTCCCGCCAAAAAACCTTTTTTTGTCCTTAAAAAAATTAGATAATTGATAAAAAAAATAATTATACAGCCTAAATAATAGAACAATAACAACTTTAAATAAATAAAATATTAAATGTATAAAAAAACTATAAACAAATACAAACTTATAGTGATATTTGAATATAATTCTTTTTATGTGAATATCTGAGCATTGCTCGGGCAAAGAACTAGTACTATACTAAAGTAATCCCCAAAACTATATTTAGAATACAAATGTCATTGTTTTATAAAAAAATTTCCCGCTTAAATTTCTTTTTTTTTTTTTGTAATTTTAATTAAAAATAAAAACTTGAATTTATTTTAGAAGTTTGTTTTACAAGGTAAATCATTATACAAAACGAACTTAGCATTTAAAAATTATTATGCTTCTAGAGAATTTTTCCAAGGGAAATTTTTTCTTCGATTTTTCCAGATTCTGGAGAATTATGCTTCTTAATTACAAGAAACAAATATGAAACAATATGTTGGTAACACATTTTGTCACCTTTAACCATGCATTTGTTACAACTCCGTATTCTCTCACTTTGTTCTTCATCTCTTTGAACGTCCATTTCGCCTGAATTCTTTCTTTCTTCTGTATTCTTCAACATTTTGTCACCATCGATAATGCTTCGTATTGAATTGAGTTTTGGGTTTCAAAATGTTGAGAAGCTATTAATGAAAAAAGAGGGGAAATTGGTGGATTTTTTAGGGTTTAAAATTGGATCTGCGTAAATTGGAATGGGGTTGCAACTAATCTTTTTCTGGAACTCTTCAATTACACGCTGCTACACTTTCCAAATGAAAAACACGGAGTAGCTAGATTATTCCTCAAAGATTAAAGCTTTCTTAAAAATTTAAAAAGTTTTTTTAAAATAAAAAGGAAAATTTGAAAAATACCAGTGAATTTTGACATTACCACCTCAAGTTTTATCAGAAAGACTTGCGTAGACTTGGTCCACAATAATGTTATTGTGAACCTGAGGTTTATACACAGGCAACTGACATTATATTGAACATAGTGACCCTTAATTTTGACATAGTAGCCTTATTTTTAACATAGTAACCTTTATTAAAACTAGTATAACGTTTAATATTATTGTGAACTTAAAGTACAATGTTATGACCCTAATTTTAACATAGTGACCTTTATTATTCATATTAACTAGTATATAAAATATTTCATTAAAAAAATTAACCTCTTATAGCCTATATGTTACCAAAATGACTTTTATTTCAACATAGAGACCTTTTTTCTATTATAGTGACTTTTTTTTTTTTTTACTAATAAAAGAATCATAGTTTTTCTAATGTTAGTGGTCCACAATAAATTAGTGTGAAGTAGGTCCATTTAAGAAGTTTTTTTATCTAATTGTACCACCTAGTTTTTTCCAAAACATTTAAAAGTACCACCATTTTTCGGAGTGACGTTATCATGGGATTGTGTTAGTGTTTTCGCCCCAATTACATGTATTAATCGTGTTTTCGCCCCAATTACATGTATTAATTGTGTTTTCGCCTCAATTACATATTTTAATTGTCCAACTATTCATCCAACTAATCAATTCATAAACCCTAATTTTTTGAATTGAGCAAAACCCCCAAATTGATTACCCAAACCTTAATTACACTAATCAATTCATTTCGTTGAAGGTTTAATTGCAGAAATTAATACCCTAATTTGCGAAAATGCTATAATTGAAATCAAATTTGCAAGATCAATAGGTAGAAAAAGGGGAGAATATAGGAGAAATCGAGGGGAAAGAAAGGGAAATGAAAAGTGGGATCCATGATGACGTCACACAGAAAAGTGGTAGTACTTTTAAACGTTTTGGAAAAAACTAGGTGGTACAATTAAATTAAAAAAGCTTGAGGTGGTAATGTCAAAATTGACTACTTTACATGATGGTATTTTTCAAATTTTCCAAATATAAATTACCAAATAATGTAATAGCGTAAACTGAGGGATTGTTCTCAGATTATTTTCAGTTCAGTTTAGTTTTTAATTTCCTTCTCTCATAAAATTTTCAATTCAGTCCAGTCAATAAGAACAGGCCGTTAGGAAACAGTAAGAAGATAAGCCAAAGAGAACAAGTCCTAATTCTTTTTTTTTATTATTATTTTTATTTTATTTTATTTTTTTTTTTTGTAAGGGAACATATGGCAACATATGTTAAGAGGAAAGGTCCATATCGGACAATGTTACAATACTCTACGTTAGGAAAGTGTTGCGATTGTTACGAAACAAATGGGGAATTTCTCACAATAACATCCATGTAGGCTTGGTTTTAAGATTCGTTACTTGCAAATATAAAGCTAATGTTGTTGGCGGTTCTAACTATAAAATCTTTGTTGATATTAGCGGTTCTACATATATAATTGCTTATATCATTAGCGATTCTAAATAAATTGGTTTTACCATTAGTGGTATTATGTAATATAATTTGGCAGAATTGAAAGCTTAAATAAACGAGGTAGCTTCAATTAAGAACTGCTAATGACATTATAAAAACTACGCATAGAACTTCTAAAGGTATTAGTGGTTTTATATACATTGTTAGCAATTTATATGGGCAAATTCCAAGCTTTAGAATCAATCCTATATGTACAGTGTTGTGTAAAATAGTTTTTAAACAGACTTATATAAGGAATTAATTTGCATTTTAGCAATATTTTGTAAATAAAACTGATTCCACACCTCGGTTGCAAGCACTACACATCCTACTGAAACACGAAATCTACACATCTAACTACGAAAGTATCAACATTTAGGTAATAACAATAAGCAATAATGTCTACCTAAGAATGACACTAAATTTGAAAGAAACAAATAGTGCTATTTGACCAACAATCAACATCCTTCCATTATCCAGGGTATTCAAAATTGAAAGTCCTTATGGACGATCCATTCGTACTCACAAACTCTTAGCAGTTAGCAATGATCTAAGCAATTCTACCTACATCACTCACAAGATCAATGTTCCATTTAAAAAACCATAAAACACCTTAAAATCATTATGATTGAACTTTCAACATACTTTGATAGAAACCAACATGTTTACTAACTTAACTTAGGTCATATATTTAAGGGCCACTGACGAGGAAAACACTCATAATCCATATGGAATATGGAATGAGTTGGGTGTGCTATATATATTCCTAAAATTATGTTAAACACTCTTGAAAATTCCTCAAGATAAGATAATGTGTGTAAGATTGTGAAACTCCTAAAATAAAATATATAAATTATGAAATATAAATTAATACTCAAGACCATGTTATTAATTTCATAATTTCAAAAAACTGCATGAAATAGAATCATTATTTATAAAATTGATCCATAACATAATTAATCATATTCAATTATAATCTAAATTAAGGAGATAATATTGTGAAAAAAAAAAAATTAAGCCTAGGATAAAAAGGGTGGGATAAGGATAAAAAATGAGGATAGGAGAAAAGTAGTGTTTGATTAGAAGGATGAATTTTAATAGAGGGTTGAGGATAGGTATAAAACCCCCCTTATCCCTCTAAATCTATAACTAAGGGAGGTGGTATAACTTGTAGAGGTGTCAAAAGCACACCCGAACCGATCCGAAAAATATCCGATTCAGATTTAGACTTGTGTAAACCTAACAATTTAGTATGACTTAACTTTAAAAATTGACCCAATCCAACCCGACCATAGCAAACCCGATCCGATCATCCGAATAAAAACCCTAGATATAAGGGGTAGGGATAAGAAATGGGCTAAAAATACAAAATTACCCTTAATAAAATTAAAAGGATAAGAAAAGAATAGAAATTAATAAGGATATTTTTATAATTTTATTCTTATCCAGCTATTCCTAATTTATTTTCCATACTTACCAAACATAAAATAAAAATTAATAATATTTGTCTTTGTCCCACCTATCAATTCCCTATCTTTACCCTCCCTCCTTGTCTCTTATTCCAACGCCCTGTAAAAGTTTGGAGCAGTCAAGAAACAAGTTTGGAGCTTTTAAGTGAGGATCTGATATTTAATATTCTGGTTAAGATCTCTGAAAAGGATCTCATTAGGTGCAAGTGTGTATCGAAAGAGTGGCATAGAATTATAACCCATGTTTGCGTTCCCAGGTTGTCTGTTGAGGCACCTGTTTCAGGGGTATACTTCCGTATTGCTCGATTACCGGGTAGGTTGGGACATCTTACGACATACTCCCCTCGAAAAGTTAAAAAGCTACTCTTTGGCCATATGAAATCTGATGATAGTGTGCACATCATGAATGGTGCTCCTTTGAAGGAGCATCCACGCTGCGTTGGCTCTGGCAATGTTCTTGATGAGAAATCTGGGTTTGAGGGCATGTCTTATGCAAGTATATTGCCGTTTGATCACCGTGGTCCTGATTTTTGGACTGTTGCAATGGCTTGCTTTTGTTTGTCCATCGTCCTAAACCCCGCTTTTACGTGTGTAATCCTGCCATCAAACAATGTGTGCCCATTCCTCTCCCTCCACCTACAGTCCATCTGCCCTCCCTTTATGCCTCATTAGCCTTTGATCCTTCTGAGTCCATTTATTACCGTATTGTCATCTTATCACTTACAACTCAGCCACAGTATTTGCTAATTTTTTGCTCCCAAACTGGAGAGTGGATGACACATGAGGTTCAAGTTAGGCTACCTGTTCCTTATGAGTGCCTTCGGATGGTTAGGCACTGTGTTTACTTCAAGGGCATGTTATATAGATTATCTTTGCCTGACAAGATTCTATGTATTGACCTTGAATCTAAGACTATCCATATAATTGCTTCCCCAGACGAGAGAAATATATCACTTCCAAGAGGATGTTTTGGGGTATTAGCTGGCTCCTTATCGTATGCAAAGAGAGAATATGGACATTTGTGGGTGTGGTTGCTTGACAACCATAGCAAACAGGGTGAGTGGATATTGAAGTATAAAATCGCCTTCTCTCACATATATGAACTTGCATTAAGCTTGTATTGTGCTACTTTTACCATATGGATACATACATTTGCATTTCATCCGAAATCCAACATCATATTTTTGGGCTCTGCTCGTTCACTTATGATGTATGATCTTAGTTCTGGTCATATGGAACTTGTACAGAGTAATGCAATAAGCGATATCCATTGTGGTTCTTTGTTCTCTCTGTTTACATATAGACGCACCCTGATCACATTGAAGAGCTGGTGCAGGACTCCTAACGATCTTGATGTGAGTATTGACTAGATCAGTTACTTAATCTTGTTTCTTGCATTTATTGCTTTTCGGCAATCTCATATATATTGTCTTGGCTTTCATGTTGTGATTGTCTTACTAATTGTGGTGTACTTAATTATTTAGGTTGTAGTGTGTTTTTTTTTGCCTAGGACACTTTTATATAATTATCCATCTTTTCTTCAGTTTCTAATGGAATATGTCTTGACTGAACTTTTGCTCCTTAATGTGATTTCCCAACAAAGATATTTGTATAATTTATTTCTAATGCATATTTGATTTACATGAACAGTTAATCTGAAAAGCTCAACTTACATATGACAAGTAATTGCATTACACTTTGTGACTTCCCATTGGTCCCTATGAATTTTTGATATATGCTTTTATGTGCAATGTGAATTGCTAATCCTTTTGCATCCTATTTTGGATGGACCCTCCATCTTATTGGTGGATCAAAAGTTGTGAGGTGGACTGGTGGTTATAGTAGAATAAAGTAGATTCAGGGCAACCCACAATTTTATCTCCACCAATGCTCTAAAAATATTGGCACGTCCAGCCTTTCAATCGTAGAGTTTTGGGTAATCCTTGGGACTTTATGGTTTTGGGTATAGGATAATGTCAAGCAATCCATTTAAAGTTGCAAGGGGTTGATCAATGTGAAGATTTATTGCCCTAAGAACCTGGTAATATTGATGTAATTTTGTGTGTTCAGTAGTTGGAAAATTTGGGCTTAATTGTCACCAGTTGGTGATAAGGAGGTCATCTTTCAGGGAGACCCTTCAGTTTGGTGTTCTTTGGTATCACTCAAACCTGATGCTCTCCCATTTGATCTCGTTTTAGACTTCAATTAGTTTTGTCGTGATTATAATTAGGGACTTTGTGTAAATATTTTTTGTTATCACTACAACTTTTAATTATCTTTGAGCAGAAATTTATAGATCTAGAACAATCTTGAGTCTGAGTCAAGACTCGATCAATCTTGGGTGTCTAAACTCTATGGAATGGAAAAATGAAACTAGGGACTATGTAGTCAGCCAGACCATGAAGATTGTAATATGTATAACAATGTAGGAAGTATCAATGCAAATCCACTAAATGTTTATGTGGCTAAATACTCATTCACTATCTAGTTGTCCCAGTGTAGCTTCATCCTCCTTTTGCTGTGTATGCATCTTGACATTTATGTGCCAATGTGGGAGGAATATCGTCGCTTGGATGCTGGAGCAATTCGACGAACCTATAAATGTAAAGTACTGTTTTGTTTAGTGGATTCTGCAGCTGAAGTTGTTAGTTTGATCTTTGAAGTCGCTAGAACAATAAAAGTAATTTTTTCAATGTTTGAAAGTAGTGTTTCACTATAGCTTATGTTTACTTTTGATGGTCAGAACTTTGAAGAGGTGCAAGACGATTGGTGTTTCACTGAGCAATGATTATATCTATTCATTTTCGTGAGAGCTGCAGCTTGTTGTAATCAACTGCCAGGCCCCTCACTGTGTTGATTCTACAGCTTAATAAGGTGACTACAAAGTAATTCAAGTGCTGAAGTAGCATATCTAGCAGGTATTTTATTTGGAGACCGTTTAAAATTTGTGAATGAGATTTTACCATTTAAATTAATTATATATAAAATACTATGTTTTTAGATGAAGACTTATATGTCTAAATCTAATCTAATATGTAATATATATAAATAAAATAGGCATTTTTGGAGAGTATTCGGAGCGCCACGTAAGCAAAGGTATTATTTTAACCAATAAGACACTACACATTTTTTATGCTTTCTTGCTCATCAAGAGTGACCCGTGAGCTTTAGAAATAGGATTACATGCTTTCTTTTATAGGCTGATAATTAATTATAAGCATCTTTCTATGTAAAACCAATAATATTGTCTTTTTTGGTTCTATCATATTACGCGTTGGTAAGTTTGTTGAAACTATATTTGTGACCTGGAAGTGGTCATTAATGTGTTGGTGTTGTATAACATTGTTGTTGAATGCAGGTTCATATTATATTGTGGATTTGTGGTTGACTACAGGTTTGTGATAACGCAGGTTATATAGTTTGTTGAAACTATAACAGGTTGTTGAAACTATATTGTGATCTGGACTAATTCTTTTTTTTCCCTAACTGCACAGATTTTATCTCGTCTAAGTCCAACTAGTATGATCTTTACCAACCTAATGAAAATTGAACATGAAAAATAATACAGGTTTTAGAAAATTGGGCCATTATATATCAACATATGATTATTTCGAAAATGATCAATGAGATACAAGCAACCTCTGTAAAACGAATACCTAATCTGACAACCGCTTAGAAATTGTTTCAAGTGTATCAATATAGTTTGCTTATAGCCAAGATTTGCAGTAAATTAATTAGCTAGGTATATAATGTATATTGCACATCTTCAGGAATTATTTGTTATAATAAAGGAATAAAGGAAAATTTAACAAAAATAATCCAATGATCTGTTGTTTACTAAAAGGTAATCCTTGGTAGCGATTATATAGAGAAGATCCCAGCTATGGTAATAGACTTCACTCGAGTTAATCACAGAAGAAACAGAAAGAATTTGTGTATTGAAGAACTCTGCATTACAATCCTTACTTTTGAGAATTGAGATGAAAGGGCTCTCCAACAAAAGCAAAACTGATACAAATCTCTTGATAATTTTCTGGATGCCATAATCTTAATATACCTTTTTATATAAAGCTGAAACTCCCTAACAATTCCATAACCTACTTCTTCCCCAGGAAAGCAGCCTTATGCATGAAATGTCTTTGCTAACCCGATTAAGAAGTTCATCCATGGCGGCAATTGTCTTTGGGAGACGCCTAATTAGCCTCAAACTACTGTTAATAAGAGATTTCCATGATATTACCACTTTTTAATGCTGCTCTAACATTGTCAGTGTTATCATTGCTCGGTTTTGAAGATTCAAAAATGACAAAGAATCTAAACAATTTCCTACTTTAACCATTCGATTTTTTTTTTTAATTATTATTATTATTATTATTATTATTATTATTATTATTATTATTATTATTATTATTATATATATATATATATATATATATATATATATATATATATATTCACTAAAATAAGTATACTGTGTCAATTTTTTTTATGAGAGAAACAAAGTTTAAGGGATGAGTGAATTTTGACATTATA
Organism: Chenopodium album; assembly: GCF_948465745.1. Taxonomy (NCBI): domain Eukaryota; kingdom Viridiplantae; phylum Streptophyta; class Magnoliopsida; order Caryophyllales; family Amaranthaceae; genus Chenopodium; species Chenopodium album. The sequence continues at coordinate 1,104,970 of NC_137850.1, forward strand.
ACTCTACCATTAATGACTAATGAAGTAATGAACAGCTAGAATACTTGTATACTGAAATGGAGGGAATTCAAGATCGAAGAATTACATAGGATAGAGCTTCCATTCCGAATACAAAAGTAGAAAGTGAACAAAAGAACAAAATGAAGTTTCCCCCACCTTTTGAGATTAGAGATCTGTACAATCAACTTCACAAAATGCCCTAAATCTTTCGTCAGGCCTAACACAATCAGACTACCTCTCAAATAGTTACTCAGCAGACTATAGTGGCACTATAAAATAGAAGCCTTTTTTTTCTGGTGACTAGCAGGAGCAAACACCCACTAACTGCAGAACAGTTTTACAATTAAATTACTCGGCATCTGACCCGGTCTCAGGCTTGAGCTCAGGTTCAGGATCTGAATCAACATCTTCATCAGGGTCCGACCCATCATTCCCCTCAGGCCTGACACCCGCAACAAATATATTAGTTCTCCAATTGCAGTCCAGTAAATCAATAAAGATTGAAGGGGAGGGGGAAATAACGGTACCTAAAAGAACTGTGCTATCACATAACACATCAGGTGTCGAAAAATAATATAGCATAAGAATTCTAACAGAAACTACTCTATCACATGACACATCACGTGTCGAAAAGAAATAGTGTTGACATTGTGTGAATGTGCGATTGACATGATTCTACATACATACAGGTAATGTTTCCAAAGTCGGTTGAAACCAAGGGAGAAAGCAAAAGTATTTTGTATACAGAGGAACAACCTTCAGATTTCAAACCCACTATGACAAATCACAATGTAATCAGTCATACAGTAAGAAAGAAGGATTCAGTTATCTAAAAGTGACTTACCTTAATTTTTTTAAAGCCGCCTTCATGGCATAGAGAGTCATTTTCTTCACCTGCATCAAGAAAAACATTATAAGTAATTAATATAATCCCCTAGCTTGGTGCAACCTGAGGTCTCAAAAGCAGGGAATTACACCACAAATTGCCACTGACATACCTCCAACTTATCCTCCTTGGCCTTGTGATTTTGAGGTAGAGCCCGGAACTCCCCAGCCAGGCGCATACACTCGCCAACATTCTCAGGGGACACGAAATCAAGCGCAACTTTTATACATGACTGAGCAAGAGAGTTTCAACAAATCAGTTGAATTGACATGAAGGACAGACTCATGAAATTCATAACCCTAAGTCCCTAACCAAGACAACATTCAATAAATTCTAGAATCCTTGTTTTCACTTTTAAATTCTTAAGTATGCTTACTATTACTGTTGACAATTCGGCACTAAGACTTTGTTGTTGCTTTTTAATGTTGACTCCTAAATTATTTAGGAAACTAAAAACTAAAATCTTATAAACTATATAAAATATAAAAGTAAATCAATTTGAAAGAACACCGAGAGCAAAACAAATAGCACTACCTTTAGGTTTCTAACTTGATGAGGACATCCAGTTGGAATAAAGACTGCCTCTCCAAGATTTTGCACAAATGTCCAAGCTTCAATTCCTACACAGTAGCACAAAAAAGACTAAATTGAGTAGGCATTGGGACATCTATTACACACAACACAAGCAAAAGAAAAATCCATACTGGGAGAGATGTCACAAGCAAATACTGTGAACCTTACCATATTCTTCTTTCAGCTTCCTTTTGTGCTCCTCAGTAAGGTAAAATGTCTGATCATGAATAGGATGTATGACCTGTTCATTGACATAAACAAGCAATTATATGAAGCTTAAACAGGGCACGTCAAGAAAAGAACACAGATGACATAATATTGTCAGACAGCTTAAGGTAACCTTTGTTTTGACAATACAATAGAAAGGCTTGAGAAACAAGAATAAAGTAAAGAATCCATAGTTTTAATTTTAAATTTGATGCAAATCTTGATAAATTTTGCCAATATGCTAGATAAAAGGCATGCAAGCTTGTTGACGTTTACAGACTACAGAATAGTACCTGCTTCAGCGGATTACAATGAATATGCCTGAATTCTTGATAATGTCTCCTTAAATATTCTTGCAGCATAGGGACATCTTCTCTGCGAAAGATGTCCCAAAGCGCACCTCCACTATGAGGTTCTGAACCTTCTAAGTTCTCAGATGGAGGAGCTGAAGTTCCATTATCCCTAGTTTCCATATCCTTATCAGGATCACCTTTTTGAGCATCTAGCACTGAATCAAAATTATTACCCATGTTAGTTTCTTTTCTACTATTATCTCTGCTTTAGAAACAACAGCGCAATCAGTCAAATCATTATTATTTAATGAATTATTACAAAGTCCATCTAGCACTCGTTCATTACCAATGTTCTCCCCTTCAGTAGAGATCTTAGACAATTCGGGTTCTGTTTCATGGCCATCAGGAATCTTAGATTGCCTCTTTTTTCTTTTATTGTAAACCCTACTCTTCACAGTGTTCTTGTGCTCAGCAGCAACATCATTACTCGTTTGTACAGTTGTAGGCATATCGAGATCCATATCAACGCCTTCACAGGCTACAACTTCATTACCATTTAGATTACATGGAATTACCTTGACCTTTGTTCCTGCTTCAACATCCATTGTATCTAAGCACTTGGTATCATCTTCTATCACCCTGCCACCATCATGAAGTTTCTTTACCCCAGACTCATCAACCCCCTTAGAAACCTTGGGCTCAACACCAAAAATTTCCTTTTGATCCTGAGCAAAATGCTGCTTTTTTAATTTAGAAATGGCCTTACGATTATCTGTAGGCACTGCAACTTCTGTAGTATGTGCCAAAATATTGACCTACAATAAATAAATGCAATCAAATTAAAAGTCAAGGCATTGCAAACAGGACACATATGATAGTAAATAGAAACCTGTTCGACTTAATCGACTATACAAATAACATTTTAACAAAGTCTTTTACATGCCATCAATCTCGAAAGAAAAACACTATAATTGCAAAACATAATCAAGTTAATTGCTCCAACAATGGGCATAACTTGCACACTGCAATATAAGAATTCAGAGAAAAAAAAAAACAATCGCAGAAAACAACATTAGTGCATTAGAATTTAATACTCCGTAATACTTTGTCAGATAAAAGTTAAAAACACTCCTGAGGGCAATCACCAGAAGAACAGAAATATTAAAAGATAACCATTACTGACTCTTCACTCTTTTGACTCTAAAATTAAAAAGCTAGACCAAACAAAGGCAGCAAAAAAGTAAGTCGCACAAAGTTGGTAAAGACAATGACAAAGACATGATACCCCACAAATTTAGAAGGTCCACCATACCGCGTCAGACATATCACAGTGCAGCTTCGTAACAGAGTCACCACGACCCAATTCTTCATGCAGTCCATAAGCTATGTAGGTCTTTGGCCCCATGTCTGGCATCAAAGTTCCCTTAGGCAATTTGGTAGCTAGATTAAGAACTCCTTTCCGCGGATGTGTATACTCCTTAAATGGCAATGCTCGAATAAATTCAGCACCATGGCGTGGAAGATGCTTTTCAAATTTACTAGTATGTGGCCAATCTTTCAACTTCAGTATCACAGGCCAATCTGAACGATCAAATTGACATTTTGAATACCCTTTGAAGAATTGGTGAACATTGACATCAACCTACAATTTATAAAAGAAGCAAATGTGAGTAACAAGAACAGAGCAAATATGCAACCTATAGTATGAATTTGTAGACATGGAACAATTTATAAACAAGATTAAAACAATGGAGCTTATTCATAAACTAAACAGTTTTAAAAACTATATTCTACTTAGATATTGACAGTGCTTAAATACTATCAATATAAAGAATAAAAATAAAAATCCTATTTTGAAAGTTAAAGCCAAAAAATAAATCAGGACTCTCCCCAGTGGACTGGAGAGTAAATCATTTGAATTTCTGAATAAAAATACAGGCTTGTTAGCCATTCCAACTCAACAACTTTGGGTTCTCCTGAATTAATATTGCTTTAAATAACAGGGAGATTAACCCCTAGACAAAAATTATACAAAAATAACAACCAAAGAGCCAACAACCCATCATCAAACCAAATATGACTAATCTTTAGCATTATATTTACAACAAATTCAAGAAATGTGAGAATAAAAAGGAAAAAAAAAGGTATCAAAAGTTAAATTCTTCCTGAAGCACATACCACAATGACTGGACATCAAAAAAATTAATCATGCAATATGAAGAAAATGAAAAATAAAAGGCAGTGTAAAGAAAGACAAACATCAAGCGGTTTGATCAACAAACAAATTAGTTTATCCTGAAAGAAAAATTACCTCACACCAATCCAAGCAATCAATAGCTTTCACATCCAATAATGTGGAATGCTTTGTGTTCTGAATTTGACGAACAGCACGCCACATTACCATAGGTTCCCAACTTAAGCCAGGGGTAGTTTCAAGCACACTCCTAACAATTATTGGTTCTCCACGAGCCCAGTGGAACTGAAAGTGTTTCAAATCACCATGTTTTATATCTCTGGCATCCGGACAATACAAAAAATTGTCACTGGAGCCTTCTCTTGAAGCACATTTCCTCAAAGCACTTCCACATTCATCATCGCATACAGAATCAGAACAAGAGCACTCACTAAGAGTTTGGGGTGAATTCTTATGTCCACACTTTGCTAATGCCTCCTCCGCTTCCTTCACCATTTCAGAAACCCAACCATCTGACAAGATAGAATTTAATTCAAGCAGTGAACCACATCCCCCATGCTCTGATGGGGGACAGCTTATACTGCCATTTTCATCTGCCTTCCATTCAAGCTTTCCCTTATTTTTTACAAGTTGTACCCCAGGAGAATTGCTTCCGATAGTCCTCTCTGATCGAGCAAGGGCATCAGTGCCTGAAGTAGTTTTCTCTGATTCAACATAAGGTTTTTGCCTTCTAGTTCTTTTTGAAACAGAAGCAGCTTCACCTCCATTAGTTCCTTCAGATTGTTCACCGTGCAAATATTCAAAACCCCTGTAAACAAAATCCATTACCACCTCTTCACGACCCTGCAGCTGTCCAGCACGAATTTCCCGGCAGCAAGTGAGACACAAATCATATCCACATGCAGGACAGCTTCTAAGAAAATCAGCAATTGAGGTTTTGCAGTTGTCACTGCACACACAATAAACCCGTTGAGGATCAATAAAATCCTTCTTGGACTGAAATGGACATAATGCAAACAACTTACCAGTATACACGCTCATTTTTAGCAACAGATGCTGTTGGGACCATGACTTCAGATATTGACACACCTACAAGGAAAGCAAAACTGAGCAATCTTACAGAACGGTGATCCATCAATAACAAATAATAAAAACAAACATCAACACACATGTTTTGATGGAAAGAATCAAATTTCAAATAGTTCATTATTGATGAAAACAAACAACAAACTGATCTTTGTAATACTATTAATAATACATCTACTGGGATATTGCAATAACCAAAAATCATCCACCAATGAGTAGCTAAGACCAAACACAAAGTAACTCCTCCGTATGAATATTTTAACGGCACCCACATGTCAGGACATGAGCCAGAATAGCTTTAGGATATGGTAGTTATTGTATACACAAGGCATTTATTGGTACGATGCAGCAAGGGGAAGAATAAACATGGAACTTCCAGAAAACAAGGCACATCAAATTTTTATATATTCAAATGAAAAAGAAAGAAAATTAATTCTGGAACATATTTTCTGTCAGCTACTCAACAAAATTGACCTCCATAAAGTAGCCCTAGAGTTAAATCCACAAATACAAGGGTGCTTCTGATAACAGATTGTGAATATTGTTCACACAATTACATGAAAAGGACAAAAAACTATCAACACACTTGGAGGCAGTTATGAAGCCAATGTTACAAGAGTAAAAGAATATGATACCCTGAATTTTGGCTTCTATTTCCTTTTCTGTCACCTGTTCTTGGTTAAATTCCTTTAAAAATGGAAATATAGTCATCAACGTGTTCATGGCATGCTCAAACTTCTCTTCACATTTAACTTCGAATTCATCCTTCATTTGATTCTGCAAAGAAATAGAGATGTAAATTTAATATGTATTATAAACAGGAAAGAAACAATCAAATGTTAAAGACGAAAAAAGACACCTTAATAGGTCCCTCCATTCTCAAGCATGACTTGCAATTGCAGTTCTGAAGACAGACAGGGCAAGCCTGAGCAATTTGCTCCTCTGTCATTTGTGGATACCTGATTGACATAACAAGCATCAGAACTGTTCCAATATCCTCTATTCAAGTAGGACATAATATAAATAGTAGTCAAGGAACCAACAACCATAAACTGAACATTGTCAAGGATCTCAAGCCCTGGAAAATTCAAGACAAAAATACTTGCAGCATAATTTAGTGTTACGATTTTTATTGGACCACGTCATAGATACTAAGCAGACTATGCTATAATCTTGCTGGGTGATATCAATTTGACTAAATAGGAACAACAGGTCTAAGCAGTCTTAATGAAAAATTAAAAACAGCCTAAACAACAAATCAGTGAAGTGGAAGCACGGCAATAAAAATAATAACAAAATAATCACACAATTAAGACTCTGTAGAACAGTGTATTCCTCTCATAGAGTCATTGGTAAAGAAATTACCTTTTTGCAACACAAATAAACTACAGCAGATGGTTGACAAATGACAACGAAAAGAGGCAAGAACCAAAATTAGTATAACACCACATTATCCATGTTACTAAAATGGAGATGCATATTAAAACGCGTAAATGTTTAATGGAAAACTAAGGGCTTCACTAACAAAAAAATCATTAATCACAACATAAACACTTAAAATATAGCTTTCAAGATGACTCCTTTCTGTTAAGCAATGCTCATTAGGCAGACGTATATGCATAAGCTGCAGAGCAGCAATCAGAAAAGCGCAACATCAATACAAGGAATACAAACCAGTTTCCTATGCAGGGAATGCAAAATCGTTTGGTCTTGCAGTTGGTGCACCTCACAACTCGTCCCTTATCATTCCTCTGGCACTGATGACACATATCCGAATCGATCTTGATTCCCTGACAAACAAAACACACAAACAAATCAAAATGGTATCAATAAAAATCGAGCACTCAAAAAAATAAAAGAACTTGGTGGTTTAAATTATGTTACATTTTCATCATAAGCTTTATCTGGCTTCAATTTTTTCTCCGGAATTGAAACAAGAGGCTTGTTCCTACAAGTCCTAGTTTTCCTTCCCGTTCTACTTGTGTCTTTCTCCACATCTTTTTCCTCAGCGACATTTTCACAAACACTTGGTGTGCCTTTCTCCACCACTTTCTTCTTTCCCCTCTTTCCACGGCTTTGCTTACTTACAACCGCCTCGCCATCATCCCCGTCTCCATGCTTCTCATCACCATTTTCACAAACACCTGGTGTGCTCTTCTCTGCCCTTTTCTTCTTCCCACCAATTGGCTTAGTGTCAACCTCTGTACCATTAGCCTCCTCTTCTTCTTCTTCAACACCCTTAACAGCAGCCTTATTGCCCTTCCGTTTCCTCCCACCCTTTCGCCGTTTCGTGCTCTTCTGCTCCATCTCATCTTCCTCAAAATACACGCGCACTGCATCATCTTCTCCATAATTATTCTTACGCGTACCGCTACGCTTACTCCTCCTAGCCAAACCATTGTCATCACTAACAATTACTTCACTGTAATGGCCTTTCTCCGCATCATCTCGAACCCTTTTCTTCGAAACTTCAGCTTCTTTATCCCCTTCTCCATCTTGCTCCAATTTTACTTGGTTTTTCTCAAAATTATCTGGGCTTTTCTCCGATTTTTCTGGGGTTTTCTCAGGAATTTCTTCTGCAACTTTTATAATCCTCTTACGACCCCTTTTCTTAGGAACTTTGATTTCAGCATCCTCTTCTCCATCCTTCTCCAATTTTAACTGGTTTTGCTCTGAATTATCTGGGATTTCCTCCTGGTTTTCTTCAGAAATTTCTAAGCTTTTCTCGGATTTTATTGGGTTATCTTCAGGAACTTCTGAGATTTTTCCAGGAATTTCAGGGTTTTCTCCAGGAATATCTTCTGCAACTATTCCAACACTCTCACCACCCATTTTCTCCGGAATCACAGTCTCACTCTTCTCCTCTTTAACTTCCATTACTTTCTCGACGCTTTTCTCTTCACCTTCATCTGGGTCAACTTTCACATTAATTTTTTTCTGGGCACTTTTTACTTCAACTAATTCAGCTTTTTTCTTCTGAAAAGCCTTTATAATTGGTTCTTCATCATCATCCTTCTCAGTTTTAGAAGGAACCTTTTTAGAACAACCCTTTTTACCCTTATTCTTCTGATCAAAGTGCATCAGACACAATTTGCCATCATCCAATTTGCGAAGCTTACACCGCCAACCTTTTCCGTCATTTCTATCGCATCTCTCATCAATTGGAATTACTTCTTCATGATTCTCTTTAAGATTATTATCACCATCTTTTCCCTCTAAATTTTCTTCCAATTTAGGTTCAGCAACATCTCCCTCTAAATTTTCTTCCAATTTAGGTTCAGCAACAACCCCATTCTCACCTTTTTCACCCATTATTACGAATTTCGAAATTCAGAAAATAAAAGGGGATTAGAAATTAGGGTTCATGAAGGAATATTGATGAGAGAGAAAGAGAGAATATTAGTGTAAAAATAGAAACAAATTTAGGGGAAGGAATTCAAAAGGTCCCGCCAAAAGGAGGAGAGAGAAAGCGAAAGAAAGAGAGAGAAAATTAATGAGAATTTTGAAGGTAAAATTCACGCTAAATAGACGGGAGGAAGGAAGGAAAAGAAGAGAGAGAATATCAAGGGTTTTTTGGTTCTTGAATCGTGAAACAGAGTAAGTTTTTATTGTGGGCTGCAAAAACCAATTCCAGTATCTTGTTTCTCGTTTTTAGGTTCCCCGTAATACTGCCATTGCTATTTTGTTCTCCTCCTACAGTCAGTCAGTTACTCGGGTTTTGATCTCTGGTCGGAAAAAAAAACCAAAATAAACTGTTAGTTATCTAGTAGTCAGTTAGTTATTTATCTGTCAGTCATAATATAGTTATGACACTTGGTTTTATAGCTGATAGTTAGTTGACTGAAAATTTTCAGTTATTTAACTAATTATTACAGTTATTGAGCTGTTTGTCAGTTATTTTACAGCTATTTAGCTAACTGTTAGTCATCTAACACTCGAAATAGTTAGTTATCTAAATCAGTAACAATTAATCAGTCATTCAATGGTTAATTTATTTTCAAGAACTATGTAGTTAATAGAATAACAAAAAACATGTGTAAATGCAGAGGAAGTTATATTTAGAAAGATGTAAATTTATTTCAAATTGTTTTGCATGTAAATTACACCCTTATATACAAGATGGAAACAAATGTCAAGAAGTCCATCATCTTCAATTCTAACAAAACCTATTTATACAATGTCTATTTTTCAAAGCATATACAATACTACATACTTTTTTATTTTCAGTCAAACAACTAGTTGAATCCACCTCTAGATATGATTTTGTTCATTTTATTGAGAATTAAGTAAAATGGGCAAAAACTAAAACTTAAATTTTTATAGGTCACTCAAAGTGTTGACATAGATATTGAGTACCACCTCCAAAACTTTACAAACAAATTATATGGCAGTAAACCAAGATTAGTGTCAATAAGTGACTCATAGTGTACACATAAATATTGAGTACAACCTCCGAAACTTAACAAACAAATTATATGGCAGTAAACCAAGATTAGTGTGAATAATTAACTCAGAGTGTACACATAAATATTGAGTACAACCTCCGAAACTTAACAAACAAATTATATGGCAGTAAACCAAGATTAGTGTCGATAATCACCTTATGGAGAGAGTTCATGAACATGTCTAGTCTCAAGTAAGCTGGCATAGTAAAGAGACTGATAAAGGATGGTGGGAAGAAGAGCAGAAGATAGACTGTCTTTTCACTGCTCGAGAAGTCTGATTATTACTACAGTACTGGTAGAAGAGAAATTGTACAATATCCAATTAAAATACTAATTACACTTCACCTCACTGTCTTTCTCAGCAACTTGCCCACTTCAATAATACACGCAATTTTGGAGGGAAAATTTACTGTATCAATTAGAGGGAAACATCCTACTACAGTAAAATTTAAAATTATTCAAACTCAAACTATTCATTTCCTAATCTTCCCCACATTATTTTGTTTGTGTAACTTCATACTCTGTACATAATACGAAGCACGTATTTATCGTTACTACGACTCTACAAGTATTCTAGACTTCAACAAATAAATACTACCTCCGTTTTATATTATCTGCAACAATTAAACATTTTTCCTCTCTACTTTATGTCAAATCGTTGCAAATATGAAACGGAGGTAGTATTTATTGTTACTACGACTCTACAAGACTACAACTCTACCATTTCCAAGGCTATTGTTTTCCTGCTTAATTCACACTTTCAAGTAAAAATAATTACGGAGTACAAAAACATGGGCACATCTACTAGAGAATTAACTCAGCAGTACAAAAATTTATTTTTATCTCGGATCAAGTTCACTTTTTGCAAGTAAACATTAAATTAAATCATCATCAAGTTCACCAGATGACGATAAAAAATTTTTTACTTTCATTTGCCCATCGCATTGGAATTCAATGGAGAGAGCACAGGCAAAAATATAATCACATAGACTCAAAATGCTGCCCCGTCCTTCGACAGGTGATGCTGGAAGAAACTTCCACAATTCACATCACATTCATGGGGTATGGTATTATGCCACACTGTACTAGGAGAAAACGTAACAGAGTATAGAATTTATTTCAAACTAACTTAGAAGGCCCCTCTGCTTGAAGACATCGAGCATTGCAGCACCCATCTTTGCAGGAGATTCTACCACGGTGGCCCCAGCTTCTCTGAGAGTCTTGATTTTGTCTTGCGCTGTGCCCTTACCACCAGATACAATGGCTGCCATGAAATATTTTTTACGAAAATTCAAACCATTAGAATTGCCAATTTATTATTATCACTAGCCTTGTGTTACAGTAAGCAAAAGCACAAAATAAGACGCCGAACACCCAAACTGAATAATGTGAAACAGCAACAGACAAATATATAGTATCTACTAATATATGAAGTTAAGCCTATCATGTAGTTCTGAGCTGTCCAATATGGAAGCAATAATCATATCATGATAGCACAAGGTAAACAAGCTAAAATTAAGCAAAATACCAAAATCAATAACATGATCAGCAACTAATTGTCACAGAAATCAGGCACTAACTAAAAATTGCTGTCATAACACATTACCTCCAGCATGACCCATTCGTCGACCAGGTGGTGCCGTTAGCCCAGCAATGAAAGAAACCACAGGTTTTTCAGTTTTACTTTCCTGTTTCAAGCAAAGAACTCACTCAGAGACATAATCGCAACCAGGAAAACATCAGCAGAAAAAGGTTATCTAGAACAAATTTCCCTTGGCCTAAAGGAACATTAAATTTTTTTCTGTCAATATAAATCATTGACAGCTTTGCTCAAACTATAATATGAGTACCAATGCCTTCATCCCATAGGGACTGTCATAATTTACTGTCCTTATAAGCTATAACAAATTCTACTACTATTTCCTCTATGCTAAAGTACAATGTCACCACTAAATTTCTCAATAAGTAGGACATGTAATGTGGGGAAAAGAAGCGGATAATTAGCCACAATATCAGATCTTGCAATTCAAAGAAGGATGTAAGCCGTGTAACAATGTTCACTTTATTTTTTCAAACTATAATACTAAGATTATACCACAGCTAAAATTGGTTTAGATAAGGGGTATTCAGCTGAAAAAAATGAATCCTAATAAAAACACCCATGCAATTTCTAAAATGAAATTTATTCTTCAGAAAATAAGTATAACTCTGTTTACAGAGCAAAAGATCTCTTTAGCAGAAATGGGTGGGCTAAGCCATAAAGCTTTTAGCAGGAAGAACTTTCAATCCAAGGTACATGGTCAAGACGGCTTACCTTAATCACAGCAGCAGCATCCTCTTCGGCAGTTCCCCCTATTTCCCCAATAAGAATAATACCTGCAGTAAAATCAGCAGAAAATATATAAGCAAAGGTACATATAAACAATCCAAGCAAACAAGGATACTTATAACTCCTACTGGTTCTCATAAAAAATGCAATTTTCTAGGCAAAATTTCACTCCATAACCCTTTTACTAGGTAAATGTGTCACAATATTTTGATACCAGCACAGGTTGCAGACAACTCACCACAACCTGGAAGCCCACTCTATTGGAGATTTGGTTACACAAACTAATCAAGCATCCCTTCTCACCCTCTGTCTGGCATGGTTGCGGATATATGACTAACATGAGGTGGAGGAAAATTATATATATATATATATATATATATATATATATATATATATATATATATATATATATATATATATATATATATATATATATATATATATATATAAACAAAATGGCAGAACATTTCTCAACAAGTTAAATCTGGAGTCCACTACAGATGGGATGAAGAAGTTGTGAAGGAAATTGAAGGATGACATAAGTGTATTCTGACTTGTGAAGTTGAAGAGGGATATCTTTCTTCAAACAGAAACAAGCAATAGCATCGCAATCCAATACCATACTTCCAAAGTTATATAATGTCTGCCACCCATCAATAAGTCACTATACCTCCTAACACCCATCAGATACAGCCATATAAAGCATTGCAGAATCTTCATTCTCATGTACACCAGCATACACAAAACAAATACTTCCTCTGTTCTCCTAATATTGCAACAGGAGGGAAGACACAAAATTTAAGATGAGGAGAGAGAGAGAGAAATAAAGATAGGGACCCATGTGATAAGGAGAGAAATGGAGAGAAATAAAGACAGGGACCCATGTGATGTGGAGAGAGATAGAGATAAAGCATGTGTATATATGGCAATGTTGAAACATTTGTGAAACTTCCTAAAATGATAATTGTTGCAATATTAGGGGAACGGAGGAATTATAATTAAGTGGGATTTTAGTAAAACCAGTAATCCAGTATCATAAACTGCACAGTCATCTGATCTTCCACAAAATTCTGAGTACTATAGCCATAGTTCTAGGAAGGTCAGGGGTCAAAGAATGATGAGTCATATAGTAATGTTTCTTTTCCAATCAAAATACACAAGTGAATTCATTTAGTCACTAATCCATCAGATGGAAAACCAATCAGCCCTCTAATGTTAAGCAATCACAAAAGCAGATCAAGCCACTTGAACAGAAGTATAATCAATTGCTGAAAGGGTAACGAAAAGCATTTTAGGAAAGACAAAGTCCACCTTCAGTCTGAGGGTCATTAATGAACTTCTCAATGCAATCAACAAAGTTGGTCCCATTGAAAGGGTCCCCACCAATTCCTACAACAGTGGATTGCCCAAGGCCAACAGCAGTTGTTTGGAAAACCTACATCACAACACCAAGTATAAATTGATTGGCAGAATAAAGTCCTATAAACAAGTACTAAAGAGAGATACAATTTTATCATGACTTCAAAATATAACACTCATAATGACAATTTCAATTATAAATTAGTGCAAAGATGTAATTAATAAATTAGCAATAGACTAATAAGCTGAGACCATCAATAATAACGATCATTTAGTTGATATTGACAAATTGTGATACCACAGCAGTAGCATCCAGTGAAATCCTACATTCATGGTATAATGGAATAGAAGATAGGCAAAGAACTCTCAGAAATAAATAGATATTTTGAAAGTACAGCTTGAAAGCAAAATATAGAAGGTAAGTATTATATAGGTCAGCTATTGGGCCACTAAACATAAAGAATAGCAAGTAGAGAAATTCCATACCGCCTCATATGTCAGTGTACCAGAACGAGAAACAATTCCAATACGACCTGGTTTGTGGATATAACCAGGCATAATGCCTATCTTGCACTCTCCAGGTTTGATGATTCCAGGGCAATTTGGACCGATTAGCCTAGTTTTTGATTGTCTATTAAGGGCAGCTTTGACTCGAACCTGGAATAGCAGATACAATATATTTGAGAAAGCAAATTTGCAAAACATCCCAACCAATATGACTGCCTAGCATCACAATAAAAGAACAAACAGCAAGAGACCTGACACTTAAGAACAGATTACCAGAGAAACTTAACCGTTTCATTAGGATAGACAATATAAAATTCTACATATCTAACTAATACATAGATATTTGAACCAGATAACAGAATGAAATAACAGTATACTGGAAAGAGCACAAAGCTAATTAAACCACAGCACAAAAAGGCACAGAGGAAAAAGAGTGATTAAGTCTTTCATGTAACTTTAAATTGGATGTACAAGATGTGTCAGATGGGGACATGGGACGCACCCTGTAATTTCATTCAAACACTGAATATGTTCTTAGCCTTGATACAAGTATGATATTATTCGGGCATTTTCAATACAAAGCCTGTAACTTTGAAGTCTGAGAGAGAAGAAGAATAAAAAAGGAACTTCATGGTAGAGTCCACAAAGGAATGAAATACAAGCAACAAGGAAGTTTGAGATAGATATAGTCACGATGTCAATTAGTCAAAACGAGAAATTAAAGTATGCTAATGAGAACAGGAAATTCTGGACAAACAAACATTAATAAAAATAATAACCAACAACAAATTAATTCTAGTTAATAAGTCAAATGGCCTACCATGTCATGCTGAGGAATTCCTTCAGTGATGCAGACGATTAGATCCAATTCAGCTTCCAACCCTTCCATGATTGCTTTCGCAGCAAAGGGAGGAGGAACGTAGATAACTGAGGCATTGGCCCTTGTATCTTCCTTTGCCTCAGCAACAGTGTTGTAAACTGGTAACCCTAAATGTTCAGTACCACCCTTTTTTGGTGTCACACCACCAACCTGATACAAACAATGAAGCATCAGTCATACAATGCTCTTGACATTAGAAAATGCAAGTGATACTCATAAACTAGTATGAGGTCAGAAAAATCAAGCCAATTAATGTCTAACCAATCAGAACCTCCACAATGAGTTGTGACCACTGTATGCGTGTATGTTTAAGTGAGTTTCACACAGCTTTTCTACATTTCGAACATTGTGAAGCCCGTGTACACATTATGGCAACGTATTTCTAATTTCTCTGAAAACCCATACCATACAAAGGATAGATTGACCCAAGCCACTGATCTGGACTTTCTTAGCTATCCCCAATTGCTCATATATATTCTTCAAGACATATACCAATGCCATCTAACGTCAAGCTCTCCCATGGTCCTGCCACCACCATTATGAGGGAGAGGGCTACAAGCAGACATAACTACTGCACAACCGCAAAGCACCCTCAGTTCATTTACATTCTTGAAAAACTTTCTAATTATCATTATTCTTCATTCATTTTCTTTTCCTTTAATGTTACACATTCTACATTAACAGCCTCTTCCAACTCCACTTGTAATTCATAAAATTCTCAACATCTTATGTTACAAACCACATTTGTTTTGCAGTCTTTCCTTCGGCAAGCCACTTGCCATACCCAAAGAAAAACACGAATATAATAATAAGCAGCACCCACCTCAGTCTTCCTTAAATCAATCACTGATATCTCACCTAATTGAGCAAATGATGCAACAAGCACCAGCTCTGAGGTCCTAAAATCCTTAAATCGTTTCGAAACCACCAAAACGAAGTAACACAAACTAGCTTAGTCTTCCATTCAAATTAATCAATCATCAATTCTGATTAAAATACTCTCCAATTTCATACATAACCAACACAAACTACAGAATAGCAACACTAATCTATTGCATCCATAAAAATCGATGTAATAATTCCGATCAAACAGCGTAAACAGAAAATCAAAAGCTGCATTCCTCACTTCCATATTTGTCAAAAACAACCTCAAATCAAAACATTATCTCATCAACACTAAAAATCACCAACAAAAAGGCCAAAACAACATTCACAAATCGAAAAATCGTGCATCTAAAAATGAAAATCTAGGTTAAACAAAATCAGATCCAACAAAAACAAAACTAATGAAATTGAAAAATAAACTAATCTTAAACAAAAAATCAAAGGTAGAAGAAATGAAGCGATACCATTTTAGTGCCATATTCGATGGCTTGTTCAGTGTGAAAAGTACCATTTTTACCGGTGATACCTTGGCAAATGACGCGCGTATTCTTGTCGACGAACACAGCAGGAGGAGGATGGGAGGTGCCGAACTGCCTGGTTTGACCGATCGAAGAAGAAGAAGAAATGGTAGGCTGAATCTTGGAAGACAAGTTAGCGAGGAGTTTGCTGGCTTGTTGTCTCGCCATTGTTGAAGCTCCAAATTAGGGCTTTTTTTGGTGGTCTAATGTTAGAATTTTATTAGGGAGAAATGAAATGTAATGAAATGAAGTCAGATATTAGTCACGGTCACCTTTCACCTCCCGTGGAATGGAAATGGAAAAAAGGAGGCGAATGTTGAAGCATGAAACTACTAAGGTGTATCGATTTTCACTAACGATGATATTAGATCGGGCAGACACTATAATGTGTATTTGGTATTAAGCCATGCTTTGACCGTGTTTGTTTTGATATTCCAAAATTAAACTAACCCATGGCATGTCCTATCACGTATAATATGACTAAATTTGCGAACGTTACTAATTACATGGCATGTAAGAACGGCATGCAACACGAAGGGCAAGTGAGCTCAAGCCATCAACTTTTCTTTTGGAAATTGCGGCACTACACATCTCTAGCAAATACTGTTCTAGCTAACCCTAGGACACGTGGTTTTGACTTTTGTATTAACTTTTCTCTATTTTTGGGAAAAGTGGTGAAAATCATAATTGTGAGAAAATATTGGGCAGAAAAATTTATTACAGAGTATTGCAAATTGGAATACAGTAATACTATAAAGGTTTGAGGGTAATACTGTAAAAAGTTTGAAGGTAATACTCTTTACTATTCCATATTTTCGGGGTACTTAGGGACTGTTCTGATTTACTGAATTGAATATTTTATGAGAGAAGGAAATTAGGAGCTCAACTGAACTGAACTAAATATTTTATGAGAAAAGGAAATTAGGAACTGAATTGAACTGAACTGATTATAGTTGAACTGAATTGAACTAAAATTAGGCTGAAGAGAACATGCCCTTAGTTGACGGTAAGTGGATTACAAATTTTACAATGTTATACAACCTATTTCACATGACCTCAACGCAAAAGAAATACAAAAAAGTTACGAGTAATGATTTTGCAAAACTAAGTAATAAAAATTTGTATCAATTTATTACATGGTTTTGTGATAATTTAATTTAGCTAGAATTTTTTATTTTAGCCAGTTTTTGAATATTTGGATCACTATATTGAATTTAACCATGAATGACGTGAATTAAAAGTCAAATTATTTTAGTCGGTTTAAGGATATTTGGATCACTATATTGAATTTACCCATGAATGACCTGAATTAAGATAAATCAAAGGAAAGTAAATGGACATGATTATCATTAGTGTAACATACAATCATTTTTGAGCAATAGATACCCAGTTTTTTTTACTGACCCACTAGATATCAAAAGCTTATTAGATTCCAACTAATTTAACTTTAAACAAGTCAAATTGAAATTAAAGGAAAAAACTCACCCGGTCTATGTTGATGAATTTCTAAAGTTCAAACCGGAGGTACTTGTAAGAATTTAAAAGCGTACACGGAACATAATATTAGAACAATCACCTTCATGGTAGACTAGCCAAAATATCTTATAACATGTGGCTCTCTTTCTTTTCCAAAGTCTTTGTAATTCTCTGCTCCTAATACACAATCAACAAATTGCAGGGTGTATGTGTATCAAACCACCTCAAAAAAAATGGCTTCTACAACTTTTTCTCTTAACTTTGCAACACTAAATTCACCAATCATACATAAAGGGCAGAAAATTTTATTACATGATCAGTTCCCAAAATCCTTATCAAACTTCTCAAATCATAAACTTAAGCATCATCATCTGCTAACTTGTAAGGCATCATCATCATCATCGTCGTTGTCATCTACAAGCTCGATAATGGAGTACGACCTGTATGATCTTTTAGGGATAGACAGTAGCAGTGATCAAAGCCAGATTAAAAGGGCATACAGATCCCTTCAAAAAAGATGTCATCCTGATATTGCAGGGCTAGCAGGCCATGATATGGCTATCATCCTTAATGAAGCTTATGCTGTTCTCTCTGATCCCATCTCTCGATATGTCTACGATAAGGTAATTAGTATCTTCTGGTTAAGTTTCAACTGATCATGAATAAATCACAAAATTGTTCAACTTTATTTTTAGTGGTTGTTTTTCTAATACAAGTAGCAAATTTTCGAACCAATAAGTTTTGCGCAAGTATATTGTAAGGTAAAGGTGTGAATGTTTGGATAGGAACGAGCTAAGTTCACAGAGTTGCAAGGCTACACAGGCAGGCCAATGTACTCGGTTTGGCTGGGATCAGAATCAGAACAAAGGGCTATATTTGTTGATGAGATCAGATGTGTTGGCTGCTTAAAATGTGCATTGCTTGCTGAGAAGACGTTTGCTATCGAGTCTACCTATGGCAGGGCTCGTGTTGTGTCACAGTGGGCTGATCCTGAAGATAAAATTCAAGCAGCCATAGACGCTTGTCCTGTCGATTGCATCTCGTAATGACCATCTCATCTCTTCACTGCCTTAAATTTCAGTAGGTTTTGCAGTCTTTTTTCTTGTGCTAAACTAGGAGTCTAGGATGTTCTTAAAGAACCTTTACTTCGGGGAATTTAGTATTCCATAGTTGCTACTTGATCATGATGTTAGTTTTCTTGAATTTATACTCTAGACCATATAATATAACCAACTGATAAGTTTGATTGCACGTATTATATGTACGTTGAGTGGCAATCAGGACAGTAGACAGAGCAGACCTTCCTGCACTGGAATTTCTCATGTCAAAGCAGCCAAGAGGGAAGGTCAGGATAGGGGCTAGCAACACAGCTGGTGCACGAATCTTCGATGTTTTCTCTGAACTTAAATTTTTCCAGAAGCGACTGGAAGAAGCAGCAACCAAAAAATCAAATCAAGACTCTAAGGTTATTATTTTCCCTGACATTTGAACTTGGTTTATCGAAAAAATTATCTAATGCTGCACTACATTTTCAGTACTCTGATCTCCAGAAAGACGCAAGGATGTCAGCAATACAAACCATCAGGTCAATCTCAAATTGGTTGTACTGGCAAACACCCACTTCAGATACTTCTCTAAGCTTAACACTAAGGGAAAAGAACATATCCCGAGATCCTGACATTGAGAAGCTCAGAAATGCAGCAGCAGCAGCTAGGAAACACGGTATGTTTAAGAATCGGGCCAAGGCAAAGGTTCTCTCTCAAGAAACACAGCAGGAAGAATATTGGGTTCCATCAACCCCTGTACTTCCACTGAGAATAGAGAACAAGTCATATGCTCAGACAAGAAGTAAAACACCATCTTATACTGGAGTTAACCGGGGCAAAGCATACATAAAAAGAGAGATTAAACCGAGCAATCCCCTTGTTTCAGGCATTCCAATCGGTTTGGGTATGGTTGCAGCGATTACAGTTGGATTACAAGGACCAGGTGAGGCAATTGGAGGGTTGGGCAGACATATAGGTGGTTCTTTCGCACAACAGGTTGTAAACAGTTTTGGGATGCAGGTTATGCTAGCTGGGGTAACTTGGTATCTTATCGGATCTTATGTCATAGGAGTAGTAGGGAGCCTGTCAAGAAAAGATTAAAGGTAGAGAGATCTACGTCTGCCAATCTTTTAAATTCAGGAATTCAATAGGTGTACATTTGTATAGAAAGTATGCACATAGGGAATATATCTAAACTGTAAGCTAGATGTTCGGATATCTGAACGCTAAAACATAAACGATCAACCATGTTATGGACAAGGAAACTCAGGGAATTTATTGTTAAAGGATCATCTAGACATTCTCGATCAACTGTATTATGAACTGGTGCTTTAATGTTCTCACATGTCTATCAATTACGTTGAATGGCAGATTTTCTGAGTTTCTACAGTTTACCATTGATCAGTTCAGCATATCGCCTAACTAATTGACATGAATTAAAAGGGCAATCATCATATACTCATAGCTAGTACTTAGAACTATAATGTGAACAAAATCCTGCATAACTTGACAATCTATCAGCACAGAACATGTAAGTTTGCCTGCTTGTTCAAGCAACAGTTACAACAATAGAGCAATCACAGTCAACATGAATTCATCAGGGGTACTCTGACAGGAGTGTAAACCCAGATTTATCGAGTTCAATAATACACTTGTTATAAAAGTTCCACCAGGAGTATACAACCACTCAATAGCGATATTTCGTCGAATAATCTTTTGGGGCAATCACGAGACCTCGACCCTTACGAGCACCGCGATAGACGGTCTCAACAATGTCTATGAACTCCTGCTTGTCCTTAAGGGCCCAGTTGATCTTGTTGTTGTTCCCAGTGCCAAGATCTATCATTATGTGCTTGTTCCTAAAGAAGAACATAATTGTGGATGGGTCATACAGCTCGTACATCGTGTTGAAATCAGGAACTTCTGTTATGTCTACAAGGTATATCACAGCAAAGTTTTTAATTGTCTCTGCCACTGAGGCCAGCACTTCATCCATCTGAGGAAAATGGGAACTGTTGTAAGATTCATGAAATAAAATTAAGAGAAGCAGAATTAGATAACACTTTTGTGTCCACACTGTAAACAAGACTTTCGAACATTTCAAAAAGAAACAAGAGATGCCAGGAAACTTGCAAGTGTCACCTAGATATACAGCCGACAGCAGAATCCATCCAATTGCTAAATCAGAGGAGGTATGGATGCATACCACAAAGCTGGAATCTAACATGAAACCACTAACTCCCCCCCCCCCCCCCCCCCCCCGTCCTCTCTATCTCTCTTACAAGGTGGGGTTTTGGGAGTCTTACCACTAGAGGTACAAACTACAAAGAGGCTGATTTTGTCATAGCCTTGGTTGGAAAGGCAACAATTGACATACTTCACGGGAAGAAGACATATATAGTTAGACATAAACCAATTCAAATAGAACTCATTTTCCTTTCTTCAAAGTCTACAATTGCTTTCAAAACATAGCAAGTACGATGTATGTATAAACTCAATAACAAGTACGATGTATGTATAACAAGACTACAATTGGCAAAAGTCAAAAGTTGCAAACACATACATGATTGATCATTAGGTATAGCATCAATCATCTACAATACTTATTCCATTTCTTCATCGGTATGCAGAGCAACTAATATGATATACAACCCAGTAACATGGAAATATTCAATGAGAAACAGGCAGTATTGTGAGAACATGAACATAAGGTATCTAATTTCAGACAAAGGGCTAACCAAAACCATATAAGTGGAATTAGAGTTAAAGATCCCTGAATCCTGATTCCATAATTAAACTTTCTAGATCCTAACCCATACTCAAAAGAGTCAAGGTACCCTTCTAAAAAATAAACTAACCACCCTCATTAGCATAATAATAAACTTCAAAGACACATACCCGCATCAAACATCCAAAAGTCTAATCAATCATCAACTATGAGATGAAACTTTCATTATTTCCCAAGTAAAACCTAATACCAATCAAGCAACTAGTGGAACTAGCTTCACCAAAGGAAAAAAGCGACTTCCGACATGAGCAAAAGACCGCTAGTGAAGCCAACACTATCTAATCTAATCATGACAAAGACAATCTCCCATTCTCCCTCCCACTCTCAACCTGAAACATAAATTACTTGCCACAAGAAAAACATTGCCCAACAGTCATTTTAAGATCCTAACATGGACACTTCACATTTCAGTATTGACTATTGAGTATTGACTACATGCCTAAACTAGAAACTTTTTTGTGCTTTTTAACATACTGGTATTCTGCAACACACCATAAGCAAACATGTAAATGATGCAAACATCAATTGCCCCATGAAATGATCAGCTAAAAAGAAGGAGGCCAGACAGGAGCATAAGACATGTGCAGATGGCTATGAAGATCGCCAACTATCATATCATCGTCTTTTATCCTACTCGTAGAATAGTAAGTAGCTACGGGCACAAAGACTGGAAAGACAAACACCTATTCAAGAAAAGATGCTTACAAAATGAAGGTGATATCAACTTTTAATGCACTTAGTTCTCTCCTAATCCAATAATTAGTTCACTTTACAGTACAAGACTCAATCACTCAACAGTCACTTCCTGACTTGACAACAACTACCATAAGCACAAAGAAAACCCAAATTCATGTTTCTACGACGTACATAAAAGGCAGAAAAAAGCTCCTAATTCTAAAATTTGTCAGAACTATCAGAAATACGATCCCTCCTACGCATGAAAATCCAACAATTCTACCCTCAATTCTACATTAATACCAAAAAATACCCTATCTTTCCAAATACAATTTACACCCAAATTATTGCACAAATTAAGATTATAAAGAAACTCCAAATTAAGGCACAAAAACTCAAATTCCATAATTATAAGCAGGCAAACAAGCATATAAAATCCAACAAAAGAGGAATTCAAATAAGGAAATTCATAATTACAATCAGAAATTGAAAATTAGGGTTTGATGAATTGATCAAAAGGGGGAAAAGAGACCTGCATACAAGTTTCATCCCAATCATGGCCGAAACGGATGATGACGAGACGTTCTTCCTCGGCAAGGATGGCTTGATCGACCGCCCAACCAGAGTGCAAGTGCGGTAGCAAGTACGACATCTCTCACTTTCTCTCTCCTCCTACAACACTTGCATAAAACGGAGGTTTTGCGTTGATATTGACTTTATGCGGTCGCCTCGTTCTTAAGCGAGACTAGAGGTGTTAATTCGGGTCTAATCGGGTTCGATAAGTTTAGATTGGATATTTTTCTTGAGTCCAGCTACTAGGAAATTAATAGGAGTGAGCAAACCGGCTATTCGGTCAAAATTTTAAAAATCCGACTTGGAATTGGTTGATACAGTGTCCTAAAATCTAGAATTCGAATTGGAACCACTTCAATCGGGTCCTAAAATTGAGGAATCGGTATTGAAACCATTGGATACCGATTTCGATTCTAGGTACCCACTAATGTACACAATTGTTAAATTTTAATACGATATTTTGATCCATTTTTATTTTTAGCGTTTAATAATTATATTTATATATACATAACGCTATTTTATTTATGTTTGGTATTAATTTAAAATTTTTTAATGCTAATAACTAAATACATTCTAACATATGTTTATTTTTTAAATACATTTAGTTTAATATTTATTGGGTAACCAGGTACCCAACCGCTTCTGGGTCTAAAAAATTGAGGATTGGAATTGGAACCGGTTCCTTAATTTATTACCCGGAATTGGAACCACTAGGTCCAATTCCGATTCCGGACCCACCGGTTCCTTATCGGTTTCAATTCCAATACCGAGTACCCGGAATTTTTGCTCACCCCTAGAAATTATTGTGTCAATGAGAGTTAAATTGGATATTTTTCGGGTTGATTTTGGATTGGGTCAGATGGATTAGGTTTTGACAGCACTCATGCCTAATTAAGGTTTAACTTAGTTGAAAATTTTATTGATTGATTCTTGCTTAACCAACTATTATTCTCATGCTATGCGTAATGAGCAAAATTGTAAATTGTATTTCTGTAAAATGAAATTTTAAATATGATCAAAATTATGTGCAAGGTGCAACAATCTAGTGTGTGGTCCGAGTCAAAAACTAGTTCTCAAAAAATAATGACTTAATTTTTAGCCACGCTTGAAATTTAAAATTTGCATGAGTAGTTAAACCAAATACTACCTCCGGTTCAATTTACTCGCAACAATTTCCTTTTTTAGGTGGTTCAATTTACTCGCAACAAACTTATTTCTTTCCTTTTTTTAGTATGTTTTTGGGTGGTAATTGACCAATATACCCTTACTTTTTTTTAAACACCCTTATTAATTTACAAATTTGATTTCATTAGATTAAACCCCAAGCTTAATTAATTAAACTCTCATCCCTTTATCCAACCCCATTTTCATGGTGGCTTCGTGGTGTTAAGAGCGGTGGGGGTTGCTGATCGGCGGCGTCGTGGGTTTGGTTTCGTGGGTTGCAGATCGGCGGCGTGGGTTTGGTTTCGTGGGTTGCAGATAGGCGGCGTCGTGGGTTTGGTTTTGTGGGTCGGGTTTCGTGGTTTCAGATCGGCGGGTTTCGTGGGTAGGTTTCGTTGATTTGGTGGGTTGGTGGTGCTGGGTTTCGTGGTTGAAGATCGACGACGTTGTGTGGGTTTCGTGGTTGTAGATCAACAGGGGGTGGCTTGGTTCATGGGGTGCTGGGTTCGTGGGTTGCTGGGTGCGTGGGTTGCTGGGTGCATGTGGGGCGGTGGTGGTGGGTCGGCGGGTTTTGGGTTGGATTAATAGTTAAGAATATACCCTTATTTTTTTCATAATCATGTTTTCAATCTTTTGTCTTGAATTCTGCAAACATGTCCTTTGTTACGACTAAATTGAACCGGAGATAGTACATATGAAATTGAACAAAATATATCTAGAACCAATGATAACCCAAAATCTTTTGACACATTAATGACCCAAACCAACCATATAAAAAATGTTAGAGCTTAATTTCATTTTCCGTGGCTTATATCTTTCTTTTAATTATTTTATATCTCTACCTCTTTAATTACTTCTACGGTGCACTCACCAACCCTAACACAAGATAAGATGTTTATTTGTTATAAATCATTATTTTTGTTCACATTCCAAATACAAAGAATTTGAACTCTAAAATTAAGGTTGGAGAAATGATCTATAATCATTAAATAGATTGTAGAGATGATTATATATAATTACACAAACTTTTCACATTTAACATCAATTTTGTTTGTCAAAATTCACCCTTCATAATATAGTTTTAATATATGAAATCTCAAATGGAGGATTAAAAATTAATAAATCAAAAAGAGATTATGTATATTTACACAAACTATTTGTATTTTCATTTCAATCTTATTTCTTCATCAAAAGCCTCATTTCCATAAAATGGTTTTGATAATACATGAACTCTAGAAAAGGATAGAGAAAAATCAAAGAATCACTATATTTTACACAAACTTTAAATAATAGATTAGTGCCTTTTGGTGTTGAGCAAGTGTGGGAACACCATTGTCCGTCGGAGATCTCTCCGTATGTACTTTTTGATATTTTGGCTTCTTCTGAATAAATGCACTAATCAGCTTTTTCTAAAAAAAAAAAAGAATAGACACAATCGATGAATCACCAGATGTATAAATTACACAATTTTTATTATCCATTAAACGATTTTAATTTAATTTGATTTAGTTTGTTCCGAGCTCGATTTCAAATTGGTGTGTTCTAATGTCGTCCTAGGTTAGTTGTTAATAGCTAATAGATAGATGTGGTTAAATGTGAACAAAACCACAAAAACATGGTTTTGCTTAAGTAATACTACCTTTGTCTCTATATTATTGCTCCATTTGACTATGTACAGTCTCCAAGACACGTATTAAAACGTTATGTATGTAAAAATTATAAAAATGTGATATTAATAAACTATACAATGAGACGAATCTAACAAGATCACTCGTGACTATATTACTTTTTACATTAACGGTAATTTATGGTCAAAGTTTTTAAAGTTTGACCCAAAAAATAACAATGGGGCAAAAATAAAGAAACGGAGAGAGTAAAATTTTTAGATTTGATAATATACAAAGAAAAACACTACATATAGCAAATTTAACAAGATCACTCGTGACTATATTACTTGTAATTAAGATTTACGGAGTAATAGCAAGTGTCACTCAAATCTCAAACGTAAGCTTTGTGGTTGTGGCTCAAAATAGGAACGACACTTATCACTCAAATACAAGTGCACCACGTTACAAGTTTTACCACTTTCCACAACATTCTACATGTTGTTCAATTATCAATTTATCATCACTCATCTTAAACTTTTCAACCCAAAAAGAAATCACCTACTACAATATCATTTCAAATCTAAAATCTCGATTAATTTCCAACTCCTAATTGATAAAAATGGCAGCTCAAATTTCAACTTCACCCTACAAAAAATACGAAATCCGAAAACGATTACCCGACCCAAAAACCTCAGTTCTCCTAGTAATCGACATGCAAAACTACTTCTCTTCAATAGCAAAACCCATCATTCCCGCCATAACAACCACCATCAATCTCTGTAAAAGCGCGGGAATCCCAGTCATACTCACGCGCCACCGCCACAAACCCGGCGATGACGGAGGCGTATTAGGCGAGTGGTGGGGCGGGGAAATCATCGTCGACGGAACCCCCGAATCAAACCTCATCACAGAAGTAGTCGAGGCGGCAATAATAGGAGAAGACAAGAAAGAAGGTGACAATGATATGGAGGTGGTAGAGAAAGATACATATAGCGCGTTCCGAAACACGGGACTAGAAGAGAGGCTGAAGAAGATGGGCGTGAAGGAAGTGATTATTAGTGGAGTTATGACAAATTTGTGTTGTGAGACGACTGCTAGAGAGGCGTTTGTACGAGGGTTTAGGGTGTTCTTTTCGACGGATGCTACTGCGACGTCGTCGGATGAGCTTCATGAATGTACTCTTGTGAATATGGCGTATGGTTTTGCTTATCTTGTTGATTGTAATCGTCTTCGTCAAGCTTTCTCACCATAGCTGCATAGTGTATGTACTTAGCTTTCTTTGTAGTTATGTGTAAGATTGTGATTTTTATCTCTCTATTAGTATATAATACTCCCTCCGATTCTCTATTACAAGTCTGTTTTTCTTTTTTGGTCTTCAAAATTAGAAGCCTGTTTCTATTTAAAAATAATACTTCATACTTTTTTTAGAGGGATGCTTAGTTAAATCTCTTTGATTGTTTAAGTTTGTCAATCTATTTCACCAACTCAGCATTTGGAGTTAGATTGTGATGAGTAAGTGACATATGTATATAGACACGTAGACAAGCGATTTGTAAATGCCGCTTATTTCCTCCATTGAAGCTCCATTGAAGCTACCACTGACACTTATTTCCTCCATTGAAGCTACCACCAACACCACTATCTTCCTCCGTTAAACCGACACCACCACCACCACCACCACCTCCAGCAGCAGCCGCCGAATCAAACGAAAACCCTTGGAATAAAAGGTGAAATTAAGGGCAATGGTTAACCCCAAAGGGTAGGGGTGACCAAGAACATGGTGTTGGTGAACGGTGGAGGTGGTGTTTCTAGGAAGCTTCCATTGTTGAATGAAGGTAGCGAGAGGCAAAGTGATTCAACGATGGAATTGGCTTACGTGTTCAGCCAAGTCATCGTCAACGTGGGCTATGAAAAGGTCACATTGGTAAATTGAGCAACGAATCTCCAATTTAACGATGGAAATACCTAGAGTACCCCTACATTGACGTTTTAAAGCAATCAAAGAGATAAACAGAAAATTGCCGACTTTTTTTATAAGAATGCCCTTTTTTGATGATTTGTCTTCCATTTTCTTTTTGTTTTTTAATTTTTTTTATATAATAATACACTTTTTCTCTTCATCTCTTCAATAATTCTCAATCACTTTTTCTTTTTCTCTATCTCTCTAAATTAGACGTGGACATCTATGTACATTTTGCATCTTAGCTTTTGTAATTTTTTTTTGGAAAAATGTAAATAATAATTCCAACTTGTTGTATTTTATTTCAATAATCACAACTTTGGATTATTCTACGAATTTTGGGAGCTGTTGATTTTCTTCAATCTCAAAAACCGATTTAAAAGGCTCAAAGAGTCACCTAAGAGTCTTTGTTGGTTTATGGGTCACGGAATTTTTACTAGATTTTGAGGTTCCTTGACTGGGTAAGAAAGAAGTCTTTTTCGTTGTAGCCATAGAAGACTCGACCCGTTGGCACTACGTCTATGCTGGTTCAAATCTAGCTCGGCCCAATAATCCACAATGCATGGGAGTCTTTGGGCATAAGAATTGCTTGGGTCGAGTCTTCTATGGCTACAACAAACGATTGTTGCAAGGAACGCATTTTATGAAGTTAAGAGAAAGAAAACAGCTAGTTTAGCTCGTCATGTGAGTGAAGATGGATTTGTTCACGGAATCAGGCGCATCTTCATTTGCTTGATTCCCATCCCGACAGTCGCTGCCTTTACCGATTAGCTACGTGAGCGCTCCTCATAGACACGGAATTTTGTTCTTCGAGGTGTTGGTGATGATGAAATTCCTGTTGCTCAACTCCAAGGCAGGATTATACTTATTTACTTTGCTTGTCTTGATACCCTTGAACATTATCAAAATCTAGCATCGTGGTTATCGTGAGATGAAGGCAATGGGAACTACTGATTTTGAAGTGGTGTTTGTTCGCCGAAATAGTAGTGAAGCATATGCTTATGATGATAATGTTCGTTGCTGAATATATGATGAATATGATGATGAAGAATATGATGATGGTGGTGAATATGATGGTGAAATGCCTTGGTTGTTATGCCCTTTTGACACTCAGCTTCGATGGATAAGAAATTATTCACTGGGTGGGAAGAATCTTGGGATATCCTCGTACAATTCGGACAAAATGGTCAGATCACTGCTTTTCCTGATCTACAACATTTACCCTCGTTCAATTTTGATCCCAATGCTTTTCCATTTGGTGATAATGTACGTGAACTTGTCCTTTCTCAATTTGATGAAGATTACTCAAGTTACAACTCTACCTTTCTTTAAATTATGGATACTGTCAAACCTTAATGTAGCTCCCTAGTTTAATTTTCTTGTAATAAAGACTCGTAATTTTTGAATAGAATTTCAAGTTTGCTCTACTGTTTCGTTTTCTTAAGTTAGTATGCTGATTAAAGTTTGGTGAGCTCTTGTCTGTTTAAGATTGTTCATGCTGTTGAAAACATATGATTCTGTCAAATAAAACAGGATTCAATTCACTATTTTCAAACATTTCACCAGAGGAGGCCTTGTGCAAAGAGAAGTGAACAAGCTCAGGGCACTTTCATTGGAGTCTTTGTTGGTTCATGGGTCGTGGGATTTTGTTCTTCGAGGCAATGATAGAATGTCTGCGGTGCAACTCTGAGGCAAGAATGTACTTATGTTCTTCGATTGTCTTGGTAATCCTGAGCATTACGAAAATTTATTATCATGGACTTATGGTATTGTAAGATGAAGGGACTGGGAATTACTAACTTTTTAAAAAGAATTTTCAAGTCTACTTTTTAGTTCCATTTTCTGAAGTTAGTTTACATATCAGAAAATGCTGATTAAAGCAATTGAATTCTGTCTGTCAGAGAATGAATTGGCAGACTTCAGATGTCTTTTGCCATATGTATGCAAATGAACTTCCGTGCCATATCTACGCATCTATTCTGTCTTGGCCTCCTTTGCTTCGTTTCTACTCCGTACTACTCATCTTGTCCAAGCATCTTCTACGATGATCTCACTGAAAATCTTAAACAAGCTCTGAGACTGCCAATTGGTTTTCGCTGCCAGTGACAAGCAGTATCGATCAACGAGCGATGTTGCCTTTCTTTCTTTAGTTGTATCGTGTATCAGGTTACTTGAGAGCTGTATTGATTGGAATATCTCTACTTAGTCTACTAGATGTAGTTGTTGACCTCATGGAATCTGCTACCAATTGTACTTACCTCTTGACTGCAAACAAAAGAAATATTAATGGGTAAGTTATGTTCGTCTTAAATAGTTTTAGGTCCAATAAGTTTTTATTAAGTCTAACTAGTTCATTTTCAAGTGAATAAAACGCTACGATTGCAATCCACACAAGGATTGCTGCAATAGGCCTTTTAATTGCAATAGGCTTTTTAATCTGCTTTACATTCAGAACTCCAGGCCCGCTTTTGGGGTTTGTGTAGTGCCTACGGCAGGGGTTATCGTAGGATCCTTATTTACTCGGACTGTGAAACCCTGTGCTTGATTCTAGGCTGCCGTCAAAGGAGTGATGTTTCTTTATGTTGGTTAATTCAAGATATCCATGCTCTTCTTTCCTTGTTTGATGCTTACAGGATTATAAAGGTTCCTAGGTCGTGGATGTCCCCATCGCATTGGTTGGCTGGGAAAGCTCGTGCTCGGGAGTTTCTTTGTTGGTCTTTTTAAGTTGATTGTTTATTTTCTTTGTACTCACTGTCAAAAAAAAAAAAATATTGCAAAGGCATCAATCCGAGATATTAGTTTGTGCTCTCCAGTTAGAGTTGGTTGATGATATATGTACTTAATTACTTATGATCAAATTGAGATATGCATCTCTATTATCGGATTGTATTATCTATAACACAATTCAAATTATTACTGAATATATTTCAGAAAGATATGACAAGGATTTTATATGAATAACCAAAAACATTTACAATTTTTTCTTCTGTGAAATTCAATACACTATATTTTAAAATGATGGTAATTCAACTGTTTTGTACATGAAGATAAATGAACGAGGTTTTCACCGACATGCCATATATGAAAGTATACAGTAATAGGATGTTTGTTCATACATCATTTAGCATGAAGAATAATGGGGTTGGTGGTGCCTTTGATCCGCACATCTTTGTATTATTCATAGTATATTAGTACATAAAACTTGTACCAAAATACTTAATTGTCTTACATTTTATAACATGATCATCTGTTCTTAAAACTCTAATTAGCAGGCATAATCCAGTGTTTCAGCTGATCTCTTACAAGGCTACAACCCCCGCTTTTATATATCCAAACTGTGCTGCATTCCCTACAGGATCCTTGGCAGATCTGCCTTCCCATTCATGCTTCCCATTTAGGCACAAATCTCTTACACCAGCAACATTGCATGTACGCATTCTCTTACCTGCCCGGAGACTTCCAATAATTCTTGTAGCAGACAACTAAATGATGAGACTAACCACTGCTTTTCCTCAGAAGCTCAAGCTAAACGCTGCTGGCACACACTCCAAACAATAGAAAACTAAGACAATCCATCTCAATACAAAATCTCCTCCTCATCCCGTAGCTACCATCTATAACGAGAGAGAGAATTGCCCATGAAACCAACAAATTAGAAATTCTACAAACCAGAATATGTTCAGACAGCACCACAGTCCACAAGATAGAATGAGATGGCAAACAAGCCCAAAGTTCTCAGCCAACAACACATATGAAGGAGCTGCTGGTGTAGGCGGCAATTTCTTTAAACTAGTGGACATGAAATTATTGCAGCAGCAATGAGGAGATTTTACATGGGGGGATGTTTAAGTTCTGAAAAAAAATCCAGAATACAGCTCTGCAGGGTAATAACAATGATGCCTCCTGAGAAGTTTGATAATTTAGGCGTCATAATCTATTACTCCCAAAAAGAATAGCCCCGCTCTTTAATAACTTTTCTGAATTCAGGCTCCTTTGTAGCACCAGTTCCTTGACCAAATTGTTTTTTGATGGTTTTGGTTTTGCTGGGAACATGATCATTAGTTACCAAACTAGCTTCTGAATTCGTCACAGGTGAATTTTCCATTTGCTTATTAGACAACCAGGTCTGGATCAATTCATCTGTTTTGGCATCTGGAAGCAAATTTTTCCCCTTCATCTCTGAATATATCTTGTGTGCTTCTTCTAGCTTTCCATTCAAAAAGAGTCCATGGATCAAAGCTATATGTGAAGTTGCATCATCATTCAAACCATTATCGGTCATCTGATCCCACAGGATGAAAACATTATCAAGCTGACCCCATCTGCAAAATTTCCTTATTAATAATAGATAAGTATCTTTATTTGGCTGACAACCCAACTCTTTCATTTTGTCTAACAACATGAACGCCTCTTCTCCGGTCCTCTGAATACGCAAGAATGCATGAAAAGTTCGAATAGTGGGCTGCAAGCCACGGCTGAGCATCTCACTAAAGACATTCTGCGCTTCATCCCTTCTTCGGGCCCTGCATAACGGCTTAATCAATGAGTTATAAGTGACAGCATTTGGGGCAATGCCCTTATCTTCCATGGTTTGCAGAAGATTCAAGGCTTCTGCTGCACGACCTTCCTTTGCAAGAGCGTGCAAAACAGAATTATAGGCTTTCCTATCGGGTTCAATACCCATTTCCTTCATCTGGGCAAACAATTTGAGGACTTCTCTCAGCCTGTTTAACTTCGAGTAGCAAGATATAATACTCGAAAATGAAATGACATCAAGTTTCACTCTCAGTTCATTCATCAACCTCCAGAATCTATTAGCCTCACGCGGACTACCCACAATATTGCACCAGCCATTCAGGATGATGTTAAAACTCTTGGTATTGAATTCATATGTGTTTTTATTACTAAAAAGCAACTGCTCAGCTTCCTGCACATTCTTGTATCGAGTAAGAGCAGAAAGTAGCTTCTGAAATTCGTCCATCCCAATGCAAAAACCAAACTTCTTAAAAGCATGGAAAGTGTTTATAGAATTCACAACATCATGAGCAGCAGAATACCTTCTAATCATTATAAGTAGAGTGTTAGGATTCACAATACCACCCTTCCTCATCTCATCAATCAAAGACCAGGCAGTATCAAACTTCCTCCTCTTCGCCAAGATTGATATAATCGAATGATACTCTCTAACCGAATGCACATACCCCGGCTGCTTCCCGGCCCATAGGAAGAACATGATTGCCACCTCCCAATCATTCCTAGTTCTAGAAAGTACCTCCACCACCAGCTCCGAAGTGAGTGAAACCCCACATTGATTGAGCTTGTTAGTAACTTCCGTCCCACCGAATACCCTCGGCTTATCACACGAAACCTCGCCCTGAGACGGGTCACTCTTGCTTACACTGCCCCTCAAGATTTCCAAAACAACCCCTAAATCATGTTTAAGTTTCTCATCTATAAAACCCATTTTCACAGTTTCAATCTCATCATCATCATCCCCACTAAACCCATCATCTTCATCATTGCCACAACCATTTTCACCATTTTTTTCACAAATTAAATCAGTCGAATTCGATTCTAGGTTCAAGCAATTCGATGTATCAGAGCAAAAAAACTGAATTTGGGAATTTAAACCAAAAGGGTATATGAGATTTTCAGAAATACTAGTTGCAAATTTAGGAACTTGGGTTTTGCCCAGATTAATAGAATTAACACGAACACCCAAGCTCAACTCATACGATAATTTTAATAGATAAAATCCTCTTCTGAATTTCCACATTATTGAGAATCTTGAAAGTAAAATAAAGTAATAATAGTTTGAGCAGAGTTCACGGAGTTACCGATTTTGTCGACGATCTACGGTGAAGCAATGGTGGAGCAACACGGCGGAGCAGAAGAGAGAGACTATTACAAATGTTGAAGGTGTTCACTCTGTTCAGTGCAACTGTATTGTGACTTGTGAGTTGTTTCTCTTAAAGGGTGTTTGGTTCCTTAATTTGAAATGGATTAGTATGAAATCTCGTAATAATAATACTTTTCCCGTCCCTTTATTATATGCCTGTATTTTTTTTTTTGAGATGACCAAAATTAAGTGCATGTTTTTATTTATAGGTTGTACTTTTTTACAATATTATTCTTTTTTTTTTATGATTTGTCACCCTTTTTCTTTTTTGTACTTTAATAACAATACTTTCCCTCTCCTTATTCTCAACTACTTTTTCTTTCTCTCTATCTCTCTCTAACCCCACATGCATATTTATACTCCTAATTATTAGTTTTAAGAAATCTTTAACTTTCTTAATTTCCGTGCAAAATGAGAAATAGGCATTTAATAAAGGGACGAAGGGAGTACTATGTAGTCCTTTTCATTAAGACCTTACTCATTTAATAACCCGTAAGTTTGTATTGGTTCATTTCCGAATTCAAATGATACTCTTGTGGAATGTGATTTGAATTACTACGTATATAAGACCGTACTAGTTGTCTTTTTTTTTTTAAAAAAATGATCTAAATTAATGAAAGTCCTTACTACTGTTCTTCCAAAAAAAAAAAAATGTTATATGAAATTATTTTATCCAAACTTATACTTCGTATTATTTTTCACAAGTATGAACTTAACTTATTTTATTTGAATAAAGATTCGATAATATTAAAATATATAATGAGATGAATCCAACAAAATGTCAAAGTATTGTTTTTCTTCATGTACAAATCATAATAGAAGGTCAAGAATTGTTTTTGTAAATCAAGAAGTTAGATAATCAGCTCAAGCCTTAAATGCCAAAAGTTGATGGAGAGATTGATTTGTAACAATAAAGCCTCTCTTAAGAGTGTTTCCTCCCTGTGGTTAGCTCTTTGGTAAAAGCTGTTTACAAAAGATCCTGTGACCCTATTTGCTTGCTTTGTCTTCGTGGCAGTGAGAATGTGCAGCACCTTTTTCTTCCAATGTCCCTATTCTCAGATAATCTGGTGCAATGGTGCAATGTGTTGCAGCTATTTGATTGCAGGAAGCCAAAATCCAACAATTTAATCAGGAGGTTTTGTGGGCAATCAAGCACTGCAAGAAAGTTAATGCTAACTCCTGATGTGTGACAGAAGTAGTGCACAGTATTTGGATTCAAAGGAATGCTGTAATGTTTACAGGGAACTGTAAGCCTGTTGACAGTGTTTTTGAAGATATTGTTTATAATTTGGCTTGCAGATGCCTTGCTGGTGATAGGGTGAACAGAATGCTTGAAACTAGGGTGAACTTAATACTAGTATACAAGATGAACAGAAAGATCAAAATAAGATCTTCTCAACATTAAGATTTAATAAAAATGGAATTCAGCACAAGATATAATGTAACAATATATCATCCACACCTCCCTCCATTTGTTAAGCAACTAAGAAAGCATGCTTAAGTGACAATAAAAAGGAATTCGTGCAAAAAACATGCTATACACATGCATTTCTTCTGGTTAACGAACACGTCGAACCTTCTCTTCTTGTCCAAGTCCAAGCGATTTTTGAGCATTTGAGATGCCTTCTGGATCTGTTTAAGGCAAAAGTCAATAATTAGATTTACAGTTTTTTTAGGACCTAAGCGTTTTATTTTCATATTCAATAGTGTGAAGGGTTCTGCAATATGAAATGGTCAGGATTCAGAGAAGATTGAAAATTCCACCCCAGACCTCAAAAGGCTTCAGAGCAGAATAACATAGACGAAAATGCAGAGCAGCCAAAAGTTATAATGGACCAAGACAGGAAGTGCTTCAGCTAGAAGTTCACTAGATGAGTAGACTATTGACTATATGATATTAGCATTTTGGATTTTCACAATTCTAGATCTCCCTCATGACTTAATCTTTTACCCCTTTTTTCATCACTTTTTGATAGTGACCCACTTCTCAAACAAAAGGACAAAACCACAATCATCACCATCAGGAGGTTTGTTTACAAACCTGCTGTATATAATGGGTGAAAAGAAGAGTGATTGTTTTGGATGATCCCGCAAAGATTACAAAAGGGTGAAAAGAAGAATGATTCTTCACTTATAACTATGACAAAACTATCTATGCAGAAGTGGCTAATATGTGCCCAACAACATTCCATAGAGTGGTCAACTTCATAGCTTCTAGCCTGAGGCATAGGCACAGAAGGAGAAGACACTTATTATTATTATTTTATATATATATATATATTTTTTTTTTTTTTTTTTTTTTTTTTTTTTTTTTTTTTGTGTAATTCACTCGTATACTAAGATGTCAAGACAATCTATTAAGTCTCCTATTAAGTGCATTAATCAGATTCAGATATAAGCCAAATCAAAAGATATGATGCAATATTTTGATTAATTCACTAATGCAGTTATAACAAAGAGGTGAGAGAATTAAAGTGAAAGTAGTAATCGGGAACCAACATGACAGCCAGACACTCAAATAAAGCAGCGGTTCGTGAAAAAGAGGCACCCATTATCACATATGATTTCCAGCTTTTCCTTTTTGACAAATGTGAGATGAGAGGCTCTACATGATAACAATCAGCAAACAAGGATCAAAGAATGTAAGTAAACCTGACATGGCTGATAAGTGATAAGGACCATATGGATCAAATTGCACTTAGAGGAGTTAAATTAAATATCATGGCAGCAAACATAAAAAGCCTATGATCTTTCCACACAATTTGGGTTCAGGAACAATTCTGACTTCTGAGGGGCTGAGACATATGCACTTTCTTTCCTACCCAGCTAAACTTTAGCACAGAGGGAAAAGCAAACCATAGAAGTTCGTATTACCAAAAAATTGAGTGAAAATACGAGTGAAGAAGCTCAAGTTGCGAGAAACATTATACGCCATCACTGGAGGGAGGGGTTTGACAAGGGTGTCAATGCTAAACACCCGCTGAAGAAACTGCAATTAGATCCACATATAAGAGTAAGCATTATATAACCAAAATGAAAACTATCAAAAGAAGATCAACATAATACATATACTCATACAGACCTCATAGAAGTAAATTTAAGAGAAATACAGCTAGTACTCCAGAGTTTTGACCCCCAATCACCCAAACGTACTTAATTTTGGATTTTAGTTCCTTAAAAAAGCTATAAACTTGCCAAAAAAGATACCAGGGGCAAAAAAGGTGGAACATTACAGAAGACAAAAAGCATAGGAGTTATTTAACTTTTAAAAAAACCGCTTTAACCTTCAAGCAAACAATATTTAGAACAAGCAGCCCTTGATTTTTGCAGAATTAGCAGGAAAATAAAACTTTTGGAATAATATTTCAGATACTTTAAAGTTGTGCTACATAATTTTCTCTAGAGTTGATAAGATTCCAGCTTTTAAGGCAGATGAAAAGCAGTGAAACCCACTATTATTAATATAATGGCCTCCATAAAAACAAAATACACAGTGAATAACCAACATCAGAAGTGAAGGATGAGAATGAATTATATCCAAGATCTACATTAACTGAGGAATAAAAGGAATAGTTTCCTCTTCCGTCCAAAGATTCAACAACCCCCATATAATTTCCTAAAAATAATAAAGATGAATATTTGTATGCGGTATGTGTATGTCCACCCTTTAAATAAATAGTTTCTACAAGTACTAATAATCAATAGCTTCTGGGACCTTATCTACATTAAGGCTTAATATGGAGATCCAAAATCACAATATAGCCCAAAGGGTAATCTTCAAAAGTAAAGAGCTCAATGTACAAGCTGTTTAGGCCTGAGTAGCAGTGACCCTCATGCCAACCAAGCTTTTTTAGGGTCCTTTATCTTCAAATAGTAAGTCTGATTCATAGAATCCTGAAGAGTGCGAATAGTCATAAGCCAATATGAGACATTTTCAGAGTCATTGCTTTCTCTTTCAAAGCTCTCTTTCTTAAACTTCAAAAGAAAAAGAAGAATAGAAAAGGCAATTAATCCGAAAGAGTGTGCATAATCATAATACGAAGTATAAACATCTTCAGTGTCATTTCTTTCTCTTTCAAAGCTCTCTTTCTTGAACTTCAAGAGAAAAACAAGAACAGAAAAGGTACTTCATCCATGATAAGCCATGCCTCAAAGATATAATATCCTATTTTGTTGAAGAACTTTAGGAACACTTAGTACAGAATCACCCTTGTCAACAGTTATTACATATAGGAAGAAAGAGATACCTAGTATTAATAGAGTAACTCCAGTCTCAAGAACCCTAGTCAATAGTTATCACAATCCACTTGCACGCCAGAGTTATAATTATTGTGAATAGGGCACCTTTCCAAAACTATATACCATCTAAAGAATTTCCCAGATGACATTCATCAACTTAGTTGTGAGACCGGGTACAGAAACACGAGAATCTTAAAATAACACACTCCTGCATTCCAGAACAATATTAATTGGACACCTTACTCCAACATTTGATACTCAGTAAAATCTAGTGAAATCATCCTATGAAATTTCAATAATTTATGCCAACCCGAGTCCTGGGATGGCAGGTAAAGCTACAAGCAAGTACACTCGAATACAGAACGAACATCCTAGGCATCACACATTCAAACAAGTACAATCAGAATAAAACCATGAATCTCATCATCATCCCATGATTCCAAAACTCTTTTCCACTATGTCAAGGGTGGAAAACCCAATACTTCAACTCCATTTTTAATCATCTGACCCCTCAATTTGAATAATCCAACCAAAATTTGATACTTAATAGTAATTTTCTAATTTCAAAACCCTAGCTACTGAATTTCAACACAGAAGAAAGGAAAGCATACTGAAACAGAATTGAATTACACTCCAAAACCACAATTCCAAAACCTAATTCCAGAAATTCAATAAGAATTCAAAAAAAAAAAAAAAAAAAGAAAAAAAAAACGACCCCATTTTGTAATTCGTCAAAATAGAGCTAAATTACACTCCAAAATCACAAATTAAACTTCAAAGAAAAATCCCACAAAAATCGAAAAAAAGAGAAAAGCACAAAACCTGATAGTTGCGCTGGAAACTGTAACGAAGTTGGGGGTCAATATCGGAGAGAGAATCATCATCATCATCAGCGCCATTGTTGGAGGAGAGAGAATTCTTCTTTTTACCAGGAACATGCATAGTAGGAGTACTACCAGGTTGATTGGTGACTTTGAGCTTTGCATCTTTGAATTTATCAGAGGGATTTTCTTCTTCTCTCCATGGTGCTGATGATAGTAATTGCTTCTTCGTCTTCGCCATTTTTATCTCTCTCTCTCCTCTTCTTCTTCAATCTTCAGTTTTTCTATGGTTTTAATGTTTCATCTACTTGAGTATTATCTTCTGCGCTTTATTTTTTCTGTTTTATTATTAGTTCACTATTGCTAGAAATGGGCCGGACCGGGACGAGGGCCGGTTAGACATGATACGAATGTCGACTCAGAGTTCTCACATTATAAAACATGACACGAGAGGCATTCTAGTGGGTCATGAAATTTATGAATTTCGTTTTCAAAATTTAATACAAACACAATAGATTGACCTGCGTTTTGGCTCGCTTATATTTTCCCAATTAATCTAAATTATTAGGTGGCCTGATTACTTGATGATTTGCATGAGTCTGATATGCCACAACTATTTCTTGGCTCGTCTTAGGTATGACCCACTTAAACACGAGGTAAGTTGACTTTTTGTGACTCCTAATTATCAATAAAATAATGCCAAATTTTATAAGATACACGGGTAAGTTGACTTTTTGTGACTCCTAATTATCAATAAAATAATGCCAAATTTTATAAGATAGACACCTTATAAAGTTCTAAAGATATTAATTCCTTTAAGTTATCAAATATCTGAAGTACATTTCTATCAAAGAATGCTCTACAAATCAAATGTAATCTCTACAATACAATGATTACACGTATTCGATCAAACTCTCACATTTGGTGCTAAAATTGTAACTCTTAAAAGCTTAATACAAAACAAAAAGACTATAATTTGCTAAACTTATGGCAAATAAAATGGTTGTATATCATCATCAACAATTCATCATGAAGGTGGTGCATCTGGTAGTTTTTTACCAGCTAAGAAGTGCTTGATCAACTGCAGAGCTTGTCTTGGCTTAGTCGTCGGAACTTGATGCCCTGCACCTCTTACCGTCACAAACATCAATCCTTCGTATTGTATTGTCCATCCTCCAACCTATTATAAGATACACACCTTTCAGAATTATACTATGACTTCAAACATTAATGCTTTGGTATAAATATGTATACAATTATATAGGTCATGTAACAATAACATGTTACATGTATTACCTGTGAGCTGGTATACCATGCAGTCCATTCTTGAACTGTTTTCAACCGGAGTTTTCTAAGAGTGTACCTAGTTGATGTTACCGGAATCCTCCCATCATTATCTCCACTGACAATAACAATACAATCGTGATCAGTTGTTTGTGATACATACAAGAAGTGAGGTTTCGCGAGCATGAGGGAAGTAAATCACCTGAATATCCAAATGCGAAGACCCTTGGCTATAAGCTCTTTTATAGTAGGAAGTATCGAGGATGGCGAGTCACTCCAAGAAGTAATATTGTTACTGCAAAACCATAAATAATACAACCAACACGTACTAAATTAAATTAGCAGCTTTAGGCCTTAAGCAGTTTGATAGAGTGTAAAACATATTTTTAGGCCTTAACCATCAGCTTAAACGTTTGGTTGAGTTGGTCCTATAAATGGTATCAAGAGCCAGCCTAACACAAAGGTCACGGGTTCAAATCTCAGCGTGTCACAGTTATATATATATATATATATATATATATGTATATATGTATATCAGTGTTACTACCTACTGTATGAGCTAGTGTGCTACTAAGACTTACTTGCAGTGAGTCCATGGATATGGAAGTTTCGTAACATTGGCATGTAAGGCAGTTTGGACATCCGGTCTATTCATATAAGCATCTGTGTAGTCTGATGCACATGGATCATACCCTGCTGACGGTCTTTTGAGCCACCCTTCCTACAACAGAACAGCAAGTCCTAGCTATAAAACAGTTTGTCGCGACAGGGCCTGTGACTGAACAGAAACAAGGGATTAATGGCTTACAAATCTGGAGAACAGTCGAGGAGAAACACCATCAATGACAGGAGGCTGAGTATTCCTTCTGTGAGTTTTAGTCTGGTTTTCGATACATATTGGAGCATACAAGTTGTATATATCTATCAGTCTATAGTCAGCAAAGTATTGAGTCAGGGCATTGTTGCACTCTGTAGTCAAATTTTTCTTACTGAAATCACAGTTTTTCTTCAGATCATTGTAAACACGGTCCGATATCACAGCATGATCCCATGCGTACTCAACCATCCCTTTCTGATCAGTTTCGTCGTCTAACAGTGCATTTCCAATCTGAAGAATGTCACTGTACATTATAAGTAGACCTCCATTGACATTAATATGCATTCATATTTCAACTTCAAAAAAAATAACTTGTGTACTAGGAGTCTACAATACAATTGATTTTCTTAGCAAACAATTTAAAAGAATGATTCAACAAAATGAGATTATTATAGTAGGGTTGCCGAATGTTTACCATGAAACCTTTCAGTTTGATCTGATCTTCCTTAGAAGCAATCTTATTGTCGTCGAGTATGAGCTTAGCAAGTTGTGGAACATAATGACCTTATAAGTATGGAGTAGGATAAGAAAATAAGAAAAACCAACTTATCATAGAGTATAGTACAATGTTTCAAATAATAACTGATGAAAATAAATATGCTTAAAAATAGAGTGAAGTGGGTATGTATTTACCTGCATAACTCTCCCCAGAAAGGTAAAAATCATGGGACTTAAACTGTGGAAATCTTTTGTACCAACTGAATAGAAAGTTGTATGCATCCTTAGCTGTTGATCATGATCAAGGTAAAAAAACAAAACTACAATCAGAAACATAAAATTGATACCAATATAATTACTCTATTAGTCCGGGAAAAGTTGTAACATTATGAAGGGTTAAGACAATGTAACTGTTCGTCTGTTATTTCTAGTATTCGCGCAAAGAGAGTACAAGATTAACTTAGAAAAGATTGAAGGATGATTACCTGCGATGGTGTCACCAAGTTCACTTATGTCACTGCTAGTATTACTGTAAGAAAATCCAACACCAACAGGAGATTCCAGAAACAAAAGATTGGCAGCTGAAAATACCAAAAACTTCATGTAAGAGTTACAATGTATTAATGAAAAATGCTACAAAAAAACATTTTATATCTCGAATAGTGCATATAACATGACATTTTCCGCGATTTTGTGAAAAATAACCTTTTTAAAATCCCTCCCCTAGAATTTCAACAAGAGTAAATGTACACAAGATTATTAACCTTTATTCCAAGAGTACTTATTGAGCTTTAGTTTGGGTTTGCTGCCTTTTTGAGGAGAGAAAGGGCCCAACTCTTCTGCTTCTCCATACCCAATTGAAGAGCATCCTGGCCCTGTATATTTCATGCAATTTAAGGAACAACTTAAAAAATTGAAAATTGATGTTAATCTGTTACAAAATTTGTTACATTAGTTTGTTCATTTAGTACCTTCTCTTTTTCTTGTTATTCTTGTTTGTTTTTCACTTTTTTAACAATGCACATAATTTTTAATTTACATCATCTAATACATATTTTAAAAATCCTATTAAAAAAATTATTATGTAATGAAACAAAACATCGAGAAAAATTCAACATGATGTCACATGGATAATCATATGTATCAATTATAGTAGTGATGAATAGAGTCATCAAATAGGAACACAGGAAATATTTTATGATTTAACTTTCTAATAATAATTTCCTTATGGTTTAATTGAATATAAGTTATTTGTTAAGAGGAGCTTAACTACTCGACCTAAGATTTAATGATAACAAGCAGCTAGAGGCCAAGTCTTAACACCTAACTAATTATTATACTCATCAGATTATGCATATTGTATTCTTGTTACACCCCATTATCAACCAAAACTGATGTTGATGTTTCATTTTTGTGCCAAAAGGAAATTTTCTTATAAACAACTCTAGGTATTTTTTGTTTTAGGCAATGAATTAGATGGCTTATTAATCTACTATCATTCTTCACTATCTCAAGTCTTACAATTCTTGTTAATTATCTACCATGATAATATACAAATCAATTGTATAGTACTAATGTACTATTGTGTGTCATTAACGAAGAAAACTAAACTTAGAAACATCGAATTATTTTGACATATCTTTTGAAAA
This sequence comes from Chenopodium album, assembly GCF_948465745.1. Classification (NCBI taxonomy): domain Eukaryota; kingdom Viridiplantae; phylum Streptophyta; class Magnoliopsida; order Caryophyllales; family Amaranthaceae; genus Chenopodium; species Chenopodium album. Next base: position 1,147,625 of record NC_137850.1, read on the forward strand.
AGATCCTTTTTATTTTGGGACAATGAGAGTAATTAAATTGCTAAAGTTTCTGTAACAAACATTATAAGGCAAGATTTTTATGACAAAAAAACATTTATACTTCTAATATACATATACGAGTACTACATATTATGATAATATAATTATATGATATACGTGGTACAATATACTATGTAATAACAAGTGTGACAAATGAAATAGTACCTCCATTGAGCCAAAGAAGCAAAGGCTTATTTTGAGGCTTTTCTGCAGCTTCAAAAAACCAATAAAAGAGTGCCTTCCCAAGACTTGCATTCACTGTCACATACCCTGCATACTGCTTAAAACTCACCTTTGGCTGCCCTGGAAGCCTCTCGACGAAATCCGCCCTTTGCTCTGCCATTATTTCCGGGCTTAGGCTGTTCCGTGCAGCGGCCGGATTAAACCTGGTGCTTGCAGCCAGCAGCCATAGCAAACAATAGTTGATGATCATATTGTACACTGAAATATATTTACTAATTAAGACCCAAAATGTTGAGTTTTAGTAGTAAAGAAAGTGCATTTATTTAATACCTATAAAACAGCAAAGTGTTACAACCCAAAGAATTGAAACAATATATAGCTTATTACATGAATAATGGTTAAATTTGAGGGAAAGAAGTTAGCTATATAAAATGATGAGTTTTTGTCAGAGGGAGTCTTTTTGTAAGACAAAGTGGAATGTTGCAGTTTAAGCTATTACCTAATTTTTGCACTTTTTAAAATTTTCTTTTTGTTGGATCTAGAGAATTTTAACAATATTGTATACATGCATATTATTAATAGTTTCTTTTAGCAAATGACACCACATTTTTAACCAAAGTTTTAACTCTATGCACAATTAACACACTAGTTTTGGAATATAATCATTCTTAACCTTTTTTTTTTCTTCATGCAGGTCATATTTTGTAAATATAATCATTTAATCTAACTGTAACATAGATTAGTGGATAAGTTTTCGGTCATCAAATTTTTAATGTGTAAGGAATAATGTATTAAAACGACATATGAATGAGATGAAAATGAAGGAAAGTGTCACGTAGTGGAATAAACTTAATTGGAGACACTTTTACCTACAATTAGTCATGCTATCTTTTGTCTGCGATATAATTTTTTCAGAGTCGAAGAGAGCACGAAGAACAAACTAAATTGCATAAAATTTAATGCCATGAGCCCATGACAATACTGTATTTTGCTCTAGAAATCACTTAAATATCTAAAAAGTTGGTGGTTTAATTTTTTGTATAGAAAAGTCAAATTTTAAGAACTTTCTATATAAATCAGTCAACTTGGGTATGATTAATTTCAAGCTCGTTAACATCTTGTTCAGTTGCTTCAACACCCAGTAATAGAAGATGCAAGTTTGGACAGCTGAAAACTTGAATTTTATCAATGTGGTCTCCCACTCTTTGGTCAATTGCTTTCTATTGCTTCCTTGTAAATTTTATTTTATTTTAATTATTTATCTAATTTTTATTTTTTTTGGAGATCAACAGCTCTTCCTACATTATATCAGTCTTTGACTAGGATTAGTTTAATTTTGACTTTTAATGTAATTAGCTAAATAATCTACCACCTCCTTTACATATTAATTGTAATGACGGAATTTTTTTATGTCACAAATAATAGCCCTTTGTTGTAATGTATATGGCTCGAACTCTTCAATTTACCTCAAGTATTTGTGTCGGGCCCTTGACATTGTATGACACTTTGATACTTCATTTTAGTTCAAAATCATACTAAATTTGCACAAAATATATAGCCTAGTTGAACACTTGGACACGTACCCAACATTAGTACCCAAATCCGAGTAACATAAGTTGCAATAAATATGAAACGACAATAGTAATCAAAATAACTGCAAATAAATTATATAGAGTTTATATTGACCGTTTCATCTGAGTTTGCCAAAGTCCAACTTTATTAGGCCAAAGTTTTTCCTAGCTAGACCGGTCCACATGAACCAGCGCAACTATTTTACTTCATGGGCCGATTGCGATTCCCCTAGCCTAACCATCTTAGAATGATCAGTTAGCCACCTCTATCGATAATGAATTTTCAAAAGACTTAGGGTCAGTTCTGATTTACTAAACTGAGCTGAACTGAAATGAATTGTTTATGAGAGAAGGAATTGAAATTAGAAATTGAACTGAATTTAAGTGGAAGAGAACAGATCCTTAGTTAATGCCATTACTCAAAACAATTGATTTCATAACATTAGATTGTTTGGGGCAATGGGGCGATATCAATCCATTTACAACAACAATCACGGGTTGTCAACAATAAATGTCACCTTTACTAACTACGTAAAGTCTCTCATGTCTTACGATATAATCGTCTCATTTAAATGCTCAAATGTTCATTATGTTTCCAAGAATCACTTTAACCATTGCGAAATTGTGCAAGATGACATCCCCAAAAAAATCTAAAGCAATGAACAAAAATTTGAGAACAACTAATTTTAAGGGTTTGGGATTATAGAACAAGCATTCAAAGAAATACAGATGCCCATATTTCATTTATTGATCAAATTTCCTTTCCAAAAACTACTCCTTTATCTATAATTTGTTTCTTTTCTGTGTAAAAAAAATGCTTTACAATTAGCAATTAGACCCCTATATATGGAAGTTCTTCAACCTAAACAAACATCACTTGTTCTTTTTTAATTGATAAAAATCTTAACCAAAAATTGAACTAATTATTCTTGATATATATATATATATATATATATATATATATATATATATATATATATATATATATATATATATATATATATATATATATATATATATATATATATGTAAGGATGGAAACTGAAGAAAGGCATCATAGCGCGTTTATCAAAAGGCTTTAGACGGCATTGTTTTGTTGGCAAGGAAATGCCTGAGCATCAGAAGGGCTTCCCTTGGCTTGTAAGTTGGAACTTGGTGACCCGCACCTCGAACTGTAACAAACATCAGCCCATCATAGGCAATGGTCCATCCACCAACCTGTAATAGTAGAGTTCAAAATTCAGATCATGATAAAAAAAGAGGTACATATAACTATATACTAAAATCTTATGTTGGTCAATTTGTCTCGAGAAGTAAATCAGGTGAAGAGAACACGAACTGCATCATAATATATGGTTGGTATTTGTTAAGCAACAAAAATGTTATATCAGAACAAGAGTTTATACCTGATCTTTGCTATACCAGGGGGTCCAATCTTGTTTGATCTTCAAGCCAAGCTTTCTGAGTGTTAGCCTCGTCGAACTTACAGGAATCCTCCCATCAGTATCTCCACTGGAATTCAATATAGTATTTTGTCAATATGTGGTTTTATGTATCAATCATTTGCTTATACACAAGTATATATAAGAAATAATTAGGAATTGTGACTTGACTAACCTGAAAACCCATATCCGAAGCCCACCATCTATAAGCTTCCTAATAACAGGAAGTATAGAGGCAGGTGCATCAGCCCAGAATGTAATGTTGTCGCTGTTTATATCATTGTTACCAGTTCAAACTATGTTAGTACAAATTGGTTCAACGCAGATATAATATACTGAATTTATATATTGTCAGAAAATGCAGGGGTTCTGTTTCAAGAGATTCATTTACCTGCAGAAGGTCCAGGCGTAAGGAATTTTCGAGGTATTGGCATGAAGTGCTGCTTGAACATCCGGCCTATTTAGATATACGTCTGTGTAATGATCTAAACAAGGGTCGTATCCAGCAGGCCGCCTGTGCCATTTATCCTGTAAAACATATTGGGAATAAGTTTAAGGAGATACAAATTCGCGATGATACTTTTCCTGTATGTTTTTTGATAGAGATTAGATTACTAACAAATTTGGAGAACACGCGAGGTGCAATGCCTTTGATGGCAGAAAGTTGCCTCCTGCTGTTGCTGCTGTTAACATCAGTGTAATTTATTGTGCAGATAGGCGCATACAAGCTGTACATATCTATCAGGTCGTAAACTTCAAAGTACTCATTGAGTGCACTTGTGCAATCATCAGATACGTTCTCAATTTTGAAGTTGCACTTTCTCTTCACATCTCTGAAGACTTTATCTGATATAACTGCATGATCCCAGGCATAGTCGATCATTCCTGTTTGATCTGTTTCATCATCCAACAGCGCGTTCCCAATCTGCAACATGCCATATCAGTAGTATAAGAAAATCTATGTTTGCTTGTCATTTTTTCACATTTAGAACATCTACTTGTATAATTCTATATGCTCATGTTTCCATATTTGTTAATGCAACCAAAATAAGACTATGAAGCTTACCAAGAAACCTTTCAGATTGATAAAATCCTCCTTGCAAGCATGTTTGTTACTGTCAAAGATGTACTCTGCGAGCTGTGGAACATAGTGGCCTAAGGAGGTAACATTTGAAACAAACGCCGTCTCAATACAAGGTCATTCAAAGAGAAATAATTTGGAGTAACAAACACATCAACAAACTTTGCATATGTTTACCTGCATAACTTTCCCCTGCTAAATAGAACTCATGGGACTTGAATTGAGGAAATCTTTTGAACCAGTTGACAAGGAATATGTAAGAATCCTTTGCTGTTTGAATAAGAGAAAAAGAGTTAAGAAACAATAGCTTGAAACTATGACATTCAATCAAACATAGCTAATAAATTAATCACCTGTAAAAGTGTCACCAAGTTCATCAAAATCACTGCTAGTATTGGTGTAAGAAAAACCAACGCCAACAGGAGACTCCAAAAACAACAGATTGGCAGCTGAAAAACAAACCAGTAATATAATTGTCAGAATTCAGATATTTTTTAATGCACCTTATTCTTTGTATTTTTTCAGGTAACTAAAACTCAGTTCTACCTTTATTCCATGAGAATTTATTGTGTTTCAATGACGGTTTGCTACCCTTCTTAGGGAAGAAGGGACCTAGTTCTTCAGCTTCACCATAACCAACCGAAGAACATCCAGGACCTGTAGTATAGCCAAAAATGAATAAAACTAGTTTGAGTTTGAATGGACTAACATCACATTTTGTACTACCTCTGTCCAAATTTAGTTGTTACATTGTTAGTTCAAGTCCGTGGTTAAGTTCAAAACTATATCTGAGCGATAACAATGTACTTAAAAAAATAGCCTAGGAGAAAAAATTCATGGTGTAAGAATGTCCAATTTGCATTGGCTGTATACTCCTAATGAAGTTGTACAAATTCAAGTGATTACATGCTGGTTTGACAACTTGGGATCGTGATTTAGTACTCATAGATTAGCTGCATCAGTCAAAACGTATCTACTACTCCCTCTGTTCGGAATTAAGTGGCAAAGATTGAAGAAGGGATAGGAGAAAATAAAATAAAATCCAATTGTTTAATAGATAAATTATGTCATATTATAAATAGGGACAATACAACAACTAATTCTAAACGGAGGGATGGTGGGGGCGGAGAGGGGCCCGGGGTGGTAATGACATCAACTTGTCCAGAAGCATATATAATAATGGACAGAGCATAGTAAATGGTCAAATATATAGATGGCATCTAGAAGAATATTTGTCACACTGTAGTATCCACCATAATATCATCTTGGTAATCAGTTGTGTTGTGGCCATCTTCCAAGCACAGCATTTTCTCCATTACTCAAGATTGTGACCTGACAAGACTATATGTCATTCAACACCCTTCCTCCTTAACACACACACACACACAATTGAAACAAAATCAAGAAGAAAGGTCAAGAAACTCGAGTCAAGTCACTTCCACAAGCTTAGGATCGCGAGGTCACCAAGTGGAGCTCCAGCTACTAGACCATGGTTGCAGGACGTAGTCGTGTAACAAAGAGAGCAAAGACTTATTATAACTCCGAAGGTGTATCGACAATTTTTCCTTTGTAAATCACGAAAATTTTATACTCCCAGTATCATTTGCAAAGATGTGTTATAACTCTTAAGGTGTATCGACAATTTTTCCTTTGTAAATCACGAAAATTTTATACTATTAGTATCGTTAGCAAAGATGTGTTATAACACTTAAGGTGTATTGACAATTTTCCTTTTTCTAAATCACGAAAATTTTATACTGTCAGACTGTCAGTATCATCTAATACATTTACACCTTTTCTTTTATTGAGTAGATTAGATTTAAATATTCATCATAAATATGAATAAAATGGGTGGGTGACAAGCGGGCGAGGAACATACAGGTGACATGGACCGTGTTACAAAATTGACATTTTTAACAAAGATTTTATAACAGTAATAAGTTGAATTTTTGGTAGTTGCTAGTAAAACAATCAAGTTGGTTAGTTGGAAGAATCAGAGCACATTATTTTTTAGCATATTGGAGATTTCAGCCTTTCTAAAGGGCCTACAGTCTACAGTCTATTACTATTGCATTTGTTTCACGTGGTGGGACAATATATACAACCTACGGTTCAATGATATAATTATTTCTATATAGAATACAACAAACTAATAATTATTTTTAGAAAATTTTAACCATATCATACATGAATTTAAAACATTAAAATAATAGAGTGTTCTCCGATATCTAGTTATTATGAAGCATGTAAAATGAGATGAAGGAAGTATATTATATCGAACTATAAGAAGTTTTTCGCAATGTTTAACTATGAAGAACATTCAATATAAACTTTTTCAGTTAATTAACTAACAAATGGACCACAAGGCCAACCATTGTTGATGTGAATGTTTACTAATGAGTGTTCATTCATTATGGGAGGATCTTTGACTTCTTTTATACTCCGTTTTCATTTTATATTTTAACGTTTTAAATTAAGTGGTTGTTTGTTTCGACGTAAGTACACTTATTAGCAACTTCTAAGACGTTATTATTGAAAAGTGTGAAACAAATTGCAGAAATGCAAGATAATTTTAAGAGAATAAAATTGAAACTGTTATCTGACAGTCTATGAGCCAGTACTTGAGTAAATCTTTGGTCCACGAACCAAAAAGAGAATGGGACAATTTTGTAACTAGACTTTATATTGAAGGTAGGAAGCAAGTAGCAACTAGAAAGAATCTCTTGATTTAATGAATTTTTGATACAAGAATTGAACGTACAATTGCTTATTTCACTATCGAATATTTATTGCACAATCAATTTGTAATAAAGAAAAATAAATAAATATTGGTATATAGATAAACTGAACAAGATTTTATCTAATTCATTATATATAATGGTTTGAAAGAAATGGTCGAATTAATAGTCATTCTAGTGAAATCAAATCGATCAATTCCTAAACTATGACTTGACCATACCTTAAAATACAATAATATAGAATGACAAACCAACAATAATAGTAACTCATAAAAAAGCCTAGCCAAGTTTTATTAATTGGTAGGGCATAACTTATCCTATAAATCAATCAAATTATTAGTCTTAAAGGAAATTTAAACAAAATATCAATAATAATAATAATAATTGACAGAAAGGGAATTTCAACCTAACATTGAAATAATTAGAAAGTAGGAGAATAGAGACAATTTAACTTTGTATATATGCATGCCATGCCATTATTATTTCAAGGACCACGTAACAAAATTGCATTTATAACTATATAAAAGGTGACTAACTTTGTTTTATTTGGACTAATCATATACTCCTATGTTTAATTTGACTCAAACTAACTTCCCTTAATCACAATCAATAATCTCATAAACAACATTATAATTAACCTTTTCTCCCTTGTTTAAAGGAGATGCAACATATTTGACAATTTTGGAGTCTCATATATTATTATAATAAACATATAAAATTAAGATTTTTTTTTTCTAAGTTTTACTAGATTTTACATGAGACGGTATTATAAACTGATTTTAAATAATAACCGTGAAAATTAAATAAATTATACTAAAGTATGAAGTAAAATTGCTATAAATTTAAGGCCATATAAAAAAAATTGTACCTAATAAACAAACAGTTAAATTAGTTAAATATGATAGTTACCTCCATTAAGCCAGAGAACCACAGGTTTATGATGAGGATTATGATCAGCTTCAAAGAACCAATAAAACAGTTCTCTACCATGACTAGCATTCACATTCACATAACCAGCATAATGCTTAAACCCAACTACCGGCTGCCCTGGCAATTCGACGACACGGTCGGCGTTCTGCTTAGCCACCACCTCCGGGGTTAGCCCGAGGGTCGATACCGAACCCGAAACTATCATAACATGGGTTGTAAGCCATGTTAGGAGTATAGATAAAGAAAAATATTTACAAGAAAATGTTAATGATGATGGTGTAGAAGAGGAGAAAGCCATTGAGTATATTATGGCCAACTTTCTCTCTCTAAAAATATTAAATTTCTCTCTCTAAACTCTCCTTTTGCATAGTGAAGAGTAAAAAGGAGTGTATTAGTGTATATATATAAGCTCAAAAATAAATAATTATAAGAATTATATCATTTGAAAAATAAGAAATAGATAATATTACATATATATTGCGGATATTACTTTATATGTTGGATTTAATTATGAATTTATGATTATATTTTGCTAATGTAAATGATTTAATTACGAATTTATGATTATATTATATTATTATCGTAAAAATGTTTTGTATTTTTCCGGGTTCTTGGTTTGGGGGATGGTATGTTACCTTATCCGATAATGGAAATGGAAGTTTTAGTATCAGAGAAATTAATTGATACAGTACATTTTTGTAAAAAATAAAATAAAAAAATGATTGTGTTATGTATTTTTAAACTTGTACAGTGTATCTCTAAAAAAAAAAATTTTAAAAAAAAAATTTAAAAAAAAAAACCCTAGTACAGTGTATATAGGATAGGAGTATAGGACTATTAAAGCACATTTTGATACATGGTGAATCATTATATCATACTCCCTTATAACTTGATATGAGTACTTGTTAGGTTTATAATAATGTATGTAGTCGTATTTAATATTGATGTGCATGGTTAGTAGAATTTGGGTAGGATGGAATAAGATCGAAATTAATTGATGGCAAGATAATTTTTGTATCGTGTATGATATATAATGTATGATAAGGAGTAGAAATTTCTAATTTTATCTTAATTGACATCGTATTATATTAATTGACATAGCTGGCTTTCATTCTATATACTTCTATAGCTTACACATCCAGTAAAGTAGGCAACGTATCAACCTCCAAATCAGTAATTGAGATTTTAATAGCCAAATCTATTACCTTGTTTATTTATTGACGTTCATTTTATTTGTTTACAAATTATTTCACTCAAACTTTAGATTAAAATACATCAAGTTGATGATTCTAATGGGATAAGCAATGATAAAAAAAAAAAACTAGTATAATTCATAATAAATATACTTCCAATATTTATTATATAAAGCAATATACTAAATAATAAAATAAAAGATAGATAGAGACCTAGAGTAAAAAGGGGCAGAATTCCAAATAAACTAAACGAAGCATAATAAATACTAGGGTGAGCATAACAAATTCCTGGAACCAGAACTCATTGCAACAAGTTTCTCAAAATAGGAACCGCATGTTTCGGTTTTGATTTAGGGTACCATGAATATACCTTACTTAATTTATTATAACGTTTACATCTCGCAAATACAATAAATTAAACCAAAAGTAATTGTTTAGCAAATTGAATACATATATTTATTATTGTTATTTTTATATTTATAATATTTAAAAATTGGGCTTGAATTGGTGTATAACTTGAAATTAAGTTAAACCTTTTAGCAAGTTACATGGTACCCTACAGATTTAGGTTCTAAATAAGTTGTAACAATTTCTCAATTTTACTTCTCAAAATCAAAACCTCTTATTTAGGTTTTGATGCGGTTCCTAACAAGTTTCAATTTCAATTCAAGATGTCCTGAATTTTTGCTCACCCTTAATAAATACGAGTAGTACGTACACATTGTTTTATAAAGGGGCATAATAAATACAAGAATGTATTGTATACTGTATTTGGTGAGAATAAAAATCAGTATAAATTGATTGAACGTGGGGTATCCTGCGCTAATATGGTCAATAGCTTAAATAGCAACCTTTGAAAACCAAAGATGTCGCCATTTTATACGTCGCATTGCCATGATTTGTGACCTGTTATGTGGACTTTGGTCAATTTTTTTACATGATATATACAGATGAAGATACCAATTTAAAGAAGGAACGAACAACGGAACAAGTAGGCTTGTCAAAATCCGACCCGAACTAAAATCGATTGAAAAATAATTGATTTTGAACAATATATCTGTAATTGAAGTCAATTGTTTCTAAACCCGGTCTAAAAACTTGATTTTTAGGAGATTGATCCAAAATATTACATATGAGAACATTTTTGCAAGAAAATATCATAAACTTTTAGCATAGTTGATTTTAATAATGGTTCTTGTTTAATGTACTACGTATGCAATTTGTGTGGTTGGTTTTGGATCAAAATACTCGTACTATTTCATTAAAACTTGTTAATTTCAACATACACTGTCTTATTTTGTACTTCATTTATACAAACTGAACACTATTTGGGTTTGGAGAAATTGTGATTGAAAGTTAGAATATTACTTAGTAACTTTCTAAAGCTAGTGGTTGAAACCCAAAATCTGTTACAATTATATGAAACTGAAGCACTATTTAAATCAATGAAGATATGGTTCGGACGCTTTAGAATGGCATTTCTAACGAACTATGATAACTCCTAGATCTTGATAAAAAGTTAGTCACCTTTTACGTATGGGATCTTTACTTTTTAAAAAAAAAAATAAAAAAAAATACATATCCAAATTAAATGGGTACGAGTAGATTGTATTTGCTGTACTTTATTCGTTGACCAACCATGCTTTGCAGATTAAATGAAAGCATAAGAAAGTTGTCACAAAAGTCACGTATGAAAACCTCGGGATTAGGCTACTTAATTACCCTATACTCATAGATTAAGTGCAGATAATAGCTAAGTCAATTAAGTAATTAGCTTAGCTTTGTGTATGTACGCAATGATAATTAAGATTATTACAAGTATTACCTACTGAATTATCTGGATTATTAATTACGGAGTACATAACACTATGATCAAAAGCATGACCATGTGTCCATGTAGTCACATTCTTAATCAACCTAAAGTTTAGATGATTTATTTTTTTCGAGTGTTAGAAATTAAGAATTTTTCGTGACTTTTATAAAGAGACTGGATAAATTCTCTTGACCAAGGGTACAGATACAATCTTCTATGTGTCAGCCCCAGCCCCAACACTACCGCGCATATATTTTAAAATGATTCATGCTCATTATTCTTTCAGCTTAATGTGTGAAATATATTAACTACTACGTATTTGGTTTTTCATTGTGCCTCCGTGTACTTCATTTTGTATAAAACATTAGAACCTACTAGTCTTATAAATAGAAAGACCTAAAGTATAACTCTCTAAAAGTATATACAAACAGTCCTTGATCTACTTGATCAAGATACTAATTAGTTTGATACTCCGTATTATATTAACCATCATTAAGAAAACGCTCTGAATACTAACAAGTGAACTTGATAAGAAAAATAAGTCAATATCCAAAATATTTAGGAGCTAAAAATACATTGCATTTTAAAAACTAGAATATGGTAAATCTAATAAATTCAATGGTACATAATCTACATATACCTTGCAATCTTTTAGGTTTCAAATTAGGGAAAAAAAAAAAAAAAAAAAGCATCTTTCAAGGCTCTAAAACAAACTAGCACATTATTCCAAAATCCAAATTAAGATGTATCCAAGTATCAAACTATTCCAAACCAAGATACATCAATCTTTTCTTTGAAAATAAAATAAAGGTTGCTCACTAGATCACTTGTAAGAATTTTAAGAAAACAAAAAATGTTGATGAGAACAAAGTAAACATGTCATACATGTCTGAATCTTAAAATTAACCGGTAAGTTCGTTTAGAAAAAATTAACTAGTGGATTTTCCGAACCTTATGTCACATTTTGGGACCAAGTCTACCCATTATTGCATGCACCACGCGTAATCGCATATCACATGTGCATATGCCAATTGTATTTCTATAGAATTATAATAGCAAGATATAACATATACACTACACGTTGGCCCTTATATATACTCTATCAGTTCATACAACATAAGCGGATAATAAGTGAGATGTAGAAAGTACTCCCTCCGTTACATATTACTCGCAACAAAGGAATATTTTATGTCTCACAAGTTGCGAGTAATTCATAACGGAGGAAGTATTACTTTTCATGAATTTGAAATTGTTATGCTCATTACATAGGAAGTGCCAAAAGTAAAACTTTCTACGTTTATTTCAAACATTCAACTTGAGATATTTCTAATTTGCAAAAACTTTATGTCATCAAAATAAATCAACCTCTCATCCAATTAATCACTAATTTAATCTGCTCAGAAGTTCACAAACTACATGTAGTACCACCACGCAAACTTTTGTTGTATTTATACCCCAATAAACTATGAACAAACAATTACATACAAAAAGTTACACCTATATTTTGTCAAGTTAGAACACAGCCAATGATAATATAGCGTATTTAGTGAGAGCATGCGAGCACTCACTAGTTGACATGTGCATGAAGACAGAGTATAGAAGAAAAGGGAGAAAAAGGGCACAAATTTAGTTGTGTATAAAAATGGGCCCAAAAACTTGCTTTTCATCTCTTAAATGGCATATTCATGGGTTGCATTTGTCTAATTGGAATATCTTCCAACTTTTAGGCAATTTTTAGCTTTTTGGAAGTTTTCCTGAATATCATCTGCAAATTCTTTGACAGTAAACTCTGCAACAGTCTTATGTACTTAATTCATGGGATCTTGTTTTCCAACTAATAATTATAGATTTTTGAAACCTGTATACCTTTAACCTTGCTGTGTGTTCAGAGCGACTTAACTATTTGGTGATGGACCAAAATAGTCTGACTAATTGTCTAACTGTTAGGCATCTAACTAAGGCGTAATGTTTTTAAGTACAATTTGCTTTATAGGGTAACGCAAGACATTTTACCCCTTATTATTACCTAATTAGTTAAGACAACTAGAGCTTTTCACTTAATTTTGAAATGAAAAATCTCTCCTGTCACTGCTCTAAAATTTCACTAAAGTTCACTTAAGTTTTGAATTTCAAGCAGTATAGAATCATACCTTTTTGGTTATTGAAGTACTTCACATGAAGAAGACACAACTGAAGCAAACTTTCACATTAACTTACCTGCAAGGCTGCAAGAAAAACAGTCTGATATTCATACAAATCACTTGAATTCTTTTATGGTTTACTTAAGAGGGTTTTTCATTTCACCTTGGCAAGGCTATATTCCCCAAGTTTCATCACTCTGTTAGCAATGACATACGAATTTTTTTATCACAAGAGGAATTCAATGATTCAACAAACATTTGCTCAGAACATAACTTGTTCAATATTGCTTCACTTGCAATTGATGGTCCTGCAGGTAAGTTCAACGACCTAGGATTTACCAAAAATGTTTCATATCTAAATCGGAAGAACGAAGCTAACAAAATCAATTCCTAACATACCGCTAGGTAATACAGGTAAAACCACTTTGTGATGAAAATACCAATTCAAAACAATTATTTTATAGTTTCTGAAGAACCGAATTGATGGTCATCAGAAAGCACAATCACAGCTCTTCTCTGCTTCTATTGTAAGGTATGGCAGTTATAGTTTACAATCAGCCCCATCTCCTACGGTCCTCTTCTTCATCAACTGGAGTGTACCATGATGGCCGGCGCTTTGAGTTGCTCAACCTATAATTCAGTAGTATCTCTTCATTGCTAATTGTTCGAGTGGACACAAGAACAAGCGATTTCAGGATGGGAATATCAGAAACACCATGAACAGAACTCCCAGACTTGAACCAGAAACTACCAAACCTCTTCATCCTTACTCCCTCTTCATTTCCGAATGATATATTTGGAATATAAGTTCTCATATCCTTCTCATCCAACGGGAAATCATATGGGCAAACCATGACATTTGGATCCACATCCTTCGGTGGATGGTTGGCAAAATGAGCATAGGCCAGTGGATTCCGCCGCTCCAGAATCTCACCACGGGTTCCACTTCTGGGGCTCTCCAGAGGCTTGCTCAACATTTTCCACACCCGATCAGAACCAGTTTGAGCAATCTGCTCAGTAAATTTTGCAGCTAGTGGAGAGTTCATTTCATCCCAGAATTCACGGTTATCATTTCCCTCACCCCAAGGCTGGGCATTTATCACAGTACTATCATACCTAGTGATCAAATAAGAGTTGTGTGCATCAACTCTTGGGTATCCAGGAATAAATCGGTAATATGCTGGGGAGTAGACTACTCCAGGATAAATTGCTATCACGGAACCAACATCAGCTTCACCCTCCAGAAATAGACCTCGGCCAGCATCCTTGTGTGGAATTTCAGAAGATCGAACTGCAAGTGAGTAGCCTAAATGTTCCTTAATACCCTGACTTACATCAGCCAGCTTTAATGGCTTCGTTTCAGGTACAACTGCACTGAAAGTGACCCTATAATTAATTTATCTTGATACAGACATCCGAGAAACTTCAGATTTAGACAGTTTTGTCCTAAAAATTGGAGTTGAAAAAACAAATGACCATATATGCTCAGCAAGCAACAACGAGCAAACAAGCATATGAAAGAGAAAGAGAGAATATAAATATTGACAGTCAATTTCCAATGGTTTCCTGTGTTAAGTATGGAGGACAACATGATGCACAGCAAGATGGAGCAAAATTTGCAAGGTCCAATTCCCTTGAACAAGATGTTCTACCAAATAAGGAGGACAAGCATAGGAAAGGGATTCTAACAATGCCACAAAAACCATTAACTTTTGTATTAGGTGCATAATTAGATATATTATACATTTTTATTACCTTATTATAGTCTTTTGTTTTTTTTTTAATTAATACTTTTACGAGTTTTTATTTATTCATTTTTTTTATCTTTTGGATCTATTTTTAGTTTTAGTTTTTGTTTTTGTTGGAAAATTTAATTTTATTGCTATCCAGAGAGTATATACAAACACAAACCCACCAAAACACCAAAAGTACCTCACTTAGGTTCAGCATAGGAAGTGTTGGAGGAGAATCTGAGAATATCATTGAAAAAATAAGTACCAGGTTTGGAATGTGGAGCTCTAGAAGTGTCTCTTTTGCTGGGAGGGTTAATTTAAATAATTCTTTCCCGATAAATCTCCATGCTTAGTGAACCCAAATTGTGCTGTTGCCTTAAAGTATTTTGCAAATCATTAATAAGCTCGATAGGGATTTTTTCTGGTATGGAAAATTTTCAAGGTTTGCAGAGTTAAGAAAGCATGTGGCTTGGGACTTGGGGCATTTCAGCTCATACTGCTCACATGCCTAAATCAGAAACACTTTTAAGTTGGAATGTTGCAGGGGAAGCATGTTTGGGGTGTAAGCATCAAGCAAGATAAGTGGGTAACCAATGGGTCAAGTGGGTGCACTCTGTGCACATCCAAAACCAGTATTGTTTATACGACACCTGCTGACAGCAGTTGTTTGTCTTGGTACTGTTAACAATTTTGCAATATGAGGGGTCTATTGATGAGAGCTGATCAGTTAGGACAAGGCAACAGTTATACCATTAAAAAAAACTTATGAGCTTCTCTGTCAAAAACTCAAAACTCTTCAAGATGAATTTTGGTGGCAGAGACTAGTTGAGCCAAAACACAGGATCGTAGCTTAGGTGGCTATCCAATTCAAGCTGCCAACAAGGGAGGTTTTGATAAATTCACATTTTGTTAGTAATGAATCCTAGATTTCAGTTATGGCCAGATGGCTGATAAGCAAGCATAAATTAAATAAATTCAGGAGAGAGGTCTACAATTTTTTCATTTTTTTTATTTTTTTGGTCTAATGTGGAGGCCAACCCAATTGATATCCTATATTAACAAACTATTTTAGTATCACCCATTTTTCCTCCAAAATACAAGTACAATACAGTCATCTTCCTCCACTACCACCAATATTTCCTTCTCTCTCCTCCCCTCCCATGGCTATGCCGGCGATGGACCACCTTGGTGACTATAAATTGGCCGGCCGGCCGGCCAACAAAAGACACCCTAGTTGCAAAGCAAGTAAAGTGGGCCCATATTAAATCCTTAGGGAAAGGAATTTGCTTGTGAAATGGTGTTCATAGCTGTGCGGTGGTGCTAAGACTGCTAACTGTCGTGATGTGATGGGTGGCTCTAAAGGTCGTGCGGTGTTGCGGTGGTGGCGCGATGGTGTTAATGGGCATGCGGTGGTCGGGTGGTGGTTCTAGTGGTTGTGCAGTTATGGTCGTTATGTGGTGACGGTGATGATCTGCGGTGGTACGATAGTGTAGATGAGGAGAGAGAGAGGGGGTGCGGTGGACGGTGGTGTAGATAGAGGGGAGAGAAAGGAGATATTGGGTGTGAATTTACAAAATATCCATGATATTAACAATTTTTGTTAATATAAGATATCAACTTGTAATTTCTCTCTAATGTGTGCAGCCTATGACTACAAGAAATGATGTTTTATGGGAATATTTAAGTCCCAAGAAGAATTGGAAAGTCAAAGCAAATAATCTCATTACACTAAAGTTAGGGTTAGGTCGTAGGGATAAAGATTGGTTTGATGTGTAAAACTGTAAGACTGTATGTAGCTTGAGGCTTAAAGCCTGAATGCTTTTCTATTTTAGTTTTTAATTATATTTCTGAAAAATCCTTCCTAGAGCCAACTCCACTTATGGGATTAAGGCTTTGATTGATTAAATGAAAAGTCCTTCCCAGAAGATATGCACTAGAAGGCATTATAAATTAGTTTGTGTAGTTAATACAATATCTTACGCTTGCTTACAAGAAATATATTAATAAAAATTACATGATTTATATCCATTGCAAGTTAAAGATTGAAGATATCATTGTATTTAAATATTGGATTAATAAGAGGTAGCATAGGCAGAAGACAAATAGCAATGCTATCAATCATTAATTTCATATTCAAGAAAGAACAAGCTAAATTCAGGAACCTGAAGAAAAAATTACCAGGTTGGTTACTAGGAGAGCTTCCAGTACGGCCAAGAGCAAACCTAAGGCCACTTCGTGGCTGATCCTTATCTATTCGTGCAGCTGATTCAAACTGTTCCTCAGTTTTCTTGGCAGGAAGAAGCATTTCATCCATGAGCGTGCAGAAATTTTTTATTTGAGAATGAATATTCTCTTGAACTTGCTTTTGTTGGTCAGCCAAGGAAGCTTTGTTAGCCAAATCAATTATTTCCTCCACATCTGCCTCGTCAGCATCTTTTCCTATGCGGTTATAGCTGCAAGCAGAAGACATTCATAAGTAAATCATTTGATACTCTTGTCTCGAATTCTTTATGGTTGGAGACAATGCTTTTTCAGAACAAAAGGGTTAAATTGAACCCCTCTCCCTTTCCCTCCCCAGTCACCACCCCTACCCTACCTCCATCCCCTGTAGGTGAATATGTCAGGTAATGCAAACTAATTATGATATATTACGCATATATTGGGATTAGGATTATACAGTACACATATAGTAGCAAATCCATATCTCGTGATGTAAAATTTTGGGGTTACGTGGACTTGTAGAAGAACCATGAAAACAATATCAATAGAGATACTTCATTAGATAAATTTCACATCGAATGATAGCATGAAAAGCTCACATTGAATATCATCTCTCCAAGATACTGATACTAACTCTTTGCATAAAAGACACCACCACTAATCATGGACTATGGAGGGTTGTTTCAGAAACATTCTTAGGGAAAGAACTGCTAAAGCCCAATACCACTAATCATGGACTATGGAGGGTTGTTGCATCTGTGAATACATCAACTTTTACTACAATACCTTTGAGAATCGATCATGGATAATCATGCTTTGACAATTTCCCTATCTTCGTCTACCTCAATACCCCTGATCTCCAACTTCACCGATCAAAGGCTATCATACTAAGGAAAATCTTTTCCCACCTGAATATTTGCAGGCCATGACACACAAAACTCATAACTATTCCAAAAATTGTCCAAAAGTTATGTTGGAAAATTTCAATCTATTGATCCCATCAACTAATTTCACATCCTAATCACAGCATAACTTCGCAGAAATTACGGCAAACAAGAAATATCAGGATTTTCCAAAATTTACAATGTCCATCAAACACATTTATGACAAACATCCCTTTCGTTCCATCCGAAACATATGGAGTAACAATCATGTTGATAGTGTAATTTGAACTAGTAACGCAACCATTAAACCCGGAGAAAAAAGGTAAACGATTCAAAACATCGAAACCAACCTGGTATAAAGGAAGAGACGATTAATGTCAGCTTCAAATTGGAGACTCCTAGGATCTTTAGCAAAGGTGGGACTTTTAGCAAGAACTTTCACAGCCTGAGAGTAAAATCAACACACATCAGTACATCATTCACAAAGCATAAATGCAAGAAATTCATCACAATAAACTTAGGGTTAAATAAACACAAATTATAGCATTGTAACTTGAAATTATTGCAATTATACATACTGAAAATCTGAAATTAAAATAAATTTCACATAACTGCTAAAATCTCGTAAAAACCCGGCAAAAAAAATTTGAGATTGATTGCGGAGTAGAGCAACTGATGTGTGAACAAATGAATCGCAAAAATGGAGATGAAAATGAACAACATTGAAGAAAATGTAAATGGGTAGAGAGAGAACAAACCTCTTGAAATTTCTGGAATAGAAACGCCATTTTTAATCTGCACTATTTTGGCGAAAACTCAAAACGCCATTTTTGAGCAATGAGTTTTTTTTTTTAGGAGGGGCAAACAATGAGCTTATTGACTACTGGTTTAGTCGTATTGAGCACAATATTAAAGGGACGATAAGTTGAGGCTTGGCAGATGGCAGTGGGTCGGGCTAGCCTAGTGAACCGCACACAGTCGGACATGAGATAATCACGATCCCAAATGATTTTTTAGATGGCTTTTCTTAAGGTTAATTTTTAAATTACCATTTAAAAATATAACCATTTTCGAACTAACTACCTATTTAATTTTTTATTTTAAATTACGACCCCTTAAATTAAATAAATGCTCAGATTACCACCCATTTTAAAAATCCGGTGAATTTTCCGTCTGTGGGCCCCACCTAACACTTATTTTGACCCTTTTGACTGATTTTCCCCCCGATTTTTCTCTTTAAAAACGCTCTTTAAACTTTAATTCACATTTCCTTCACCAAATTCTACCAAAAATCAAAGAGAAAAATGTGAATTGAAGTTAGGAGAGCGTTTTTAAATAGAAAAATCGGGGAAAAAATCAGTCAAAAGGGTCAAAATAAACGTTAGGTGGGGCCCACAGACGGAAAATCCACCAAATTTTAAAAATGGGTGGTAATCTGAGCATTTATTTAATTTAAGGGGTGGTAATTTAAAATAAAAAATTAAACGGGTGGTTAGTTTGAAAATGGTTACATTTTTTGGTGGTAATTTAAAATTTTTCCTTTTTTAATTCTTGGGATGTTTTTTTGTTTGTTGAGCATGCCGGACATAGAACAACCTACGAAGTAAGAGATAGGTTGTGTCATGATTTTAAAAGTGGTTGGCTAGCCGACATTAAACGAATGTAATAATCAGGTGATGTTTATCACGGTTTTCTAGTCTAGTTTTTGGGGGCTAGAAATTTGAAAGTAGAGGGGTTAAGTAAATGAATCTAGTCCACTCCAGTTACCTCACTTGGTGTAATTTGAAGTTTAGACCTCTAGAATTAACTCTTATTAAGTGAATTAACACTTTGTTTGTCAAAGTCCAAGCCTAGCCTACTTTTTTTTTTTCCAGCTAATGAGAAGGGTCCTACTAATCTATTATGGCAGAACCTTTTCATAGGTTCACCCACCCAAGATTATCGGTGGGATTTGGGAGGGGAGGGTAAGAATATCCCCACCCCAAATAGCTTCTAGTGGAGTTTAATCCTACTGAGATATAAATTTTTCCACTAGACCAACCCTAGTACAAGTCTACTCTTTTTTTATACGGTAAAGTGAACCTTGACCAGACCTTAACCCTTATGATTATTTTGGTCCAGTATGTACAAACCTATTTGGGTACCCAAATCTCTCGGTGGTTACAAATCTAATAAAATTCTACATGAATAAATTAAATTTGTGTATTTTTTGTTATTAATAAATCAAAACGTAAAAGAACAAAAGAACCGTCATTTTGATCTAAAAGGGGCAAATCCTTTGGAAGTTTATTCACTTTATTCCTATAAATTTATTATACACAACTTACATACAACTATACAAGTATACAGTATATAGATAGATTGGATAGCTTACAACTTCTGTCAGACCCTAAAGTAGAGATGTATCTTTGCTATGGAAATGAGGCAGATTTGGAAGCTCATAAATGGAATTATTTTCAATGCAGAAGTCTACAACTGCAATTATGTTTTTTAACAGATTTATTATAGATTATCAGATAAACTCTTTTGTGTTACAGGGTGTTTGGAAGGGAAAATAGTTTAGCCCCTCCCTTAAAGCATACAGTTCTGAACCCAGTGCATTTGGGGCATTGTATTTACAAGAATAACCAAAATGTCATCCTCTTTGACATTCCTGAAAACACCACCTCCTCCTCCTAACTCAGTTGAAACCCAAGAACCATAGTATTATGAGCGTAGGTCATGTTGATCATTTTGTGTTGTCCAGTGAGTGCTGCAGCTGCTTATTATGAAGCCGGCCTCAAGGCTCTTCCTCAGTCCACTTAGTTTTGTCAAGCTGTTTTATCACTCTCTAGTCGTCCGTTTTAAAAACACTCTTAGAAGTAAAGTAGTATGGTACTTTGAGAATGCATGCATTTTGCAGATAAGCTATTCTTTCAACTTTAGGATGTAATAGTTTTTTAGGTGCTATGCCCAAGTAATGCATGCTTCCTTTTATGTTAAAAAAAAAGTATATAGTATATGATTTATAAGTACTAGAATTTCATAAAATACAAAATAAATTAGTAACACAATGAAAATAGCAAAATCATTTCAAATATTGTTTGAGATCTTCATAATACATCTTGAACCACCCTTTGATAATCTCAACTTTTGTTCTTTGATGAACTAACCATTCTGGATCATCTTCTTCTGCAGGAAGCATGTCTTGGCAATGGGTTCCTACAAATATTTAAGGTAATTAAAGTAAAATTTTAGGTAACATTTTGCTTCCTTTAGCTAATGTCAAATAAAACCTTTAATACACTTCTTACTCGTATACTCCGCACTTTGAATGTATATTTTGCCTGCATGTTACACTAACTATTAATATCTTTAACTATGGAGTACTTTGTACCTAATAGTGAGGATTACGCATATATAGTATATATATGCAAAAAAAAAAAAAAAAAAAAAAAAAAAAAAAAAGCTAATAAAAGTGAACAACTTTAAAACCCGATGAAGTAGAAGAATAATAGATAGCACTTAAATGACAAGATGTTGCACACTAACCATTTGTGGTATAAATGGCAATTATGCTCTCTGATAAGTTTTCTAAAACCCTGCCAAAATGCACAAATTTAAGTTAAAAGCAAGGTTAATTAATTGATTTATATGTGTTAAAGAACACAATAGAAAATAAATAAATAAAAAGCATTTTCTAGTCCAAAGGAAAAAGGAGGATTACCCAGCACTACTATAAGTGTCTCTTAGTCCATTGGAGAAAATAATGTTACTGCCAAATTTATTCAAAATCAGCTTCATATCCTGTAGTGGATAATATTATGTAAGAAACTAGTCTCATATCCATTTACAAAGCATTTTTTATTTATTTATTTTTTTTATTCTAAACAGATCCATTTACAATGCTTAACGCTTTAAAATTTTTGGATCGCATAGAAATTATTCAAACAATAAAAATAATTTTAAATGAGTAAAAATGAGAACGGAGAATAAATAAGTTGGCCTCATGCAGTAAAGAAAAAAAGACAAAAATTTTCCATACTCACATGCCCTCCATAATAAGTTGTGATCCAATGTGGTCGTGGCACAACATTGTACTCGTCTTTGCATTCCTTGATAAATTGGAGCAAGTTAAAAGTTTCATATGGAAACATAGAATCCTTATTTGTGCCATATGACATAGGCGTCACCATTTCACTGCAACTCTGAAATTTCAAGGAAAGATATTAAACTATAGACACAAATATTGAGAGATGGCTTCAATGCATGATTTGTGTCAAGTCGTGTATCTTGGCCTATCTAAGCTCTATCTACGTGTGTAAAATATTTCAAAGAGAATCCTAAATTTGAAATTTCCAATCAAATTAAGGTCAAGTTCACGTGTCACGTTGCTTAACCCATGTGTTTTATGGTGCAAGGTTGTCCCATGATGGACCTTAGACCTGGTTATTGGGCAGGTTTAGTCATGGTCAATGCAAATCAATTGCAGGCCGGATCAAAGAGGGTCACATTTTATAAGGTCAATTAACAAGTCGAGTCAATAGCGGGTATAGAGACATGTTGCTTTCCATTGGACCTCATTGTGCTTTTCCAATAAAGGTATAAATTAACTTAATTTACCTGCCAATCCCATCCTATGAATTGATTGTCATCGACATAAATATCTAGACAATCCGTGTTATTGGTCGAGTATACATCGACTGCTGCGTAAATTTGAGCAAGTATATCGTTTTTGCTTCTACTGTCTATTGCTTCACAAATGCTGCTCACACTAGGGATATTATATTGAGTTGCTTGTGCATAAACGTTGATTGCCAAAAAGTCCTTAAGCTCACTTGTATTTTTCAATTGGCTACATAACAAAGCACAAAATAAAAAAATATAATTAAATACTAAGGGTTAACACTTAACAATATTAGACAATTCATGCGTTGACAAAATGATATGAATTGAACCAAATTAATAGTTTATTGGTGCTATTGTAACACCACATCATCGGGTGTCATACATTCTTTTGCCATGTAATAAAATTGAGTTAGCAAATTTCAATTCATGACACTGAAAATTATAAAGTGAAAAAAAAGTACTATAGGCTTACTCAATAAGTAATTAAGATGGTGACATTGTTTCAAAAAAAAAAAATGGTGACACAATATTAGTAATACTTCGTATTATGGCTAGCACAAATTTTCAGATGTGGTTGGCCATACTGTGTGACCAGTCACAATTTCTTTTATTCTTAAAAAATAAAATTTCTATCTCTCCTCTCTCCTCATCTTCTCTTTCAAACTTTCTATCTCTAACCGTCGTCTTCCGCCGGAGCACTAATTTTTGTCGTCGTTGTCTTCTTGTTCGTCGTTGTCGAAGGTTCTCGAAGCTCCAAACCAACACAGATCTAAATCACCATTTTCGTGTTTGCCATTGTCGAAGGTCCTCAAAGCTCCAAACCAACCCATCGATAATAGCATTGGTTTGGCCAATTATTTACAGTAACATTGTGAAATAATGTAGTCCATTTCTTTATCTGTATTTTTTGTGGCATGCACATTAAATTACGTTTAAAAGCATTGATTTATAGTTACCCAGATTTGATCGTCGTCGTTGATTTCAAACTCAGAAACTTGTTTTGATCCTTTTCTTTTTAATTATTTGGTTTTTATTTATTAAGTTAGTTTCTTCTGGTAATTTTGGCTGGAATTGGTGGTGGTTGATTGTTGTGGTGGTTGGAATTGGTGGTTTCGTGGCGGCTTTAGCGGTGGAATTGATGGTTAGGTCAGGGGTTACTAGATTCGGCCAGGAGTTACTAGATTCGGTTAGGGGTTACTAGGTCGGACAAGGGTTACTTTAGGGGTTATTTAGGGGTTACTTCGAGGGTTACTAGACAGGGGTTACTTCAAGGGTTACTTTAGGGATTACTTCGAAGGTTACTAGAGGGGTTACTTCAGGGGTTACTAATGTGACACCTTGCCACACCGAGCGGCTAGCCCAAACACACTGTATTGCTAGAACAAGTATTTGATACTCGCACTATTATTGAAAAAGTCTACCTTAAATTAATATTTAAAAAATTTGTACTTTAGTTTTTTGGTTGATACGAATAGATTTATAACTTTAAGTGATAAACTTATGTTTCCTTATGTCCGAGTAAACAAATTAAAGGAATTATTATTACTTACACACAAGTTTTAAATTTGTCGCTCAAAATAGAGAGACCATTCCGCTTTGCCCCAATTCTATCAATCTCAGTCCATGAGTTTTTGATGGTTTCGTAACAACTTTTACTTGTTTCCTACAAAACCAACATAATGCAACTCACAAATCACAATCAACATGGGGATACTTTAGCTGAAGCCATGAAGCTAGTGGGAAAGTTTGCATCTCACAATTAAAAGTTTGCGGGATCAAATCCCACCAGAGGCACTTTAGGGTGGGGATTTTCTTACCCTTCCCTACACTCTAAAAGTGTTTAGCCCACTAACCCGGACTAAGAGTGTCTATGAGAGGTTCCAGCCTGAAAGGGCCCTTCTCCCCTACAAACCAAAAAATGATATCATGTTATATTTACCTTAAAATCCTTGGTGACGACAGAGTAATATCCATGATTTGGTGGAATAATTTTGTCAAAGTATAACACAGGAGCCGATGAGGCCAGGGCACCCAAGACAACATGGGGATACTTTAGTCGGAGCCATGAAGCTAGCACTGTATGTAACATAAAAAATAATATGAGCGAGGATAATTATGTACACTATATAATGCCATCAAAGTATATATATACATAAAAGAAAATGTGGATAGCTCAAATGTTTAGAGCTTTCCTCCCAGTTTCAAAAGATCTTGGGATTGATTTCACCCCGCCCTTGTGGCTCTCCAAACAACAACAAAAAAAAATCTCCATACTTATGCAAGTTATTAAATTATTATTTGATTCGTCTTATAATATGTACTTTGTATATAAAAACATTAACAATAGAAAAGTGTATATATTGAGAGTGCGCGACTATGACTTACTTCCACCGTAAGATCCACCTGCAGAAATAACAGGAGAATAGAGTGCATTATGCTTCTGTTTAAGGTACAAAATCAACTTTGCGAAATCAGCTAAAGCTTGTGCAGAGTTGAAATATCCACGAATATTTGCATTTTTTGTGACTTCTTCTGTTGACATACCAAAAGGAATAGACTCTCCATAAAATCGATGCTATAAAGAAAACAAATGCTTTCATCAGTTCAATAACATGACATATATTTCATCTCTTTGCAAATCTATGTTTTTTTTAACAAGGTGAAATGAGTATTATACTCTCTTCGTGTTTTAATAAGAGTTACACTTTGACCGGCACAAAATTTTAGATAATTTAATTGACTTAAATAAGATAAAAGGTAAGTGGGGTAATTGGCGTATTAAAAAAATTGTAAAAGAAAGATAGTAGGGTTAATAGTTTATTAAAAAGTAATAAATGTGAGAGAAAAGAAATAATAAAAAAAAAAGCAGTAGCGGATTTAGCTGGGGACCATGAGAGGAGAGAGATATAATATTAAAATGTAGTTATTTGCTAAAAAATGAATGTGTAAGACTTGTTAAAACACGGCTAGATATGATAAGTGTAACACTTATTAAAACACTAAAGAGTATACTACTACTAGATGCCAAACTTTTTTAAGGTCAAATCAGTGCATTTGCAAAGTTAGACAGTGTTAGTTATTCTCAAACATAGGGAATATCAAATTTTACCTCAATACAAACCAAGAGAGCCTTAAAACGTCGGGCATAATCGTTGAAAATGAACTTACTGGGCGTAGCATCATGTAGTGGTCCTTCATCTCCAAGATAGACTAATATAGGTGACTTAGATTTGGCACCTCCCCAATACTTATAACTAATGATATACTTTTGATTAAATGTTGCATAACTTTCTGGTTGATAATTGAAGTGATCAAGTGTTTGTGGGTAATGTAAAATGTTAACATCATTATCAAGAGAAGATGTTATGGTTTTTACGACGCCATGATTATTATGTTTTATTCTTGATTTGCTAATAACTTTCATTCTTGCCATGACAAGAGAAGAAGTTGAGAAGATCAAAACAAATAATAATGGAAGAGATTGGAGCAATTTTGTGAAAGAATTCATTGCAATTTGTAATTAAGCTTAGTGTTTGTTGAGAGAATGAATAATGTTGTATATTCATGGAAGACTATTACAAATTATATATACAAGTCTAAGGTGCTAATTATGTAATGTACAGCTAAGAAAATCAATTACATAGCAATAAAAGTCTATGAGAAAGTACTCTGTATTATACAAAGATAGAAGATAGTATGAGTCAATCTACACTTATAGAAGTCAAAGATATGAAAAGATAATAATTGTGAAGGAAATCAGCCCATAATTGCATATCAAAGATTATATGATAATATCATATCATGATATTATTCCCTACATTTGTTTCTTGGTTTCTACACTACACCATGCGTTAATGGGACTTATGAACGTATACTTAAATAGTACAAGTGTGTACACATGGAAATTGATTGGAAATTCTCTCCGTTTTTAAAGGAATTCTAGTAGAATGATTAGTCAAAGATTGATCATTTTCAATTGCATCATGAAAGTATTTTACATTTTGTATAATTATGTCATTTTTGTTAAGAGAAGTTCGATTGAGAGTGACAACTAAATTACGATGAGAACATTGAAAAAGTTGCTTGTGTGCTTGATTTCTTTTAGTTGTTGTTATTGGTTTGCTTTAGTTTAATTATGTTGTTCATGTATAAGTTTCTTGTGTTGTTGATTGGGTTTTAGTTTTTCAATAGTTCTCTTTCTCTTCTTGGTCATGAGTTAGAGTTCCATAGAACAATTCTAGTTTTGGAAGTTAACAAAGAGTTGTCGTGGTCTAGCTTTTGAGCCTTGTTGGTTGGTTTTAAGGGTTGTAATATTAAACAATCCCTTGTTAGTTAGGTTGGTGGTCCTGTTAGTAGCTTTGTCGGGGTGTGTATGTGTTCCCTTGGTTGTTAAAACAGTTCTCCAGGGGGGTGAAGTTATTTGCGCATGTGGATAGTTTTCCATGCATATGGAGTTTGCACTTTGCAGGAGGAGTATGGTTTTGAGGGAAGAGTTTGGTTTGCAGGTCTTTTTGCTAGGTTGTGGGATGATATGGGCATTCATGAAATTGCTATCATTCCTTTATTAGTTTGGGTGATGACAAGGTCAGTCATTGCTAGTAATCAATATCTTGAAGGAAGCAGGCTACCCATCTTTGATGTTTGGGTTGAGCAAAGTCCTCAATTATATTTTCTAGCATTCTCTGTTGGTAAATTTGCAAAAAGAGAACCTGCATTTGGATGCACGGTTTCTCATAGAGTCATTAAAGTATATGACTCTATAGGTTTTGTTCCCAGACTCCTAACATGCAGATATGCTTTTCAAGCCCTAGGGGTGGAATGGTGTCAAAGGTCCGTTCTTCAACAACAGGGTGCATATTTCAGGTTCTTTCGTCTCTCAACAATTTCTATCATCATATTCCTTTGCTGTAAATGTCAGTTCTGGTTCTCTTAAATGTTTATGATCTGCACTCTTGGTCCATCTCGACTATTTCAATTAATTTGACTTCTCTTGATCCACAATATGGATATGGTTTGGTTTTCTTGGTTGTCTGTGCTCCGCAACTATTGGTTTGCTGCAAGACCTTTTCAGTATTTTGTTCTTTTTGTTCTTCTTGTAATGGTACTTAATGTATATCTTTTATCAATTTCGGTTGCGGCAAGCTGAGAATGGCTTCAATCTTGTCGGGATTTGCGTCAATTCCTCTTTCACTAACCATATATCCTAAAAACTTTCCTGATCTAACCCTAAGACACACTTCTCGGGATTTAGCTTCATTTGGTATTGTCGGAGAGTGTCGAAGGTTTCCCTCAGATTTGCGACATGATCAGTAGCAAATCGACTTTTAACAATTGAGTCATCCACGTATACTTTAACGTTTCTTCCCTTCTGATTTGCGATTACCTTATCGACTAATTTTTGATACGTTGCACCCGCATTCCGCAGCACAAATGACATTGCTTTATAACAATAAACTCCGGCATCTGTAATGAATGCAGCCTTGGTTCTATCGGGCTCGTACAGGCTGACTTGATGCTATCCAGAGAAGGCATCCATGAAACTTAACAGAGCATGGGCGGAAGTTGAGTCTACAAGCCTATCTATTCTGGGAAATGGGTAACAGTCTTTCGGGCAAGCCTTATTCAGATCGGTGAAGTCGACACACATCCTCCACATTCCTAACGGCTTTTTCACCATCACTACGTTTGCTAACCATTCAAGATGCGTGCAAGGCTCTATGAACCCTGCCGCTAACAATTTATTCACTTCCGCTTGTATAGCCTCAATCTTCTCTATCGAGAAATTCCTTTTCTTCTGTCTTACTTGTTGTGCTCGTCTGTCAACATTTAGCTTGTGTACCATAACGTCAGGATGAATCTCTGGCATTTCATCAGCCGAGAAGGTGAACACGTCTGCATTTTCCCATAGGAGATCAACTAAGTGACACCATAAATCAACGTCCATATCTGATCCCACCCGTCCGACTCGGCGTAGGACTCCTGGTTGCAGTTCTATTTCGACGGTTTCTCCCCCCGGCAAAGGGCGAGGTACCGACTTGGGCGTGTATAAAAATTTTCATTGCCAAGTCATGTGTGGATGGAGTTCTTTCCCTTTTTTGACCCACAAGATCTGCTAGCGGTTGTTGGCATGGTGGTATTACTGCAGTCACAAAGCAATCTCTGGCCATTGTTTGGCTTCCCAAAACTCGCTCTGGTTTACATGCGTTCCAGGTGAGCTCCGGTACTAACGAGTCTTGGAATCTGTAAAGGTTTATCATCTAATTAAGCACCTGCATAGTCAGCATAAATTAGCTAACCCGGGGGATTATCCGGGAATAACCACTTCGGTGCTAAAGTCAGTAATTTGATGATAAGAATAAGAGAAAGGATAAGAGAGTGTTTAAGAGAGAGAGAAATATATATAGAGAGAGAAAAAATCGTACCTTAATAGTGAATCATGTTTGGGTATTTATAGGAAGATAACCAAGCTGGTGCCACCTATCGACATAGTCGGGAAATTGACTTTATAGGCAGTAGGTGCTTACGTGGCCAAAAGCGACTCTCCACGTGGCAGTGACCAAAGTTGTTATAGGGAGTAGGCCGATATGCATGATTTAATAATAGATAATTAAGAAACTTAAACGCATTTTACCGGATAAATCATGTCGGTGTCGACACTATCTCGTACACGTAATAATTAGGCGATGAAGTACGTAGAGGAATCTGATCCACTCCAAATACCTCACTTGGTAGAATTTGAAGTTTAGACCTTTACGAACTAAGGTATTAAGGTAATTAAGACTCTTAACAAATGAATTAACACTTTGTTAATCAAAACTTAAGCCTATAATTTTTTTTAGTTAATGAGAAGGGTCTTACTAATCTACTATGCCATAACCTTTCATAGGTTCACCCTCCCAAGGTTAGCGGGCTAGGGTCTTTGGGATTAAAGGGGGGAAGGGTAAGGGTATTCCACCCCAAATAGCTTTCTAGTGGAGTTTGATGCCAGTGAGATATAAATTGTCCCACTAGACCAATCCTTGTACAAGCCTACTTTTTATTTTTCTTTTTTTTTTTCATACGGTTAAATGAACCTTTATCATACCTCAACTCTCACGAACTTTTTGGTCCATTATTTACAAGTCTACTTGGGTACCCAAAATTCTCAATGGTTACAAATGTAATAAGATTCTATATGAATTATTTGAATTTGTGTTTTCTTGTTATCAATAAGTCAAAACATAAAAGAACGAATTGAAAGAAGTGTTATTTTGTTTTGGAAGGGGGAAATCGTTCGGAAGTTTATTTCATACAAATTTATTATACACAGCTTACATACAAGTATGCAGTATATAATTTTATAATTTATAAGTATTATAATTTTGTGAAATACAAAATAGATTATCTACACAATGAAAATAGCAAAATCATTTCAAATATTGTTTGAGATCTTCATAATATATCTTGAACCACCCATCGATAATCTCAACTTCTCTATTCCTTTGATGAACTAACCATTTCGGATCATCTTCTTTTGCAGCATGCATGTCTTGGCAATGGGTTCCTACAAATATTTAAGGTAAATAAAATAAAATTTACCATGATCAAAGTTCTTCCCATTGTGCCTTATTCCACGCATCTACATCGAAAAATTAGTAGTGGAGTAGAAGTTTCAATCTTGGATCCATGAAAATGATTTTCCTCAAGTTCTCTATTTTCTTCGATTGTTTTATTATAGGGTATACGACAATTTTTTCATAAGTGGAAAGTTATTTTTTCGATAATTAAGGAATATCATTTTCTTTTTGTAAAGATGGTATGTCACATTTTGTGTTTTCTTTTTATTCTGCACTTCTATATTTTCTCTCCTTCATCAATCCTTCCCTCCCTTGTATTTCCATTTTCCACTATTCTTTTTCTCCATATGTTTTTCTATAACCAAACAAAGGGAAACTCTTTTCATCACAATCATGTTGTCCATAAAAAACTATCGTCTTTTGAAAATGATTTTCCATAAAATTTATTTTCTATTAAAATAAACGGAACCTTAAATCACGATTTTGATAGCTCAAATAAGTTAAAATATGTCCATTTCCCAGTCAACTGCCATACTTTAAGGTCATCCTTATAGTCTTAGGAATTTTCCTCATTCTAGATGTTAATTAGTGGCTGGCAATTGGAATTATATTGTAAGGCCTAGTTTTGTTTCTCTTCTTGAAAATCATAGATAGTGGTTGAACATATAACCACTATCCGTTCAGCTCTAATAAATTCAGTTCAATTTAGCTCTATTAAGTTCATTTCAGTTCAGTTCATGCAGTCAATCACAATAGGCCCTTAGTGAGCAATTGAACTCAACTCAAAACATCAAAAATATATAGTGACAATATATGTGTAATAACTAAGATTGTAGTCAACACTTCCTAGCTACCACCAAATATACATCTTGAAATGAAATGATATAGACGAACACCAAAGTTTATTACATCAATTCTAAGATATACATTCAGAATTGAACCCCCTTTAGGGAATTATACTCGTCAAAGCAGTTGGATCAATCAATGCACACGAGTAAATATTCCACAGACCATTCTCCCTAATATTCCAAATACCATTCTCCCTCACTTGCGATTCCAAAGAGCATCACCCCAATTCTCTTTTTCACTCTTTCTCCAGTTTTACCATTCTCTCAATAGAGGTGTTAAAAATTATCAATATATATAATTTTTTTTTTTACAAAAAAAAAGCTGTTAATTTTTTTAAAATAAACAAAATAAAGACCAGCAAATTACATGATGTATGGCAAACTATATGGTCGTGATATATTGCATACAACTAGTGGCGGATCCAGGATTTCTACCCAGGGGTAACATAGCACAATAAGAAGAAGAAAAAAAAAAGTTGAAACGAGTTGCTATTATATATATTAGCCTTTCATAATTAGCCTTTAATCTTAAAGTAGACAAATTTTCATTTTACAAATATGGAATAATTCATATTCCTACTTATCAATATATATAATACAATGGTCAAATTTATTAGTATATTTTTATATGTACTCCAAATTTATTATTCACTAGGTTAGATCTCGTGCCATGCACGATGATTGTTATATATTATTGACAGATTAATATTATAATCATAAATTAGTCGAGGAATAATAAAAGTATGTGATATGTTAAATTTTAAATGTAGCTTCTAATACACAATTAAAATAAAAGTAGGCAAAAGATCAGAGCAAAATTTTTTTTGTTGTAAAACAGATCACAAAATAATTTTTAAGAATATAATTTTTGGTTTATAATTGTCCAATTTTTTGTTTTAGAAAGATTTGTGAAATCTTTTTATTTTAAATATACTACATTAATATGAAATGTGTACAACAAGTAATATTATTTTTTAAATTGATTTATTTCCTTAATTAATAGATTTTTTTATATAAAAAAATAATAACTAAGGACACACCAGGAGATGACACGTGTCATTTCCGGTGTGTCTTTTATATAGTATTGATTGATTGATGAGTATATGGTAATTTAAATTAATATACTACTCCGTATGAATAAAAAGAAAATATAAAATATAAAATTATTTTACTTAATACTAGTATAAATTATTGCTTTACTCGTACGAAACTAAAGTAGATATATTACTCACCAAATAATTAAATATGTGCATTAAAATTATTAAAGGTGTAATAAAAATGGGAAGAATTTCATCAAATGAATGAGTCTTTAAGAACATACTACTATACAATTTAGTTTTTTTTCGTTATATTTGGTATCATGTATATTGATTAAAAATAATGAAAGTAGAAGTATATATATATTGTGATTTAAAAACCCTAGATTTTATTCCTTTATAACTTTTTATAACTTAAATGAAAGTCTTTTAGTAAAAATAAAATAAAATAGATGAATACAAAAATAATTATGCACAAATATACTATAAATAGATTTCTGTAAAATAAACATTAAAAAAAAAGAGTATAGCAGAACCTAAGAAACCTGTTTTTTTAAAAAACAGGTCTCTTTTAATTGAACATGAAAAGTAGCGGATGTTGCACATTGATATTAATTTGAACTCCTTTTTTTTTTTCAGGGGTAGCATGTGCTACCCCTTGTGTCTTCGTGGGTCCGCTACTGCATACAATATTTCTACAGGAGAAGAGAAGTAGAGAATTGCTCTGGCTTTTTATTTAAGGTACACAGCTGTGTCTTCTTGCGCACCCCATTTTCTTTCACCGTTCTTTCTTTTACTTTTTCGTCCATAAGATTTATGCAATTTACTCATTGTTCTCATCAGCACGGTGCCGATCACTCCAATTTTAGAAGGATTAACCATTGGGGAGTCACTTACTGCTTTAGAAACCAAATGGTGACTTTTTCCGGCTTCCAGCTTCTCCGTACTGATCATTCCACTTTCGCAATTCATTCATGCTAGCTGCATCATAAGCAACTAAAGGTCCTACCTGCAATGTACAAAATGATCAAGCAATGTCAATTCGGGTTCTCTTCAATGTTTATAATCTGCGCTCTTGGTCCATCTCGACTGTTTCAGTTAATTCGATTTTTCTTGGTCCATTGTATGGATGTGGTTTGGTTTTCTTGGTTGTTCGGGCTCCGCGGCTATTAATTTGCTGCAAGACCTTTTCAGTATTTTGTTCTTTTTGTTCTTCTTTTTTAATGGTACTTAGTGTATATCTTTTATCGATTTCGGTTGCGGCAAGCTGAGAATGGCTTCAATCTTGTCGAGATTTGCGTCAATTCCTCTTTCACTAACCATAAATCCTAAAAACTTTTCTGATCTAACCCTGAATACACACTTCTCAAGATTTAGCTGCATTTGGTATTGTCAGATAGTGTCAAAGGTTTCCCTCAGATCTGCAACGTGATCTGTAGCCAATCGACTTTTAACAATTGAGTCATCCATATATACTTCAACGTTTCTTCCCTTCTGATTTGCGAATACCTTATCGACCAATTTCTATTACGTTGCACCTGCATTCCGTAGCCTAAATGACATTGCTTTATAACAATAAACTCTGACATCTGTAATGAATGCAACCTTGGTTCTGTCGGGCTCGTACAAGCTGACTTGATGGTATCCAGAGAAAGCATCCATGAAACTTAACGAGCATGACCGGAAGTTGAGTTTACCGGCCTATATATTCTAGGCAATGGTTAGCAATCTTTCGGGCAAGCCTTATCAAGATCGGTGAAGTTGACACACATCCTCCATTTTCTAGACGACTTTTTCACCATCACTACATTTGCTAACCATTCAGGATACGTGCAAAGATATATGAACCCTGCCGCAAACAATTTATTCACTTCGGCTTGTATAGCCTCAATCTTCTCTGTCGAGAAATTCCTTTTCTGCTGTCTTACCGGCTGTGCTCGTCTATCAACATTTAGCTTGTGTACCATAACGTCATGATGAATCCCTTGCATTTCATCAAGGTGAACACGTCTGCATTTTCTCGTAGGAGATCAACTAAGTGACACCGTTTATTGACGTCCATATTTGATCCCACCCATACTACTCGGCTTAGGACTCCTGGTTGCAATTTTATTTCGACGGTTTCTCCCCCGACAAAGGGCGAGGTACCGACTCTAGGCGTGTATCAAAATTTTCCATGGCTAAGTCATGTGTGGATGGAGTAGTTCTTTCCCTTTTTGACTTACAAAATCTGCTAGTGGTTGTCGACATGGTGGTTTTAGTGCAGTCACATAGCATTCTCTGTCCATTGTTTGACTTCCCATAACTCGCTCTGGTTTTTCAGTGTTCGTGAGCTCCGGTACTACGAGTCTTGGGATCCGTAAAGGTTTATCGTTCAATTAAGCACCTGCATAGTCAGCACAAATTAGCTAACCCGGGAGATTATCCGGGGATAACCACTTTGATGCTAAAGTCAGTAATTTGATGAGAAGAATAAGAGAAAGGATAAAAGAGTGTTTAATAGAGAAAGAAATATATAGAGAGAAAAGATCGTACCTTAATAGTGAATCAGGTTTGGGTATTTATAGGAAGATAACCAAGCTGGTGCCACTTATCGACATAGGTGGCAAATTGACTTTATAGGCAGTAGGTGCTTATGTGGCCAAAAGCAACTCTCAACGTGGCAGTGACCAAAGCCGTTATGGGGAGTAGGCCGATATGATTAATATTGGATAATTAAGCAACTTAAACGCATTTTACTGGATAAATCCTGTAGGTGTCGGCACTATCCCGTACACGTAATAATTAGGCGATGAAGTAGAGGAATCTAGTCCACTCAAAATACCTCACTCGGTAGAATTTGAAGTTTAGACCTCTAAGATCTACGGTATTAAGGTAAGACTCTTAACAAATGAATTAACACTTTGTTAATCAAAATTCAAGCCTACATTTTTTTTTTTTTGTTAATGAGAAGGGTCTTACTAATTTACTATGCCAGAACCTTTCATAGGTCCACAGGAAATGGAAACTTTTTAATATCACCGGAGCCCTCCCAAGGTTAGCGGGCTAGAGTCTTTGGGATTAAAGGGGGAATGGTAAGGGTATTCCACCCCAAATAGCTTTCTAATGGAGTTTGATGCCAGTGAAATATAAATTGTCTCACTAAACCAATCCTACTACAAGCCTACTTTTTTTAAATACGGTTAAGTGAACCTTTACCATACCTCAACCCTCATGAATTTTTTGGTCCAGTATTTACAAATCTACTTGGATACCCAAAATTCTCAATGGTTACAAATGTTATATGATTCTTTATAAATTATTTGAATTTGTGTTTTTTTGTTATCAATAAGTCAAAACATAAAAGAACGAATTGAAAGAAGTGTTATTTTGTTTTGGAAGGGGGAAATCGTTCGGAAGTTTATTTCATACAAATTTATTATACACAGCTTACATACAAGTATGCAGTATATAATTTTATAATTTATAAGTATTATAATTTTGTGAAATACAAAATAGATTATCTACACAATGAAAATAGCAAAATCATTTCAAATATTGTTTGAGATCTTCATAATATATCTTGAACCACCCATCGATAATCTCAACTTCTCTATTCCTTTGATGAACTAACCATTCTGGATCATCTTCTTTTGCAGCATGCATGTCTTGGCAATGGGTTCCTGCAAATATTTAAGGTAAATAAAATAAAATTTTAGGCCCGATAAAAAAAAAATAAAGAAGTAAAATTACAGTTTAGATTTGGCTTCCTTTAGTTAATGTCAAATTAATCCTTTAGTATACTTCTTACTCATCATACACTCCGCAATTTGAAAGTATATTTCCCTACGTGTAACACTAATTATTAATATCTTTAACTATGGACTACTTCTCACCTAATAATAAGGTATACGCATAGTATGTGGAAAAAAAAACCTAATAAAAGTGAACAACTTTAAAACCCGATGATGTAGAAGAGTAATAGATAGCACTTAGATGACATGATGTTGCACACTAACCATTTGTGGTATAAATGACAATTATGCTCTCTGATAAGTTTTCTAGAACCCTGCCAACATGCACAAATTTAAGTTAAAAACAAGGTTAATTAATTGATTAATATATGTTTAAGAACATAGTTAAAAGAAAAAAAAAACATTTTCTAGTCTAAGGGAATAACGAGGATTACCCAGCACTACTATATGGGTCTCTTAGTCCATTGGAGAAAATAATGTTACTGCCAAATCTACTCAAAATCAACTTCATATCCTGTATGAAGTGGATAATATTATGTAAGAAACTTGCCTTGTATCCATTTACAAAACTTAACAC
The DNA here is from genome assembly GCF_948465745.1 of Chenopodium album. NCBI lineage: Eukaryota > Viridiplantae > Streptophyta > Magnoliopsida > Caryophyllales > Amaranthaceae > Chenopodium > Chenopodium album. The sequence goes on from NC_137850.1 coordinate 1,183,953, forward strand.
TTTTAAATTTTTGGATCACATAATTATTCAAACGATAATAATAATTTTAATTTTTAGTAAAAATGAGAGCGGAGAATAAATAAGTTGGTTCATCAAAGGAAAAAAGACAAATTTTTCCATACTCACATGCCCTCCATAATAAGTTGTGATCCAATGTGGTCGTGGTATAACATTGTACTCGTCTTTGCATTCCTTGATAAATTTGAGCATGTTAAAAGTTTCAAAGGGAAACATAGAATCCTTATTTGTGCCATATGATGTAGGCATCACTATTTCACTGCAACTCTGAAATTTCAAGGAAATAGTATTAAAGAATAATATTGAAAGATGGCTATAAGCAATAAGCCTATAAGTCATGACTTGTGTCAAGTTTGTGTATCTTGAGCCTAGCTAGGCTCTATCTACGCGTGTGTGTAAAATATTTCATAGAGAATTTCAAATTTGAATTTTTCCAATCAAAGGTCAAGTTCACATGCCACATTGCTTAATCCGTGTCTTCTGTAATACAAGGTTGTGTTATGATGGACCTTAGACCAGGTTATTGGGCAAGGTAGGTTAGGGTTGATGCGGGTCAATTGTAAGTTGGGTCATAGAGGGTCACATCACATGTCAATGATGTTATAAGGTCAATTAACAAGTTGTGCCAATACGGATAGCGGGTCGATAATTTTGTTATTTTATAGGGACATATTGCTTTCCATTGGATCTTATTGTGTTTTTCCAATAAAGGTATAAATTAGTGTAATTTACCTGCCAATCTCATCCTATGAATTGATTGTCCCCGACATTTAATCTAGACAATCCGTGTAATTGCCCGAGTATACATTGACTGCTGCATAAATTTGAGCAAGTATATCTTTTTTGCTTCCACTGTCTATTGCTTCACAAATGCTGCTCACACTAGGGATATTATATTGAGCTGCTTGCGCATAAACGGTGGTTCCCAAAAAGTCCTTAAGATCACTTGTATTTTTCAATTGGCTACACAAAATCAAAAATAAAATAATAACCGAGTAGTTAACACTTAACAATATTGGACAATTCATGCGTTGACAAAATGATATGAATTGAACCAAATTAATAGTCTATTGGTGCTATTTTAACGCCAATCATCGGGTGTCATCCATTCTATTACCATGTAATATATTGAGATAGCAATTTTCAAATGACGACTGAAAATTATAAAGTGAAAGAAAAAAAAAAGAACTATAGGCTTGCTAAATAAGTAATTAGAGTTTTTCTAAGTTATGCCCCCAAACTTTTTCGATTTCTAAGCTGTGCTCATGCTTTTCAAACGTCTAATTTGTGCACTCAACCTCACTAATTTTTATTAACAATAACCTTTGACGTTAACAATAACTTTTTTTTTTTATTATTTTATAATCTGATTTTTAAAAGTTTTTTTAAATTGTTAGACCAATTAGAACGGGACACGTGTCAAATTAATAACGCCACGACACCATTGTTGATAAAATAACTTAACTTTCGTTAACGGATATGCCTCTCAAAGGGTATTGTTGATAAAATATCGTGAGGTGGAGGGCATAGCTTATAACTTTGAAAATGTATGGGTACAGCTTAAATACCAAAGAACTTGGAGGGCATAGCTTAGAAAAACCACGGTGACACAATATTAGTACGGAGTACTCCTTCGTATTATTGCCAGAACAATTATTTGTTACTCGCATTATTATTGAAAAAGTCTTAACTTAAATTGATTTATTTGCTTGATGAGTTCACAAGATTTTTTATACAATTATACTCAGTAATTTTTTAGTTAAAATGGAATAAATTCTCGCATCAAATATTTAAAAAATTTGTACTTAAGTTGTTTGATTGATACGAATAGATTTGTAACTTGAAGTGATAAACTTATGTCCGAGTAAACGAGTTAAAGGAATTATTACTATTACTTACACACAAGTTTTAAACTTGTCGCTCAAAATAGAAAGACCATTCCGCTTTGCCCCAATTCTATCAATCTCAGCCCGTGAGTTTTTGATGGTTTCGTAACAACTTTTACTTGTTTCCTACAAAACCAATATAATGCAACTCACAAATCACAATCAACATAAGGATACTTTAGCTGAAGCCATGAAGCTAGTGGGAAATTTTGCATCTCACAATCAAGAGGTTGCAGGATCAAACCCCATTAGATCAGAGGCACTTTGGGGTGGGGATTTCCTTACCCTTCCCTATACACTCTAAAAGAGTCTAGCCCACTAACTCGGGTCAAGAGCGTTTATGAGAGATTCTGGCTCGGGAGGGTCCTTCTCTCTACAAACCAAAAAATGATATCATGTTATATTTACCTTAAAGTCCTTAGTGACAACAGAGTAATATCCGTGATTTGGTGGAATAATTTTGTCAAAGTATAGCACAGGAGCCGATGAGGCTAGGGCACCCAAGACAACATGGGGATACTTTAGCCGGAGCCATGAAGCTAGCACTGTATGTAACATAAAAAAAAATAATATGAGTGAGGATAATTGTGTACACTATATAATGCCATCGAGGTACATATATAAGAGAAAATGTCCTTACTTATATAAGTTATTATTTGATTCGTCTTTCTATGTACTTTGTATATAAAAAGTATTAACGATAGAAAAACGTATATATTGAGACTGAGCGATTATAACTTACTTTCGCCGTAAGATCCACCAGCAGCAATGACAGGAGAATAGTGTGCATTATGCTTCTGTTCAAGGTACAAAATCAACTCTGCGAAATCAGATAAAGCTTGTGCAGAGCTGAAATATCCACGAATATTTGCATTTTTTGAGACTTCTTCCGTTAACATACCAAAAGGAATAGACTCTCCATAAAATCGATGCTATATAAAGAAAACAAATACTTTCATTAGTAACAATAACATGTTAAAAGTTCCAAGGTATTTAAATTAAATACGAAGTATTCAATATAGTATAGTTTTTCTTCAATATATATATATATATATATATATATATATATATATATATATATATATATATATATATATATATATATATAAAACAATTATCCATTGTCCAGTAGCTTACATATAACTATAAAATTAATTAGACCTTTTAATTTCAAAAGTACCCTTATATTATCATAATTATTGAATATATTAAGATTATGTAACATAAATTATTGAGGAAACGATTTGAGTATTAGATACTACTCTCTTCGTCTCAGGACGTTGAACTTTTTTCACTATTCATGTATTAACTTTGACTATAATTTATAAGTAACATAAGAAAAATATTTTTTTTATCATTAAATATGTTATTAGATAGGTTTTTATATAAAGTTTCATTATACAATCTTTCTTAATAATTTTAATTTATATTTAATTATGTAATAAAAAAGGTCAAATCAGTGTATTGGTATGGGTGTAAAATTTAAAAGTGTCAGTTATTTGGGACAGAAGGAGTATCAAATAAAATTTACCTCAATACAAACCAAGAGAGCCTTAAAACGTCGAGCGTAATCGTTGATAATTAACTCAGTAGGCGTATCATCATCTAGTGGTGCTTCATCTCCAAGATAGACTAATATAGGTGACTTAGATTTGGCACCTCCCCAGTACTTATAACTAATGATACACTTTTGATTGAATGTTGCATAACTTTGTGATTGATAATTGAAGTGATCAAGTGTTTGTGGGTAATGTAAAATGTTAACATCATCATCAAGAGAAGATTTCATGGTTTTTACGACGCCATGATTGTTATGTTTTATTCTTGATTTGCTATAACTTTCATTCTTGCCATGACAAGAGAAGAAGTTGAGAAGATCAAAACAAGTAATAATGGAAGAGATTGGAGCAATTTTGTGAAAGAATTCATTGCAATTTGTAATTAAGCTTAGTGTTTGTTACTTGGTTTGTACACTACACCATGAGTTAATGGGACTTATGAACATATACTTATATAGTACAAGTGTTTACACATTGGAATTGATTGGAAAATTGTCTCAAATTTTAAAGGTATTCTAGTAGAATGATTAGTCAAAGATCGATCATTTTCAATTGTATCATGAAAGTATTTTACATTTTTGTTGAATTACGTCTTTTTTATCATGAGAAGTTTGATTGAGTGACAACTAAATCATGATGAAGCTGAATTGGCCGTCTAATTTTACGATCGACTTGTTATTCCATTGTGTGAAATAACGACTATAATATATCCTCGTTTATATTTTGATTAAATAGATTTATTTTGATTAAATTGATTTTCATCCACTAGAAGGCGTTTATATTATAATTCATACACCCACAACATGAAGGGCCTGATCACATTTATTGATCTGAGATGAGCTGAACTGAAATGAATATTTTATGAAAGAAGGAAATTAGAAGCTTAACTGAACTAAACTGAACTAATTGAAGCTAGACTGAGCTGAAATGAATTGAATTAAAATTAAGCTGAAGTGAACAGGCCCGAAGTGATCTTCATTCATTGTGCCTCATTCCACACATCTACATCGAAAAATTAATAGTGGAGTAGAAGTTTCAACCTTGGATCCATGATAATGATTTTCCTCAAGCTCTTCATTTTCTTTGTTTGTTTTATTAGAGGTATACAACAATTTTTTCATGTGTGGAAAGTTACATCTTCGATAAGAAATATTGTTTTTTTTTTTTTTTTTTTTTTTTTTATAAAGAAGGTATGTCACATTTTTTTTTTAATTCCGTGCTTTTGTATTTTCTCTCCTTCATTGATCCTTCCCTCCCTTGTATTTCCATTTTCCACTACTCTTTTTCTCCATATGTTTTTCTATAACCAAACAAAGGAAAACTCTTTTCACAATCATGTTTTCCATCAAAAACTATTATCTTTTAAAAATGATTTTGCATGAATTTTATTTTCTATTAAAATAAACGAAACCTTAAATCATGATTTTAATAGCTCAAATAAGTTAAAAAATGTCCATTTTCCCAGTCAACTGCCATACTATAAGGTCATCCTTATAGTCTTAGGACTTTTCCTCATTCTAGATGTTAATTCGTGGCTGGCAATAGATACATACCGTATGAATTAGTTTTGCTTACCTTCTTGAAAAACTTGGATATTGGTTGATTGAACATATAACCAATAAAAATTAGAAAATATTTTGGAATAATATGCCCTTTTGTAAAAATATCTATCAATTTTTTTTTGAATATTTTGTTAAGTTAAATTTAGATAATAATTGATAAAGTTTGTTGTAAAAATAAAGTCAAGGAAAAATTAGTTCGGAGAAAGGGCAAGCGATTTCGAGATACAAATTTGTCATCTACAATTAACTCATTAGCATCTTAGTGAACAATTGAACTCAATTCAAAACATCAAAAATATGAAATGACAAAATATGCGTAATGACTGAGATTGTGGTCAAAACTTCCTAGCTACCACCAAATATACACTTAAAATGAGATTATATAGAAGAACAGCCAAGTTTATTACATCAATTCTAAGATATACATACAGAATTGAACCCCCTTCAGGGAGTTATACTCGTCGCTGCAGTTGGATCAATCATAATAATGCACACGAGTAAATATTTCACGGACCTTTCCCCCTCGCTTTTGATTCCAAAGAGCATCCCCCAATTCTCTTTTTCACTCTTTCTCCAGTTCTACGACAAAGTCCAGAGAAAAAAAATTTCTCCCAATTCTCTTAATATAGGTGTTAAAAAAAGGCTGTTAGTTTTTTTTGAAAAAATAAACAAAATAAAGACCTACTGCTAAATTACATGATGTATGGCAAACTATATGGCCGTGATATATTGCATACAACAGCATTCTATTTCTACAGGAGAAGAGAAGTAGAGAACTGCTTTGGCTTTTTATTTAAGGTACACAGCCCTGTCTTCTTGCTCACCCCATTTTCTTTCACCGTTCTTTCTTTTACTTTTTCGTCCATAAGATTCATGCAATTTACTCATTGTTCTCATCATCACGGTGCTGATCACTCCAATTTTGGAAGGATTAATCATTCGGGAGTCACTTACTGCTTTAGAAACCAAATGGTGACTTTTTCCGGCTTCCACCTTCTCCATACTGATCATTCCACTTTCGCAATTCATTCATGCTAGCTGCATCATAAGCAACTGAAGGTCCTACCTGCAATGTACAAAATGATCAAGCAATGATAAACTTTGTCAGAAAATTTCAACTCGACTAATAACAAGCAAGTGAAAAATATGACCGCTAGATAAAATTACTTAATTTAGTTTGTAATGGATTAGTGAGTTAGGTAAACACAATTCTTTCCTATTCCCCAAAGGGTGATAGTTTTTGGATTGTAGGGGAATTAGCATAGGTAAACAGTTCCCTCTCCGCCATACACAAATCTCAGAGCCTTTATATAATACTATTTCATACTAGTAACAAGCCATCGTGTGTTCATGTGCAAGAAAGATATAGAGATTTCTTCAATGCATTAGATATAAAGGATTGCTTTTTTCTTTTATAGCTGAAGTGAATAATTCCCTTTCTCCACCTCTGACTATAAACAGAAAGCAAGAGAAACTGGATGGATAGATGAATGAAAACAAGGACATATTCTCTTAAAATGACAAAAGGCTGGTAATAGGGACACCACTCGAATTAAAGCCTCCTCAAGGCTTTCTAACTAGTTTATATGGAACACATAAGTTGTTTTTGAGAATTTTTAGGATAAAAATTTCTATTAAAAAAAATTCTCTAATAAGGGGGTATATTGAGAATGAAAATTCCTATAAAAATCCAATCTCTGACTTAGCACAACTTTAGAAAATTTTCAGGTTGTGAAGATAATTTCTCCACTGGCCCTTATAATACATCCTTTCGCTTTACACTTCGAGATAAACATGTTCTGGATTGCATTAACTGTGATAGGGATTTGCTTGTGTCCCATGGTCTAGTGTAGATAAGTCAAGTGGTGGATCACAATTACTCACCCCTTGTACCAGAATATACTGCACTCTCTACTCCAAAATAATCAACACTATAAGCTTGAAATAAAAAAATCAACTTTATAATTCAATTATTATCAACAATGTATTTCAATGCAACAATAATTGTCATGGAGTTCAAGAGAAGCAGAAGTTATTCGTGTCCAGTGACTAATGCAAAAAGTAGTAAAACAAATTACCTTGGATTTTGATTGAATAAAATCTTCCAAACTAAGTGGACGCAGTATTGAAGATGTAACGTTCTTCTCAACCTGTCAGGAAAAGCAAATGAACGTATTACAGACAGGTAAATGACCACGCTACTAGTACACATAACCTTTACATAATAAGGCACATAACCCATCCTTTCACATATTTTAATGACAACTCCACAACCCCAAAAAGGAATTCTTCAGAATTGCCAGTAAACTAAAGTTTACAGTAAGAACAACTCACATGAAAAACATGCATGAGAGCAAGAAGAAAACACAAAAAAATTTAATACTTTTTGTTTGCCATTGAACTAGCTCTTTGCTCACATGCTATCACAGATCAGGCTGAATTACTGCTTCAGCGTGATTGAATATAAGTTGTTTGCTGAGAGATTTACATTAGACATGTACCTTGTTTTCTTGTTCCAACAGTTCTTGGACAGGTCTATATGCTGCAGCAATGCAGAGGTTCTGCAGAACAAAGTAGATTTATGTTAGAAGCTCACAGCATGTAGGATAATGCCAAAGAAAATGAGATCAAGAAAAATCAGAATACCTTCAAATCACTCCCGGAATATCCTTCTGTCACATTTGCAAGCTTATCAAATTGGAAATTTGGCTCAATGTTCTCTTGAGCAAGAAATATTTTCAAAATCTTCATTCTATTTTCTACATCTGGAAGGTCCACATATATCCTGCACGATAAAAAGATATATCATGATTCTAAAGCAACTGCTTTCAGTTAAGCACATATAATTGCTCTTTTCAGAGCTTCCAAAATTCAAACAACCAACCAATTAAAGGGGCTAAGAAAAAGTATAGAGAAATATCCAGTAGACATTGACGAATACCAAAAGCAGGAACCAGAGCAAACCAGGAAAATATAAAATTACAGTGCCTCAGGTTTACAGCATAAAATGATCTTGTAGTCTCAAACCAGTAGATTTTAGAAAGAAATTAAATTAAGAGAGGTAACTTAGTTGGCACTGGGCAGAGAAGCAGCCAGGCAATGAGCAAAAATAGTCTTACCTTCTCGGCAAACGACGAATGACAGCATCATCAAGGTCAAATGGGCGATTGGTTGCACCAAGGATGAGAATTCTTTGACTATCCTTTGTCCTCAACCCATCCCAAGCAGCCATAAATTCATTACGCATTCTTCTAGTTGCTTCATGTTCAAAGGACCCACCACGAGCACCAAGCAAACTGTCCACCTACATGAATAGAAAAGGCCTCTTCTTTACTACACGGAGCTCAGACCACACTGTCAACCGCAAGCAGCATGCAACACTCCCATTCAAATAGCTACTTTCCATGGGGAACAAGCTTACTTAAACATGTCTATTCTTAGTATTAAGAATACCAGAAAAAAGATGCATCTATAATGGCAACATATGATATTAAATTACATTGTAATCAAGTCAGATGCTAGTTTCTGAAGATAAAAGAATATTTTTTCAATTAAATAGCAGCCATACTTCAGCACTCAATACAAGCATTCTGATAACATATATTACCTCATCAACAAATATTATGACTGGTGCCAGCTTACTAGCAAAGGAAAAAAGAGCCTTAGTAAGCTTTTCAGCATCTCCAAACCACTGCCATAAGTAAATTGAAATGATCAGACAAATATTGAGATAAAAATCATAAAGAAAATAAAATATCCAGTTTGGATACAAGTCTGACAAGATCAAGTGAGGTCAAGATTTAAAGCCTCATCAGCCACCCATAACAAGCAAAGACACCATGCATTCAAGAAATCAGAACTTTTCAGAGGACATGTCAGTAAAAACAGGAAAAATATAGTTTGCTATAAAAAGCGTATAGTTCTACTAGTACTTTTTTCAATTTCAGCACGAAGCTCATACATTAGTACTGTAGTACACAACATCATTATGTCCATATCAAGTACATTTCGAAACAAGAGCTATAAAGTGTAAAGACAGTTATTTGACCAAACAATTCCAAACTCAGGTGGAAAGACTACAACTACAACGCTCATGATCACTGCAGATGTTATAAGTCTGACATTGACCAGAAAAAAAGATATTCTTTATTTTTCTCCATTAGAAACTAACAAATGCAACCCCATATTTGGTGACAAATGATTAACAAGAATATTAAACAAACAAAGATGATACAGCAGTGTTAGCTAGACAAAAAGGCAGCTTTTGAAGAACAATTTTCTAATAAAGGGTGAGATATCTCTGTGTTTTAATTTGTGTCAATTCTGAGGAAATCTAGACTCTAGTTGTATTCTACATTACTCTTTTTATAATTGTCTTATATCTATTCGAAAAAATAGTAACATTGGCAGAAGGGGGGAATTGAGGCTGCCAGCAAATGAAAATTTGTCAGGCCCTGTTCTCTTCACTTGAATTTTGTGAATTAAAGCTTTTTTTTTTTTTTTTTTTTTGGTGTTTAGAGAGCCACAAGGACGGGGGTGAGAATTGATCCCAAGATCTCTTGAAACCGGGGAGTAAGCTTTAACCACTTGAGGTGTCCTTCACTCTCGTGAATTAAAACTATTTTATAAACAAGTAAATCATTTTAACAGAAATTAATTTTTTTTTTCCTAAACTTAAATTATTTTTTACTAAAAACTTGTTTTATTGATTTGTGAATTTAACTTATTTTTGCAAAACATAACACATTGTTACTAAACTTAAATTACTCTTCTTAAGATTATTAGAATAAGGTGAAGAGAACAAGGCCTCAGTCTACAAACGCAAGAAGCATGATACTTTAGAATATTGGAAACAAAACATATAAACAAGACTACAAATTGCATGCAGATGTGCTGTAAGAGAACAAGATAATGACGCAAGAAAAAGTCTATAAATAAAGATTACAAAAGTCAGCACAGATGTGCTGTTCATACCTTTGATGTTAAAGTTGAACCCGTAACGCTAATGAAATTTGCCCCTGCTTCAGTTGCAAGTGCTTTGGCAAGAAGAGTTTTACCAGTTCCCGGAGGTCCAAACAGCAAAATACCCTTGCAAGGCTGTTAAGAGCCTCAGACTATTAATAGATGCATGTAATATTTTAACAAAAATTAAACTTAATGAGTATTTGATGCAAAGTAGTACCCGCAGCAAATTTCCACGAGAGAAAAGTTCTGGCCGTCTCATAGGAAGAATAACCAATTCATTCAGTGCCTTCTTCACATCTTCAAGAGCACCAATATCATCAAATTGAACACCTACTTCACCAGGGGGAACTACTGCTGTAATAAAGTTACTCTCATACTCATCCTTCGCAAGATTCTGCAAGATCAGACAAATTTAAACAAATGAAGCTATAACAGAGAGAATCATCAAATCGCATGTTAACCCCAAATGCATACCTTTAGATTTTGTGAAGGCTTTTTTGTAATAGACTCCTGCTCCTTTAACCTTGAAATTGCAACCTCCAAGCTATACGCAAAACACCAAACAGAGATTGCAAAAACAAAGTCAGATATGTGCAGCATAAGTCTGTCAAATTAACATGAAGAAATAATACACTACATACCTTTCACGAGGCAAAGTGAGTCTTTCTCCCTTGACGGAAGGAATAAGGCAAGATGCTAAGTAATGATTTTTGGCCCAGCCAACAACCTTCTCGGCCTCTGTGGATAGAGTTAGAGGAAGCAGTAGGTCAAAAAAGGCACAGGAGAAGGAAAAACTTGATAAAGCACCAGAGCAGAAATAATTTTGTGGAAATATGTGATGGATCATACGGGCCAGCCCATTAACCGTCCTATGCAAGTCTACAAGCGAAGGTCCAAGAGCAACAAGTCACAAGCACAAGTCAATGTATGTTCCATAGTCAAGGAAAGTCAAGTCGCGGCTACCGAAGCACAAGGTCAGCAGCAGCAAGGGACTTGAAGAGGTTTGAGTCAACACTAACACTAGCAACAAAGAACTAGTGACAAAAGTAATTAAGAAGAAGAGAAGGAAAGGAAAACAATCTTGGTATTGTAATGTTAATTCATGTTGTTCTAAATTAGCTAAGTTCACATGTTAAGCTTCAAGGTCATTGTGACCATCTTAGTATAAGAGTAGTAATTGTAATAGGAGCAAACTATCCAGAAATTGAGTGTTAACCATTTGGTGAGAGTAGTAGCCTCAAGCTACTTGGTGAGATTGATAGCCTCAAGCTATTGTTTGTATCTCCTTTATCCATTAGTAATCAAGAATCAAACTTCCTTCTCTTAATTTATTGTTCAAATTATAGTAGCCGTAAGTAGTCCATAACAAATTGGTATCAGAGCAGGCGGTCTTGCGGGCTGCCTGAGATCGGAACCACCGGTCCGACCACCGCAATCAATTTTAAAAAAAAAAGAAAGAGAGAGAAAATGGTACAATCAGCTAGCCAGAGGTGTGACGCCGTCGAGGATAAGCTAGCGACGATTGAAGAACGGCTGAATGTTCAGGAGGAAAACATGAAGAAAGCCATAGAAGAAGCCGTTAGAAAACTCGACAGTCAACTTGACCTTTTTCGCACGCAACACAACCAGGAAAAGGAACAAGATAGGGCGAACCAACTGAAATTCCAGGAGGAATTGCACGCGATAGTGGCGGCTATACCACACCCTCGAAATTTCAACGAAGAAGAAGCAGAGTGCTCGCAATCCAGAGAGAATCGGTGGAGGGAACAAAACTTGGGTCAAGGCGCTGGAGGAAGGGAAAATCAGTGGCGGCACCGGAAGCTGGAGATGCCGGTGTTCGAGGGGACCGACCCCGATAATTGGATTTTAAGGGCGGAGATGTTTTTTGATTTTTACCGTTTGGAGGCTAGAGAGAAGATGGAAGCGGCGGTGGTAGCCATGGATGGTCCGGCACTCAAGTGGTCTCAATGGGAGCAAAAGCGGCGGCCGTTAATAGGGTGGACGGATCTCAAGAATCGGATACTCAGTGAGTTTCGACCCTCCCATTCCGGCACCCTCTACGAGCAGTGGCTCGCCTTGGAACACGTGGGGACGGTAGAGGAGTACCGGAGGCGGTACATCGAGTTGGCGGCGCCACTCGCCGGACTTTCGGAGGACCTTATGCTGGGTCAATTCATTAATGGATTGAAGGAAAACCTCAAGTGGAGCTGAGGATGTTGAATCCAACGACCTTAGAGAAGGCCATGGAATTAGCAGCCAGAATTGAAGAAAAAAATAGAGTGTGTTTTGGGCAGAAGGGAGGGATTGGGCCAAGTCGGGTTGGGCCGGCCCAAACCAGTCATCAACAATTCAACAACAACAGCAGCTTCAGAGGTAGTGGGCTGGGCTTAGTCCAAACATATGGGCTGCCCCATCACAATACCCCAGCAAAATCGTGGACTAAGGGATCAGAATCTCAAGGGTCCATCAACATGGCCGGAACAGTACCACGCACCACGACCAGCTCCGCGAGCGGTTCGCGGTCGTCAACATTGACCCGACGTTTGACTGACGCTGAAATTCAAGAACGGAGAAGACTGCCAAATAGGTATCTTTTCTTACATCAGTAACATGGTGACCCATCATTTTGCCACCAACACATAAAAAGACACTATTATAACAAGATATAACAAGATAACCCTAGTAACTTTCCCGTTTACAATGATACAATACCTCCCCACATTATTTTTAAAATTGGCAACACTTTGACCGACACAGAATTATAGGTGGTTGAGTTGGACTTGTTAAAGTATAGTGTATGCAGGGTTTGTTGGGGGAATTAAAAACTACAAAAATGAGAGTGCGCTAATAGGATTTTTTTTTTTTCTTCAGCGGATGTGAGGTGAGAGAAATAATAATTAAGTATGAGAGAGGTAAGAGTTGGGGACCGTGAGAGGAGAAGGATATAATAAAACAGTATGGATTATCTCCATTACGGGAAGTGTTGCATAAAAATATAGACGCAGTATTACAACAAACCCCTGTGTAAACTCACTTAGCCCCTCCACAAAATAGATTAAATTAAGAAGTAATCATAATTTTAAACTTCACCAATTATGTTTTAAATAGATTGAAGCTCAGGTAAATAGTAAGCAGAGACCAGCACTATTATACCACAACAATCATCTTGGGTACTTACTTTTTTTTGTCAAGACCACACCATCAGTGCCAACCTGCAGTAACTCCAAACAAGAAAGCTCGTGTTCTTCAAGAACCTGCATTACATCATAACTTCATAAGAGTGAATCCATAGAAATCATTTGTTGACAACAAAGCTCCAAGGCCAAAAATAACTATATAGTATGAATAGAAGTTGCAGATACTCAAATAAAGAAATTTCCTTGTCTCCAAAAACAATGACTGGGAATTTCTTTCTCCCCATCCCAGACATTACCTTTAGCCCAATGCCTAGTTTTACAAAGGAAAGGTAGTGACATAAAATCAAATTGAAAGCCAACAAAAACAATAAGACCAGAGTGGATCCCATGCCAAGCAAAATCTAAAGGTCAACATATACTCAGCCTTACACCTGAGTAGCTGAATATATCCCTGTATTAATATGACAAAGGTATGCAATACCTTATGTAGTTCATTCAGATTGCTGCGTGAAATTACTATTCTTCTATCTTCTTCAAGTTGTTTATTGAAAGTCCGAAGTAGCTCTTCCTCCTGATAGCAGCATGAAGAGAGAAGACAATCAAAATAATTGATAACATATTCAAGACCTTTAAATATAAAAGCAGTATGGACTTTAGGTATGACAATAAAATACTTTCACAGATAAAATCTGTTACACCAAAATATATATTACAAGGGGCAACGAAATTTCAGCAAGCTGATATGACATGATTCCACTGAATGGAATAAAATCAAGGCCCTTCATTTACAAGGTCGTTTCTTAAGAATTTCAACATGCAAATTTGCGAATAATGCCAGTAGCATGTACTTTTCACATCACACCATGAGATCTGGTATAGACCTTAATGTGCTGTTACCGCAAACCATTATAAAACCATGGTACAAGTTAACATAATTAAAATTCACATACATGAGATCTTAAAACTCATTTTTTTTTTTTTTTTTTTGTTAACAATAATACATAGCTGCTTTGATATAGACTTAAAAATACTTTTCATATTTTAACAGATTTAAATTCTTAAATCACAATCATCAAAGAATCGAACAAAGGTTTACGTACTCCTGAGTGACCGCATTCTTAACCAAAAAAAAGGTGTACCAAAGAAAGCTGAAAAAAAGCTCAAGAGGACTAAGATGCACACAAATGGTGTCCAACAAAACAAGTTGATAAAAGAAAAGACATCCAGTAGATACATTTATTGAAAGCCATCATTTTAGATCTATTATAACGATGAATTGCATATGATTAAAGGAAACTTTTGAAAGGGATATTGATTAAAAAGGAAGCCACAGCAATTTAATTCCAAAATGCATAGTATTAGCAGTTACTTGACCAAAACTTCAAGAATCAAACGCAAATCGCAATTTAAACCCCAAATCATAAATTAAAAATCATAAACAATCCAAATTCAACAGAATCAGAACGCAAACAAATACGATCAGAATAATAACCTTTGGTGGATGTATACACATGACATTTGTAAAAAGCTTATATATATCATTGTCATCAGATCTCTTTGTTGCTTTAAGTCCCTCTGTCAGTCTTCTTAAAGGAAGTGGCTGGCAAATTGAGAAGAAATTGGAATGGAGTTAGATGCAAAACAATAAGTAATGACAGAAGACAAAAGTTAATTTTGAATTACATCATTAATAAGGAAAACTAACATCATTCCAGAAACACCAAGACGTTCTGTTAAAAACTCATTATATCTTAATACACAAAATCAACTAAAAATTTAATTAATAATTACAGATATAAATGGTAGAATTAATGAATTGGCAATCTTTTTGTATTCTTTGGAATAATCAAATAAATTCACAGAAGACAAAAACTTCAACAAGATGAAACATATGTTACAAATGACCACTTTGAGCAACTCAAAAGCTATCAACTCCTCCATAATTTCTTCCCTCAAATCTTACTAATAGTATCAGAAAAGGATTTAAAGTTATGAGTTTCAATATATCTACCATAACATGTTTATACGAATTACCAACAGAGGAAAAACTCCTCTCATTGAAATCAAAAGTTGCACATAAAAATAAAAATCAAGATATGCATGCAAACAGCCAATCTAGTGATGGAACCCTTTTTCTTCGTCCACAAACAATCGAGCAACTCAAACAATTGATGTATGTGAGACATGCAATATATAAACCATCATATCACCATTCACCAAGGTTCTAAACAGAACTGTCACAAATTCACAATGACACCCAGTTGGAAGTAAAATAAACCAAAAAAAAAAGATAATGTCAGGAAAAGAACAGAAAGAAAGAAGAGAAAGAAAGAGAGAGAAGTTAGATACTTTAAAAACAAAAATAGTCAATATTATGATGCTAAATTGCTAATTGTTAAGAAAAGATGTGAAGCATTACCAGCTTTGCAAGGCGGCCGAAATTCGGGAGTAGCATTGTCTGCAAAACGACAATTAAAAATAAATTTTAGCAATAATCAGTTGCTTGCATGCATCATACATATGTAATTGGGGGGACCGGGGGTGGGGGGAGGGGAAATAAAAATAAAATTATCAAAAGATGTTAATTATTCTAATTGGACTTTCAGCACAATCTTCAGACAAAACCTTAGCAAAAAAATCTAAACTTCAAAAAATTCTCAAAAGATTTGCTTTTCATTAGCACATACTCCTTTGCTTTCTCCATTAGTCTTCCTACTTTCCATTTAGGCGTGTTCCCTCGTTAACCAATGTCTTTAAGCAACTAACTCTTTCCTACCCAAAAAAGGGACCCACTTTGCATTAGATATTTAAAACCCTGCTTTCCTAGGTATCTGTTGTTACAGTAAAAGTTGAGTGGCAAATCTTCAAACAGGTTAGCTGAATCCTCGCCAGTAAGACCAAAGCTTTACATAATTATCAAGTTCAAAATTGAATATGACGTAATATTTCTAGACAAACTAGTTGTAACTGAAGCTATTAGTTGATTTGGTTCTCAGTGTCATAATAATCCACCGATAAGGATTAGAGACCAATAAACTGTGGAGATCTCATGGATGGCTCAGAACATAAACTAGCATATTTGAAACTTACAAATTTTTCTTTCTCCTTGGAACCAGTTTCTACTTTGTTTTGCCCACAAATCAGGACCAATGGCCCTGATAATCGGTCAAACATCTCTCCAACCTTGCTAACAAACTCAGTTCGATTGGACTTGGGAGCTGCACGTGACAACCACAGCGACGAATCGGGAAAATAGACAATGAGAGGTTGCTGTGACTGTAATACCTGAAAAGACATAGGCATAGTCAGGCTAAAAGAACGCTCGTGACATAAATTAAGAATTCAGAAGAAACATCAGGATTCCTCATATGCAAATTTTATTTTATACAGGTAGTCCCTAGTCTTGGATCCATAACATACTTCACACAAAGATTCCATAGCAATATAACAGTCCTCGGCCTGAGCATCAAGATCACGCTCAATATCCTTCACTGCAAATAATACAAGGAAACAATTAATTCAAGAACAACATACAATATCTTATAAACACATAGAAAGGAACTCTGAAAACCTATTGTTCTCTCATTCTTCTGCAATTGCAACATAAGGGGGAGGCAAATAGTTTAAGGCGCTCAGGTGATGAGAAAAAATAAAAAGGACGTGATGAGGAGAGGGATAGAGAAAAACCACATGCAAATAGCGTAATGTTCCAACTATAATCATAACAAAACTTCCTAAAATGGAAAGAGTGGTAAAACGAGTGGAGGTAGTAATTGTTTGCATACGACAAAGATATTTAAAAGGAGGTTTTGGGGGGGGGGGGGGGGGGTGTGAGGCGTTATGCATTTTATACAAACTAATCAAAACTTAAACAAACCCCAAAGTTTAAACCACTGGTAAAGCACCAAAAAAATGTCAAACAGAAAAACAGCAAAATACATAACATGTATACATCAACTGTCTAAAAAATAACCAGTAGAGATCTGATGAAAGCGTTAAACCAATAAACTGTGAAAATATGGGAGGAACTCAACAAGTTTGAAATTTTTACATCATGCCCCAATTACAGCATTTTATAAATAGATAAAAATCATCAACAAGATGCAGGGGAAAAAAAAAACAACATTCAAAACTATAGCTATCAAAATTCTATAGATCAGCAGTACAAGTGATGAGAAAGGGAGAAAACAACTCATGGATCAATAATCAATGTGAAAAGATGACAAGAAAATTGTTCTGAATACCGCAACCCCTAATAAACCCAACCCAGAACCCACTCCTGGCCGTACATAATGTAACATATGAGACTTTCATCCTATCAAATTTAGCTGATGTATAGAGCATCATCTCTCTCTTTTTCACCGTTTCACATAGTTTTCTTACTATACCCCCGTGAAATTCATCTACATCTCCAATGAAATATTCTTACTATACCCTGATCAGATGGGGTGAAAATTATTTCTGTAAAATTTCAAACACTATGTACTATACTTCATTTGTTTCGGATTTTACATGTATATTAAAATGATAAAGTTAGAAAAAGTAAACTTAACAACAACCAGGGTACCTCCTACAGTATTATTTTAGGCGGCCAATTTTTCACAAAGATGAGCAAGTAGAAGCAAATTTTTATCATAAACAAAGACATTCTACAACTTAGTCCAAGAGTGAAATTTTGAGTGCCAATTACAGCATCTGAATTCTGATACAAGAATGAACCTAACAAAGATCCCAAGGCCCAGGCCCAAAGAGAGCCTCTGGTGTTTCGGTTCGGCAGTATAATGTAAAAGATTTTCGATAGACCAAACCATTCATCCTGCTCGATACTTTGAAAACCTGCGATCTTGACCAAATCAAAGGATCCAACCCCGAGTTGCCCCGCATTGAGCATTATGTCCCATGTTTCACTCAAAAGTCACTTGCTATCATGAGATATAGCAAAGATTCCATAAGTCTCCCTAATAACAGCTCTACGAATCTAATAATATACTTAAACTACTCTAATAGCATACAATTATTATAAATAAATAAAAAATCAGAAATTTAAAATATTATCTGCATCACAACACGGCCTAGTGGTCAAGCATTTCCTTTCTCGTAACACCATGACCATTCCCATGATCAAGACCAAAACCGCATTATCAAACCATAGCTACAGTCCAGAGTAAACGAGTACATATACATCTATTATTATATGCTACAGATTCAAGCAGGCATAAACAAGATGACTGTTTTGCCAAGCTTCATTGTCAATCAATGGATCAATCATTAGTGTTCATCATCTAAAAAAAGTCGGAAATGACAATAATTGTCTGCTCAACCAATGAAAAATAGGATAAACAATATCACTCAAAAAAATGAAGCTTGATTAGTATAAGGAATTACCAGGAATCCAATAAATTGGAGGTTTTACATCTTGCTCTGCGTTACCATCTTTTTCCCCCCTGTCCAAAATGACAGCTACACGGTCTTTTTCAACTTCGTATACCTCGCCACGCTGTCCAGTTGGTATCTCTCTGCAAATGTGGCCAACTCAGACATAATAAAATCCACGAAATACTCCTAAAAAAACAATAATAACCTTCACCCACCCCCCACCTCCACCCCCCAACACACACACACACACAGAGTGAATAAAAAGAGAATTTAAGATAAACCATATATGTGGGAGAGGGATTTTATTTTTTAAAAAAAATAGTCAAACAAGCTCTAAGATTGCAAGAAATCATCTCGCTCTACATATGCACTAAATAAAGACCTGAAAATGCAGAAGCAAAGACTTCTTCATATGCATGAGTTTAAGAGCTTGAATGACTAAAGTGATAAGAGTAAACTACTTTATTTCTTCAAGCAGGATATAACAGACTGTTATTCATTCAAGAAAATACACCAAAGACCACAATCCGACAATGCATGCCAAGCAAATTGAGAAATGCTAGAAACCGATACACATCAAACCAACAACACATATTTGCCTCAACCCTCTCCTACAAAGAAACTAACTGTTGATATAGATCATTCATTTTCCAGCTAAATCACTCACTAAATAGCAAAGAAAGACATCAGACACAATATCCTATTCCCAATAGACCTTCTAACTTAATTATAATAAATCTGCAAAATATATGATAAACCAACCCACCTTATCAAGTCTACATATTCAGCTTTTCCCCAATAAGTAGCCCTTTTACAATGCAAGAAACTTAGGCAATGCAATAGCCTAGTGCATACTATTGATCAATCTCATTGGCCTAACATCCATAACCTCGACTAGGCATCAAAGTTAAAAAAGTAAAGCAGCTTAAGTTTTTATTGCAAAAAAACCTGATTCTAGTATAACTTCTCAAAGCCGTTCAAAGTGTTTCACAATTAGGATCCCAAAAGCCTTGACACTCCAAATGGCATCCCAACTCAAGGGCCTATTCAACTAACCTGTATCAGCACAAGGTTTCACAGCCTGCTTTAACAAGCTCCACAATATAGGGCCTGATTGGAAAAGGAAATCTAACAACAGTAACCTCTTGATCTCTTAAAACAACATATCCTCCAACCTCAAGCTCCTCCTGAAACTCCTCCAAACAATAACCTCAAAATACAACTTTAATTCTTTTCACATCGACTCCTCCCACTAAAAACCCCTTCTAAAACTCCTCCAATTAGTGACCTCACTTTTCACATCTTCTTGACTCCTCCAATCCTCTAAGATTTCTTACATTGCATACTCCAATTATCCTACTCTTTTCAACCATCAAATCTTCCAATAAATTCTTTAGACCTGCCTGCTTGTACTCTATTTTCCCCATTTAATCTCTCTCTCGACAAAAGTGGCACAATGGTGATTAGAAAAGCCAATCTAAAGAATATCTATGGTGAGTCTAAACAGGACTAAATGCAGCACAACGAAACTAATAAAAAAATCCTCTTGACAAAAAATTCTACAACCTAAACAATCCACAAATAAATTATATCAGAAGAATATATCTTCTTTTTGTGTCAGGTAAAGAAAACAAAACCCTCTAAATGTAACCCTATAAAAGGAAGACACAATATATATGTTTTGCTTAATAATGTACATTACTAATTAAGCATAAAACTACTCATACTACAGTAATAATGCACATTACTAATTTATTGTACAAGATAATATGGGTCATATGATATTATCCAAGCAACATTCAAAACCATTTTACGAGACTATCGCAAGTTTAACTAGACTCAATTGAATTCTTAGAATGCGTGAGTTGCTAAAGTGACTTTTATCACATTGGATCTGCGGATGTTAACCATGTGTTTGCAGGTATTATTTGGGTTCTTTCTCCAACATATAATGGCAACTTACCAACCCACCTGCTACGAATAATAGTATAAGCATTCATCGGCCCATCGGATGTTGGAATCTTCCCCAATAAGATCCTGTGAGCATTGTATATTGTCAATGATTACGGGGGGACAATGCTATCTCTATAGGAGGAGATAGTGGTAAAGGTTTCTCTAGAAGAAATAAAGAAGAAAGAAGAAAAAAATTCTCTTTCTTATTTTACATCAGAAGTGTCAAGGTATTGTCTACCCACTAACCCACGCATAACAAAAGAGATTCTATAACTACCATGATGAAATTTATAAACAAATTACAAATGAAATAGTGCCTATTATGCATTTAAAATCAGCTTGTATAATTCTTCCTGCTATGCCCTCTCTCTTAAAATGCAAAATATAAAAAAATCCCTGAATTAATCTTTAGCGAGGAAATTTTCCAATTCCACACAAAAACAAACAATTGAAAGAAAAATAGTCTTTGATACTGAGGAGTATGAACAAGCATTAGATCATCCCACACATACATAACAAAGGTTTATAAATCAATAGAACAAAAACATGCAGAACAAGCATGATTTTCATTAGTCATCAATAACAAAATAAATCTGAGTTTATACACGCATAGATATAATGTAAATCAGAATAGCACGCTAATTTGACAGAAGAGCACAAATGTGAAAGGTATGCTCGAAAAATTGCAAATGGCAACTCAATGATCAAGGTATGGTGAAGATACACCAAAGAAAATTCTTTCAAAAACAAAACATAAAAGTGGAAAAGTTATGACCTGCTATCTGATTCAACATGCACAGATCGTCCAATGTACTTGATACGGTCGCCTGTAAACAGACAGTATAATATATTAAAATGACATCATATTTACAAATTAACTTCAGAAAAAAAATCAGTATATAAAGGGTAAATGAAGTCCCACAGTTATCGATTGTAACTATATTTTTACGACATATTCATGCAGAAGCACAATACTGGAACTTAAATCTCCAACAAGCAAACACCAGATCATACTCTGGTGTGAGAATACATAAAAGCCACACAAAAAAACTGTTGTCTATAAACAGAAAAGGCTTCCTCAGAAAAGCCTAAAGAATCACACCAAAAGGAAACAAAGCACAATACTCTACACCAAAAATCTTTGCATTTCACCCATACTCCGAAGAATTAACATCTCTCTAATCACAAAGCACAAGAAATAACCAAACAAACATATTGCTCTGATATCTCCCACTTTTATTTCTTCCAAACTCCACATATAGACGTATGACGTGATGGTTGACCACTACGAAGAAAACAAAGGGAACAAATCCAGACCCAGAATGAAGGGCCAGGAGAATAAGTCAACAGTAATCAGAAATATTTAACCAATAAGTTCCAAAGATATGCAGCAAAAGGAGAGATGACTGCCTTTCTTCACAGCCAAAAGGCAATACATCAAGGGATATACACTTCCTAGGTTGCCAAGTATAAATCATGTAGAGCCACCAAAAACAAGATTTGCAATCCAAGAATGTAATTCAGGGACCTTAGATTTCCAATGTGTAAGCAACAAATGAAAAAGGAAATATATATATGGCTTTCTTATATCCATTAATCTTGAAAAAGTCAATAATTATACAACAAAATGATCTTGATGATAGTCTCCAGCATCCCAAACTCCGACTAACTTTGACAACATGTACACCAAATAGAGCATCAAGAATTACAGTCTAGTCAACCAAAACCATATAATACAGAAAATGACCAAGATACTCTATACAAATCACAAATACAAAGAAGAGAAATGAAGAGTTGAAGTAAAGAAAAAATAACAAAGTACCTTTCCTCAGAGGTCGTTGTGACTCATCAGCAGTCAGGTTAACTGACTTGGAGGATTCAGATGCACTTTCACATTCTCCAGATACTCGCTGCAAAATGAGTGACAGAAGAAACAGCCAACTTAAGTCATCATATTAGTTAAAAGCTTGAAGCACACCACTAACTCAGAGGGTAAAAGGAATAATATCAAGTAAAGCACATTTTTGTAGGAATTGCCACTGGAGTCAATTGCATTGCCAAGAAAACTTTAGAATGTGTGCCTAATTGAGTGAGCTATCAGTTTAGTAAACATGCAATTCCTCCATCTCATATTAAAAGTAATACAATTTGACCGGCACATAGTTTTAGGCAATTTAATTGACTTTAATAAAATAAGAATTTAAGTGGGGATGTTAGTATTTAAAAAGTGTAAAAAAAAATAGTGGGGTTAATAGTTTATTGAAAAATAATGAATGTGAGAGGAAAGAAATAATATAAAACAGTATTAGTGGGTTTGGGTGGAGACTATGAGAGAAGAACGATATAATATTAAAATGTAGCTTTTTTTCCAGAAAAAGGAAGTGTAACACTTATTAAAACACAAAGGGAGTAACACACTTCATTTTTCTGCATTAGAAAAATTATAAAATTTTTGATATTTGGAAAATAGATGTTGAGACGAATCCAACAAAACCCGACATTGCTATATTTTTTCTTAGCACTAGATCACAAAACGAAGTCAAAGTAAGTTATGTGAATAGTGCACAAAGTCAAAATGTGTCAACTAAAACGAAACGGAGGAAGTATGCACAAGGTTCAACCCCAAAGTTAAGTCACTTCACAAGGGTATCAACGAAAGAAACATGAGGTGCCTAGAAGGGTAATAAGAATGAAAGTGACATCCAACTCCACAAAATTTAGCATTTAAGTAGGAATGAACTTCCTAAACAAGTGAAAAAAAAAAAAAAAAAAAAAAAAAAAAAAAAAAAAAAAAAAAACTTGCTTGGACGCATGAGTAAATTTTTGGATATGGAGATTAGGCATTTAGGCTAAAGTTGATTTATCCAGAACCTCATATTTCACATAGCTTGGTAGTTAAGACAATAATTGGAAGAATAAAAATAATTTTGAACAGAATATAAGTATTTTATACTTAAAAATAACAAAGTTGCTTGAAACTAGTTATTAAACTTAAATTTGAATTTGAATTTGAATTTATGAAATTTGTTATGTTAGGAAAGCAGTAAAATAGAAAGTAAAATAAATGAGAAAAAAATGCGCCTTAGCTCCAAAGCACCTTGGCACCTCACGCCTTTTGAAACTAAGATCCATCCTCTACCTCTGTTGACCTCAAAATAAATTCACTGAGAGATTGCAGGAGGAAAGAGAGAGATCCATAGATAGAAAGGAGTTGGAGCACATTATATTGTCACTAAGGAAAAAGGACAAGGGAGTAAGAGAGAGAAGTCAAGGATTTGATGGGAATAGAATGGACATGAGGAGGAAATAGGCGAAAGAAACCAAGGGAAGTTCAAGCATATCCTTTGGTGTATTTTGTCAATTTATAAGTTTCGTCAGCAAGTGTGTTATTGAAACTAAAATATATACATATAATGTTAGTGGTACATTACCAAAAATAAAAAAAGTCTTGTACAGAGATTATAGCAAAAGGGTTATACAAACGGTGATGTCCAATTGTCCAGCAACTTTTAAATAGTAAGTTAATAATATGAAACAATAACAATATTATACACAAAGAAAGTCCACCAAAGAGAGTAAATGAAATGATCATTAAGAACCATACCAATAAAAACTCAACATCAATGGAATGCAAGTTCACTGTATATCCAATAAATTCTCCTAGACTTAAGTTTATTGTGAAAAACTCGATCTGTTCTTTCTAGATACATAACCCCAAAATAATTATACCAACACAATTTCCTATCCCCCCCCCCCCCCCCCCAAAAAAAAAAAAAAAAAAAAAAACCAAAGTTATAAGACAATTCACATAATGCAAGGAAAATAAGTACCTATGTCACAATTCCAAAGGCATAAGATACACATCCTGTCATAGGTCAAGTTCAATAACATTAGGCTGCCAAGTCTACATATTATCATCAGAGTTTCCCTAAGTGAGTTGTCCACACAAAGGTTTAAACATTTAGTCAAGCATAACATTTTCAAAAGTATGTGGCTAAAAGAGAAAAATTACACATGGGTCATGGGGAGCTTTCAATGACTACACCTTAACTAATTCAGATAACATACAAGACCCCAACTCACCCAACAGATTAGCCAACCCAATTGATTCCCTCTTTTAGATATTGCATACAAATGACATTATTATTAAAAATATCAGTCTCCTTACAGAAGGATGTCAGAAATAAGGGCAAAATGAAAAGTAAAATGAGGGTAAAAGCACACAAAAATATCTGCTACAATGCTTCCTTGCCAAGGAACCAAACAGTTATCGACTTCACATTAAACATACCTTTTCAAACTCGTCAAGATTGAAAGGCACAAGCTTCTTAAGGGCTTCAGCGGATGCTTGCACATCAGCTTCGTCATCCTCGGAAGCATCTGATTTTGCTTCAGCATTGTTCGCCCACTCTTCCTCATTTTCATCCTCGCCTTCTGACCCAGAAGTGCACTCTTCACTGGATACCACATGTTCATCATCTGAGTCATTTTCTGACACACCATCATCCCCAAAATCCTGCACATTGACACCATCATTAACAACAGAGTCCAGTGTTCACTCTATTTTGAACACTTATATTGCCCACAGAAAATCATTAGTTAGCTTAAAAGCTTACATAAGGAGCAAGAACGCTGCTGTCAAGCACCAATAGTGGAACTTTTAAATCACGAGCAAGCGCTCTAACCAATCTTTCTCGATATAGTTCCGTGCCTAGAAATCATGAAAATATATCACATCAACTACAGATACTTTTTCTATGCAATGCAGTTTCTGTCAAAGGTAATAAACAGTCAATTAAAAACCTGGAACACTTTGTAGCAATATTCTCCCACTTGAAGACGGTAAACGAGAACCATACTCCGAAGTGAATTTCTTGTTGTTCAAGTGTGATGAAGCACAGTCCACCAAAAGGCTTTTCGTATGTTCACTGACAAAAACATAGCTCTAATGAACATGGTATCAAAATAATATGTGTTAAAATTAATACAAGTACAACGGTAGAAGATATTTACTGGACATAATAGGGAAATGTTTCCCAGGAAACAGTGATTTTCTCCCACGGGACAATCCTCCGCATGAATTCATTCTTAAACTTTTCCTGCCTGCTAAGAAAGGGGGACTCTTTCTTTTTATTCTCGATTGCTAGCTTCTCGTTACTCAGCCATTCCTTCTGATCTTGCTCCCCTAAACGAGCATGCTGATCGAATTGCTGTATAGCCTCCTTTACTTCTGTCCGCGGGGCACCATTCTTATCAAAGTCCACCCCATCTTTCACAGATATATGCTCCTCATCTCTAGCATTCCCTCTACCCCCTTCCGAACTGTAAAATCGTAAATGACTGCCCCGCCAAGGCGTATGTAACCTCCCATTCAAAGGCAAAGAATTTCCTACAACAACGGTCGCCCGGCTACATTCTAACATATGTTGCCTCACATAATTACTCCGTACATAAGCATCCCCCACAATAGAACCTCGAAAACTCGAGCATTCACCGGAGTACAATCTAATTGAGTGCTTTAATGACTGATATAAATACTCCCACCTCTGATTTCTACATTTAAATCTTCTTGCAAGCATTGCAACTTCTTTAATCTACCACAAAATTCCTATAAATTCATCAAAATTAAACATATCCTTCATTTCATCAATGAACATAAAAGCAATAACAGCAAAGATTTTCATTTCATGTTAATAATGCATCAAACTTTAAAAAACAATAACAACTTAAATCAATTTAATCAAAATCCAGCTGAAATCTGGTGAAATTCTGCCACAATGCATTGCAAACACTGAAAATGAATAAATTAATTGCATACACAAATTAGAAAAAGACGCTATTACCTTAAAGAACCGATTTTGATACTGCTAGAAACAAATCAAACAAAACTAAAATCAATAATTTAGGGTTTTGGGTAAATTGGAGAAGAATTGAAGATTGAAATTAGGGCTCGTAGATGATAAAATGGCGTTACAACTCGAACGTTCTGTTGGCATGCTCCTGAGCACGTGACTAAAGTATTGGGCTTTGAAATTGCACCGGTCACCTCGACCGTAATCCTTAGTGTCACTGAATCGTACAATTGGGCTGGTTCGCGGTTTTTAAGCAAAAAGGTATCTAGGGATTATACTACGATGTAATCCTCGGTTTTTTTTAGTGTCTCATATTGACTGACATATTTTTTAAATGATATTTGGTCAATAATTTAATTTAATGATAAATATGAATTATAGAGTTTTTTTTTTAGAAAAAAATAACCGGAAGCCGATTATATTAATTTAGGACAAGTTGATATTTAAGATAACTCTTATACATACTCACAAGATTATATTTAATTTTTATTTTTTTTGGAGGAATAACCCAAAACACAAAATGCTTACACCACCAACCGTGGCATAGCCACTCCTACCATATCCTCCCAAAGAAGGTGTTTTATTTCGATCAGAGGAGCATCGAAATAAACCACCCTCACTTCAAGAACAACTTCCAAATTGGCTAGTTTGTCCGCTAGCCTATTATCTTCCCGAAAACAATGAAAAATATTAAAAAAAAGGAACCAAAAGAACTACAAATATTACGACAAAGATCGATGATGTGCACACATTCGCTTCGCAATTGACTTGGCTGAAGGATAGCTTCAACACATGCCTTATTATATACGTAGTATAAAGCACGGGCAAAGTGGTATGTGTAGTGCAATAGTTAAATCATAGATAATATGAAGATAAAATTTGTACAAAATATTTCCTCTTAATCCAAATAAAATTCTCATTTCACCCATTATCAATAAAAACCCCAACTGCTTATTAAGTAGATGAAAGCCTGTGCGATGCACGGTTTATCCATATATAAATCTCAAGAAAATATATTTTAGTATAGATTCTAAGTTTTTTTTTTTTTAATTATTTGATTTATTTTACTATTTAATAATTTTAGACAAAAAAAAAAACACATAATATTTCAATTAAAGTGTTATTGCCTGTTACAAAAGTATATATTTTTTTTAATGTGATTTATAATACGACTTTATTTATTGTTGTTTTGTATTTTATTTGTGGTTTTTATTTATATGACAACTGAATTTAAAAATATGAATAAATTGTAAATATAATATCTTTCAAAAAAAATTTGTAAATATGATATTTTTATCGGTTACATATTAGGATAAAATCTTTAATGTGAAAAGATATTTTTTTTATTTGTAAATAATTTAAATCCTAAATCATTATTCGTTGTTTTTTAAAAAATAAATATATTAAAAAATAACCAAAACATGTATATTATTTATCTTCTATTTCGATAGAATCACCAACTTTGTTCACACCTATATCTCTTCCATCCAATCAAAATGGATAAATAAAACATGTTAGCATAAATAAAATTAATCTTTATAGTCTTATAAAATAAATCAATATATTTACCAGGACGTGAAAAATTATTGTGAAATTGATCTAAAAATTTTAATTGTACAAAATCAAATCTATGCATTGGAATTTTTTCATCGTCCCCAATCGCCCGAACAATAATATTTTGAAAAATTAAATCATTATTTTGTTGTCACTGGCAATGCGTGCGATATTGCTTCTTATTTGTAAGGATTGAAAAGTATCTAAATTGAGTAAACTTTTCTTTTGAATTGATTTTGAACGAAATTGTACAAAGTTGGCTTTAATTGAGGCATGAACGCAATCAATCATTCACCCCGAATTGAAAAATACGTATAATTAAGGAATAATTTTTATTTCTTGTCATAAACACTATCAAGATTATCTTAGATATATAAATCCTATATCTAAAGATGATTTTTTTAAAATCTCAAGAAAAGATATTTTCATATTTGATTTTTTATTTCTATTTAATAATTTCACACAAAAAAAAAAATTAATTAAAGTGTTATTGCCTATTACAAAAGTATTATTTTTTTTTAATGTAATTTATAATGCGACTTTATTTATTGTTGTTATGTATTTTATTTGTGGTTGTTAGTTATATGACAATTGAATTTAAAAATATAAATAATTGTAAATATAATATCTTTCAAAAAAAAATTGTAAATATGATAATTTATTGGTTACATAAGGATAAAATCTTTTATGTGAAAAGATTTTTTTTATTTTTTTTATTTTTTACATATTTAAATCCTAAATTATTATTCGTTGATTTTTTTAAAATAGAAATATTAAAAAAATAATAAAAACATGTATACTATTTATCTTCTATTTCTTCATCTAATAAAACTGGATAAATAAAACATGTTAGCAAAAATAAAATTTATATAAAAGTAATCTTTATAGTCTTATAAAATAAATCAATAAAATTTTTGAAAAATTGATCTAAAAATTGTAATTGTACAACATCAAATCTATGCATTGGAATTTTTAATCGTCCCCAGTCGCCGCTTCTTATTTGTAACGATTGAAAAGTAACTAATGGAGTAAACTTTTCTTTCAATTAATTTTGGACGAAACTATACAAAGTTGGCTTTAATTGAGGCATGAACGTTAATTTGTTCAATTAAGTTAATTTGATGACTTGATTAAGCTACTAAATCACAAAAGAATTGTTTTAATCATAAAATTAATTAATAAAAACTAAAAAGGTTTATAAAAAAATTTAATAAATGTAAACGATTTATATAGATATAATACCTTATCATACTTTGTTTGAATTTAATTCGTTGATTAATTAAATTAGATCTGCATATAAAAACAAAATTCAGAAAACAAAACATAAACATATAATCATTAAGCATTTTTCCAAATAAACACAATGTAAGCAATAATCACAAATATACATTTAAACATGAATTTTAAAAATAAAACTAAAAATTACGCAGCCACTGATGACCTAAAACTGACACAAAATTATGACACAAAATTCGCTTGATTTGGTTTTGTATTGATATGAAATTTTATTGGTGTTGTAAGATGTGTCAATTTATAGTGGTAGACATCAAAATTTTTAATTTAATTATTATTAAGAAATAATTTTTATTTCTTATCATAAACACCATCAAAATTATCTTAGATGTATAAATCCTATATCTAAAGATAATTGTTTTCTTAAAAGATAATTTTTAGTTTTTTAAATAATTTAAATCCTTATAAATCACTATTCGTTGTTTTTAACTATGTGGCAAAATTCTTAAATCTCATTCGTCACTTTTGTTTAGGTGGCAAGTGAATTTTTTAATTCTAAAATAAAATAGAAATCTAATTTTTAATTGGTCAAAAATATACCTTTGCTTATGTGGCACGTCGAATGCTCTCCAAAAATGCCTACTTTATTTATATATATTAGATTAATTAAACCCCGATATCCTTTTTTTCACTTAATTAGCAAAACTTCACTATATATTTTTTATGGATCTTGCTTACAAGCGCCCCAGGGTGTTAGATAAATAATTAATATATTACTTTAAATAGTACGTATTAAGTTCGGAATGCATGACAAAATCACGAGTCGATTGGTATAATTAATGTTAAATTTACTTTAAAATTTCCACAAAATCACGAGTTGATAAATAATTAATATCAAATGCCCCGGGGCCCTTGTTAGCTTTTTTGATCTGTTCTTGCTTGCTTATACTACGTTACTCCCTATGTGTTGTTCGTTTGTAATCCTTAGAGATTCAATTATTGCAAGTGATATTTCATTTATTTATATTTTGAAAAATATACTGAAATAAGAAGGAAAAAAAATACTCATGATGGCAAAAATTATTAAGATTAGCAACTAATGGAATGACTATATTTTAATTTCAAGATTTTGACATGAGTGGAACCAAATGAACATAATTGTGATGCGAGTGGATATATCATACGGAGTATATGTGTGATTGTAATAATATTAAATGACACGCATAGGAATTTGAATGAATGTGGGATGGTGCTATTTTACACAATTTACCCTCATTAATATGTACAATTTTATTTTGCCTTTATTAATGTTAATTGTTCTTTTTTTTTTTCATTAATGTTAATTGCCTTTTGGAACTTTTTAGAATAGTACGCAGATATTTATATTCCTAAAGTATTTATTTAGTTTCCCTTATTAATGTATTCAATAACTGAAAAACTCCCTGAACATAGCTAATTATGGCACACACCTTAGCCATTCTAGTGATTATAAAATTAAATGAAACGCATTAAATTATGAATGTGGGGCGGTGTTGTGCTTGTAACACCTGCACCATGCTATTATGTACTTCGTAGGATTTTATGCAAATTAGCCTATGTATACACTAGGTCTTGAAGGAATTCCAGAATATATATCAGTCGAAAATTGTTGAGATTGTTTGATGGATGAATGTATATATAGGAGCTAGGTCCTCTTGGAGTCTTGGGGCATCGTGAGAGGGGTGACTATCCTATGACACATTTGGGATGTTTTTGTATTGCTATTTACGTACAAAGTTTGACACGATTTATTACAACTATACAAAATACATATGATATCATGTAACATATTGTTGAATTAATTAAGAGATATATTTCAATATATCAAATTTTTATATTTTTACATATTTTTTAATTAAAGTTATTAATAATCAGTGTCGTGTCTGACAAAGATACGGATCAAACTGTTGCATTTAAGAATAACAAAGAGATTACTACGTAACCTTTAATTACCAAACAGGGCTACGCTGATAATATTCTATCTATCATGTCCACATAGACAATTTTCTTAAGAAGATAGGTCATCCGTTTTATTTTTCTTTTTAAAGATCATTTTCATTTGAGAAATGTTCATGACGGCCGAATTAGTCCAAATGGTTTCTTTCCAACTGTCGGTTTCCATTTTAATTTGATGTTGGTGTTTTAAAGGGTCAAACAAGAAAGCATCATCTTACCAACAAGTGCATACTTCTCATGCCACAAATATTAATTAAATTTATAAATTTGTGGCTTCTTATATGTTTTAATCATCTGTCATTTCTATTGCAATTTAAAATTAATTCCATTTTATATCAAAAGTCTAAATCTTTTAGTTAGGAGGTATCTGTCTTATCCTCAAATTAACGTGTAGTATTAGTATAATTGATTAATAGTAGTAATATTTGGTTTTACACTTATAAAGTTTTAACTTTTTTACATATTTTTAGCCACCTAACTAATGGCTTTTCTTACAAGGTTGTTGTTGTCCATTTCAAGTCCAAGGAAACATCATGGTATCACTTTTGCCTAACCTTAATTTTATATTTACTATTCCTAGATAAATGCCCTTTAGTTGA
Organism: Chenopodium album; assembly: GCF_948465745.1. Lineage (NCBI taxonomy): Eukaryota > Viridiplantae > Streptophyta > Magnoliopsida > Caryophyllales > Amaranthaceae > Chenopodium > Chenopodium album. The sequence goes on from NC_137850.1 coordinate 1,215,642, forward strand.
GGATACTAATAATAAAACTATAAGTTTTAGGGATGAATAATATTCATGTAATTAAGTTAATTATTTTCTAATCAAACTACAAAATTGTCAATATTAATATCAATACAATTTTCTTTCAAAAAAAAAAAAAATATCAATACAATTTTTATATGTTATTTTATATTTAATTAAAGGCTTTCAATAATGCCGCAAAATTGTATGAAATTCAACATTAGTCTAAATTTCAAGAACGGAATGTGTATAATGATTTATATATTGGATCAAAAGTAATATATATTCTTATGAGTCGACAGATTACTTTCCTAAACGATTAAAATTAGGGCTAATGTAGATTACTATCCTAAACGACTAACATTAGGGATCATATATTTTCACTTGGGGTTTCCTATTACTGATTTACTGTCTCATTCTAGCTAAGGTGGTTCTATTTCTATCGTTGCCTCTTCTTCTATCTACTATCCATATACTGCATATTGATGTTCATGTATGCTACTCAAAATTCGACATGCTTGAGTTTATAGCTATTTGTTATGGATACAACTATACAAGGGAGTTACGTACTATATTATTCTCCCAATCACTGTCCATTTTTATAGTACTTGTATTCAGCCCCGTAGCAAGGCCAGGGCAGGTGGGGCAACCGCCCTGGGCCCATCACAGTAAAGCTCAATTTAGTTATAATCAAGGCCCCAAATTATGTAATTAGAAAGAAAAAAAAAATAAGGGTACTCCATGTTCGAGTAATTCTCAACAGTTTTCAAAGTAGATTAAAGTCATTAAATACATCATTCCCTTGATTTTCGGTCCTTTTAGTTTTCTATAATTAAATTTATTTAATATTCTAAAAATTTAATTTCTGGAGTAATATAGTACTCGTAGTATCTCTTTAAATTAGTTTTTCCAAAACCAACCCAAAGTCAAAGTATTCCCTAATAAATATGCTAATTAACTATGAGTATCTCTTAAATTATCAATGCTGGGCAATGTCAATTCTGTTTGGCTTCGACTGTCTATCGTCACTCTCTCATCAAATCAAATTATGTTATATTTTCTAATAGTTCAAGTTTCATGTTCAATTTATCAATTCTTTCATTTTTAAACTTTTATCTCTTGTTTTTTTATATAATTAATATAATTTGTTCAAAAAAATAATTAATACTCCGTATAATTTGTGTTTGGTGATTTTAATTTAATTTTCTAAGGTTTTTATTCGACAAATTGAATTTAATCAAGAAAAATAAAATAAGCAACAACAAAAATTCTAGTTTCATTGAGTTTGTTTTCTTATTCTTTGGCGTGGAATAAAATGATGAATAGAAATATGGAACAATGACTTCTTATTATTTGCTCTTATAAATTAAACAAATGATTTGACTTTCTACTTACACGATTCATCAGTTCATGGCTATATACATCAAATTATTTAAAAAAAAAAAAAATACACTCTGTACTTCTTTTTAGTAGGAAAACTAGGTTAAATCCCGTGCAATGCACGGTTGTTAAATATTTTTGACTATTTTATTATAAATTTTTTAATTTGAGTATTAAAAAATATAGAGTATATTAAAAATAAAAGCATGCAAGAGAAAATATTTTTAAAACATGTAATAGTTATAAACTTATAATGGATAGTTTAATCTTTTAGGAAAAGATTTATATTTTATAGTATAAAACAAACACAATTATGTCATAATTTATTTTTTCCTTAAGTAACAACAATTTATTTAGAAGGTACTTTTGGCGGGAAATTTTTTGATAATACGTTGACAAGTGTGTCTTAAGATTCGCCTTTAGTAGTATGTAATTGATGATTAAAAATAAAAGCATGCAAGAGAAAATATTTTTAAAACATGTAATAGTTATAAACTTATAATGGATAGTTTAATCTTTTAGGAAAAGATTTATATTTTATAGTATAAAACAAACACAATTATGTCATAATTTATTTTTTCCTTAAGTAACAACAATTTATTTAGAAGGTACTTTTGGCGGGAAATTTTTTGATAATACGTTGACAAGTGTGTCTTAAGATTCGCCTTTAGTAGTATGTAATTGATTGATTGATTGATTGATTTCGATAAATTAACAATACATCACTAAAATATTTACTACTTTGTATCTTTTATTTTTCAGATTTGATATTAGAATTTCGGAGTTAAAATTGAAGTGGCTAGTCTTTTTTCTTTACCAAAAAAAAAAAACAAAAAAAAAAACTCAAGACGAAATTATAAAAACAATACGAGTACTTTTCTTTAAAAAAAATTAAAAAAAAAAAAACTTATTAATTAGGGTCTCACATCATATATTCGCCCCATGCCACCAATATCTCATAAACGGGCCTGCTTGTATTGTTATTTGTGGAGGTAGGTTTCACTCTACTTCTTGTGGTCATTTGTAAAATTAGACTTTCGAGTTTTCTAATCAATAAATGTAAATGAATGGCATTAATCTTAATAACATAAGAGAATTGAAGAAGGTAAGGAAATTAGAGGTAAACAATGGTGGATTTCTAATATAATCAAATCTAATATAATACTCGTAATAGCACTTTGTAGTACATGTCAATTCTACAAAGTAGTTCGTATTAATTAGTTACCAATTTTCATGCTATCAATATATTTCACGAAAAACAATGAACTTGGTGAGCATGGGTGAAAAAGGGGTTTTTTTTTTCTTTAATTAACATATACCTTTATATCGAACTAAATTACACATTGAGTTGTAGTTTGTATTAATTAGTTACCAATTTCCACGCTATCAACATACTTCACGAAAAACAAAGAACTTGGTGAGCATGGGCGAAAAAGGTTTTTTTTTTTTTTTTTTTTTTTTTCTCTTCTTCTTCTTTAACATATACCCTTATATCGAACTAAATTACACATCGAGTTGTAGTTTGTATTAATTAGTTACCAATTTCCATACTATATATCAACATACTTCACAAAAAACAAAGAACTTGGTGAGCATGGGCGAAAAAGGTTTTTTTTTTTTTTTTTTTTTTTCCTTCTTCTTTAATTAACATATACCCTTATATTGAACTAAATTACACATTGAGTTGTAGTTTGTATTAATTGGTTACCAATTTCCATGCTATCAACATGCTTCACGAAAAACAAAGAACTTAGTGAGCATGGGCGAAAAAATGTTTTTTTTTTCTTCTTTAATTAACATATACCCTAATATCGAACTAAATTACACATTGAGCTGTAGTTCGTACGAGTATTAATTAAATACCAATTTTTATGCTATCAACGTACTTCACGAAAAACAAAGAACTTGATGAGCATGGGCGAAAAAGTTTTTTTTTTTTTTTTCTTCCCTTAATTAACATATGACCTTATATCGAGCTAAATTATTATATTGAGCTAAACCAATTCAACTCTTACACACATACAATAAGCTCTTGAGATCTTTAGCTTTAAAAGAAGTCGATCGGTCGCTTGAAATATGCTCTTGTTGCATTAGGAGGGAGTAATATCTTTAAGTATGTGCAGTTAAAAGTTAATATGTTATGAAAAGCTATTACAGTATCTATAATTTGCATACAGTATTAAAATAAAACATGATCATATTTTCTCTCTGTTCAAATTGAATATTTAAATGGAACAAAAAACAATTAAAAAGATAAGAGCTTTAAGTTACAAATTTAAAATCAAGTAAGCACCAACTCATATTATAGTACAACAAAAGTATGGTAAAAGTTTTGATAAAACTATAATTAATCAAGGTAGTTGTTGTATATCTATTATTTAGTGGCACTTTTCGTATATCCTGCGTTCATTTCTTCATTTAATTTGCAGGATCAACTTTATTCTTCATCTTATCAAATTATTTATCATCTTTTTTAATTCTCGTTATTGAACAATTTGCCTAGGCTAATCACTATTGTTGCGGATATCGGTTTAAGCAGGGAACATGTTTAATCAGTATTTAATACTTGCACAATAAGAGCAACTTCAATGGCAAGCTAATTGTCAAATTAGCTTGCCATGCCACATAAGATTTTAAGCTAATTATCATTTTAGCTATTAGCTAACTAGTAGTTGTTGAATAGAAAATACATAGAAAGAGTTTAATTGGTGCAATGAGCATTTTATTTTGACAAGTTTAATTCCCAAGCAAATTAGCTCGACAAAGCTAATTTGATTAGCCAAGCTAATTAAGTTTTCTAGCTTCAATAGTCAAGCTAATACCTAGGGAATTATTGAAATTGCAAGCAAGTCCCTAGTTATAACATTGGAGTTGTTCTAAAATTAGCTATCAAGTTAAGGGGTGGTTTGAACTGAGGAACCCACTCTGATGGCAAATTAAGATATAGATTAATATGAGTAGAAAGTGAACTTAAAAAAAAAATCGATTATATTGAGAATTATATACCTCTATAATGTACGGAGTATTTAGGCTTAGGTAGTTTTAGAAGTTTCAAGCAGGTGTCATGTAGGGGTGGATCGCAAAAGTAAGTATATATTAACAATTAAAAATTATTAGATCAAAGAACATTCATACCCTTATCCCCTGCCTTTTAAATTGTTGTTGATCTCGGCATGTTAAGACTTTGGTGGGTAACTCTTTCAATTTAGGCCTTCTACAAAGAAGGGTTGTGTATAATGGGATGTTTACACACCCTTTGTTTAACAACTTTAATCACCCTTAATCACATAAAAGTTACTTCATAGACGACTGACTTCTTAATAAGACATGGTAATAATGTATGATTAAGTCTGTTCTAAGCAATTCATCATCGCGCACAAGACCTATCGAGTAACTAATCCTATATTAAATCCTATCTTAGTAATCTTACAGATTCTATACTTGTACACTACGGAAAGAGCAAGAAAATTCCGGGAATACAAAATCAGCACTTAACTGTTACACTTAGGTTAACCGTTACACCCACTTCTCATCCTCCATAATTTTTCTTTTCAATACTTATATTTGACACTTCAAAATCAATACATTAAAACCTTTGATTTACTTGATTATTTACCCTCCTGAAAGATAAGAATTTTAAGACTCAAAAACTCTGAATAAAAAGCTCTTGTTTCAAGAAAACAGACCCACAGCTTTTACTATTTCTGGTAACCTCTTTCTCTCATTTCCTCTTCTTCTCATTTCAGCTCACCAAATCAAAACCACTATATAAACATAAGCACGCCAAGAAATACATGCACACCTTCTCATATAACTCATGCTATTCTTACTTTCATACAACTACTACATACATACTTCTGCTCATTCTAACTTCATGAATAAGCAGCACTTCAACAACATGACTTCTTCCCCTTACTCGTTTTTTCCTTTCGCCTCTGACATCATGATCGGAGGAGGAGGAGGAAGAGGAGGGGGAGCCATTTCACGGCGAGTCTTTTCATTACATGATGTTCAAATACTAGAAATTTTCCTTGCTATCGCGGTCTTTATAGTGATACATTCTCTAAGGCAAAGGAAGTATCATGGTATGCCAGTATGGCCATTTGTAGGTATGTTGCCTTCCTTGATTTTTGGACTAAGGCAGAATTTGTATGAGTGGCTTACTGAGATTACTAATCGTCAGAACGGGACGTTCCACTTCAAGGGACCCTGGTTCAGCAACCTTCAGTGTGTGGTGACTTCGGATCCTAGAAACTTGGAGCACCTTCTGAAGGCAAAGTTCTCCAACTTTCCTAAGGGAGGGTATTTTCGAAACACTCTGAAAGACCTTCTTGGGGATGGGATCTTTAACGCGGATAATGAGACTTGGTCCAAGCAAAGGAAGACGGCGAGCATTGAGTTTCACTCAGCAAGGTTTCGACAACTGACTGCTGAGTCCTTGTTCGAGTTAGTCCATAAGAGGCTAATACCTGTCCTAGAGGAATCACAGAAAAATTCTCTGCCTATTGACTTACAAGATGTCCTCTTAAGAATGACATTTGATAATGTCTGCATGATAGCTTTCGGGGTTGATCCTGGATGTTTAAGCCTAGGACTCCCTGAAATACCATTTGCTCGTGCATTCGAGAAAGCAACTGAAGCCACAGTTCTTCGATTTGTCACTCCAACCTGTGTATGGCAAACAATGAGGTACCTTAACCTTGGACCAGAGAAAGAGCTGAAAGAATCAATCACAGGAGTAAACAAATTTGCTGATGAAGTTATCAGAACGCGAAAGAAGGAGCTTTCCTTGCAAGATGACAACAGCAAGGAGAGATCTGATTTACTGACTGTGTTTATGAGGTTAAAGGATGAAAAGGGTCAGCCATTTTCTGACAAGTTTTTAAGAGATATTTGTGTAAACTTCATCCTTGCAGGAAGAGATACCTCATCTGTGGCACTCAGCTGGTTTTTCTGGCTTATTGATCAGCACCCAGAGATCGAGCAGAAGATTCTAGCTGAGATAGGCAGAATCATACGCGAAAGGGAAGTCACTGACAATGCCGGAACTAGAGGTCCAGTCAGTTTCCATCCAGAGGAGATTAAGACGATGGATTATCTACACGCCGCTATCTCAGAGGCCCTGAGGTTGTACCCTTCAGTGCCAGTTGATCATAAGGAGGTAAAATACTCTGTTTCCTTTCTTTCTTTCTTTTTAAACAATTGTTTACATCATTTTTTTGTGTTCATGAAAAAAGTTCCAGAATAAGGCATCTTAAACTGTCAATTTAGCACTCAATCAATGAATCAAGTGCCAGAAAACCAAAGATAAGTTGATGTCTTATCAGCCTTAATACCCCCTAAGCATGCACTTATGCGCGAAATTCATTAGACAAACCTTCAGCATGAAACCCGGCCATCTACTAGTTTCTAAGTGTCAAGCCGTTCATATCTAGAGCTTGTCTTAGCAAAGCTGACCCAACCCGAAATAGACAGACCTTAATCCACAATTAGGTAAATCGGTTATGACTTGAACCGACTAGGATATTTATATCATTACAATTGAATTGATTCATTTTATCATAAATTCATAATACACTAGTAATTGTCAATAGACCAAAATCTGACTTGACTCATACATGACAATCAAATTGAAACCGAAGCAAATGAGTCATCAACTGTATATATCATCTAAAATTTCACAACCCCACTAACAACCCATGTTGTAACTTAATACCATAAACTTGGCTTCAAATAATACCACTAGATCAAACGTCAAATCATCAAGTTGTCAAAGGAAAAAAAAAACATCATTGATTTCTGACAGAATGATAAGAAGAATTAATAAGGAAGATAAGAGAAGGACAGCTCCTACGTTGGTTCTCTACAAACATTAACTAAAATTCTACATACTTGATGAATGTACAGGTTGTTGAAGACGACGTCTTCCCAGATGGGACAGTGCTAAAGAAAGGAACCAAGGTAATATACGCTATCTACTCGATGGGAAGAATGGAGGCTATCTGGGGTAAGGACTGCAGGGAGTACAAGCCGGAGAGGTGGCTTAGAGATGGACGGTTCATGAGTGAGTCTGCATACAAGTTTACAGCTTTTAATGGTGGACCTAGACTATGTTTAGGCAAGGACTTTGCTTATTACCAAATGAAGTTTGCTGCAGCCTCAATTCTATACCGATATCACGTAAAGGTGGTGGAAAATCACCCTGTTGAACCAAAGCTCGCGCTGACTATGTACATGAAACATGGACTACAAGTAAATCTCATCAGGCGCGATGAAGCTGAGCTGCATAAGTTCCTCAGGGTTAGATACTAGAAGTGTTAAGTTTGACAAGGTTGTGTGTAATGTTTTCTGTTTTAGCTATTTTTTTGTGATTGGATTTGTAAAAGAATACAATATGATTTAGAGTAATTTGAGAAGACATACAGAAGTAACAGAACATACATTCTTAGGGTGAAAGATTGTCTTCAACAGTGTGCATTTAGGTATGTCAATAATCATAGGTTTTGATATTAAAATTTTGAATGAAGCATTCAGAATAATATGTTTATGGTTTTCCTCTTCTATACAAAATAATATAATGTGTTTCCCTTTATCACAGTGTCATTTTCAAAGAATTTAGCTAAAGTACAATCTTACATCATCACATTACCAATGTTTTCATTCTTTGAAATTCTTATACTCCGTAACTCTATCTTTAATTATACACCTACTAAATTTAGAAAGTGGCATATTATTTTAGGACGTACTAAAACAGAAATATGACCAGATCGTAAGGAGTACTACCTTTACTCTCGATCTTATCATCATTTATATACCTTAATTGTTACATTTTCTTTCTATCCGTTGTGAAAGATCAAAGAGTAAAGGAAGAGTGCATATAGTTTAGAAAAGGTAACCTCTATCAATGGCCTATGGATGCTCCAAGTATCATAGCAACCAGGTTAACTGCATCGCTGTCTCGGCGTCTCACCCATGTTAATTTTAGATAGGTAAAGTCAGCTAATAGCCATCCATGTACCATGGCATAAAATTTAAGAATATGAAGAAGTTCTATTTCTGGTCATTAGTCCTCCTTGACTACTTAAGGGTCTACTGAGGCTCTATTTTGTAGGACATAAGTAGTCGTTACACCAATTGTGAGGTTTCGTGATTGTCGTAATTTGCAGTCTAGGTACTACCTCTGTTCCGTATTAGTTTGCATACATGTCAATAAGTCATTAGTACAAAATACGAGTACGATAGTACATAGAAAGAGATCACACATTTTTTTTATACTCCCTCCGCCCACAATCATGTGCAACAAAGGAATTTTCCATATTTTATATCTCACAAATAATACTCCTTTGTTGCACATAATTATGGGCGGAGGAAGTATCAAATGTGTACTTTAGGGGAAAGGGAAAAGATAAAAGCAAAAAGTTTATTTGAAAAGGCAAGTGTGCAATTTACGAGTTACGACAATCAATAAGGGCAAGAGTCATTGATAAGGGATGGAGTGAAAGAGGAGATAGTTGTTAAAAGTAAAAAGAAATTAAACTTCAATGAAACTTGTTGATAAACTAGTTAAACAATTTCAACCTCCAAACGCTATCTATAAACACTTCTAAACCAAACAATTATTAGTAAAGTTTTGACTCATCGGCCAAAGAACATAACCCAATTGATAGAGTATAAAATATATTCCTGAGCCTCAACCATCAACCAGGAATATGTTTTATACTCCATCACTAAGTTTATTGAGTACTAACAAAGCAACAAAATCAATAACTAATGCATCTTGATAGGCCGTAAAATTCAAGTGATTACGTTGGAGTTAAGTCGAATAGCTTCTCCTATGCTAGCTATTGGCTTCCTAACACAGCTAAATCTATGCTCACAAGTATGCTATTCATTGCAGTTGTTTAACTGCAGTGGATAGCACAGGATTAATTACTGCCACAAAGGGGAGGACCATCTCCAAACAATTGGAAAAAAAACTGAGTCATAAACATTTAAGATCTAACCAATGAGAGATGGGTGCCGCCCTGACGAATGACTAGGTTCAGGAAAGTCAGATTAGATATAACCCATACCCTTGAAATGATGGTAAAGTCAATTTCTCAGGCCATTTGGTCTGTAAAATTAATCTCATATACATGAACATGGCTACATCTACTGCACCCACCCCCAAATAAGGAATCTGGATCATGAAAAGGTATTAGCTTAGTTACATAGTACGTACATTAATTGCCCACATGTTATTTATGAATGAGCTTGGTACCAACTCATATAAATTATACTCCCGCCATCCCTGTTTACTTGCCCATAGCCATTTACGCATGATTCTATGCAGGTGAAGAAGTAAGGAGAAAAAATATGGGTGGGTAAACGTGGAGCCCAACTCGAAAGAATATTGTGTAGGGAAGAAAAAATTTAAAAAGAAAATCGGACAAATGAATTGGACACTTTATTAATTACAATGGGGCAAGTAATAAAGGATTGAAAGAGTAAGTTGTTTATGGATATACGCTTTACCCATAAAAGCGTAAGTTGGTAATGAGTAGTAAGGTTCAGATGCCCTGAATCCAAGTCAGGCCCATCATGAAACTATGAGAGAATATGAAAATTTATAAATACACTCAAATGAGTAAATGACCCCTTCAAGTCTTCAAGTCAGGAGCATGTATATGACCCTGTTTTAGTCTCGCGGTGATTCGTTTACTAGATTCAAGATTATAAGTCATACTCATAACCATGGCCCCTTTTCCCATATTGGAAGGAATGACAATCTGGTTTAAAACTTGAATGATTTATTAATTTCCTCCGTACTTTTCTATGAGATGTGATTAAAACCAAGAAAATAAAAGCCTAAATCAGAAGACCAGGCTGTGTCACCTGCTCAATAAACAGAAGAATAAGCATGAAGTTGAAGGTAGTTTACTTGATGCAACTATTTCAACACAATCATACTTCATTATAACAGCATGTTTCATTAAAGAGTCGTGTAAATAAACATGAAAATTATGCATTATGAATTCATGATATTCTGTTACAAGTCCCAATATTGGTACCGTCTATTCAAGCCCTCCCATTCCATTCTAGGTAGAACTCTTCTAGGTATTCTTCCATAAACTTGTGCCTTTTCTCTGCCCTCGTCCGCCCAGCCTAAACCATATACATGTAGGAAAAATTTATATTGATAAAAATAAATCTTCAAATTGACATTAAAGAAACTACTAAGACAAACAAGTGGAATGATAATGCAGGCACAGTACAAAGATCAGACACATTTGGTAAGTAACAGCGCTAATGGCTGTATTCTCAATTTAGAATTAAAAACACGGAAAAGGAAAGGATCATTCATAAACTGAATGAATGAACAAATAGACGACAATGAATAAAATCCAAATTTATAGTAGGAAAAGATGCAGTCTGAAGTTTTGAAGCCACATTTAGTAAGCTAATCTCATTCGTACCTGTGTTTTCATCAAATCCTTCAGTTTCAAAAGCTTCTCATGGAAATGATTCACAGTAGTCTGCTGATTTTTGTTCATGTACTCTTCTTTTGATATTGTAGAGCGTGGCTTAATGGCAGGATCATGAAGCACCCTGTTCCTACTTCCCCCAAAGGTGAAGCAACGAGCAATACCTGAAAGTAAAGGGGAAAAAATTAAGGTTTGTCCACATTCTTAATGCAAGCCTAATCATCATAACCATATTAAGATCAAGTTGAAGGTATTGGGCAAGTGTTACATGATCATCTGATCACTGTTCCAAAAGACAAAACCTTGTTCAATTCAGAAATCAGTAATAATCTTCATTGATTTGACAGCCTTTTCTGAATGGCCCTTATTCCTGTTTTCCTTATTCTTGAGAGAACGGATAGTTGAGTTAGGGAAGGAAGGGCGGTTATTGATAGAGTATGATTTTATCTTGGAGCGAAAGATGACGTGTTCTACAAATCATCATAATGAACAGTACTATGTAAATAAGCATGTTTTCTTCAGCCATTTGCATAGGTTTTAATAACCATTTTGCGATCAAGCAAACTGAATTCAGTGTGTCAAACAGAAAATGAGTAGTAGAGTTGGAAAAATTGGCAACACTTCTGGGTGTTATATACTTCAGGCAACCAAATAAACCATCCAATCAATATGAAGCTAACTAAGTTGCATTCAAGCTTCCCCTACTAAAGGTTTACATCAGGAGCTTCTTACACATATGAAATTGTTTAAGGTACTGATGTTAGAACAATGAATTAAGAAAGTACCAATAGCCCCAATAGCATCTAGACGATCTGCATCTTGTACCACCCCGAATTCCAGAGAGCATTCCTGATCTGAAATTCCTGCAAGCTCCTCTTTGAAACCTGCAAAGATCAACAATTTACCATAATACAAATCTGAATAATGGTCCAGTTACTTAAATAATCCACCATCTGCCTTATATTATCTATGCAAGCGCTAATAAGAAATCCTTGTTTTTTCAAGAGGAAAGAAGGAATGAGAAAAGTCACTGGCGGAATCGAATTGAGTATAATTGTCTACTGGCATAGATTATGGGGTCAAAAACAATGATTGAGTGGAAAATCAAGGGGATTATAAATTAAAAGCAAATACATCAAGTTATATGGTTAAACACGACAATGAAGGAATAGAACCTGTCAATGAGGGAAAACCCAGTCTACATTCTCAAGTCTCAACAATAAACAACGAGAGCATGGATTATTTATTAAGAGTTACAATCTCTAAATCCTCAAAGTCTCAAGAGCACTTTTAAGTGAAAGAGGAGAAGATCAGCTCAGAGTGAAGTATACAGCATCCCTAAGGTACTATGGGTATGTATGCAACAACCATATTCATAAGGTGAGCTTCAGTAATAATATACTATCTAAGACAATAATGCTGGTGTAGGTATGTCAAAGTGCAAAATTTCTCTTAATAGAGCCTAAGTGCAACATTTTCTACAAGTAGATGCTGGACAGCAGGAGAACAAACCCATTCTTTTTATAATATCCACTATCTTCATCTTCTTGTTCTCCTCTATGCCTTCCTTCTCAAGAAATTGCTCAACTAGATTTTCCTTGGCAGGATCTCTGCATTCCAAAGGCCAACATATGACCAAGGGGGAAAAAATCATACAGAGAAAATTGTCAGGGGCACAGAAGAGGACATTTCTACTATAAAAAAGAAAGCAGTAGAAGTCTGTGTCTTAGAGTATAAGATACAAGTTTCTTAGCAGTGCATTGATAATTGACGAAGCTTGACTGCTAAACCTCCTCTCCAAGGAATAACCAAGGGCCATGGTATTAAGTCCACAAAACCAGGGGGTAAATTCATGTAAAAATGCGTATAGTATTAACATATATAGAGCCATAGAGAGGAATGTGACAAAGGAAAGTCCTACTGGAAAGCAGGGGCATGCCTAAACCTGATATTCAACCATTCTAGCGGATTTCATTTTAAGCTCCAAAGGTATCCATAGCTCATTAGCAAATACTAATGGTTGCAAAACAGAAGAACGTAGCCATACTTTTGTCAAGCTTGATTGAAACAGAAGTTAGGCTTGCACATATAGGTTTTATTAGATAAAGCTCAATCAATGTATAGACTTTAGTACGCTAGACTTGATAGTCAAATAAACAAACTTTTGAAACAAAACTCGAAAACAATCAGGCTAAGAATTAAAGACTGAATAACTGACCTAGCGTACTTGTAGTCCCCTGCAAATCGGTCAGCCAAAGAAATAAACAATCAGTATTGGTAAAAACCATATTACCACATCAACTTTGGTAATGTTCATATGTTATGTGTTTAATTCTTTCAATTCAAACTTTTTACTTAAAAACTTTACTTCCAAGATGCAAGAAACTAGGATTACCTATATCATGTAACAGTGCAGCAAGTTCCACCTAAAAGCATAGAGGAAAAAAAAGTCGCTGAGTATGACATACTTCACAAATGCTAAGATATACTAATACTATCTGCTAGCCTTTATTCCACACATCACATAGTCCTTTATCTCTTTCAAGTACCAATTTAAGCATGCTATTGCACTTTACTATGGTAAAAGTCTCCAACAGATTACAAAGTGTTTATTTTTAATAAAGGTAACATTGTAACAATAAATACACATTTTTAGACACTTGCATACAGCAATCATTATGTGCAAGCAACTGTTATATTAGTAAAGGGAAATCCACCTTACGCGCTTTGAGGTGATACTTATTCAGTATTAATTTGTATCCTTCGATTAACACACAACTCATTGGAACCAAGCCACAAACCCAAGTCAATATTTGCACACTAATATAAGTCATAACTAGGGAGTGTTTAGTTGACTTACAAAACAACCAAATGTTCAAAGAACAAAAAAAGAAGGCTATTCTCTCATTGCTGGCATGATTGATTTTGATCAATCGTATTCCTCGATGGAAAAGGCAACAATATGACTATTCTTACCCTAAAAAGGTCTTATAATGATACTCTATAAGTTTAAACTAACAATACCACCAATGAAGAAAGCACTTTTAAAGTAGACCGCTCAAAGGTAGGACCATTCTAAACTACTCGAAAGTTAGGACCATTTTAAGTTATCGAAAGTTGAGACCTTTTAAAGTGAACTGACAATAACAGGGAATCGCATTGTCAACATTTCACAGTTCATAAGCTAAATTATGAGCCTTTCCGAGGTAATCTCCTATATTAACCCAAAAAAATTGAACCAAATGGCACAATAAACTCAACTACTCATTAAATGTAGGTCACACAACTTCACACTATGTACAACAACAGGTCAACATTGCATTTTCATAATAAATCGATAACTATAATATCAAAAGGTCACATATTTACACTTGATTAGCAACTTATTGTTAAATTAACAAGAAGATAAATTCGGAATTTCCCCTAAATAATTAAGAGAAAATAGGTCTAATCACATTCAAATTACTACTTAAAATTGACTAGTCATAAAACCCTCAAATTGTTCAATTGAAAAACTTAATCAAACAAAAATGAAATTGCAAAAAAGAAAGAGAAAAAGATGGCTTTTTTTTTACAATAAACATGGAATCTGGTGAAGCTGAGAGGCCTTCTTGAGAAGCAAGAGAAAGAGACAAGTCGCGAACTCGAAAGACGTGAGCAGCATCATGGGAAGCATCGTTGGCACTCATGTGTTCCTCAACCAACTTCTCTGCTCGTCTCACTGTCTCTCTCCTCTCCTCCATTTCAATGGCGGTTGGAGCTTTTGTCGATCGAAGAGGAACTATCTATGTGATGTTTTTTTGGCGCGTTGTTTGTTTCTTTGGCACCCTACTTTTCCGAGGGAGTCCCGATTAATCTTCGTAATAAACAAAAATCGATATCAAGTGCATTCGATAAATAAATCAATGGCATATTACAATCATGTTGATATTTTCGTAAATAATTAACATTTGTGCCTTTGTGGGACTTGCATTTAATAAAAGTTATTAACTTATTTACAATATAATGTCACTAGATAAACATTTTTTTGTTTAAGTGTCATGGGCGGGGATTTGGAATTTGACTTGGCGGTGGTTAGCGTCGCTGGTAATATTAAGTAATAAGTACCGCGAATCCACAACTCTATTTAGAGGGAAGTTATACTCTAGTTATAGATAAGAACTACTTAGTGACCCGGGCAATGCCCCGGGCTTGTTTATCTTCTTCATATTCAATTACGTACATGACAAATAATTACATGCATTATATCCTTTTTAAAAAAATGTAGTATTGTTTTCAAATTGGATGCACAAATGAATCATCAAACCAAAATTCAACCACCGAGCATAAGTAGTGAATAATACAAAACATTACACGCACTAACTTTGAGAGCTTTGAGTGAACTATAAAGAAAATCAACCAATGGAATCACATATTAAAATATAGCAATTCTTACAAAATACACAATCATTGAACCAAAATGCTACTTATTGCTTAAAACATATATAGCCCATAATTAATTCGGGGTGATTTATTAAAAGTGTAAAAATATGAGTTAAGTATGCAAAATATATCCATTGCATTCCAAGGTAAGTAGAGTAAACAAATACTTATGTAGCTCGATACTGGCCTAGTAAAAATGTTTCTCCAAGAGGTTTATCCAACAGTGTAAAATTAGGACTAGCTTGCAATTTATGAAACTAATAAATAATTAGCTTAACCATTGGAATTGCATTACCAAATTAGCTGGGCAAAGCTATTTGCTTAGCTAAGCTAATTAGCTTAGCAAATTGTGGGAATTAAAAAAAATTATTGAAAATTAGCTTAACCATTGTGGGATTAATTAGCTACAAGGTAGATTAGCTTTGCAATCCTAGGTGGCATGGCAAGCTAATTTCACAATTAGCTTACCATTGGAGTTGCTCACCGTTTAGTATATCATTTCCTTAGATAGTTAATTTATAGGGATAAATATATTGAATACATATCGGTTACATATTTTACAAATTAAATGGGTCAAATCAATTTAAAAACATTTTAATTATTCATCTTCTCTCAATTGTGACCAAACTAAATACTAATAATGGCTATTCTATTGGTTTGCAAGTAACACCTTTTCTTTCTTTAAATTTAGAATCAATATTTGATTGATCGTTATTATATGGTGTAAATCAAGCACATTATTTAGATACAATAATACAATTGCAAAAGTGACGTGGCAAAAAATTTAAAGTGATGTGGCAAAATGGCAAAAAAGAATTGGCAAAATGGCACTCCTTGTCTTGTAGTTTTAATAATAATATAGATTAGGAAAATTTGGATTTTGGTACCTCGAAAATGGAGGTAATTGAATTTTAGTACCCATCTAAAATTTTATTTTAAATTAGTACCTCAAAAATGACTAAACTATAGATATCAATACCTCTGTTAGCATTCCGTCAACTTTGCCGTTAGTGGGTCCCGTTATCTAATTATTTAATAATTTAATTTATTAAAAAAAAAAAAAAAACATTTAATTAAAAAAAAACTTAAATAATAATTAAAAAAAACTTACAAAATAATAAAAAAAAAAAACTTACAAAATAAAATTAAAAAAAAAAAACTTAAAAAAAATAATACCCCGCCACCCACCCTGCCTCCCCGCGCCGACGCCACCCCCCCCCCCCCCCACCCATCCCTGCCTCCCTGCGCCGACGCCACCCCCCCCCCCCACCCAGCCTGCCTCCCCGCGACGATGCCACCTTCCCCCTTTCCCCCAAATTATTTTTTAGGGTTTTAGGGTTAAATTTTCGGGTGGTAGGGTGGTGGGTTTCGGGGTTCGTGGGTGGTAGGGTGGTGGGTTTCTGGGTTCGTGGGTTGTGGGTGGTGGGTTTAGGGGTTCGTGGGTGGTCGGGTTGTGGGTTTCGGGGGTTCGTGGGTTCGTGGGTGGTGGGGTGTGGTGGGTTTCGGGGTTCGTGGGTGGTGGGTTCTTGGCTTTTTGATTTAATTGGCGAAGGAGGCAGCAAGTGGTGGCGGTTTGGGCTGGTTGTTTCGGTGGTGATTGGAGGTGGAAGGTGCGTACGTGGCTGCGGTTATTGGTGGTTGATTTTGGGTGTCTTGCGGTTGGTGGTTGCTGCGGAATGTGGGTGGTTGTTTGCGGAGGTGGCTGTTGGCAGCTGGGGGAAATTGCAGGAACAGGGGAAGCTGGTGCGGAGGTGGTAATTGGTGGTTTATGTGGGATTGTGGTGGCGAGGAGATTAAGGGCTGCGCAATTGGTGAGTGATGGTGGTTTTGGCAGGTGGCGGCTGCGGGATGTTGGTGGTTGTTTGCGGAGGTGGGAGGAGGGGAACGTTGCTGAGTAGTAGGGTGGTGGGGTTCTTGCCTGGCCGCGGCGGCAGCTGCCGTGGCTTGGTGGTCGCCGTTGGCCGCGTGGCTGGTGTTTTTTTTTTTTTTTTATTAGTTTTTTTTTTGTTTTTTTATTTTAAAAATGTTTTTTCTTTTTTTTTAATAATTTAAATTATTAAATAATTAGATAATGGACCCCACTAACGGAAAACTTTACGGAACATGGACGGAGGTACCAAAACCTATAAAGTTACACTTTTGGAGGTATCAATTTAAAATAAAATTTTAGATGGGTACTAAAATTCAATTACCCCTATATTCGAGGTACCAAAATTCAAATTTTCCTATAGATTATACATGAATGTCTATTCTTATATATAGTAGAAAAATAAATGAGTAGGCATAATGGAATTACTAGGTTTTCGATCTGCTCTAGTCACATTATTCTCGTTCTTCTCTACTCAATACTCAGTAGAATACTTGCCAAAAAAATCAAGAGTACACACCTTACTATGCATACATATATATATGACAAATATCAAGTCCACTCAGATTCTATAGTTAGAAGTAGAGGTGGTTATTGGGTAGGGTAGCCCAATAATAATAGGGTCACGGTCAAGCTTAAAGGGCTTTTAACGGATATGACCCTTAATGAACAGAGCCCTTATTGAACAGGATTAATATAGGGCCAAAATGTTTTTCCAATTTAATTAATAAAGAAAATAGATAATGTAAAAATAATTACATAGATAAATTTATATTCGTATATACTTAATAATGGCTTTGTCCAATATTTTTTTAATTGATATTTTGTAGGCCCGTCCATTATCGACCCGTTATTGACCCATGACCCGCATTGGTCTGACCCAATATTGACCTTATAAAATTTGACCCTCTTTGACCCGACCCGCACCGACCTTGACTCGACCCGCCCAATAACCAGGTCTAGTTAGAAGTACAGAAATAAGTTGAATAAAGAAATGAAAACAAATTATCTAATTGTAACATCCCATTTATTACATAGAGAAGGTATTACGTCAGTTCGGAGTGACGCAAAATGCATATTTTGATATCCTCTAAGGCTTGATGATATCCTCATCTAGCCATGACATCATATAGCCAATAGAGGATATCATTCGGCTAGTCGAGGATATCACCCAGCCATAGGAGGATATCATCCAGCCAATTGAGAATATCAAATTCCGCATTTCGTCAGTCCATTGTGTATTACATTTCATCAAGTAAGAGCTCATAAAAGGAAAGTAATTCAAATTACAAAACATTTCTTATCACTATTATTGTTTGCATGCAGCCTTAAAAGAACTAACAAAAGGAATTCATTTATGTACAAGTCTTTATCAATGATTTTTATTTTACCTAATTAACTATGCCTAAATAAAGTAGTTATCCCTATCAATATTACACCAAGTACAACTCCCGTAACAATGCACATAGAGTTGTACTTGATCAATTCAGCATGAAGCAACTCTTCAAGTCTTTGAAACTGTCTGGCATCGATTTTCACCAACAAGAGTGTCAAGTTTAGATATTTCTTGTATAGTCATGTTGCATTGAAGTCAATTTTCGCCCTAAAAAAGTTGTGAGTTTAACCTAAAAATGCGACAATAATAATGATATGTTGTGACATCTTCTCGTTTAGTTACAAAAGGAATTCAAAAAAATATAATTTTAATTAACTAGTGAAATTAGAGTGTTGAAAGAAAGCTAAACCGATTGACAGAAAATCTGGTGATTGTTAAGATAAATGTTTTTAACAATTTATTATTTGTTAGATTCACATAAAATCATCATTTTCTGGGTTATCAGCATAATCATATATAACATCTTGACCATTCAAGGTCTATATTGCTTCGTTGTTATAATTTTTAAGCTTAGTTTTCACTTGATATTTTTTCACATAATTTGTTAATTTATTAATAATATTAATATATTTTGTTTCAGGTTTATTATTTCGAATCCACTTAAATTATTAGTTTGGTCAAATTAATTTCTAAAATAAGTAATTGCAATCAATATTCATAACAACATTTAATGTGTGTATGAGCATTTGCGTTTATTTAATTTTTTTTTATATTAACATCTGTGAAATTTCAGAGTAATCTGAACTTTTAAGAGAAGAAATGTAATAAGAGAAGAGAGAGAAAATTCTGTAAGAAAATTAAATTCTGTGAAATGATAATCGTAATGATTATTGAGGCCAAAAGCCTTTAAATACTTAGAATTACATCAGGCTAATCTTCTAACAACTTTCCTAGAAATACGGAATCTCTAACAAACTTGTCCTAGTCAGCAAATAAAAATCTATACAAAAATATTTATAACAATACTCAACACCCCCCCTCAAGATGGAGCTGCAGAGATCCAATCTTGAACAAAAGGTTGACTAACAATCCCAATTTTAGAACTGAGAAACCTGTGCTGATCAGAACCCAAAGCTTTTGTCATCAAATCAGCAAGTTGCAAAGCAGACTGAACATGAACAAGCTTAAGAAAACCAGACTGAACTTGTTCACGAATGAAATGAACATCTAATTTCTGAGATTTAGACCTTAGATGCTTTGTTCTCTCATGAAAACAGGGATTTTCTGCAATTTGCATAGCAGAAATGTTATCACAAAACAGCGGAATGGGTGTTTCAATTTCAAAACCCAAATCATAAAGCAATCTTTCCAGCCAAATAACTTCATTTGCTGTGTAACTCATACTCTTGTACTCTGATTCAGTGGAACTCTTAGAAACAGTTTTCTGTTTCTTAGTCTTCCAAGAAACCAATGAATCACCAAGAAAAAACACAGTAGCCTGATAAAGATCTGCCTGAATCAGAAGAAGATCCCCAATCAGCATCACTATATGCTGTAATCTTCAGAGTAGAACCAGCAGGATAAAACAGTCCATAGTGCAAAGTTCCCTTAAGATATATCAAGACATGAACAACAGCAGAAAGATGTTGATCCCTTGGATTATGCAGGAATTGACTTAACTGTTGCACTGCATAGCTAATATCAGGCCTAGTAAGATTTAAGTACAGGAGCTTTCCAATTATCTTCCTGTACATTTCAGGATCTTCCAAAACATCCCCTTGATCAACACTCAATTTTAAACCCTTAGGTAAAGGAAAGTTAGCTGTATTACAACCTTCCATATGAGCATCTCTTAACATATCAAGAATATACTTCCTCTGATTCAAAAGTATACCAGATTTAGACCTTGATACCTCAATGCCCAAAAAATATTTAAGGCTACCAAGATCCTTGATTGTAAATGTAATACCCCACATTTTAATTTAATTATAATTTAATTATATGTTATTCTTGTAATTATATTTATGGTAATTTTATTAAATAAATTATTTTATGGAAGGATTTAAAATAAAGTAGTGTTTTTTTTATTGATTTACAAATAATCCTAGTCTATTTAGGAATACCACTCCTAATTTAATTAGGAAATTAAAAAGCCCAATATAAAAACCCTTATACCCCTTCTCCCTCAATTCTCACGTAAAAAAAAAAAAAAAAAAACTCTCCTCTCCTCCTACAGTTTTCACGATCAAAGCAAAAAAAAAAAAAAAAAAAAAAAACAGCAACACTGCTACAGTGCTGCCGCCAGCAGCACCACCGTCCCTGCCGCCGTCCACCGCCCAGTAGCCGCCGTCCACCGCCCAGCCGAGCCACCACTGCAGTTTGCCTCTTCCTCCTTTCTCCTTTCCTTTATTTCTTCTTCTCTTATTCTTGTTATTTTTAATTAAAGTTTTAATCTTTATTGAAATTTTGTTCATGAATTATTATTATTATGGTTTGATATTATACTTGGGTTATTAAAGTTTATAAATTTATGAGTTTCATCATGTTTAATTTATTTATTAAATTTTCAGATTTGGTTTAATTAAAAATTTAGGGTTTAAATGTTGATTTTTCATGGTTTTAGGGTTTAAAACGTACTAATTAAGTTATCTAATTATATTATATGTAAATTATGTTTAAGTTCAATTATTTTGATTATTAATAAATTTTCAGATTTTGTATCTTCTATTTTGAAGCCTCTAATTGCGTTGAATTGATGTATTTTTGGGTTTTTAACACACTAAATTGCTATATGATGGCTTTTTCAAATAATTATGCTTATGGGATTATTTTATATGCTTAAACCAAATTTTCAGATTTATTTAACCACTTTAAAGTTGCTGTAATTTATTATTAAACACTATATTTTCATGATTTTAACACCTAAACTTGTAGTTGGGATGTTGTACTATTAGTTTTGGCTAATTGGATTAATTTAAGGACTTTATTTTAATGGTTTGAGAGGTTTTTAAATACTTTAGTATTGCTGTAATTTTAATTGCTTTGGTATTGATTTATTCCTTATTATTTGGTTTAGGAGAGGACTTTGTAGAAGGTGATTTCTAGTCTTTAAAGTGGCCAATCGAATTGTTTACTCAAGGTATGTACAAGTTACAAAACCTTGCTTTTAGGTGCATGTTTAAGGATGGATCGAGAACTTAGTATCATGTCTAGGGATGACTGGGTTAAATTGTTTGGTTATACATTGTGAATTTCATTTGATGTGCACTATTTCTTATTGCAATTATTGGTTATGTACTAATTATGCAAGGTGTGCTTAGAGGCAAAGGTATGTGATTGGTGAAATGATTTAATTATTACTCATTCATGATTTAATGAAATAGGATGAGTAAAGGAATGGTTCATGTCTTATAAGACAAGGTTAAGAGTTTGGGGTGCCTTATGCACTCAAGGTGTTTATACACCGAGGTAGTAAAGGAATAAATAATAAATGTTGCTTGCCACTAATAAATCAAGAATTGAAATTGAAAAGTTGTTTTACTTGATTGAATTGATATTGGATTGATTGAATTGTTATGCATGTGAGTCATCACCAAGTCTAAACCTGTAAATCACGTAAAGTGCAAGATGGATGAGCAATAAAACTCTGGATTGGTGCACTTCTGGAGTAATGACAATCAGGGGTTGGGGTACATGGGGTATTAGCCGTGTACTTTTCTCGAGGCCGTCTGATCTACGAGTCTCTTATTTCAAATACTTTTTCAAAACTAGGAGTTAGGTGAGATCTCATACTAACTACGGTCACGGAGTCGCGCCCGTGGTCGTTGGATGTTTATTGATGTTTCCGAAAGGAGGCATGGGGTTTTTCTTTATTGATGTTCCAAATGGGACATGGGTTGGACAACCTTGTCTATTGCTAAATCCAATGAATAAAACGAAATGAGTTAGCTACTATTAGCTAGTGGAGTCTTAATAAATTAAATAATCGAGTCGTGTGTTGAGTTTGTGATTTAATGATGCGTATGATTGATTATTAGTAGCATGTTAAGTACTTCCTTATTTTACTTTGCAGCTTGTATGTACTCAGCTTTGCTGATTGCGTGCTTTTGTGTGTGTGTCCTTCTTTGGTCATGGCCTTCGCCTTTCAATGACCCTGTGACGATCCAATTTTTACACTTGTAATATTGGGGAGCAGAATAACCACAGGTTCTCTCACATGCAGCATTCATCAGGATTGTGGGATCTTGAGTAGAGAGTGGTTGCTTATTTTTCGCGTTCCTTGCAAGTTTGATTTTATTTTAACTCGATTTTATTCGACACTATTTCTCTTGGTTTAAGTTTGTTTTAACACTGAATTTTAATTACTTACTATTACTTTTGGGTTTTGAATAAGGGCCTTAAAGGTTCCAACTTGTAATACTTATTTTGATTTAAATACTTTGCTTTGAGGTTTATTTAAAACTGTTTTGGTTTTCCGCTGCTAATTTCTGAGATAGCCTTAACGTTTGAACACGTGGCGGTAGCACACCAGTAATTCTCTTGGATTTGTTCAGGTTATTTACAGGTTTCTCACAGGTTTTTAAGAGAGAATTATTGGGGTGTTACAGTAAATGCTGCATTCAAAGCTGTCTTGAGATTCTGTATAACAGCAGGATCAGTACCAGTAAGAAGAAGATCATCAACATAAGCCACCACAACTGTATAGGAAGTTGAATTCTTCATAATGAAAAGAGAATAATCCTGCTGAGATTGAGAAAATCCAAAATCCAACAGAAATTTACTCAACTCTTTGTTCCAACACCTAGATGCTTGTTTTAGTCCATATATAGACTTATTAAGCTTGCAAACTTGACCAACAACTTTAGTGTAACCTTGGATGAGGAGGTTTCATATAAACCTCTTCATCAAGGAACCCATGCAGAAAAGCATTATTGACATCAACTTGTTGAATGTCCCAACCAAAAGAAGCTGTCAGGGCTATAACAACTCTGACAGTGGTAAACTTGGCAACTGGACTAAATGTATGTTTATAATCCTTGCCTTCAACTTGCTTATCACCTCTAGCAACAATCCTTGCTTTGCATCTCTCTATAGTACCATCTGAGTTAAATTTGGTCTTATAAACCCATTTTGACCCAATAGCTTTCTTACCAGAAGGTAAATCAGTCAATATTTCAATTTTCTCCATAGCATCAAGTTCCTTCTGCATTGCCTCCACCCACTCTGGATGATCCTTTGCCTGATTATAAGTACTAGGTTCAAAGGCAGTTAAAACATTCTCAAGACTGTGTAAAGAGTCTTGAGACATATAAGCAAGACAAGGCTCAGAATATACATTAAACCTAGAGCTTGTCTGCAAAGAAGGAGGAATGTTCAACTGAAAATCATCAAATTTCTTGGGTATCTGTCTGGGTCTAGAAGATTGTCTGATTGCAGGAGTAGAAATATTATGAGAAGAAGGAGAATTAGAAATAGAAACAGAATAAGGAGTAGGAGAAGCAGAAGAATTTGGGGCAGATAAATCACCATTATCAGGAACATGCTCAATGTCAAAATGAGAAGACTGTGAAGATGTATGTGAAGATGTATCAGAAATAATTGGCTGAGAATTATCCAAAGTAGGATTCATAACAGGAAGAACAGGAACAACCTCTATAGGTTTAGGAGACTGAAAAGGAAAAACATCTTCACAAAACACCACATCTCTGCTCAGAATAATTTTGTTTGCAACCAAATCAAACAACTTGTACCCTTTTTGAGCATAAGGGTATCCAATGAACACACACTTTCTAGCTCTAGGCTCAAACTTGTCACTTACTTTCTCAGCAGCATAACATAGACATCCAAGAACCCTGAGATGTCCATAGTAAGGTGATTTACCAAATAACAACTCATATGGAGTCTTCCACTGTAATACAGAACTTGGAAGAAGATTGATCAAATAAGTTGCAGCCAGTAAGCATTCTCCCCAGAATTTCAAAGGTAAAGAAGCATGAATTCTTAAGGTTCTTGCAGTTTCTAGCAAAGGCCTATGCTTGCGTTCTACCCTTCCATTTTGTTGTGGATTACCAGGAATGCTCCTCTGATGAACTATACCCTTCATTGCCAACAACTGACTACAAGCATCCTGAATCACCTCTGTACCATTGTCACTTCTAAGGATTTTAACCTTAGCACCAAACTGAGTGCCAACATATTCAAGAACACCAGATAAAACACCACACACTTGAGTCTTGTCATGCAAAAGATATGTCCAAGTAAGTCTTGTATGATCATCAAGAATGGTAAGGAAATAAGAAGCCCCAGACAATGAAGTTCTTCTATATTTACCCCAAAGATCCACATGAATTAATTCAAATGGAACAGAAGCCATAGAAATAGACTCAGGAAATGGTAATTTATGATGTTTTCCCATCACACATGCTTCACAAGTAAAATCACAGTTATGTCCATTATTATTACCAAGAACAGAAACTATTACATGCCTCAATTTGCTGGCAAAAATATGTCCTAGTGTAGCATGAATAAGGCTAATACTAGGTTTTACAACTGAAGTGATAGTGTTATGAACAAAAGAAGAAACACTATCATTATTTGAAGAAGATAATAAAGAAGAAATAGAACTAAATCTGTATAAACCAGATTCTCTTGTTTCAATAGCCTTGACCTGGCTAGTGACAAGGTCCTGAAAGAAACATGAATTCTTTTCAAAACGAGCACACAAATTATTATTATCAAGCAATCTTCCTACAGACAACAGGTTATGCTTGAAATCAGGTATGTAAAGAACATTTCTCAAAATAATTTGTGGTGTTAAACATATACTGCCAGCATATAAGACTGATTTAATAGTTCCATCTGGTAATCCAACTTTAACTGGATTTTTAAGCAATTCATAAGACTCAAATAACTCCAAACTACTTGTCATATGATCAGTAGCTCCAGTATCAATTATCCAGCATGATTTATCAAAAACACTTACTAAATCATCAACATTAGAAGCAACAGTTATACCTGCAAAGTTAACCTCAGAAGAGAGAGGATTGTCAGGCTGATTGTTCTGATCAACTTCAAGAACTCAGTATACACCTTAGATGCAGTTGCAGCAGCTGAAGAATCTGTTGAAATAGAACCACCAGAACCTTTAATATAATCAGCAGGATCTGCAGTTAGAGCTCTACCAAGAATACCAGGGTCACTAGAAACATTTGCAGCAATCTTGACACCTCCTTTAGACTTCAAAGCTGTGTACCAATCAGGCACTCCATACAACTTGAAACATTGATCAACAGAATGACCTCTCTTCTTACAATGATCACAGACAATATCACTCTTAATTCTCTTAAAATTGTCTTTCCTTTGCTGAAAAATTGGCTTAGGAAACAACTTAGGCTGAAAAGAATTCTGAGAGTTTGCATTCAATGCACTTAACTCAAGAGAAGTAGTAGTCTGAGTAAGTTTATTCTGTTGCTCAATCTGCTGTAAAGTATGATATGCCTTGTTAACAGTAGGCAAAGGATCTGAACTTAACAAGTTAGTTGTAACCTGGTCATAATTCTTGTGAAGTCCAGACAATAGCTGCATTAATTTCCTCCTTTGATCCATCTCAAAAACCTTCTTCAAAATACCACAAATACACAACTTCAAAGCACCACAAGTGCAATCTGGAAAACCTTCCAGAACTTGCAATTCATCCCAAGACCTTTTCAATTTTCCATAATATTCAGCAATACTATCATTATTCTGAGCAGCAGAACTCAGATTCCTATGCAACTCAAACAATTGAGGCGCATTACTATGACCAAATCGCTCAACGATCTCAGACCACAATTCAGCAGAGGAATTAACAAACATAAAACTCTCAACTAGATTCTTATCTATAGAGTTCAAGATCCATGACATAACCATGTAATCATTACGCAGCCACTTTGATAATCAGAATGATCAGTACCTGGAGAAGGAAGTGTTCCATCCACGAATTGCAACTTGTTCCTCGCAATTAACGCCATTCGAACACTACGACTCCAATTCACAAAATTAGAGCCAGTAAGAACAATATTCCCTAGCTGCATACCAGGATGATCGCCATTAGCAAGGTAATAAGGATCGTTGAAATTAACACCATTGTTAAAGGACGAAGAAGAAACTTCAGGCGTCATTGTCAAGAGAATTGAAATTCCGGAGAAAATCAAGAAGATCAAGAACAACAGAGAGTAGAAGATCGAAGGAAAAATTGCAATCGAAATCGCAAAAGAAATCAAGAGAAAATCTCAACAAAAATCAATTGAGAATGATTGAATCAAGAGAAATTCATTCAATCGAATGAACAAAATCAAGAATTAAAGAGAAAATCAAAACAATTCACCAGGAAATCGCTCTAATACCATGTGAAATTTCAGAGTAATCTGAACTTTCAAAGAAGAAATGTAATAAGAGAAGAGAGAGAAAATTCTGTAAGAAAATTAAATTCTGTGAAATGATAATCGTAATGATTATTGAGGCCAAAAGCCTTTAAATACTTAGAATTACATCAGGCTAATCTTCTAATAACTTTTCTAGAAATACGGAATCTCTAACAAACTTGTCCTAGTCAGCAAATAAAAATCTATACAAAAATATCTATAACAATACTCAACAACATCAGAATTTTTGTAATGTTTTTGTGTTGAAATTGTACGATAATAATTGTAAAATAGATAAAATCATGCTTAGATTTTCTAAATGTTGTCGTGGTAATAGATCGAGTTTTATTTGGAGGAGTATTTGGGGTAGTTGGTAGGTAATAGAGATGAGATGTAAATGGGCACTTAGAGATGGAAAATCTGTGAGAATTTGGAGTGATCCATGGCTGAACAGACCACCTTCATTTAGAGTCATTTCAAGAAGAAACAGATTTGATGCTTGCCGATGGTGGGGGCTAGAATACGGATCTAATAGAGGCAAATTTTATTCCATTTGAGGCGGAGGAGATTTTAAATATGCCCCTTACGTCGAATTCTATTGATGATATATACTTTTGGAGCTACAAATTCTGGATCATATTTTTGTAAAGTTGGACTATCATTTCATTTCTTTTAATTGGAAAATGGAAGAAGGTAGTGTTGGTTGTTCAATATCGTCTGATTTATGGAAGAAGATTTGGAAGCTAAAAGTTCCACCGAAGGTACGAGACTTTATTTGAAGACTTTCTAAAGTGGTTATTCCTACTGGTAAAGGCTTGAATGTAAT
Organism: Chenopodium album; assembly: GCF_948465745.1. NCBI lineage: Eukaryota > Viridiplantae > Streptophyta > Magnoliopsida > Caryophyllales > Amaranthaceae > Chenopodium > Chenopodium album. The sequence continues at coordinate 1,243,330 of NC_137850.1, forward strand.
AATTGACACTACTACAAAAAACCCCTAATAAGTCGGATTTTTAGAGTTACCTGTACATAAGGTGCGACTTATAAACCTATCGAGTCGCCTCATATTTATTAGGCGACTTGTTAAGTTGGGGTTAAAATCAACAAAGCACCTAACGAGTCGCCTAATATATATGAGGTGATTTGATAAGTTAACAAGTCGCCTCATATAAGCATGCGACTCTATAATCCGACTTATTTGGTGGTTTAAATTAGATTTTCAAAGTCACCTGTACATAAGGTGCGACTCGAAACCCTGTCAAGTCGCCTTATAAATATTAGGCGGCTTAATAGGTGAGTTTTCTTATCTACGACTCTCACCTAATGAGTCGCCTGATATTTATAAGGCGACTCGATAGGTTAAAAAGTCGCACCTTATATACAGGTGACTTTAAAAATCTAATTTAAGCCACCTAATAAGTCGGGTTATAGAGTCACATGCATACATGGTGCGACTTGTAAACCTATCAAGTCACCTCATGTATATTAGGCGACTCATTAGGTGCTTTGTTGATTTTAACCCCAACATAACAAGTCGCCTAATAAGTATGAGGCGACTCGATATGTTTACAAGTCGCACCTTATATATAGGAGACTCTAAAAGTCCGACTTGTTAGGTGCTTTTTTATATGACCACTACCTAATAAGTCGCCTAATACGTAAGACGCGACTCGATAGGTTAATTCTAAAAATGTATATAAAATAGTTACAATATCATATATATATGAAAAGTAACTTTGGCATAATGACAAGAACTTCAACCTTCCATGCAAAGAACCAGATCGAGATCAAGCATGCTGAGTGTCATAAACATTGACATTATATGAGCTAATAAAAATAGTTGGAAAAAATGTTGATTTTTTACGTGTCGCCTCTTTCAACACAAGCTACATAATAGATTAACCTATGGAGTCGCCTCTTTCAACACAAGCGACACAATAGCTTAACAAATAGAGTCGCCTAACAACTAATAGGTGACTTATATAAAAGCTATCAAGTCGCCTCAAAGGCGACTCCTAAAGTTGGAAGCTATTGTGTCGGTGGCTGTGGAGTCGCCTTTAAAGCGACTCGTTAGGTAATTTACAGGCGACTCGATAGGAGTTTTTTGTAGTAGTGTGATAATATTTCTCCTCTCTATAGAAGATAGATGTAATAGGCATGTGGAAACAGAGTTACATGCTATCTTGGGTTGTGATTTTATTACTAGTTCTTGGGATAACGTGGAGATTATGGTTAATTGTCCAAAATTTACTATGGTGGGTGATTGGTTGGATTGGGTCTTGTCAAAATCAAGAGAAGATGATAAAATTGATGCTGTGACATTAGCTTAATTGAGAAGCCTGGAATGAGAGAAATATTGTTGTATGATACTCTGCCTAGACATTATTCTAAAGTGGGGGTTGTTGTTGTCAACGCTGGACATCTATTTCGTTAGGCGCGAGATGAGGGGGTTGCCCCTCAGAAGACCAACAACAGCAGGCAAAGACGAGAGGAGGTGAGCTAGTGTCTAACTGAGATAGGTACACTAAAAGTGAATGTGGATGGGGCAGTTTTGGGTGACGTTGGAATAGGTATGGGTGTTGTTATTCGAGATTATAAAGGTGAGAATGTGGTGCGAGTAGCATGTCAGCAAGTTCGTAGCAGGTTGGAAGCAGGGATAGCTGAAGCGAAAGCAATGAGTTTAGGTTTGAAAATGGTTGTTCAATGTGAGGCAAAGAGGGTTTTAATTGAAAGTGATTGGGTATGCTTGCAGGGAAATTAGGAGCATTACTTGTTTTTTTTTATATATATAGTATCATTCTTGTTCATGTTTTCCGGGAAGGGAATTGTGTTGCCCATGCTATGGCTCACCTTAACCCACTCAATTATGTGACTCGAGTGTGGGTTGGGGGTTGTCCAAGTATGATGGAGGAGGATGTCGTTGCTTCCGATTTTTGCTTAAGTTTTAATAATAATTAGTCATAGTCGACTTTCTCGAAAAAATATAAATTTTTTTTTTTTCATATAGGTCCTGTAAACTAAAATTAATTTTACTAAACTCAATTTATTTTTGCCGAATTGAAATTATTTTTACTAAATATATTTTTTTATAAGGTGAAGTGAACAAGGTCTTTACATTACAACAATCAAAATATGGTCTAAAAATACTAATAAATGTCAAAAGTCATTGAGATAAAGAAGAACAAGAATCATAAACACCATTAACTTTATAAATTTAACATAAATAAAATCGAAAACATCTTAAGTTTTTTGGGTTTTCATTAGGATTTGCATATATACTTTGTTAATAATACATCCGTGAACTATATACCTAACTAAGATGCAAGCATTTATTCAATTGAAGTGAATAACACGGGAACGTGAAGAAGGTGCATTCTTTTGACCAAAAACGCAATCTCCTTTCTAGTGCTAATTGGTATTTGGTACCCCACCAAGTCTAAAGTCACCTCCGTCTTGTGAGGGGTCGTCTAAACTCTAAACCAAGATAGACAATTGCCACCCATTCAACAACCAATTAAAAACAAAATACAACAACCAATCAAATCAAAAACAAAAACAAAAACAAATAAACTATAGACTGGTATAAATATATACTAGTATAAAGTATTATTTCCATCTTGACATAGTTTTTTATCAAAAGAGAATACTTGACATACTTTAATTAGACAATACATAAATTTAACCACTAATATATGAGCGTATACATTTTCTCAGAAAAAAAAATAAAAATGATAATGTTTGAGTTAAAAAATTTATAAAAAAAGTCAAATTATGTTAATTCCTTTGAAACGGAGGTAATATCATTTTGTAAATATTATTGTAATTTTAGCAGGAGACTATTTCGTAACATGAAACAGAAAAGAAAAAAAAAAACTGTACCCAAACTCTTAATTATAGACATCCCTACATATAGCCATATAGGTAACCATTTTCATCCATAAAAGTCGGTTTTTTCATCTTTTGTTAAAAGACATCCTTATCTAGTTATCTTACTATATACATGATACAGTCAGTCGTCTTACTCAGGAGTTACTATTTTATAACTAAGATGACCGTAAACAAGAAGCTAATTGATGTCATCATCAACATTAAGCGTGTTTGAACAAGAACACTTTGAACAATCAAAACAATGGATTTAATTTTTAATTTTTAGTATTTTTTAAGAAATTAAAATATTAGGCAAATTGAATTAAAGCTTAGTCCCCTCCATGCAATGCCAAAGTCCAACCAAACCCATCACCTTCAAAAACCCTCCTTTTCTCTAAGATCCTTTTTTATTTATGGGTTAACCATCAACTTGTTCATCTTTTTTCCATGGCACCAAACCAAAAAACAACTCAACAAAAGAAACCTAAAACCAATTGTTTTCTAACTTGTTTTGGAATTTCTTCAAAACCCTCTTCCTCAAAGAAGAAGAAGCCTAAGAAAATCGACGCTCGAAAGAAGTTCTTCAAGTTCAAGTTATTAAGATGGCCTAAGCTTAAAGTCATAACCATTGAGAAGAGAAGATTTAGCTTTGATGATGCTAAAGCAGCAACTCTCAATACCAGCCATGATATAATACTTGAAGCGACAAAAGCTCACCAACAACGCAAACGTATTGATCACCATGTCTCAAACCTTGTCCAAGAGGTATGTAATAATAATACTCTACCTCCCTGGTTCACAATTACTATCTTAGGATGTTCGGAAAAATATTTTCATTGTCGTTGACAATACCAAAAAAATGGTCTATGATTTGTGAACAAAAAATTTAATTTGAAACTACTTAAATTAAGAAATTAAATTTGAGTAGAAGAAATGAAAAATGGTTTTTTTTTTTTTTTTTTTTTTTGGAAAAAAAGAAAAATGTTATATTTTTAATCTTGATGAATGATATACATTAGTTGATTGATTAAATTTTTTTATATATATCAATTAATTCAGCCAAAGGTGCCCTCCAAAGGAATAATCATCCCTAAAGACATACAAAATCATCCAAAGATTCAATCAATTTGCGACACATGTCATAGAGAAGATGTGGTCGATCATAAGGCAACAAGTGTTGTCGTCGGAGGTTCTTGGTCTACTAATAAAGTTATCAAGGATTCACTGCTCGGAATGGCAATCATGATAGCGATGCTGGTTATTATGTCAATTTGGGGACGATTTTGTGCGATTTTATGCATGTCAGCTTGGCTATATTGCATACCACTTTTTCGAGGAACTAGAGATGTTGCAATTACACAAAATAATACAAACACAAAATTAGATAACACGGGTAAGACGACCAAAAATTTAAACTTAGAATTGTACAAGAAGAAAGTGGTGCTACAAGGACTTCTTCAAAGGGATCACAAAAATGCTATTGGCATTTCGTGACATACAAGTTGTCAACTTCATTAGTCATAAAATGTCATTAATTTTAGAGGTGCAAATTAAATACATATCTCTTTTTTACTCACCATATTTGCCAAATTTTGAAGAAATCGGATGCTTACCAAAGTGTCACAACAATACTACATTCAAATTATTATTTTTTTTCTTTGTTGACAACTCTCTTTTATTTGCCATCTTTTCATCCCTAGTGTAGATACTATGCTCTATATTTAACTTTTCAACTTAAAAAATTGTATATTATTCACCAATTACATCCAAAAAGATTGGGATCGATATTTAATTTTTATTCAAGCTGGAGACTTTTTTTTTTAAAAAAAAAAAAAAAACTTTAAAGTGTGGGTTTTTGCTTGCTTCTTGAATTTTTGTAAAACCAATAAAAATGAAGCTAAAAGAAGTTTGCTTGGAAGAATTTTCTTTTTAAATGAAGGTAATACTAGTAATTTTTCTTAGCATGTTATTATTAGTATGTAAATAATGTAATATACGGAGTACTCCGTAGTATTTTCTTCTTGTTATTACTTATTAGTACTCGTAGTATGTAATACTAGTAATTTTTTTTCAATTTATTATTTCCAATCGTATTCATGGCAAAGTAATTAATAATAATGATAATACTATTCAAAAAAAAATAATTAATAATGATAATAACACATAGCTTTTTTTTAATCCTATCGTAATCAAAGTAGTTTTTTTTTTTTTTAAAGCAATAATCAAATTAGCTTTTAATAAAACTAGATGTTAGGATTATAAATAAGTATTTAATATCTCTTTTTATTTGAATTAATTTAGAAATATATGACAAAATAATGCATGAATTATATTTCATGTATTCCGTAAGCCTCAAATTACACCATAATCATCACTCATAAATCAATTTTTTTACTAGATTTTTTCTAAGAGCAAGGAAAAGAACAATAGATATGTATAGAGCTATAGATGAGAGAATGAAAGGAATTTTTTATTTTTTTTTACTGAAATCTGCAATGCAAGATGTAGATGAGATATGATCTTAACTTTTACGTGGGCCATGTGGCTAGATTTTGGATACCGTTCTAAATTTTTTTAACCAATTCAGTTAGTTGATATCCACGAAAAAAAAAAAAGGGAATTATGTGAGGGGGAACTATGGCATAAGATGAGGTCTTGATTTGTGACTTTGTGTTAGGCTGTTAGGTTGATAATAGATTAATAGGGATTAGGGAGTAATAAAGATGATTAATTAATAGTTCCATATTTATTAATTCAATTACGAGTATAACTTACGTTAGCCTTGGCAAGATTTTATTGATAAATGAATAATTTGTCCTAGAAATGAATGTACTTATGTACATGACAATATTTTACCGTCCTGTTGACCAAACCCAACAATTAATATATTGGTGCAACTGTATGATATTCATAATTCATTAATACCCATTATTTTGATTAATTTTGCCTTAAGTAATTCTACCAACTCTAATCCATTTTCCTGAAACAGTCGGCACAATATAACGAATTAATAAAAAGAAAATTAAAATTAAAAATAATATCTACTTTCTCGTCAAAAAAAAAAAAAAAAAAAAATAATATCTACTTATGCTTATCTATGTACTTTGTATCTTCTTTAAAACACGTGTCAAGATGACATGTTCATATTTAGTTTTAATTTTTGAGGGAATATAAAATTTAATTATGATTGGTGGATAATACTCCCTTTATCCCTTAATACAATGCCTTTTTTGAGCATTTATTTCTCACATAATAAAGAGAAAGAGTCATTATATTAAGGGACGGAGAGAGTACCAAATATAGATTACAGAGTATTATTAAGAAAACCAGAAGATTATGTCAAAAAAAAAAAAAAAAAAAAAAAACCAGAAGATTAAAAACTTTCCTACAAGGTTTACGTCAGAGGAACCCTAAACAACTGATTTTTTTTTTTTTTAATATAATAACACGTACAAGTATATCTTTAATTTCTTTTAAGTATTAGAAATTGCATTCTTTGTGACAGCAAGCTGAAGAATCAAGGGTATTTAAAATCAAATCAAACATTAGACTCAATTGCCAGCGTCTTGCCTAATTTTGTATTCAATTCTGAGCCAGCAGCGTGTGGATTACGTGCAATCACGCAAGTTAGACAATCAATCGCAATCGTCTAATGTTACGATAATGATAAATTAAACACGGATTAATCCAACTATTACCGTACTGATTATTTTAAACATGTTTATGGTCAAAGTTACTTCTCAACTGTTTTAATTGAATTTACTCTCAAACTCTACTCAATAGCCAATAGGAGTTATGGGACTCAAGTGACCCAGCTAAATCGATTCGACTAATTTTATCCTGAAACTCTACTCAAGGGACTCAAGTGATCGACCCAGCTATAAAAATCGATTTGGGAAAGACTCGAGTGGAAAGTTGGCCTAGCCTCGCCAAGCTAGTTGAGTGGAGAGGAATCATACGATGGTTGCGCTCTCAGCCCCCAACTCGATTAGGCAGAGCTAGATCAACTCAAATACGAATATACGATAGATATATAATGGATGACCTAATGTTGAGGTTCACAGAACACTAAAAGCACTCCAATTAGATCTAAAAGTCTGTCACAGAGCCCATAAAAACATGAACGTTACAAAATGTTGCTTTTCCTAAGTCGGCAAAGAGTGGATACGGTATTCCTAAGCCATTTCCTGATTCCTGATAAATCGCAGAGTATAAGGTGTCGTTTGGATGGCAAATAAAAACATGGGAATTGAAATTCTTTGGAGTTGTTTGGTAGACAAATTCACCACCTTAGCTCACCACTTGCCAGCACAAACAACGCAAAGTCATGCCCTTTTGATATGCACAAATAAAGGACAGTAATGAATCATGATGGCTATGTTACTATGGAAAGAATTATCCAATAACACTTCCACCAAGAGTGACAGATATTCTGTAAGTTCCATAAAATGAAATGGAGAAGGCAAAAAAATACACAGCTGAAAGTATTCAACAAAACGTATAAGCGCTTGCCATGTTCAATGATTGCTCTATCTGGATTTTTATCAATACCGCATAAATCTCAATTCAGCAACAATCAACGAAAGCTGCTCTCCAAACTTCAACATCTTCCGGAGTGATGTTCAACCATTATTCATCTACTATGTTAGAAGAAACGTTTCTCTCACGATTGACCATCTGCCCACAGAAATAAAAACCTTAAGACGTCATATTACGCAATTGGATAACCTCGACAAGGTAAAATACACACGCACACACAACCAAATAAAAGAAAGGGAAAAAAGTAAAGCATGTTACAGACAAGTCACCATCAATAGGAAAGGGTGGAGAACATGACATCAAAAATATCTGATTTTAAATGTTTCAGATATGATCAAATAACAAATAAATAAATAAAATCAGGTCGAAACAATATGCCAATCCCCTCATTGAAACTTTCTAACACATGAAACACAAAATTTAATTTTATAGGATAAACTATTCACCCTAAGATACAACTGTATCGTTCATGGCTAATGGATCCACAAGCTTAAATAAAACAAATACAGCATGGTCTACAGAATATTCCATTTCTCACCAACACTTGTGCAATGAACTAGTCCAAGGGTAAGGGGTAGGTGTAACAGCATAAGCAATGCATAATCAGTTGTAAGAATAAGCTTTTAGGAGAAGCTAGTCAGTAAGTTAGAGTAAGAAATGCTAATATAAAGAGAAGAATAGCGATAAACCACAAAGAATATTATTGAAAGTTTTCTTTAGTTTATTTTACACTTTAGGAGAGAACAAGCATCTCAAAAGCTTGTATTGTCTTTTAAAGTTTTAATTCCAGCTTGTAATGCAAATTTTCATATTCTTTTCAGTTCATAACTTCTGGTGAAATCTCCAGCAGTTTTAAATACTTATTTCAGATTCCAAAACAGATAGAAAGACAAACTTATGATGGCTAGACAGTGAAATGGGATGCAAATTATAGAATCATGCTACTAGTGGTGGTCAGTCAGTCATGAATACTAATAATTAGACTAGTGGGAATTAAAAATCTTTTAATCTAACAGCATGATAAAATGTTATATAGGAATAAACAGTGATGACTTATGTGCCAATGTATTAAATGTTGATGCAAATGTCTTTTGTAATGCATCTCTAATCTATCAAAGATATGTTTTCATCACATTGACATATTAGACTCACCATACAAAATCACAAACGTACTCATAAACATCACCTCAATCAACAACATTTGGTTGCTTATACTTTGTATCTGAATCCAAAATGGCATGTTTAGGAGGTGATCATGGATCAGACAGAAATTAACCATGCCGTTTTAGAGAGTGTAAAATGTCTGGTGCAAAAGTTCTTAAGTCACAGAGAGCATTGCTTCTATTGAATTTTGTGAGTTATAAGGTGAATCCTACCGGTCAGACAGATTTACTACATCTACTTCAAAGCACAAGGCTAGTAGTCAGTGGAGTACACTCACAGCATACTGGGTTTGAAGCAATATGTAGGTAAAAGACAACTTCGAAGATGTGTTGTCAGGGCCAAATGCCAGCACTATCCAAAACATGCTACACTACTCAATTCTTTAAGTGGTTGTATTTGGCTACTATGAGATGAAGATAAAGTAGAGTTTCCAATTTGGGTCAGCAGTTACCACAAGATGAAGTTAAAGCACAAAGGGTCCTTGGAAACTAAGAGAAAAGGTGCAAGATGCAGGCATGCACTTCACATATGCAAGGCACATTTATTGCTTTTATTATGTGTGGGGGGAGTATAATTTCAGTATATGAGCCCCAGTTCAAGTAAAAGTTAAGACGTGAAAGAAAATGAAAATAAAAAAGAATATGAATATTAGAATATAAGTCACTGCATGGGAAACAAAAGTTGAAAACACACTGACAACTCAAGACTTGATATTTTCAACATGTGAGCTAGAAAATTTGAAGCAACAGAGAAATAGAAAAAAGGAAAAATCTGCAAATCTAAAATGGATGAACAGCAATGACCACCAGAGGTAAATTGACCAAATACAGAAACCAAAAAAACCTCACCAACAATCACGGTTACATTGTTATGTGACCAGTTAGTCAGTGACCTCCAATTTGATATTTATTAAATTAGGATATTTTTACCAAATTAGGGCAGTTAATTCTAGCGTCTACATGGAAGCAATTCCATCAAGGGCTTTGGATCATATAAGGATCTTAAAGCTGGGTACAACTTCATCCAGAGAAATTATAATTAAAGTTAGTATTCTCATAGAGCTTCTCCCCCTCTTCGTCTCTACTCTAAAACTACCAAGGCGCTGCACCAGGAGACACATGCATTGTGACAAGGTGTGTCAAATGAGTCTTAGCCTATGTGAGCCTTTTTCCTAGGAACATTTGGGGCCTATGTTACTCGGACTCGGGTGCTTATGTTAAGCACATTTATGGAAAAAAAAATTTAAAAATCATGCTTTTGGTTCAAAATAAAGTGGTGTGTCAGTGTGTGCCCAAAGACTCCATACTCATGTCGAGGTGTCAAAGACTGAACATGGTTGAGAATTGAGATGAAATGAAGAATCAAAGTAACAGAGCCATTGACACTTTTCAAAATTAGGAACACAAGAAAAAGACCTTTGAATTTGTGGTCTGTGAACTCTGATGGCAGATGGCAACACTTGCCCTGTGTGTTAGCGACTGTAGCGTGTGATAGTCAACCTGAGACAGCTACCAAATTAATCTTTGAATGCAGCTGCAGCCAAGAAATGTGTTGTGCTATACAGCCTATGCTTTTTTTTAGTGCATTAGGAAGACATAAGGAGGGACTATAGAAGCACAGAAGAAATAAGGTTAAGCATAGAGTCATCCTAGCAATTGAAGTTAACCATGAGAGAAAGTTCCTGTTTCTGATGTTTCTCTGAAAACAGTTACCTTGATTGTGGTAAATCACGTTATGTCTTAAGTGAGAAAAATCGAATTGGGTTGGCACCTTACTTTTTTTGTGAGCTAGAGCTCTTAGTAGGGGTAGGCCAGATGGCAATCACCATTTGACATTAATTTTCTTGGCAATGATGAGTATAACACTTTATTTAAGTCAAATCTTGGTGAAAATCCACAGAATCCTTCATTGCTTCTCCTCGCCCGGGCCAAAAATTAGTTATCACCACAAAGAAAAACATTTGATATACTTAACCACTCTTTCGTTCTTTGGTTTTTACAGACAATCTTACAAAAAAGGGGGGATCTTAGTCTTTGAACTACTTACAGTAAGTTTCAGGCTTAATACAGAAATAGTGCTTCCCCACCCGATAGGAAATTAAACTCAAAGCTGGTTTATAATAAATCATGCCCCTAATGCCCACAGCCTAAGCTGGTCCACAATTCTCACTTTGTGATGTTTAAAAATAAGAAAAAGGAGAAACAGATCAAACTACAACAAGTTTGGTATATAAGGAATTTTCAGGAGCATTTAGAGCACCATATAAGCAAGCATTAAAATTTTACAGATGAGAAAAGAGATTTATAATTTACTGTAGAATTAAAAAAAATTCAAGTGTCAGAGATTTTAATTTTATTTTAAAACTAATTACTCCCTCCATTTTGCAGTGTTACTTAGTAGCTACGCAACCCAAGGAAAACTAAAAATGGGGACCATAAATGTAGGTACTTTAGTATTAAAGAGAGAGAGAAAGAATGAGATTTATTAAATAAAATGGACCCTACACAGTGGGGTTGTTGTCAATTATTAAAAAAAATAGATAAAAAGTTGTCATAATAAGAATAAAGCAAAAGTGAGTAGAATTTAGAAAACGTATGAAAGCAGAAAGTGAGTAACACTCGGCAAAATGGAGGGGGTATCATTTATTATAATCAACGAATGAGACTAGAGATTTAAATTGAATCAGAATAAATAATAAGTCCTTTTTTCAAAAGAAAAAACCCATAGAGATAACAAGATATTCAAAAAGTTAGATTAAAAAAAAAGTGCATGCACAGGCTTAAACCTAGTTTGTAAATTGCTAGTTACTCAAGACCAAAGACACACCCACATCCCAAGCCTACTTTTCCAAGCTAATCTTTATTTTCTACTCAATGTGAGAACACAACCATGTCAAGGAGGAAGGTTTGGGTTGACCTGTCAGAGTGGGGTTTTCAACAATTGCATTGAATCATTAATAATTCATATTGTTTCTACTGTAATGGATAATCAGTCTTCACCACAAATATAGAAAAAACAACTTGAAGCAAGTAGGCACTTTTCAGGGAAAAAAGGCTTTATCTGAACCGAATGTCAAATTAAGATCTCATCAGAAAATCAAACTTCCATTGAAGAGGAGCGAATGAAAGGATGTTTTTCAACCCCAGGATATGATGTGTTGACATTAGAAGCAACTGAGGAGTAAAACTATTTTTAAGTTATACAGGCAGCAATAAAATCTCACCCACAAGAACTCCAAGCTAAGGGCGGAAACACTCATGGTCTCCAGTCTATATGTCCTAAGAAGCAGAAAGCAACACATTCTTCTCTCCTCTCTAAAAAGTATGAGATTCATCTCCTTTTGTACATGGGTGATGCCTCTTAGGTGTCTTTTACATATATTCATTATTACTCATCATTAAATATGATAATCATCAAGAAACAGCCAACAAACCATGCTTAATTGCTTAAAGCTTTTGCTAATATCAGACTATCCACAGTTCCACACTGCCAACGATAGTAGCCAAGTAGCCCAACGTCAACTATCTTTCTCATGGTATTTCCATAGATGATTTATTGACTTAATGTCCTCACTCCTCACCCCCAAAATTCCTTTATCACAGAATAGGCAAAGGCTCATATCCCTGTAAATTAGTGAACTGACCAACATGACAAAATGAAAGCACGTGGAAATGTGATATGAAGCAAGTGAGGCAGCACCGCAGCACTAACAGGGGTTCAGGGTGCTTCAGAAGAAGTCATGGATTTGTATGCAGTTATACAGCATCCCACTATGGATCACAAATAAACAACAAAAACTGGATGTAATCTACTGCTACCAAATATAATGGGGTAAGAGTTATGTTGCAAATGTATTGCAAAAAAATTCAAAAAGTCAATTAACAAACAGCACGAAAAACAATAGACTTCCAAACACAACACTAAAACTTTGAAAGTACAAGTACACAAACACCTCTTTTGCGGTTTGCACCAATAAGTTTTATTCCTAAACCCAAACCCTTTCTTTCCACTAAAACACCATCTCTATGTTCAATCTCTCTTGTAATGATGGAGCACCATGTATTACAGTCTGCCAATCTAATATCCCACATTTAAAACTCAACCAGAGAAATTACCCTGCCTTTTAACACACAAAGACAACAAACGGTCATTGGTCACAAAATAAGAGAGGTAATAACACTTAAGATGTAATAAATTAGTTAACATTTGTCGTCAAGAGGATAAGAGTTAGTGTTGTTTTATAACATTTGTCATTAGTTAACATCACACACCTTGACATTCGAGGGGTTGCTTTGTACATTGAAACAGTTAAAACTGATTGTATGTAGAGAGATTTTAAGAGCTTCATATATTTTGTAGATAACCCCAACTTGCCACTGTATCCCATTCTTTGTCATGTGGTCATGTGATAATGTTGATGAAGTGTATTGCATAGTATTGTTCTCTTATTGTGTGAAGGTCTCAAGGTGATTAGAGAGTTGATGTTGCTGGAAGCTAGTTACATAATATACTACCAAAGTTAATGTTGACCTCAGGTTACAGGTATGGAAAGAAAAGTAGGAAATATATTGGTCACAAAGGTTTGGGGTTTGGCCAAGAGAATGACATTAAAAAATGTGGCACTTCTGCAAACAAAATGAGCGGGGAAGGGTATGATAATTGAATGGGTGACATCACCTCATAAGAATATCATTATGAGCTACCTATGCCAATATAGGATCCAAGTACAATAAGCCACATACAAAATTGACTTTCCCTTCCAGAACCCTATTGCAGGAATCCCCCTGGACAATCAAAGCCCAAGTCATGATCCTGCTTTTCCCTACCCACCTCCCCTTTCCCAATCCCATGAGAATCAACACTCTGCCATGCTACTTAGAACGGAGATAGAAACAGAAACCGGTGATTTGTCTCCACTAATTTTCCTGCAGTATATTTCAACTACAGTGATATTTACCCTACACATCACAAGTTTGAATGCACAAGTATTGACGTAAAAGTGAAAATAAAAGCTTAGGCAACAAAAGCAAAGAAAAAGTTCAGCATTTGCAGATCATAGAGTGCATATAGCAAGCTAATAAACAGTCCACTTCAACAGCATATCAAAAATTAATCACCAGAGTAATAAGTGGTGGCATCACTGGCATGTATGACACATACCTCACTTATGTATCCTTCTTTGAACCTTTGTCTTTCTCTTTGTCTTCAGCACCGACAGCATCACTTACCAAAGCTATGGGTCTCTCATTAATGACTTCATCGATAATCCCAAATTCTTTAGCCTCTTCTGGTGTCATAAAGTAATCTCTATCCATGTATTTTTGAATTATGTCAACAGATTGCCCTGTATGCTTAGAGTACAATGCATTCAACGAATCCCAGACACGGACAATTTGTTTTGTGTGAATAGTCATATCTTTTGCTTGCCCACTGTAACCCCCAGATGGCTGATGGACCATAACTGTTGCGTTTGGGAGTGACCTTCTCTCACCCTTGGTACCCGCTGACAATAGAAGAGAAGCCATCGATGCAGCCTGTCCTAAACAAATGGTACTGATTGGAGAGCGGATGTACTGCATTGTATCATAGATTGCAAGACCTGTATTTCAGAGAGATAATGACGTGGTGTCAATCAACACGATGGCTGAAAATGGTAAGTGAGTAAACAACTACAAGAGCTCACCAGCACAATTTAAATTTTCTCCCTTGTCAAGATAAACATACAGTTATACACTCCTTCCAGAAATAAATCACATACTCACATAATTTTAACTCCAGAGTGACATACTTTCCTAGTGGACCCTTTATAGCACATGTATCAATCTCAGTTTTTCACAGTCTCTCTCGCTCTCTCACACACACCTCTCACCATCGATCATTCCAAATATGTTCATTTTAAGACATTGTGACAACAATTTCAAGAAGGCCTAGAATCCTGTAAACTATTTATGAAGCATTAGGTAAGTCTAAAGAAACAAGTGAGATTTTGCAACAACCCCTTCTTCCAGCATAAGAGACTACACGCACAACCACACTCTCACACACACACAAAGTCCCACTTTTCATGTAGTTTGTTCCATTAGAGCACAATTTGAGAAATTCCAAGTTCCATCTAAATTACAACAGGAAACTCCAAGCTCGCCTATGTATATGAAATATAAACCAAAACACTGGGGAACAAGAACAAAAGGCCCCCTAAAATAGATAAAATCACAACAATCAAATTCTCAAGAAACAAAAGGAGAGCTTAAATAACCAAAACCCATGTAAAAAAAAAAACACAAATTATATAACAATTACATGAATTCCCACAAAAATTCACATGCATTTCTGCAATTAAACCAAATGAACTGCTAAAAAAACCATAATTGATAAAAATTAACAAACACCCACATCATAAAAAACAACAAAATTTCAGAAAATCAAAGAAAAAAAGGGAGTGTGAGTGAGAAAACTAACCAGCAGTAACAGCGCCACCAGGTGAATTGAGGTACATGTGAATAGGCTTAGAGGGGTTTTCAGATTCAAGGTAAAGAAGCTGAGCAACCACAACATGAGCAGTATCATCAGCGATTGGGCCATTGATGCAGATGATGCGTTCCTTCAGAAGACGAGAGAAGATATCATAGGCTCTCTCTCCTCGAGAAGAGTGCTCAATCACCATTGGAATTAAGCTGTACGCTCGGCATTTTTGAGGAATCAAGCCATTTGAGAACGACGACTGTGATGAGCGCAGTGAAAGGCCCTTGGTTATGGCGCTACGCAGCATCTTTGTCGCTCAGATTTGAGGAGGGAAGAAAGGTTTAATTGGACGAAGAAATGAGGGGAGGGTTTACTTGTTTTAGTTGTGTAGTGTTCGAGACTGCGAATACACAATGTGTGGTTCCTACAGGCGTGGGTACCTTGCATTGTAATGTTGTTTCGCGAAAAGAACATATTACACACATGTAAAGAACATATCGTTGTAATGAAAATAACATACTATTAAAAAGTAAAGAATATATCGTTGTAATGAAAATAACATACTATTAAAAAGTAAAGAACATATCGTTGTAATGAAAAGAACATACTATTAAAAAGTAATGAGCATATATTATCTAAAGTAAAAAGAACATATTTATATTAAAAAAGAGTGAAGAACATATGTTTATGTTCTTTAATTGTCAGTGTAATGTACTTTTATTTGTGATATAATGTTAATTACTTATTGTGAAATGTTCTTTGTTTTTTTTTTTTTAATTATGGTGAATATACATAAATAATGTTTATTACATAATATTGTCATGTTCTTTATAAATATTACGGATGTTTTTTAGATGTATAAAAAAAACATAAAATCGGATGTTCTTTACAAAACAGTTATATGTTCTTTACAAAACAACTTTATGTTCATTAAAAAACTACTACATGTTCTTTCCGCGTATTTTTGTATGTACCTTGCTAGGTACAGGCTGTTGTACTTTAAAATTTTCAGCGAATACAGGGATCAGCTACAATAACATAGAGTTGGGCATGGGTCGAGTCGCAATCTAGAACTAAGCCAAAAAAGTGAGTTGATAGGGTAGGGGGTCATGGGAAAGTGGTTAAGGGCGGTTTAAATGGAATTTGGCTTTGTTGTTCAATATCGCCCTCGATATCTAATTAACGCCCGCAAAATAAAATAAAATTACGTATTTATATTTATAATAACGATTATAAAAATAATTATTTTTACCTAAATTTCACACTTTTACTGTACACAAAACTTTTTACCATTCTCTCTAATGGTCAACGGCCACTAACGCTCATCGAACAACCATCCTGAGTTTCAAAATCAAACAAATTTTTAAAATTTTGCAAATTCAAATTCGTTAGATCTTATGGACAACGATGAAATACTAGAAACACAACCTTAGACGCTCGCCAAAGGCTCGTCGAACCGTACAGAATCGGTATGTCTTGATAATTTTTTTTAAAAAAATCGAAACCCAAGAAACACCTAGAATTTTCGAATACCCTAGGCTAAAACGCCTAGTTTTTTCGAAACATTCGAAAAAACTAGGCGTTTCAGCCTAGGGTATTCTAAAAAAATAGGCGTTTCACCTTAAACGCCCAAATTTTTCATACAACCACACGGTTGTTCGCACGAACTAGGCGTTTGAACCTAAGAAGTGCGAAAAATATAGGCGTTTGTCGCGAATTCATAAAATTAAAAAAAAAAACATTTTCTCCGCTGCGCAAGCGACTTCCCTTTGTCCTTACTCGTCATTAATGCGGTTGTGTAGATTGTGAAACCGACGCTAAGGAGTTGGTGGTTAAAAGAGGAGAAGGAAGTGGTGGTGGTGGTGGTAGCGGTGGTTAGTATGAAGAGCTGGTAGTGGTGGGTAGTATGAAGAAGGGGGTGAATTGAGGGGGTAATTTTTTTTTTTTATTAAAAAAGGGTAAATTTTGTAATTTTAGTTTATTTTGCAGGCGTTCGTTAGATATTCGAGGGCAACGTTTAGCTTTCCACTTTTATAATTAGGTAAGGATATACGTTAATTTGGTGATAAAGATAAAGAAATATTAATTGAATTGGGTGATGGGACGGGGTGTAGGTGTGAAAATTAAGTTCGTATGTGTGGTGAAATAGATATTAATTTGAAAATATGGAATAATTCCGTGGATGCGAGTGTAGAGCTCCAGCAGCAACTCTAGTAATAAAATCGTGACGTGAATAGAAGTGTTATACTCCCCCTATTCTTTTTTGTTATACCTGTTTTCCGTTTTAGGTCTTGTTTAAATTCTACTCACTTTACTTTATTTTACTTATGTCATACTCTTTTTACCATTTTACCCCTTCTACCCCACAACAATTACTTTATTTGTTACTTTATTCACCTTTTCCTAAACAAACCCACTTTTTTACATTATGTCTCTTATTTGTTTTTACATCTACTCATATTCAACAATTTTTGAAATTGCGTATATATAGTAAATGAGTAGAACATGAAAGAATCGAGGGGTATTTGAATTTGGGTTGTGTACAATCATATCCAAAAAAAATATTATGTACGGAGTAGTATTCAATTCAATATAAATATATAAATTCCAAAGATTTCATTCCAATTGGAATTTGGTTATTCACCATGTACGAGGATCCCCACTATGCATACAACTACTCCGTATGTAATTAAAGTGATTATTGACCAAATTAAAGTTGTGCAATAAGAGCCACAAAATCCTTAAACCTTATAAAAATGCAAAATTTTAACTGTAGCTTATGAATAGTTCCTGCTGGTGTTATTACAGAGGTGCCCTTGAATTCAAGGAACTGACGGTTTTGCCCCTGTTTGGTCACGTGGCGTTGATTCCAATGACAGCCGTGACAGGCTTAAGTCGTATCACCTAATCAAAAGTATTACCTAAATCCTCTAACTAAAGTAGATAGGGAAGTAGGGTCGAATCCACAGGGAAACTGGTCTTTCTACTCCTAGTTAATTAATATAATCTAAATTATTAAAGTAACCAATTTGTTGTTTGTAATGTGAAACTATACTACGGAGATTAAGTTCAGGGAGAAAATCAATAATAAGAAGGCCTAGGGTCATAGGTTCACCAATAATTAATATTCCGGGATAAAACATAACAATCAATAATTAACATTGCATAAATAACATGATTAACAGGCTCTCGCAATTTATTAACCAACATAGATCTAACAGGCTCTCGCAATTTACTAGATCTAAGTTCCTATTGAAAATAGCCTTTAATATCAAATTAACATCTGCTCGATTCATCAATTTAATATTGCTAAACATTCACAATCAAATTACATCTGCTCGATTCATAATCTAATTGCAAAGAATTAAAACAATTCAACAAGAAATTATCATGCAATATCAATAATCAATAATAACTAATCATCCCTTCAAATTAATTATGGATCCCCATAAACCCTAGAATTAAACTACTCGGACATAATTAAATCTAAAGTAAACAAAGCAATTAAAGGAGACATGATTAAGATTAAAGCAAGGAAAATAAGTAAATAAGGAGAAAAGAGATAGTACTAAAAGAAGGAAATATAAAATTGCATAAATTAAGAGTTTAGAGAGAGAAAACAAGAGAGAAAGTAATACTAAGAGTTAATTAAGGAGAGAGAGAGAAAAGAGTTAGAGAGAGAAAATAAAACTAAACTAAAACTAATTAATAAACAAAACTAAACTAAAAGAAAACTAAAACTACCTAATCTCCAACTTACCTACGTAAATACTACTACCTCCTTTAATAGAAAAAGGAAGTCAACTCCCTAATCCCACTCAAACTCAAAGTATCATAAAATAATCAAAAGCTAAAGACAAAACTATCCAAAAAACAAATCTAAATCCTTTAGCAAATAGAAATCCGACTTAAGCAAAGTTTCTGGAGTGAGGCCCAAGGAATTTGAGCCCACTCGTTGATCATGCATTCATGCGGCATTCCTTGATGATTGGGCCCGCCTATTCACGCCCAGCAGCTGATGCTCGCCAATTTGAAGCCCAGCAACTGATCTCTTGGGATTGGGCTCCATGTAGTAGCTTGTAACAACTTGATTAATCTAGCCTTTAAATCCCAAATCAAACTCCTTTGACTACGTCTTGGGCAATTAAACTACGGTCATAAAATACGATTAGACTCCAATATCTTCGTAGTTGTTTAATAAGCTCGGGAATTGTCATAAATCTGCAAGTTCCAACAAAATAATTCCAACTCTACAAAAACACTAGAAAACGTATATTAGTAATAAAAATAGCTCCGTAGAGCTCAAATAAGCACAAATATGACCGTGGGATGGAGAATAAATATATATATAAAATAGACTTATCAAGCTGTTGTTGTTGCTTTTCCTTACCAGAGTTGGTTCTGACTTGCTTTTGTGTTGATTTAGCCTTTGCTTTGGTTTGTATCGCTCTTGTTTTGGGAGTTTGCGGTTGGGATGCTCAGGTGCGGGAGTAGGCTGCTTTCGTCCGGCTCCCTGTGCAGGAATGGCTGGTATGTTTTTCTTGGTTAGCTTGTTGCCGTGCCTTTGATTGGTAGGCTTGGGTTATTGTATTATGTTCTGTTTTAGGTTTGGTTTTTTGTTTCTGAATTAAGGATTAGGAGGTTATAGTCGGTGATGTATGGTTTTTGGTTTGGACTGCCTTACTTGGGCTCTACTCCAGTGTCCTTTTCCTGAAAAATTAAAAAATAATAGTTTTAGAAGACTAAGGGATGACTTCGCTGTGCTTGCATTTGCCGTGGCCTATATATAGCCTGAGGGGTGGGTTTGTTTTTGGATGTGGTGGTTTATTTGTGCTCAATTACAAATTCTCTTTGCCTTTGAGCTATCTGAGTTGCCTGTGCATAGGTATTCTTTTGAGAGGTGGTTTCATTACATTTTGGTTTCTTTATGATCTCGCAGATGTAATTTGGACTACAAATTTTGAATCCCTGACAAATAGGACTTTGAATTTATGAAATTATTATTAATAAATTTAGACAGTTTACCCGTAATTTGATCTAGATTGTTTGTGTGGGTGATAGCTGTTTTGCCTCTGCTTTGATTATGGCGTATAGATTCCAAGAGCTTATTGATTATTTGTTCTAAATTGATTTGTTACATATTAGCTGTATGCTTTGCCTAATTGTATTTTAAGAGAACAGCTTCTATTTCCACTGTTTTTGGAGTTTATTTGTCCCCGGTTTAAATTTGTGTTTTTTCCTGGTTACAGGCTTGCTGATTGCATTGCTTGTGGGTCTGCTGTTGCAGAGTTGCTTGTTCTGTTGGGGTTAGGAGATCTGTGAAGGTATCTCTTTTGTTTCTGGCATGTACTTTTTTTTGTATATACTTCTTACCGGGCTTTATGAGTTCATGATGTCGCTTAGCTATCTGGAATTGTGTTCTTATATGTGTTTTTAGCATTATTGTTTGGTGCATTTAGCAGCTTGTGCAGTGTAGTGTAATTTTTTATAGCTTAGCTTTTTTAGAGTTGCTAGATTTAATTATTTCTTAAATTTGGTGCATTGTATCATAAATTGTTGTAATGATAATAATATTTAAGAAAAGAACTAAGGAGAATTCATGTATTAAGGTTGTGAACGGATAATATTGCTCAAAATGGCAGGGTTGCGTATATACCTAAATAAATATTAATGAAATTAGGATATGATTTCACACACTTACAGGGGTTAGACTGTGATAAAAAGTTGCTTAGCTGAAAAAAATGCAGAACTAGGAACTATACTTCAGAGCACAGGTCATTCTGTTAGGTTAGTACTGTGTTGCTTTCAGATACAAGTCCGTTGATTGCATTGCTAATTATGTACAGCACTTTTTAAGGACACTGCTGAGAAAGAAGGTTCAGAGAGCAAAGAATAATCCAGAAGCAACAAGGCAATTCCCGAATGAAGGCTACCTAGAATATATATATGCAGTTATCATCTTTTGCTATTAAGGTATTAGTGGGAATCAGGAACTATGATGTGAAAGTTTATTAAATTTGAAGTAGCTTGTGCATGTTTAAAAGGAACATTTTGGACATCTTGTGTTCCCTATAAACATCAACTATGTATATAGTACTAAGGATATGTAGGTA
Organism: Chenopodium album; assembly: GCF_948465745.1. NCBI lineage: Eukaryota > Viridiplantae > Streptophyta > Magnoliopsida > Caryophyllales > Amaranthaceae > Chenopodium > Chenopodium album. The sequence goes on from NC_137850.1 coordinate 1,264,502, forward strand.
CTACTGATGTTTAGTAGCAACACTGTCTTAGACACTTCCTCTTAGCAGAACTGTAGTATTTTGCTTGTACATAGTAATGCTAGCAGTCAGAAATTGAAAGAACTATCAGGTCACTATGATGTATCTATTTGCATCCTTAAATCAGGATGCCTATATATATAATATGAATTAAGTTGTTATAATTTCCCACCTTCACCTTTAGTTTCATAGTTATGTGTTTTGCTATCCTATATAGCAGTGTTTATTACATTTTTCAACAACATTTCTACCTTAATTAAAATAATGCTCCTATTTTTTATGTTCCTTTTAGTCTTCCTTTCTTATGACCATTGTGCATTTTAACTTCCACTTCTTTCGAGTGAAACAACAAACAGCAGAATGTTGCAGTTTACATTTCCAAATCTACTCATTTGTGATATCTTTCTGACAGTAAGTTCCCTTACCTTGCATATTCAGCTTCATAGAACAATGAAACTCTAAACCACTAAAACATTGAAACAAATTACTTCATTACCATTCTCATCACAAACTTAATACTTTACTCCTGCACGAACAAGTTTTATCCTAATATCATCCTGCTTATGAATCTGTATTCATAGTTTTGCACTTAAAACAGATAAACACAATGTAAACTAGAATTCCTCTTACATCATAATGAAAGATAATAACCGATCTGCACAATGCCAGAATTCCTCTTTTCCTTTATTTTTTGTCAAATAAACAGCAAACTAAAGCATAAAAAGATACAATAAACTTGACACCAAAGTTCTGGCAATTAACCTAACAACATTTTTCATCCCTTGCTATCATTAGTTCCCTGAAATTAGTCTTTGGTCCACAAATCTGCATCATTATTAAATTAGTACATTTGTTCATGCACACACACAAAACACCTGATATGCTATGTCTTTCTTTTCCTCTTTTCCTTTATTTTTTGTCTCCCCTTTTCTCAATAAACTATACTAACGATCATAGCTTACAAGCAACACTTATAATCAGACAACTTAAACATACACATATATATATGACTACATTTCTCCAAATTCACCAAATTTCTTTATCGAGCCGTCGGGGGAGCACGCGCATCAACGACTAGTAAAAATAAAAATGCGTGTTGCAACTAGTTCTAAACATGTATAGTAGGTATCAAATGTTATGAAATGACCTACTTTACCGTTGGAACTCCCTTGTATAGGAATTAAATTTTTGCCTAGATACATTCAAAATGACACAATATGCCTTGACACTCTAAATGTCATCTTGATATTCAACTAGCTAAAGGAAACTAAACCCCACCAAACATAAATTCTTCACTTGCATACATCACCACGCCACAAAACTTCCCGTTTATTAATGTATGGTCATCCCAATAAACTCACGTTTTTCAGCATCATCCATTTGGTGTCTATTTTGAAAGCTCTATTTTATTTTTTATTTGTTTGCATGACTAAGTCGTGGTCATCGACAAATGTCATTTTCCATTTTGGCTAACAAAATCATTACATCTAACCATACCTATTCGAATAATCAAAATTCAAAATGTTATATACACATCTTTTTATATGTCATGGGTAATTGATAAAATGTCTATTTGGTGATTTTTAAATAGTTTTAAGAATTCCATAAGAAGATTGGTGGACATATCGATTAGAAATAACTCATAAAAAATGCATTTATATATACTCTTTCATTTTAGATTAGGAATAACTCATCAAATCCATAAAAAAGTGAGTATCTAAGCGAGTATAGAGATTCCATATGCAAAATTCAACATAATATAACCCAAGTATTAAAGGCAAAATATATATATATCAATGTCAATGTAGATACTGTAATTGCCATATATACTCAATTATAGTCCAACAATAAAGCTACCACAATGCATAATAATGTTGCATTAGCCAACTTGCCTATACCATAGCATGTGATGTGGTGTGGTGTAGGTTAGTGTCATTGTGTGTTGTTTCCTGTAGTTCATAACTTGATGCACATACGAGGAAGGTTGGTCTGGATCGAGCCTCAAGGATTCGACAACTGTATGACGCGTGACACCTTGCTAACTTTTATATAATGAATGATAATATAAACCTCGTCATTCTATCTAAGCACTTTATACTACCCCCGTTTTTATTTAGTTGACACGTTTTGACTTTAGCACTATTCACACACCTCTCTTTGACCGTGTTTTGTGCTTTATACGTAATGAAAAATATAGTCATGTGGAATCTTCAATCTTGTTAGATTCGTCACGTTATATACTTTCAAAATATCAACTTTTCATAATTTTTGTTTATCGATAATTAAAGATATTGATGATTGAATAAGTGCATTGGCAAACGTGACTAAAGAAACGTGTCAACTAAAAAGAAACGGAGGAAGTATTTTGTTAATATTTACAATGACATTACATACATTTTTTTGAAGGGTTTTACCCATGTATTTGGTGAAAGTATTGAGCTTATGATATTCTTTACCCTACCACGTGTTAATTTGATGATGAAGATTTGTATAAGTGTTTTCCTTAACAAATGTCAGTTATTTTTGTTACAAACAACTAAATTACAATAGAAGCAACTTCAAAACCACAACAAATCAATAAACTTCATTGCGAAAGGCTGTATAATGAAACCATAACACTTGTTTAACTACGAGGGTGCAAAAATTTCTAATCGTAACAACACAATTCAACCAACTTAATATGATTTTAAACAAAGAATTAGTTCGTGTTTATTTGATTAAATACTAGCAGTTTCTTTATGTATTTGTTTTTTTTAAAAGTAAAATGACCATTTTTTTTTTTGCTATTCTACATAACTTTTGTATCCATTTCTTCGTATTGTTTCAACACTAAAACCTTATATTTTCAATCTTACACTTTTTTTTATGAAATCCCTCATATCACAATAAGTCGTCTAAACACATTTCGTCATTCCAAACTAAATAAATTTTCTGACAGTAATGTCAAACACGGACTTAGAAACTTTTCCCCCTGTTTTACGCATCCCTGTTTTTCTCTTACAAACTGCATCCCCTGTTTTCGTCTAACATTCTGCATCCTCTTTTTCTGTAAAAAGTGCGAGCCTCTTTTGTCATTTTAAGAAACAAAATTGCTCCAACCGAAATTTTTCGGTAGAAAATCGTGAATCACATCACCTCCCTCCTCTCTGTGTCAAACTTCAACAAAATCCTGCAAAACTGCATAACAATCAATAAAACTAATACTACTTATATTCATTTATCAAGGTAGTTCGACAAACACTGTTAATCGATTAAACTATCACCTATCTAAAGTAATACCTGTATAATTATACGACTCGAGATTAAATTATGTCTACACCATCGCCCATAGCCGCAACCCTCTTGTACCCTCCTTCCTCTCATTGAAATACAAAGAAAAACACAATAATTTCAAGAGTAGAATAAAACAATTACCTTAATTTCCCAAGTTCTCCATTAAATTAAACGAACACACCCAAAAAGAACCTCTCTTTACTCTCTCTCTTTCTCTTCCCTCTCACCGCCTCAATTTCTCTTGTATTGCTCTGAAGCTCCCCAAATCCAAATGCAATCACCTGCGATTTTCTCTCTCCTCCGATGCCCTAATTTCTCTCATTAGGTTTAAAATTCGGGGCATAATTCGTTTCTCCAATCCCTAATTTTTGAGCTATATTTTACAATTTTGTAGAATTTTTTCCCTAGGGTTTTTGATTGGTAATTGAAATCATTGGAAAATTTTCGCCCTTTTCGGTTGGTTGGCATTTGAAATTAGGGTTTTGAGTAATTTGATGTAATCGCCATGGCTCCTGCGCGTAAAAAAGGAGCCAATAAAACGAAGACTGCTGACGAGTTGCGACTCGGCGATCTTGTTCTTGCTAAGGTCAAGGGTTTCCCTGCTTGGCCTGCAAAGGTTCGTTTGATTTTGTTGTTAAATTTGATATTTTTTTATTCTTTATACTATTTATTTGTTCTTGTTTTGTATGTGATCGAGATTTTATTTCACTCAAAATCAATATCAATGTGTGCTTAGAACTGTGTATAATTGGTTTGTTTGTTGCTTTGTGGGGTGATCTTCTTGCGCTACATTTTCATGGGAGTTATATATATATTGCTACTCATTATTGATTCGAAATTGGAATACTAGGGGCGATGAAAACGCGGGAAGATTACTGTTATATTTGTCAAAAGCCGCGTAATTTTAGTTAATTACACGTCCCGTGTTGGTGATTTTGTGTAGTTTTGAATTTTTGGATAGTGTATTAATTACAGCAGGATCAGTGTTGGTTGTGTCTTTTATGGACATGTGTGATTCGGAAGAATTTAGGTTGCGAGCTTTTTAAAAACTTAATTTACATTGAGGAGTTAGCGGAATTTCTGTCGTGGTTGTGAAGGTGAGTAGGATGTTTTTGTAGATTTTTCATGCAAGCTCGGTTATATCAAGTACTATCACCCGTATGTGAAATTATTCTCATATTGTATTAATTGCTCTAATTTTGCTTTTGGATTTGCTATATGAGGGGCAAATTTGGTTGTGCTGATTTGCTCTTCGTTATGTACATTACCGAATTTATCAAATTCTTCCGTGACCTGATTTGACCTGAATTTTGAACTTATTAAATTTGACCCGAGTTTGTGAACATATACTTCTAGTTCTTCCGTGGTGTTCTATTATTTGTTATGTGCTTATTTTGGATTGTGGTGATTTGTTTTTTCATACAGCATGGAATTGTTGGCTACCCCAAAACTTACATCTCTTAGAGTTTGTGCATTTCAACTATTCTTTACTGCCTGACTTTTCAGGTTAGTAGGCCTGAAGACTGGGAGCGAGCCCCTGACCCAAAAAAGTATTTCGTGCAGTTCTTCGGAACCCAAGAAATGTAAGTCGTGTTGTCAGTTAGCTATGGTTATGTGTGACAAGTAGGTTAATTACCACATGTTTCTGTTAATGCTTTTCCCCTTCTATTTGTTTCTACAGGATATACATTTTTAGAGACTAGTTTAGGTATATGTTTATGAAAATCACTTTGATATTTTGATTAAATTACTTTTATTTCAAGGTGATGATCATATCCACAATATAATTATTCTTTTTGTTCTGTAGTTTAAAAATTTTGGATAGCTTTGAAGAACATGCGAAGTGATTAGAAATGTGTGGTTTGATTATTTCTGAAAATGTTTGTATTGATTGGTTGGCTAGGCTATATTTTGGACATTTTGCATAAAGTTATCATATGAGATAATCTGATATTGACAACATAATATTTTCTCCTTAGGGAGGGGGATATGGGTGATTTTTTTGGGTGTTTTTGTGGGATTTACTACTGTAGAGAACTCCGCTTTGCTTCAAAATTTTATTAAAGATTACCAGCAGGGTAAGGGCTGTGAAGCCTCTGATCTAATTGATTTAGATTACACAAATGTACAAGAATTGGGACATGAATTTTCAAATAAGATCATTGGGGAGAAAATGAAAACGAGGTATTGCGGAATATGTATATACTTCCTCCGTTCTAGAAATATTGTACCATTTGCTAATTTAACAGTTTAACACTATTGACACGATCCCTTTTAACCATATATTGTGATTTATACATAAAGAAAGATATAATCATATGGGATCTTGTTAAATTTATCCCAATATATACCTTTATAATACTAACTTTTTATAATTTTTACTCTTATGTAACTAAAGATATTAAGGTTGAAGATTTGCACTAGGATTCTTAAATCCTCCCATGGTGCAGTAATAGAAAAACGGGGAAGTATATAGATATAGACAAGTGGTATAGAGTATGTGCGATTTGGAGAATTGTACATCATATTAGAGAATTATTAAATGTGAAGTTTTGGTAAAATATGTCCGAGTCAAAGTTTAAGATGGTAGAGATTTCAGTCTTCTTACGATCTCTTTTAGAATAAGAAACTCTTAAGGGTATTCCGACGCCTCTTCTTCCTGGACCCATCTAGCCTTCCAAGGCTGGGTGGAGTTAATTCTTCTCTTATCTTTTAGGATATAAGAAACTACTTGGCTTCGTAAGTTGAAGTTACGTAAATGAACTAGAGCAAGGTTTGGAACCCCAATCCTCTTAAAGGTTGCTGCCCACTTTATTAGTATATAGTTGAAGACACTTTTGAGATAAGCATATAAAATGAAAATGGTTATACACTTCTTTAGCACCGAAACAGAAAGAATGGGTAAAACTTTGTATTGGTTGAATGGTGGTTGGTTAATAAATTTGTGGACTTTTTATGGGCGTTTTTATGATCCACTTTTGATAAAGATTCATTGGCAATTAAATGGCAGTGTCTGCTATATATGGCTATATAGACGTCTTTTGTAACTTCTGCTATATATGAGGATGAGATAATGATGTGTGCATGTAGAATGTAGATTGGTGGCTTTTTATTTTTTAAGGTGGAACTTATTATTTAGTTGCCTGGAGCAATTGCTTGTGATTGGTAGGATTCAGGAAGGTCCAATGCTTACTATAATGATGTGGATTTTTGACAGTCTTTTACACATTTATTAATTGAGGGTGAAATGCAAGTTTCCGTCCCTTTTTTTTTTTTTTTTTTTTTTTTTTTTTTTTTGTGAATGTTCCTATAACACTCCTTTTTTTCAAAAATCAAAGTTACTCTCCCTCCGTCACATCAGTACTTCACAACCTTCTCTTTCTTTCAATTTCAAAAAATTATGCTATCATCTATCAATTTTTTCATTGTTCTCATTTTTCTTTGTCCCCGTGCCACTTTAGTATTTGGAAGTTAACTAGGGATGACATAAGACTTTTCATGGGTGAATGTCCAATTGTGCTCACCGATACCATGTGGAAAATTAGATTTACGGAACTTTGAAAACTATAATTTACAAAAATAAAATAAAAATGTAGACGTATTCGGTAGATCAACAAAAAGTTTGAGACCTGTTTATTTATTTTGATTTTGGAGAAATTGAGTGAGGGTTTGGAATCTAGTGACTGTTGGCCTATTGGGTGACCCTTGGTGCAAATTATTTATTAGAATGAAATGTCCAATTTTTTTTTGATGATATTGTTAGAGAATATCCTGATCCTGATTTTTCCGCATTTTTTTTTTACTTTTTCTCTTGCTTGTTAAGCATTTATGGCAAGGCATGTATCTTTTTTTTTTTTCTTTTTTTTTTTTTTACTGTCTTTAAACTCTTGAAGTATAGTTCAGGGATGATTAATACCAGATTGCTTTACTTAACCAGGCGGAAAATTTTTCAAGTAGGTAAATAATCAATTGTGCTCACCATTACCATGTGGAAAATTAGATTTACAGAATTTTAAAATTTAAAAAGGAAGATTTGTTAGAAAAAAACCTTTTAAAACAACTATTTTGTCTAGAAAAACCTTTTTAAATTTTTTTTGGCAATATGAAACCTGTTTGTAAATCTATTTTGTTGAAGACAACCAAGCCTCACTTTCCGACGTTGACTCGCCATTTTCCGGCGTTGACCCATCATGTGCATGTCATGTGCCCTTTATTTTACTATTCTCATCACCCCTTTTTCTAATCCCCTCTAATTCCCTCCTTAATTAACCCCTCTAATTTAAACCCTTCTTTCTTTCTCTTCCCCTCTCTCTTTGCGAACTTGGACAGCAACTATCTGTTGCTTTAAAACAATTGATTAGGTTTCTTTTGGTGTATTTATTAAGAGAATGTTGTGAATTACTGCTTGAACTCAATTTCATTGTGTTGTACTTGTTAAGATATTGCTATGTCCGAATTAAAGTCCATGTAAGACAATGAACATTCATATAAGTCATTAATTATTGCCCCAAACCATAGTTTCCTTTGTAATTAGCGCAAATTTTTTAAAAAGGGGCAACAAACCTAATTTTTTGAAACCTTTCGTAAACATTAAAGAGTGATAAATTAAGAATAACTAGAGCAATTACCTTGGTCAAAATTAACTGGGAAAGCCTTTAATTGCAACAAAAGCAGCTATCTTCTTCAATTTGAGTTGAGAGAGAGAGAGAGAGAGAGAGAGAGAGAGAGAGAGAGAGAGAGAGAGAAGGGTTTAAATTAGAGGGGTTAAGGAGGGAATTAGAGGGTAGAAGAAAAAGGGTGGGAATAGTTAATAAAAGAGCACATGACATGCACATGAGGGGTCAACGTCGGAAAATGGTCGGTCAATGCCGGAAAATGAGGTCTGGTTGTCTTCAACAAAAAAAAAATTTACAAACAGGTTTCATATTGCCAAGATATTTTTAAAAGGTTTTTCTGGACAAAAAAGTTGTTTTAAAAGGTTTTTAAACAAATTTTCCATTTAAAAATAACAAAATGGAATTAAATGTAAGATCTGTCATATCAGCAGAAATTTTGAGACTTGAATATTCATTTTGATTCTATCCATACTGAGACTATTAATTGCAGACATGTCACATGTTGCCTAATGTGATATCCTCTAATGGATTCATGCTCTTGTAACTTTCTGTTTTTCAAGTATGCTGTTTTGTATAATGAAACAAGTCTCAATCGAGTTGTGGGTATTGACATGGAATGGTTTTTATTGAGAATAAGTAGTTTGTTGCCTCACTTGCCTGCTTTGTACATGTATTTTGTGATCTGTTAATTGTGCGATTTGATTCTCTAGATATATAAATAAAAAAGAGCAGATTTCGGCTTCATTAATGCCTAGTGATTTCTTGTTTGAATATATGCATTTAAAATTGTCTATTCTTTTCTGTATATGGTTACCTTATTGGGGTATTCCCCCCTCTGTTTTTATTTGGATTCATTTCGGTTAACTCTGGAGTTAACTCTGTGTCTCTGTATCCTCATTAAAAAAAAAAAAAAAAAAAAAACCCTTTGACCTTTGCAGCGTGAATTAATGTAGCAGAAAATTCTCCTTCTACAGTGTAATTTAATGGTTTGATTTGTTTTTAGATCATACTTGGAAGCTGAAATTATAATATTACAATGTATATCTTATGGCTTGATATGGTTTTGATATTACATATTATGGAATGAGGTTTGGCCGAATGGAAGTGATTTTATGAAGTGGGATGACGACTTTTTGTTACATGTTTCTCTTTATATTGCTCTTCTTTATTCTGTAGTTATCTTCTGTAATTGAATCATTGGGATTTCTTGTTGAAGTCTGCCTTACAGTGTGATGTTCTGCTCATTGCAGCATTGCTAAGAACATGTGACTATATATCATGAAGAGATGTTCTAGTTTAAATGACATAGGTCGGTATGTGGCTTTTTTTGGGTATCCTTAGATTTGCGATTGAGTGTACAATTTTCTTTAATAGAGTTTTCACATTGATTGAAGTAAATTACCTCAATTTTTGTTTTGTTTTGTTCTCCCCCCCCCCCCCCCCCCCCCCCCCCCCCTAATTTATTTTTTGTTCTTTTTTTCTTTATTTTTTTTTCTCATGGCTTATCATATAAGCTGTCCCCCTTAAATTGTAGATGATTTTATTATAGTTTATTTTGTTAAATGTTTATAGTCATTAAAGATGACATATATGCGCAAATGTGCTCTGTTGCATTTATTTTTCTTACTGAGGGTGTAGGGTGCTCTATTTTTACACTGTAAATTGAACAGTTCATACTTCTAAATAGTTTGTTTATTTTTGTTCTTCGTTTTAGAGCTTTTGTTGCTCCACCTGATGTGCAAGCATTTACAAGTGAGTCAAAGTGTAGATTACTGGCTAGGTGCAAAGGGAAAACTGTAAAATACTTCGTTCAAGCTGTAAAGGAAATATGTGAAGCATTTGAAACAAGTAATTTAAGTGGTCTGGGTGACAATCATGATGCTTCTTATGATGAAGGAAATGTCAATGGTTCTGGTGCTGAGTTGAGCAGAAAACCTAAATCTGACGAATCATATGCCAGTGATTCTGCATTAGATCACACCTCTGGGATGGGAGGAAGTTATAAAGTGGAAGATTTATTGGAACAGGCTGTTGCTGCTGAAGAATTTAAGAAATCTGATGATTGTCATGATATGACTGAGAAAGTTATAGCAACAGGTAGGGAATTTCGTACTGATGCATCAGTTCCTTGCTCACTTGTCCCTTCCTCAGTAAAGGAAGAAACAGTTTTAGGGGCGAATATAGCAGATACAGCTGCTCATCATGACAGAATTGAATCATCAAGGGCCTCAAGTTCTAGCCCATACAGCGGTCATTCCGAATTAAAAAGGGCTACCAGTTATCATGAGGATGGTAAAAAATATACTCCAATGTCATTCGGAGCTTCAGATCATCTTAAGCTTTCGTCTGGTGGGAACAATAAGTCAGCAAATGGACACAAGTCACGGGATTTGGTTGTTGGGGCTAAGAGGAAAATTGAGGGTGTAGTTCGACACACTGAAGCTGCTAAATCTGGTGTGTTTGTAAAAGATAAGATACCCGGTAAACTTCCAGCTGGAGGACATGCAAAGCGGTTGTCTGCTGGTGTAAATAAAATGGAGTCTAGTCCTCAGGGGAAGGCCTCGCAAAGCTTGGTTAACGACCAGAAGCATTTGGACTTTGGAACAAGTTCACCAAAGGATACAACCTCTCATGCTAAGGATCATGGAGATATGGAGTATTCAAGACGTAAAAATCGGCAAATTGTCCAGCCACAGTCAATTAAGAAGGCTAAGCATGTACACACAATAAGTGATGTTGCAAAGGGGTCAGTAATCAAAAGTGAAAAAAGTGATCCGGAACCCGAAATTTATGATGAGGAAGCTGTACCACCTGTAGCAAAGCGTCATCGCAGAGCATTAGAGTTCACGTCTAATGTAAACAATTCATCTGAAGATAAAAAAGGTTTTGGCCTCAAATCTCTGAAGAGCGATATTCCGAAGAAAAGAAGAGCTGTTTGTTTGTACAATGACGACGATGATGACGATGCCGATCCTAAAACTCCAGTTCATGGAAGGTCTTTGTCTGCCTCCAAAGCTGGTTCATCTGCAAAAATTTCAGATACTATTAAGAAATTTGATGAGAATCACAAGTCTTCCGGTTGTGCTAGAGAAAACCTGAAGGTTTTAAGTAAAGATGGAGGTGCTGTTAAGTTAGCTGGAGCATCTTCTGTACCTTCCACTCTGCAGCTGAAGGTAGACAGTTCTACAAAAGCCCTAATATCTCAAAGCCCTGAAAAGGAAGAATTAGACAAGTTGCTGGTTAAGGATGCTAAGAAAGATTTGGGTTCCCCCACAACGTCTCCTTTGGTAGCAACTGCGGCTAAGAAGTTGGCTGACCAACAAAAGTCTACTAGATCATCCATCAAGGGGACTAATTTGAATTCTCATAATAAGGCTCAAAATATGCCTGGCAAAGATTTAAAATCTGTTTCTGGCTTGCCAACTTCTCAGAGTCACGTGTCTTCGCATAAGATTAGGCAGCCTTTGTCTGTGGAGAGGGCTAAAAGTATACCTAAAGTGTCTACAAGGTTGAATGGACCGATTTCTTTTGATAACCAGAAAGAACATGATCCTATGCTGGTTGATGACAGGTTTGTGCCCCTCAGACTTGCTGATATTTTTTTTATTGGTTATGTTCTCTTGTTCTGCTGATCCATTGTTCCCTTTTGGTAATTACAGGATGGAAGATGCGAAGGCCATAGACTCTGCACTATCCATGAAACATTTAATCGCTGCAGCTCAGGCTAAAAGGCGACAAGCTCATATACACAATGTACCTCAGGGTAATGGAAATTCTGCAGCGCCACCTTCTGCTAATCTCCATGGAAAAACTCCAAGCCCATCTTCTAAAGGCCATAATTTTTCATCTAGTTTGGGTGATGTTACAGAGCTTGATACTCATGAAGGCCATGGAACTTTGGCTTCCCCTCCTGATCCTATTCGTCAGCCGGCATCCCATAATCAATTGAGCTCTGAGGAACAAGAAAAAGGACCTGGCTCAGCACACCTAACAGCTGGAAGTATTTTGAGTGGTGGCACAGAAGCAGCGGTTGCTCGGGATGCTTTTGAAGGAATGATAGAGACATTGTCGAGGACGAAAGAAAGTATTGGACGTGCTACTCGTCTTGCTATTGATTGTGCTAAGTACGGAATTGCAAATGAGGTTGGTTATATTGCTCTCTTATTCACACCTGCACTTAAGTAATCAACTATAAAAATATGAAAATGTAGAACCACATGCAGTCGATTGAACAGGAGCTTGCTGGCTATCTAATTTCCGTACTCTCTTGTTACTTTTCTTTAACTTGCTTTAAACCTGTGAGATGCATGAATGCTTGATCGGGTAGATAAAATAAAGAAGCTGACATGTATCACATGTGAGTAATGTGACATATCGTATTTGTCTTGAAAATCTCCTTATTAAATAAATTTATGATAATTGATCTTATTTATAAAGATTTGATTTGAGCTCCTTCCAATGATGAAAATATTGTGAACTTTTGAACTATCTAGAGAAGTGTTGTGCATAATTTATGTATTACAATCATTCTCAGTCAAGTATTGAACAACTATACTTCCTCAGTTCCTCTGTTTTAAATTGGTTGACAAGGTTTTTTTTTTTTTTTTTTGGCACACATATTAAGGTAAGGTGAGAGAAAAGTTTTTTGACAAAAAAAACCCTTTTCTATCTTTACTCACTGACCTATCCTACTCAATCTGCTTGGGAACCTATAAATTTGACCAGCTACCACCAGCCCCACTGTAGTATACTCCCCAGCCACCGCTATTATCGTATACTCATCAGCAACCCCCACGGCCCCACCTTACCTTACCTTTTTCCTCTTCATTGACCAGTGATGGAGCTTCTCACGCTAAACTTGTAGGAAGCTTCATTGACCAGTGATGGAGCTGATAAACCTCGAGACACAAGTTAGCTTTCATTTTGTGAGATTCTAGCCGTCAGAAAAGGCTAATTGATTTTGGAAGAGATAAATAAAGGGTGGAGGGGAAATGCAAGTGAAACAAAGGTGAGGACTTAGGAGTAGAGAGAAAGAGATCGGAGGACGAAGACGATTGGTATGGTGAGGTGGGGTTCAAAGGATTTCATAATTTTTATTTTCGATGAATTTAGATCGAATCAAAAATTTTAACAATTCACAGTTCAAGGATTGAAGTTCTTGAGGGGGGGGGGGGGGGGTTTCAATTTTCAAGATTTGATGGAAAAAGCAAAGGGGAGAGGGGAGGGGAGAGGAAGTTTGTGTTTCAAATTCATTACAGATAGAGAATCTATGACTTTCAAGGGTAGAGAAAAAGAGAGGAGCTTTGAGTTTCAAGAATCTTATTACGCATCTCACCTAATTTATGATCTATTATCATACAATTATGATATTTGCTCTCACCCGAAGGAGGTATTCTTATAAAAGCCTCACACACACACACGCACGCATGTACACACACAGATGCACGCACGTACACACACCTACACGTATGAATTCTCCAGACAAATTATTTCTATTATGTGCTGTTATCTATATGAATTCTCCTGATAAATTATTTTTATTATGTGCTGTTATCTATTCTGAATTTCTTGCAGGGACTGACAAATTTTTTAAATGTTTAAGGTTGTGGAACTGCTCATTCATAAGTTGGAAAACGAGCCAAACTTTCATAGGAGAGTGGATCTCTTTTTTCTGGTGGACTCCATCACTCAGTGCTCACATAGTCAAAAAGGTTAGTAGTTTTGAGCTGTCATGTTTCTGATAGCATGCATGGCAGTAAAGGTGTCTTAAAATGGTATAGTGTTGGATTGTTGGGATATGAGTGCGTATTTTAGTTTATTATACGCTAGTAGTAAATTGACATTTGTGATTTTTGAATGTGAGACCTATAACCTAAACTTGATTGTCATTTTTAGAAAAAAATTTAGTGCTTTGGGTTGAGATGATATAGGTTTGGATTTTTTTTTTTTTTTTTTTTTTTGACTCAGGCATAGCTGGCGCCTCGTATATCCCTATTGTCCAAGCAGCATTGCCCCGCCTTTTAGGTGCAGCTGCTCCATCTGGGGCTAGTGCTAAAGAAAATCGCAGACAGTGCCTGAAGGTATACATTAGTTACATTGTTATCTGCCAGATTTCATTTGCAGGCAACCTTATGTATCTCTTCGCAACTCAGGTTTTGCGCTTGTGGCTTGAGAGAAAAATTCTACCGGACTCAGTACTTCGTCGCTTTGTGGATGACATTGGTAGTTCAAATGATGACATGAGTAGTGGGTTTTCTTTTAGACGCCCTTCAAGAGCTGAACGATCAGTGGATGATCCTATTAGGGAAATGGAGGGAATGCTTGTCGATGAATATGGAAGGTTTGTTTTCTCTCTTGACCCTTCTCATTTACTCTTTTGACACCTTTTTCATTTATTTGTTCATATGTTTGCTTACGTGTTATTTTCTTCTTATGTTTATGTTGTCCTTTAAATGCCAATTAGTTAGATATGTTATGGCCTTTCTATTCATTGGGATCCTTTTTGGTCTCGTTTTTTTATGTCAGGGAAAAAAGAAAATGAAAGGAAAGAAGGGGAGGAAGGTGAAGGGGAAGGAAGAATGATGAGTTTTTCTTCCAAATCCCTTCATTGTTGGAGAGATCAATTTCTTACAATTCAATCCCTCTATTTCTCTCCTCTTCAGTTCCCTTCCTTTCTCATTTGTTATCTACTTATCCACCAAATGAAAGGATACTCAATCCCTCCATTTCCCTTCCCTTCCTTTCTCTATTGTTTTTTCAATCCAAACAAAGTGTAAGTTTGGGTGGCTCAAATGATGATTAACAACTACTGTTCCTCTCAGGTTAGAGAGATTTTTATGTGAAAATATTTTGATAGGAATTGTTATATAGTTCATGAGTATCGGAAATGTTTTTGGACATTTAGTGAAGCACTGTTAGAAGATGGTGATACTAAGATGCATGTGTTGAAATGGATGTGTGGGAGTCTGAGGGATAGTCTGTATTTCATATTTGGTGTTAAGCTGGAGTTCTGAATGTTGAGGAGAAGGGAAAATCAACTACGTTGGTTTAGAGATGTAAAAGCTCTGCCGGAGGAAGTACCCTTTAAAGAGGGTGGACGATTGGGATAATGGGGATAAAGGAAGCCTAGGGAGACCTATGATAACTTAGATCGAGGGAGGTTAATTTGTCACACAATGAGCTTGTTAGCCTGTTTCTGCTTGTTTTCTTTGGTTTTTCCCAAAAACATGTTTTTTCAAGATTACTTCCTCTGAAGCTTCCCTAAAATGGAAATGTCACAATACTTGCAACACACTATTATCGGAAAATTATTTTGAGGAAAAGTTGTATTATTTCCCTTATTTGAAGTGCATGGTCCACTAAATTATACTTCTAACAACCTCTCACCTCATCTCAAAGTATATCCAACCTTGTGAACCCTACTTTTCTTTAATATTGTGAAAAAGTGTGGGTTTCAATTGTTAACAAACGGAGGAAGTATTAATGTGTGTTTATTTATTAAACCTTTGTGTAGTGTTTTAAATATATGGGGATGAAGTCATGAAGGGTGTTGCTTGTATTTGAGAGGTCATGCGTCTTAACAGAATATTATAGAAAACAGAAATAAAGAAATAGGACAATGCGTCTTGTGTGAGTGAGGCGAATTCACCTTGCCCCTTGGTTTGAGGGACTTAATACCTCGTGGTTTTCAATACTTGAGCTGCTGAAATCTTTTTAAAAGCATCAATAATGTTGTTTATACTAAAGTAGGCATTATAAAGGTGGAGGCATTGGGTGGATGTTGGCTGTTGCTTATGTTAAGACATGCCTTTTTGAATAATGTGCTATCCTGGCTTGCTGTAGAAGTTGGAAAATATGTGTTGCGGTGGTGTTGCTGCTTCCCTGGATACCGCTAGGATTGGTGTAGGAACTCGTGTATTTCAATGTTTTTTTCCAGTGAATTTGCAAAATTAAAAGGCTTTATTAAGGTTTACCTCAGTGTTCAATTGTGTTAATCTCTAGTAAATTTGAGGTGCTACATCCTGTGCATTTTTTCTGTTGTGTACGAGTCGCTCTGATAGATGACATTTCTTGGCTGTGCACAGCAATGCTACTTTCAATTTGCCTGGATTTTTATCTACTCATGGGTTTGTTGATGACGACGAAGATGAGGAGGATGTTCCAAGTTTTTCTCTCAGAGAATTTGATTTGTCTCCATTGCAACCTTCAAATAATTCGGCAGGGCTTGAAACTGAAAATACTCCAAATGATAGGCGCCATCACATCTTGGAGGAGGTGGATGGTGAGCTAGAGATGGAAGATGTTTCTGGGCACCTAAAGGATGGAGCACGTTCTCCCGGTGAGTCGTCAAAGAAAGTTAAGCAAGAGATGCAGTTGGATGCTCAATTTGAGTGTTTCACTAATGAGTTTGTTGAGTCCCCATCATTGGAGGGTTCTCCACCATTACCTCTTGAATCTCCTCCCCCCCTTCCCCCATTACCTTCTTCACCTCCTCCTCCACTACCACCTTCATCGCCTTCTCCACCACCCCCACCGCCACCACAAATGCTTCCCTCTCAGCCTCCTCCGCCTTCTTTGGTGCCATCAGGGCCCCCACATGTCGGTAAACATCAACCTCTGCTTCCCCCACAGCCTTCCACAACTCAAGTATTGTTGCTGCCTCCATCTGTAGTTCGTCCTGCACATGCTCCTTTACCTCCTGAATACAGTATGCCAACTGTAAGTTTCTTCACTGTTCTTGTATTCTGTTGGTGATGACTTGTGGTTTGGTTTCTTGCACATTATTTTTATACATTTACTTATTTGAATTGAATTTGGTGCAGGGTGGCCACCCTGTTCTGATTGCTGGCAACACCCCTCAACAAGTACCTTGTTTTCCTGCTGGACTATCTGGTTCACTTGACACACCTGGATACAATTCTGTGTATGCAGGACCACTAGCTGGTCAGTCCAACCAGCAGTATCAGCAAAGCCAGCAATTTCAGCCTTCTCAGGCGACATATGGACAGAGAGCTTTCCCACCAGTCACTGTACCCCAACCCCCTTCAGGCCATTTTGCATATAGTAAGCCTACTGTTCAGCAGCAGATGCCCCAACCCCGGCCCCATCCTCCTCCCCCAGTTCCTTCTCATCCATACACATCAGCCTCTCATTCTGAAGGTTTAAGACGATTTGGTGATGAACAATGGAGGCCTGCGTCTGCTGAATACAACACAGACAGCCAGCATAATTCATGGATGAATGGAGGGAGAGTTCCAGCAGTTACAAACTTTGCCGGGGAAGGTACTAAATGTTTTCATCATTTGCCTTTTGTGGTGGGACTATTAATTTATAATTTATGAGAGGTTGTTGAAGTGTTACCCCTGTATCAATCTTTGCTAAATCAAGCATTCATATAAGGAAAAACACATTATTAATATGTGCAGCAATTTTAAATGATATGTTTTTGAAAACTGCGGTGTTACTAAAATGTTCTGGTTGCATTCCTTGTGTATGGAAGTGTTCCTAGTCTTTTGCATTGCTGGCAGCACTCTGCTTGTCATTATGTTCTATTAAGACTTGAAGCTGTTGTATTTATTAGATCATGTTTTCTCTGTTAGTTTGGGGATTGTCTTTTTTTTTTCAGACTTATTTTGTTGGTGAAACTCAAGGAAGCTTTTAGAAGAACATGTTTCCTTATCTTTGTACCTCCTGATACCTTTAATAACCATTGCTTTCAACCAATACTTATTTATAAACTAAGCTCTCTCTGGATTTATACCATTATAAGTCATTGCATTCCTATAAGCATCTTTTGACAGATTCATAGTGCTGTAGTTTGTATAGTATTGAGACTTGTAGTTGTGGTATCTCTAATCTTGCTTTCTTTTTCTACCCTTGTTACAGACTAATTTTTTTGTATGCTTCAATGCTTGCTAAACAATATTTTTCTGCAAAGAGATGGGGAATTTAGAGACCACAACCTCTTTGTCGATATTTGACATTCACCTCCCTGCTTTTTACATCTTTCGTGACTGTAGATGCCCATTATAAGTTTATAACCTTTACTTAATACAAATGTTTTTTTTAGTGGCGAATTTATCACTGAACATTACATCTGAACTCATAGTATTTTGGTATTTCTCTAAAATATAGAAGTGTCCATTGTGTTTCTATGGTCATCTTCTGACTTTGTCTCATGTTCTACATTTCCAATATGTGAGTTTCATATATTGACTGTCTGTACCAAACAAGGGTGTTCATTAGCAGTGTATTATGTCTGGAAACATTTTTCATATTGTGTGATGACCTGCTTTACTGTTGCAAGTTTTATTATCATGGTGATGATTGCACATGAATAGTGTGATCCTATTTTTGTGTTGAATGAGTTTCTAATAGATATCATTATAGCAGCATACTTTCGACCTTCTGAAAGGGCGATGCCAGATAACATGGGATATCAAGTCTCGGCTCCTAACCCAGCTATGGCAGGTCCTTCAGTATCAGGTCTAATTTCTTAAATATTTTGGTGTACATGTGTTATCATATTTTTATTTTTTGATTGACTAACATAGTGTACTTGTCTCCAGGTCATGGTATCAATCATATGTTACCTTCCAGACCAGATATGTCGTCTCTTAATTGTTGGAGGCCGGTATAGAAGTTTAATTGAAGTTGAGCTGTTGAATTCAAGTGAGATTCATAACTTTAATTGATGACTAGACATCCAGTCTGCTTTATGTTTTTGTAGTTGAACAATTCCTATGCTCTTATCCTTCTCGTGGAAATCACCCGCAAATATGCTGTATATTATGCATTTTAGCCTCTTATGGCTTAAGTGGAGGCTACTTTCTGTGTTGCTCCTACTCTTGAATGTGTTGGAATGCTTCAAAATTTTGACATGAATCCTTAAAGATTTTGTAAATTTTTTTATATATTTTTCTCTAGGATCTAGAGTCCAGAGTACATGGGTTGAGGGGATCCAAGGTAAATTGGATTGCTGAAGTGACTTAGAGTTGCCAAATATATACTTGGAAAATGTGTATTAATCAATACACTTGCTATATGAGATCTCAGCAAGCTTGATGTTCTGCTCTTTTTGTATCTGTTTTTTTCCTTCCAATATGAAGTATTACTTTCAGGGGCCGAGAAAGACTTTCCTTCTCTTCTAGGGAATGAAAAAGGTTACAGCTAATTTTCTTTAGTTTTAACTGCTTCGTTTATTTTATTAGTATTGATTAGCAAAATCTGTTAGTGTTATTGAAATGGAAACCTAGTAAGTTGCTTTCGTTAAGAGGTTTCTTCTTTACATTTGTGAATTGTGACATAAGAATGAATGCTGCTTTGATCAGAATTGATTTATTCCATCTCTTTCTAATTTCCATGTCAATACTTATTTGTCTCTGATTTGCTTATTTCAGTGCTTCGGGGCTGAAAAGATTGGTCTTTGATATTTTTTTTCGTACAAGTCTTCCCATTGACTTGGCACACAGGGAGATACAAGTGCCTGTAATTGTGTCACAAAGACTGTTGATATCCTGACAGACAGTATAGAGTTTATTTTTCCTGAGAAATCAACACCTGCTGACATTTGCATCCCAATGTAAGCCGATGCTTGCTGCTCAGCTGTCAATTGTGTTTAGTACCTTCTGTAAACTAAAACCTTTATATTAATATTGTGAAACTACCTACTTTTCAAGGAAGACAATATTGTTCTTGTTTCTTTCTGGGTTTGAAGGTTATTTTTATATTTTATTAGCAACGGCAAGAGTTTAGCCTGCTGATTGAATAATTGCTCATAAGATTAAGGTATACATATTAGGATATCAATTATTAATTTGTCCCTAGTGTTTATAAAAGAAAAAAAAAAAACCAAATAAACAGAGAAGCTCTCTCTTGTGCATGGATTCTGATTGAAGAGTTCTTTATTTGGGGTGTTGATATATTTTATAATTAGACTCATTTTAGTTTTGGCGGAGTTGTATGCTACAGAGGCACAAATTGGTGATTGCTGGAGCCTTTTTCTTAATCAGGATAAGAAGCAGATATTTACTTCTGCACACCAGTAAACCCTAGTTACTCCCAATCCTAGATTCATGGGAATCGAAATCTGACCCTTTTCTGCCTTTGAGAGATTCTGTCTGTGCTTGGAATAAATCTTGGGTGCTTCGTAAATAGATTTTGTGAGTAAAGTACTCCAAATTAAGCTACTAGTGCCGATGGCATACATAAGGATAGCTTGCAGGATAGATAGATCCTATTATTTGGTTTCCTCGTTAAATTTGGTTTCTGAAGGTGTTGGCTGTTTCAGTAATTCTTTTAGCCTGGCTATATTTTACAATTTCTATTTGGAGTTCCATCATGTGGTTAATGCTATGGTATGCCTAGGAAAACTATCTTACATAATCTTCGCTTTGGCCTACCCTCTACTGTGAATCTGATTGCTTGGGTTTGAAATTTTGATGGATGTTGTTCTGCTTCATCAACATTTTGGTTATGAAGATACCAAACCAAGTATTTATCAGTCCTGAACGCGGTAAGTGGTCTTGGATTACTTTTTGGCCAAAACATTAACCTGCCCAATATAAAATATGTTTCTGACGCACAAATGACTCATGAAACCAGTATTGTCAACCTGGTGACTGGTTAATATTAGATAGATGTAGAAGGTTAAACATTGGCTTGTACTGCCCCCTGTTTCTCTCTTTTTCTCTTGCTCTCTTTCTCATGCTCACAATAACCTCAGCTGATGAAAGACTGCTGCTGATGGGTTATGGTAAACATAGCTAGTGGTGACCGAAGTAGCATTTTCTTCATTAGCTTCTACCTACTCAGCCTCCTTTGCTACTATATACCAATGAAATAAAGTACAGGTCATCAGACTGATATTCTCATTCATGATAAGCCAGACAAAATTTCCTATTAACAAAGTTGATACAAAGTTGAAAGAGAGAGGTTGTGGAAAAGTTAATAAGTTACGACTCAGAAGACCTATGTGCCACTTTTTATTTGGTATTATAAAAGAGTTAAAGGAAATGGCCTTCATGCTCTTTGATTTATTAGGGATGGAAGCATCTTTATCAACCTCTGTTTACTAACAAAAACCATCTTGCAGTATATTAAATTCTGTGTGTTCAATTTACACACTGATATCGTGCTATGTATAACCATGGATTTGGGAATTAGACTACTATTTGTGCTGGCAGGAATGTGTGAAGTACATGAATGCTACTTGTCGTTTTGATTATGTTCCATTGAACTGTGTTTAGAGGACCTTGCTTTAGGTTGATAATATTTAACATATGAGGAGCTGATCTTTGTGATGATATGTGATGGACCGTATTACATGGAAATGTAGGAATATTACTCTTCTGTTTTATATGTGATATTTCTCATTGGTATTCATGGAGGAAGTTATTGTATTGTCTAGCAAAACCATGGATGTATGATTTTCTTTTATACTTTGATATAATTGAGAAGATGAATTACAAGGTGAATCTTTATATATACTTCATACATTTTTTTTTTTAAATGCACCAATTTCCTTTTTTGGAAGTTTCATATTAATTGTACCATTTCTCTATATGGTATGCTTTTTTCACTTTTTGGTTGTGTTCACACACAAAATGTGATAACAACCATTATTACCCCACCTTTTCTATCTCTCATTTTTTCTTCACATGGACACTTTTGACATACTTCATCTTTTACACTGTTTCTTAAATCCCATGCCCAACCCAAATGGTGCAATTGAAAAAAAATGGAGGAAGTATTTTTTCTGCTGGTGATAACACTATATACTCTTGCCTTAGTCTATAGGCGGCTTCACCATCATCATCCTAGCTGAGAAGATGACTTGGTTTCAAAGTACATTAGATACGTTGTAGGTTACTTCTGTGCTTGATGCATAAAATGTATCCACCATTTGAACCTGTAAGCTTGTGCCACATGCTCTGCTGGTCTTAGTACTATATATAGTTGCTAGACTTTGCTGGAGTAGTTGATTGCTTGTTTTGTAAATGCTATTGTCTTGTGCTTGTTGACAAATAGTAAAATTTTAGGTTTAATTAATTGCAGAATTTGTGTCCCTTTTTTTGTTTTCCAATTCATTTCTGACTATTGAAATTTTTAGATTGGAATTGAAAGTATAGTAAGTTTTTTTTTTCCCCATAAGTGACAAGTTTGTGGAGTTTGCACCTGCTTTACAATTTTATTTTATTTTATTTTTTTTTGGTTTTGAATAGCACCTCTTTACATTACTCAACATGTGTGAACAATGTCTGAAAATTCAAAGTCTTTCTGATTTTTTATTTTTATTTTTATTTTTTTTTTAATTTTTTTTTTTTTTTTTGAGGAAAGTCTTTCTGAATACTTCGTATAAAGGTTGATTGACTATGCCTTTTTTGTATGAGATGTATGCACCAATTATACATGCTTGTGATTCAGCTTGCTGCCCTACTATTGTGTTTGAATAGGAAACGTGGTTAGGATAGTTGATCTGCTTTGATTAACTGCTATTTTCAGTTGCTTTTTGGACAAATCAAAGGGATTTTTTTTTAAGTTTTTGACTCAATTTGGAATTTCTGAATCTAGTTGGATTTATCAGGATCTATATCTTTCTTGGGCTCATTTATTTCCTAATTACTCAGATTTCCTTATAAAGTAATTTTTTATTCCCTTAGATAGAAGATATGAAAAATAGCAGTGTTTTTATTTTTACTGCTTGTGTATAAGATTCGTGAATGTCTAGTCTGATTGAATTTTGTGTTTTGTTGCTGTTATTACTAAGATTTCTATCTATATATTCTTAAATTTTAAAATATTTTCATTGTCAAGCCTTGTAAACTTTGACTGCATTGTTTTACTAATACGTAGTATGTTGAATTAAATGACCATGTTGAATCTTATAGAATTAGCTTGATTTGTATTTTCTTTATAACAACTAATTTATATTTTTTAAACATTGACATTGAATGTTTAATAATCAAAGGTTTGCCTTGTTAACTATGAAAGAAGAATTACAGCTATTTACTAACAGAGAGGATATATATGTGTAACCAAAATTACTGTATGTTTTGATTGATCTTTTGCCTAGCCTTTCTGTTTTGTACCATTGGGTTAGTGAATCATAAATAAGGGTAGGGGGGTCATGAATTTTGGTCAGATGGTACAGTAGATGCATTGGTTTAAAAAATACATTAATTTTGTTGCAACTCTGATACTTAGTGACTATAGCGGCATAGATAAGAATTTATGCTGGATAGTTGCTCCTGGTTGTACTTTGTGATAAGACTGCGTGAAGTAGAAATTGACTTCTGAAGTATGTAAATGTGTTCTCCTGCTTGGGGTAGTATATTTATGCTCTTTATTTAACTTTTTTATTTCTCTCTTTATTCAGGTTTTGCTGATACTGTAATTTTGGTTTCTTAATTATGATTCTTCATCACTCTGGAGCATGATCCAAACATTCTGGGAGATTGATGGTGACTACTTTGGAGGTAAACTCTTATTTTGAAGCTTGACAGTCATGACAGATCATTGATACTTACATGAGCGCTTATGCAAGGGTTCTACATTAGGTTAGCTATAAAGGTAGTACTCATACATTAGCACCAAGTCTTGCTGTATATATTGTGACTAACAATGCTGCACAGATACCTTGGTTCAATTTGTAAATACTTTCATTTAACCACCCATTGTTGGTATTTAAGGATAATCTGTTGGCTGCATCTCAATTATTATCTTATCTTTTGTCATACTACTATTTGGTTTTATTCCCCTTTCAATATTCCACCTTTTGGTTCTTAGTATCTGTAATTGTGAGTGATACTTATTTGTCTGTTTTCTTTAGTATCAGTTAGCCAGTGTTAGCCCTAGTAACTTTCCATTGAATTGATTGTTAGTTTCATGAGGCACTTGAAACATTTTATCACCACAGTGGAAAGGATCTTTTGATGGATGAGGCTATATATAAAGATTATTAAATATTTTGATTACAGTTGACTCATAGAATATATGGGTAATGTATTTGATGTTAGATATGTTACTATCTATAGGAGTCTAGTCAAGCTGAGACCACCAAATATATACATTGTCAGAGTGCTACATAATTTTTTGCGTATAATAAGGTCGTAAATTAATTCAAATATGGAAGAGGATGTAAAATTGGAGAGGCATTTGACTGACCTCTCCCCTTCCCAATTGACAAAGTTTTCTGTTGTTGCTTGGAGTCAAGTTCAGGAACAGAGAATGATACTGCAAAGCCTGATGTGTAGGCATGTAGTATATGTTGAAAAAGAATTATGGACTTGGTCTTTCATGTATGGCGTAGATAGAATTCACATTTAAGTGCTCAAGAATCGTGCTTTCCAAATGACTAACAGATAAACACTAGGAAGATGAGCGTATTATTTTTATTGGTGGTTCCAATGGATTATTTTGTGGGGAGGTTGGCATGCATTATATCCTCTTCCAGGCTCACAGACGCATAATGAGGTTGATGAATTTGTGAACATATTGTTTAAATTGGAGTGGAGAAGAAAAGTACTGGTGAATGGATACTGAATTGCTGATGATCGGATGAGGTAACGTATTTTTCTGCTTACCTTTATACTGTGTTTTGAGGAGGGCAATGGAGTGTGTTTTGATGGCCGATAGAATCGGTATTTAGCATAAGTTTGATTGAAGTCAAGCTGTTATCTTACCAAAACATCCAAGTGAACTAATTTTCCAACTTCCTAAATCCTTTGTTTTGAACGGAAGTTGGTTCTGCATGCTGTTATATGGTTTTGCTTTTACCTTGTGTGCATATTCTCAAGTAAGATGGTACAGAACTACAGAATAAGGCATGATTTCAATATGTGCATATTTTCTAAATAAATATTTAATGTTTTTTGATTGAATTACAGCATTTTTTTTATTTTTTTATTTTAATAATATACTATTTCTGTCGAGATTTGCCCTTCACAAAGTGTTAAAATCTAAAATTATACTAGTACAAGTAGTTTTTAATAATTGAATAAATAAATATGCTTTGTGAATGCACAAATCTTACACTTTTAGTATTTCTCATGAAAATAGTTTCATATGCTATCGCACAAATCTTACACTTTTTTTATTTCTCATGAAAATAGTTTCATATGCTATCGTATTAATATCATTAAAATAATTAAAGAAATGAATATAAATTAGTTGCAACAATTGCGTAAGCTACTCATTTTTTACAGTCAAATCTGGATAAAAAAAATATATATATACATGGAAAATCATGAGAATTTGTTTGTCTTTATTTTTTTGCTTTTAGGAGATGTTTGGATTGACAGTAATAGGATCAATTCTAAAGATTTATACCAGTAAGTGATGTTAATACGGAGTATTATGTTCTTGATCAACAAAATCTTATAGGATTTATCTGATATACGAGAAAACCAAATTTGTTTATTGCTTGTAGAATTTTACATAAATTTCTAGTACAATATACTTTTTTTTTTCGATGGATCAGTTTACCAAGAATTCCATACGGAGTTGTAATATATATATATATATAAGAAGATAATTAAAGCTTGTAGAAAGTAATACTTTTAATACTCGAGCCTTATATGGAGTAATGGACTCTAATTGATTGACGGTGATTATCCTTCTTTGAAGCGAGTTTTTTAAATTTGTGTTTTAAACCTTTATGCTATATTATATGAATATTTTGAAAAATAAAAAATAATGACATGGCATGTTAGATGTATTTATTAGAGTATAAATAAAGAAATACTTCGTATTGTTCTTATGTCATACTGAATGGTGTTTATTTCGTTAATGTAGTTGAGCTTTGACCACCAAAAATCAAATATAACCATTTTCTTTTTTATTTGTTCCTTACAAATGGAGGCACCCAAAATATTTGAAAAGGAAAGGTATGCATAGCATAAAGGCCCCCTATCTTAAGGGATCACCGATAGCTAGGAAGTAGGAAGCAATCAAAGAAAGAAGATAAGGAACTTCGAAAAGCTCGAACCGATGTCAAGATGAAACACATGGCAGTGTAATCAAGAGACATGAAGAGATCACATTGCAATAGACATGAAGCAGAAAGCAAATTTTGACTTGAAGCATGGACAACGGAGAAAGAAGCTCCTCCAAAGACTGCAAACATTGAGGTCTCCTCCAATGATGTAAAGTAATTTTCTACCAATAAATGACAAACAGATGTTACAAGTCAAAAGTTTAATGACAATGTAAGTCTTTTCAGTCAATTTTTATGAAAAGTTAACAAGATAATTTCTAAATCCCATTTTTGAGCAAAAAAAAACGCAGTTGTATATCCTTTTCATCGAATCTCTTTCCTATCTAGAGCGGGTTAACCCACTCCTCTCTCAAGTCTCAAGGAGATGCCTTGAGTAATCAAGAGAAACAAGAACATGAATCGTCTATCAGAAACATCAGTAGGAGTGTCGGAAAGATATAGGTAAATTACTGTCTGCGAAAATGTGGGCGTTAAATACATAGGGCCTAGGTGAACTTTGATGAAAGTAAACTCGAACATACTGAAAAATACAGGGGGAAAAAAAAGGATTTTATTTTAAATAAGAATATATTTTAACAAATCATTCCTGACTAGTTGAACTAAACCAAAACACTGTCCATCAGTATGGCTCACTAATTACACCTCTTGACAAACAACTAGTCCACAGGGATTACTGTTCTGACACGAAGCACGTAAACTACAGCTACTTGATCTATAGATTCAACATTTGCCTAAGGTAACAAATAACACAATGGAATAAATATTTTTTTTTTTTTACTATCGACCTGATTATTTCCAATAAAAAGGTGATCCAGGACTTTACATATACAAATTTCTGTGATCTGAATTGTAGCAGAAACTTTCATTAAAAAATACCTGAGATGAGGGGGCAAAATAAGCTTCATATGTATCATTTGTATCCTTGAAGGTATATCACTGTAAACAAAATTCATGTACTCGGCTTGCATCTTGTGCGACCATCACCACAGGTCATTGTCAATTTAATTATCCTTACTACCTCTTCCTGTTCTTGTAAATGAATTTAATGCAACCTTATGCACTTCTTTCTCCATCTAGAACAAGATACAAAAAGAGCTTGAAAACACAGTTCAGTCTATATCAACTCAGGAACTGGAATTGCAACGTGAGGACAGCATCTAATCAAGGGCTGCTTTAGATTTTCGGCCACTAATTGGCTTAGGTAGACCATCAAAAATTGGTTTTGTAAGGGCAGCTTGTAGTTCTGGTGTCAAGGACCATTTGGCAGCAGACCATATAGATGAGCTACTATTGCCGTCTTGATCCTGGAAACTTGGTGTGCTAGAGGATTTCCTTACTCCAGATGAACTTTCAGCTGCATTAGAATCTCCCAAACTGAAGGGAAATCCATTTGATCCTCCTGCTTCGGCTTCAGAAGCCAAACTGGTTCTACTTGCTGCTTTTGTTCTCAAAGCTAATCCTTTCCCTGTGATTGCAGAAAACCAACCACCACTTCCATTCTCTTCCTTCAATAATTTTCCAGGAGTGCGAGCAAAATCAGCATCTGATTTCTGGCGCCTCTTGTTTAGGTTATCAATCCATTTAGCTGCATTGTCCATATCATTAGACAGATCATCCTCCTCTGTCTTAAAGCCATTAGCCACACTTCTAGATCTCCTATGTTGACTAAGAGGTGGGTTCATCAGTGATGGTGATGTAAAAGATCTCTCATCTTCACCGTAACTGGTACTTCCTTTGCTGTAAAGTGCCATTTCAAAGCCATCTGAAGAGTTTTTCTGTTCATTAAGCCCATAGTAGCCTCGCAAAGAACTCATGGCAGGAGACACCTTATATTCTGGAGTTATTCTCAAAGTTTGAAATGATTCAAGGACATCAGGGCGCACACGACGGGATGGAGTCTGCTCAGAGCTGCTAGGTCTGTAACAAGGTTCAAGAATGAAAGCTCTGTTATTTGTGAACGACTAGGTCTCCATGGCAAAATGCAACAAAGAACATTCATGGAACAAAGAGATACAATATTAATAATCAAGCAACAGGCATACCATAGCAAACCTAAAATTGACAATTTTCTAGATTACAAGTTTTATGATTTCTTATGAGTCTGGTGTTCACCAAGAGATTACAAGTTTTATGATTTCTTATGAGTCTGGTGTTCACCAAGGGCAGATCAGAGGAGAAGGCCTAGAAGCGATATTAGATACATGATAGTGCACTTGCATGGGCTGAACAAGCTCAACACAAGTGAAAGTTCGGTGTCAGGGAGAATTCAAGTAAGCCTTATAAAGGGGTTGTCGTTGACGTGCCAGTTATTTACATTTATTTCAAGCTGAAGGCTCTATGTTGTTCCAATAAAGCAACAAGCCTTGGAAATATTTCAGCACATATATCTCCTCCATGGAACAAGCATTGGAAGTTATATACATTTATTTCTAACTGAAGGTTTATGTTGTTCCAAGCCTAGGGAAATTTCAGCACATTATCCTCCTCCATGGAACGAAGATTGGAGGTATTGAGGTTAGAAAAAGACCCGACTACCAAGTCCCTGATAATGTTTTCCTTAAGTCAACCAATGAGAAGATGTAGTAAGCACTAAGTAGGTATTTGCTGAGCTAAAAAATCATGTCCACAGTCAAATAGAGAAGCATGTCTAATACAATGTACAATATTGTTGGTTTACCAATTTTCACATAAAGCTCCATGCCCAAGACTCCTCTCACCAGACCAGCATCACAACAAGAAGAAATGAGTGAAAGCACACCAGAATACATATACTTCCAGGCCATTTATTATATCATGTAATTCTCCACATGAAACGTTAGCATCTCAAGAGAAACTATATTGTCTCAAATAACATCAGTTGCCAAAATGACAAAACATCATAAATATAAAACTTTTAATTGCCTAATTAGAGATGCTTAAAATTTACATTCTGAAAAGGTAAGAGAATGAAATTGAATTGCACCTGGTCTATGCCAAGATCCAAGTGTAAAATTCTACATCCAATTTGCAATGTAATTATCATCATATGTTATGAGATGGGCCCTTTAAGATCACAAGTAAAGTTACCAATATGAGCCATTGCATAACCATATTGGCAGCTGCAATTTGCTATGAACAACACCACTACAGTAAAAATGCCAATAAACATACTATTTTTGTTTCTTTTAAGTTAACAAGCATTCCCTTTTGAGGAGTTTCTTTTTAGTTGAGAAATGTACTTAATTGATAACCTTTACACCTCCATTTATACCCATGCTTTACCCACTGATTTTGTCTTCTTTCTCATCTCCTTGCTTTACATTTCTAATTATTCTTACTTTACCCACTTGAATTTACCTTCTCTCTCCTCCTTATATATTGAGAACCTATTTTTAATGTGCCAACTTAAAAGAACAAAGTACAAAAAAATCTCTTGGCTCAATTTGGGCTATTTGGGGACATTTATGTTAACAAAATAGAGCTAACAAAACAAGGTAAACACGTCAGTTGTGTATTCCAACTTTTCCAAGTATGTCCCAACATTGGTCTATTATCAATGTAGCACACTAAAGAAATAGAATCTTTGCAACCTAATAGGTGCAAGTTGTGTAACGCGTAAAATACCTTACAACCAGGTATAAATTGTGATAGTTTAATACATCTTGACCACTTATAAGGAAAAGGTTCTATTTCACAGACATATACTACATAGTTGAGTTCCCAAAAGCTAAAGCCTCCAGCCCCAAACTCCTGGGATAGTATAAGCAAACTGATACTAGTCTAATTGTCAATATCGTAAACATCTCCAGCTTGAACCACTAAGTATTCATCTATGAAGCTGATTTAGCTTCACATTGCCCAACAATACTTGATAGGATAACCACAATTAATTCTATTGAATTCTCACAACTCCTTGAGCCTTGAATTTCCTACAGTAGTAACTAAAAAGGGGAAAAATTGAGATGAAAGAATTCAACTACACATCTTAATATCATAATAATTTCACTCATCACTCTTCAACTGCCACTAATAAGTAATAACTTCCAAATTAACCCCCCCCCCCCCCCCCCCTCCTCAAAACACCCCAACAAGTGAAATTGCACGGGTGAACTCCAATGTTCTGGTCTCTCACAATAAGGTACTAACCATTGATCAAAACAATGTGCGACTAGTTCATTCTGACACATGGAAGCCTCAGCCCAAACAACCAAAACAATCAAGACACGATAAAACAAGAAGTGGTTTTGGCAAAGGACACAAGATGAGGACACGGTGTGACAGTGGTAGAGGTAAAGATAAGTGGTAATTACAAGTGTTAAGTGAGGCTGTGAAGAAAAAGAAGTGACTAAGAAGGGATACGAAGGTGGGAGATATGACTGTAGAAATAGGTTGTGATAAGGGAAGAAATTATCATAAAAACAACAATGAAGGGTATCAATGGTCATTCTCAGCCTCCAAACAATACACATTGGGGTAGTTGCACGTGTTTTGAAACTCCGAACTTCTGAAGTTCCTTCCTTTTATTAGAATCAATTAGTCCTCTATCTGATTTAAAAAAAAAAAACTCGACTCCATAACTATTTTAGTTTTGTTCCTGCAAGTGTCATCGTTGTTTCTGTATATGCAACAAAAGTTAATCATATAACTATGAAACAATTCTGCCCCCGCCTAAACCTATGGCATAAGTGTACTCCCTGAATTCAAAGATGAAACAATCAGGAGATAAATTAACTCATTGCTGCGGATCATACTAGTTGAGTGCTAGATGACATAAGACTATCTAAAAGCACAAGAAACCTTGATGAGATTGTTCAAAAATGCAAAGACCAAGGTGTAGAAAGATAGTATGATACTTATGCTTAACATATAAGTATTTTGAGAAGAAAGCAAGGTAAAATACCCTGTAGTGCAGTGACCATTTGATAAGCAAGGAGAAGGAGGGTGTCTTCCAGGAAGTGGGATATGAAGTGTCTTGAGGGCAAACATTTGTAGATCTGTCACCAGGCCATTTAACTTCTTGATGTCAGCAACCTAAACGGATGAAGAGCTGCGTTATCTCACGGAATATAAAGATTAACCAAACAACTCATCATCTCCATACAAAAAATCCAAAGCTAAACACTGAAACCACATCACACAGTTAATTCAGCACACAGATACAGTGAATCCATCACACAAATAAGTAGCTAACACGAAATTTCTCCAGCAAACATCTCAAATATTTTTCAAAACATAGCAAAACCTAGTCCATTGCCATAAAACAACGGTATCAGAGTCTCAAAGATCCGTAGTAATTATTAATTAACCTCACATCCATAAAATTAATTCCCTACACTTTCTTTGAGCAACACAATCCCTTAACATCACTAAGAACAACACATTCATTTCAACTTCTCCAAAAAACTTGAAGAGCTACATAATCTCTTAACACCAATCAATCATACCAAATCTACCCTAACAACATCTACCATCATCACTTTCCACAACCTAATGTTTTAAGCCAATTGTTCTTTCAATCCGAAAACCCGAATTCACCTCTTTTTTCCTTCTTTCCACATACATCACACAAATTACAAAGCTCAAATCCAAATAACATACTCAAATTCAAAATTTAAAAAAAAAAATAAAAAAAAAAAACATTTCCAAATATTAAATTCAAAGAATATTCAGTACCTCAACACCATATCTAATGGCAACACCAGCAAGAGTATCCAACTTTGTAACATGATGCTCGATGTAACGCGACGGCGAAGACGAAGACGAAGATGGCGAAGACGAATTCGTTGATGATGAAGAAACCTTGAAAGAATCAGCTATAATTGGTCCATCACCACATTCTCTCTCCTCAAAACCAAAACGATCAAACATCAAACCATTTCCATTACCATTACCGTTGCCATTTCCATAGCTGTTGCCGTTGCTAAAGCTTCCACCGCCATAACCGTTACCATTTCCATTCTCTCTCCTACGACCAAAGTCCATCACTTTTCTCTCTCCTCCACCCTGAGGGCGGATCCAAAACGCCTTTCCTTCTCCAATTTTCACCGAATCATCAAAATCACAATCCGATTTTTCATTTCTAATCACTCAAATCGAAAACAAAAATTGAGTTCGTGGAATCAAATCAATTGAATTGAATTGATTGAAAATGTTCTTCTTAGCAGGAAAATCAATCAGCAAAAATTATGTGGATCGGAGTAGGATTTTGTATGAGAGTGTGAAAATCAGAAATCGATGAGTTAATTAATCAACCAGAATCAAAATTAAAGTGATAATATTACGATAAAGAATCAAATGAAACCCTAAAATTGAAGAAATTCCCCCAAATTACACCGACGAATGAAGACGAATTCACACAAATTCCAGAAAAAAGTTATGGATTTTTTTGGGGATAGGTAGAGCGAAAAAGAAGGGTAATTGAGGAGAGAGAAAGTGTAGATCTGGAGGAGAGAGAAAATGAATTTGTTTTTAATTTTTTTTTTTAACGTTTTTATTTTTTGTGAGTGGAATTCTAAGTCTTAACGAAAAAAACAAATGCTTTAATACTGGAATTTTCTTAAGAAGAGTAGAAATACTGAGTTATCAGTATTTTGTGGTTGGACTTTCCTTTTCTTTTGAATCTTTTTCTACTTTTAAAGCTTTAATTCATCCGTAAATTATTGCTTTCTAATTGCTCTAATTAGTTTGTTTTAACAATAAACTAGAAAAACAACCAATGGCTTTTTATCTCTTTGCTTCATTATTTTACTTATCCAATGCTAATACGCTATAGGCTTATAGTCTCTTTGTTTTATAAGTCTGCGTTTTAACAATCTAATCTTTTCTTATAGAACTTGATTTTAAATGTCAAAATCGAACAAGGCTTAAGATTGTCCTATGGGTGGAAAAAAACCTTTTGAAACTTGGTTTAGTTTAACAGTCATGGCTTTAACTTTGTCTTTTTATCAAGCGTTTATGTTTATCTTTATCTAATTCCAAAAAAGATATGGAGTAACTCTATGGAATGACCCAAAAAAAAAAAAAAAAAAAAAAAAAATTAAAGCAATTTTAGTGGGACAAAGATAATATCCGACTTATTTTAAGTTGTTATAACATACTTGTATCATATATCTAAGTTT